>NW_023604861.1:50595909-51253766 GCF_014898055.3 Talpa occidentalis | reverse complement strand
GCCATCCATGTTGCTGCAAATTGCAGGTGTTTCTCTTTTTTGAATGCTGAGTAATATTCCATGGTGTATATGTACCACATCTTCTTGATCCAGTCATCTATTTTTGGGCATTTGGGTTGTTTCCAAAGCTTAGCTATTATAAATAGTGCTGCTATAAACATAGGCGTGCAGGTGCTCTTTGGAATTAATGTTTCTGTGTCCTTTGGGTAAATATCTAGGAGTGGAATTGCTGGATTATATGGAAGCTCTATGTTTAGTAGGTCCAGAAATCTCCACACAGCTTTCCATAGCAGTTGGACCAGTTTGCACTTGCACCAGCAGTGCAGGAGAGTTCCTTTTTCTTCACATCCTCGCCAACATTTGTTGTTGCTAGTTTTTTTAATATGCGCCATTCTCACTGGTGTGAGATGGTATCTCATGGTAGTTTTGATTTGCATTTCCCTGATTGCAAGTGATGTTGAACATTTTTTCATATGCCTGGTGGCTATTTGTATTTCCTCATCGGAGAAGTTTCTTTTTAGCTCTTCTGCCTATTTTTTGAATGGACTATTTTCTTTGTTTTTGTTGAGTCTCATCAGCTCTTTGTAGATTTTTTTGTGATCAGTCCTTTATCATTAGTGTTGGGTGCAAAAATGTTCTCCCAGTCAGTGGGGTTTCTCTTTGTTTTGGTTATTGACTCTTTTGCTGTGCAGAAGCTCTTTAATTTGATGTAGTCCCAGCTGTTTATCTTTGCCTTCACTATCACTGCTTTGGGTGATGTGTCTGTAAAGATGTCTTTGAGGTGCATGTCATGTAGTGTTTCACCTATCTTTCCTTCTATATATTTTATGGTTTCAGGTCTTATGTCAAGTTCTTTAATCCATTTTGAGTTGGTTTTTGTGGATGGTGTGAGGTAGTAGTCAAGCTTCATTCTTTTGCATGTAGTGACCCAGTTTTCCCAGCACCATTTATTGAACAAACTTTCTTTGCTCCAGTGCATATTCTTTGCTCCTTTGTCAAAGATTAGTTGACGATAATTCTGTGGGTTTATTTCTGGATTTTCTATTTGTTTCCATTGGTTCATGTGTCTGTTCTGGTTCCAATGCCATGCAGTTTTGATTATTATGGCTTTGTAGTATAGTTTGAAATCTGGGAGAGTGATGCCTCCATTCCCTTCTTTTTTTTCAGGAGGGTTTTGGCTATTCAAGGTTTTGGTGGCTCCATATGAATTTCATCAATATTTTTTCTATTTCTTTAAAGAATGACATTGAAATTTTAATTGGAATAGCATTGAATCTATAGATTGCTTTTGGTAGGATGGCTATTTTGATAATGTTAATTTTTCTGATCCATGAGCAGGGGATGTCTTTCCATTTCTTTGTGTCTACTTTTATTTATTTCAAGAGTGTTTTATAGTTTTCTTTGTATAGGTCCTTTATTTCTTTTGTTAGGTTTATTCCCAAATATTTGATTTTTTTGTTTCAATAATAAAAGGAATGGTTTTCTTGATTTCTTCTTCTTCAAGTTTATTGTTTGTGTATAGGAAGGTTACTGATTTTTGTGCTTTGATTTTGTATCTTGCCACTTTACTAAACTAATTGATTAGTTTAATTAGTTTTTCTGTGGAGTTTTTGGGGTTCTCTATGTATGTTATCATATCATCCGCAAATAATGATAGTTTGACTTCTTCCTTGGCTATTTGGATTCCTTGTATGTCTTTCTCTTGTCTTATTGCTCTGGCTAGGACTTCCAGTATTATGTTGAAAAGCAGTGGTGAGAGTGGACATCCTTGTCTTGTTCCAGATCTTAATGAGAATGCTTTCAGCTTTTCACCATTGAGAATGATATTGGCTGTGGGCTTGTCACAGATGGCCTTTATGATGTTGAGGTATACTCCTTGTATCCTGAGAATTTCAAGAGCCTTTATCACAAATGGATGTTGAATTTTGTTGAATGCTTTTTCAGCATCTATGGATATTATCTTATGGATGCATTGTTGGGTTCTGTTGGCAAGGATTTTGTTGAGGATTTTTGCATCTGTGTTCATTAGGGAGATTGGCCTGTAATTTTCTTTTTTTGTGCTGTCTTTTTTTGGTTTTGTTATTAGTGTAATGTTGGCTTCGTAGAACATATTTGGTAGTATTCCTTTTTTTTTTCAATTTTTTGAAAGAGTTCGTGTAGGATAGGCAATAATTCACTGCTGAACGTTTGGTAGAATTCATCTGTGAAGCCGTCTGGGCCTGGGCTTTTGTTTTTGGGGAGTGCTTTGATTACTGCTTCAATTTCGCTGCTTATAATTGGTCTGTTTAGTTGTTCTATTTCTTCTTTGTCCAGCTTTGGATGATTATATCATTCTAGGAATTTGTCCTAGGTTGTTAAATTTGTTTGCGTGTAAGTGTTAATAGTAATCTCTTATTATTCTTTTGATTTCTACTGAGTCTGCTGTGATTTCTCCTCTTTCATTTATAATCCTATTTGTTTTCTAATCATATTTGTTTTATAATCCCACGTGTTTTCTCCCACTGGACATCTTAAGAAGACTCTCAAAGGACATTTAAGAAATGCTCAGTAAATTATTTATGGATGAAATAAAATGGTGCCCTGGATGGCAGCAGTTACCCTAGTCTGCTCTACATACTTTTGTATTGTCAATCTTCATAGTTCCTAGATGTTTTCCAAGCCGATCTAAAAGCAATTCAGGGTAATGTGTTTAAGAAAATTCCCTGAAAGTCAGACTCATTCAAAGAGATTTATTATAACAGTTTGCATTGAAATTGTGGTGGGATCCAGGATCTGTATTTTTAAATTGATCTCCTGGTGATTTAAATCCTTAGTCAGGCAAGGAATCAAGATACAGTTATAAAACTAAAGGAATGAGTTTCTCTCAAAAGTATTATGCTTCTAATTTGTGCACTGACAACAGGTCTCTATTTTTACTATCTTAAGTTGTGGGCAAAAACCCAAAGCCTGCATAACGTGAAATAAGCTAATGGCACACTAGTTAGGGTCTCAAGGAAAATATCTAGAGAAATAGCAATTGAAACCTGGTCAAGATAATATATTCAAATGTAGAGAGCATTGAAAGAAGTTCAGGATATTGTGGGAAGTGGAGCATGGGGCAGTAGGTGAGGAGTTGAGCCTGGAGAGGGAAGAAGCCAGATTACAAAGGATCTTGAAAGGTGAGTTTTGGTGAGGGGCTCTCCTTGATGCAAACCTCAGTGTTAAGAATATTGTGCTCCCTCCATTGCCCACATCACACCCTTCACATCCTGTGACTCCCATCACATTCTTCATAAGACTACATTAGAATGTTTTGTTTTGATTGATGGGCAAATGGTTTTCCCTCCTGTTGTGCTCCTTTACGTGCAGTTTTCTGGGCCTTCTCTGGAACTTGCTTGAGATACAGAGATACAGAATCATTTTGCACACACACTGAAATATGTTTAATTTATATTATCTTTCCAGTGATGACCCACATGTCTTTCACCTCTTTGATGTACTTAATTAAATCACCCATTTTTATTCCCAGAAAAGGATATAAATAGAGTGAAAGATAAACCAAGGTATCATAGAGTACTTATGTATCTTTAGTTTCTTTCGTCTGAGATTTATCTCCAAGCATTATTTAGAAGGTCATTATATGACAGTTGGGAAAACTTCACTTCTAAGCAATCTTCCTTAAAAGGAATAAGGAAAAAAAATCTCTTACCAAGACAAGAGAAACTAACAAAGGAATACCAGTTGAGTTAATTTAGTTTAAATAATGAATTTAATTCACAAAGTACTTGTATTTTAAAGATTTTATTTTTATTTATTTATCCATACAAGAACTGGGGTATAGGCCAGAGGTGCAGGGGGTAAAAGGATTCACCAGGGACAGGGCAGGAAGCAGAACAGGAGGATCGACTGAAATATACTGCTGAAGGGAGCAGTTGGCAAGACAAGAGAGGACTGCTTGCCAGGTGGGCTAGCTCCCTGGCACTCTGGCTGGCGATAGCTTTGCAGTGCCGAGACTTTAATCCCTGAGACACCAGGGAGGCCCAAATTCCTGTATTTTAGAGGTTTCATTCTGCCTATGACTATGCAGGTGTTTCTTTTTACAAACTTTTTCCCTTTGCAAAACAGGAGCGTCAGCTCTCCTGCCCTCCTGTGACTATGAAGGTGCCTCTCTTTTTCTCCTTTTCCTAATAAACCCCTCCTTTTAAAAATGTAAACAAAAGGAAAATTCTTATATTTTAAAATATTTTATGACAATTCCACACATACCCATTGGCTATACTGTGAAGGTTTTTCCATACTGTTTCTTCATGGCTATCAATCGTGACTCCAGCTGAAAACCAGTAATTGACCTTGACCTTCCCCACTAGTTCTTCCTCTTTCATCACTTGAATTTTCCTTTTATTTTTTTTAAAGATTTCTTTTTATTATTTATACAAGAACTGGGGTACAGGCCAGAGGCATGGGAGGGTGAGAGGATTCACCAGAGACAGACTGAGGAACAGAACAGGCAGATCTACTGAAATACACTGCTGAGGGGAGCAGGGCACGAGGCAGGAGAGGTCTGCCGCACCATGTGGGAATCTCCCTGGCTGGCCAGGAATCGAACCTGTGCTGCAGAGGCTTCACAGTACTGCCCTCAACCTACTGCGCCACTGGGGAGGCCCTTGAATTCTCCTTTTAGTGTTTCTGGTTGCACCTTTTGATTTCAACCATCCAATGTGCCTTGCTGAGAATTGCCTTACTGAATTTCATTTGTACTAGTGTCTGATCATTTTTATTCTGGACTACTTAAAGGAAATTTATTGGAGGTAGATAAAAGAGATTCAACATCTTGTTAAAAAAAAAAAATCACCTGGAAAGAAGTAAACAGGTTTTGTGACTTTTAGTAGTGCTCCTTTCCTTTTAGGGGTTTGGACAAAGAACAAAGTAAAGCTTGGATAGGATTTCTTCTATCATGGGACAAATGAAAATATTCTGTGTGGAGGAGGCTCTCTGGAAGACAGTATGAATGGCTGTCATCTCTTTGTCCCCCGAAGCCACAGGGACTGTGGCACTGGTTGTTTCCTTGTTTCTGGGTGTATGACTAAACGCATATCCGAAGGGTTGAGTGGGCGTTTTGTCTGTGACATCTGTTGTCTTCCAGATTGCGACATGGAAAATAAAAGTTAACAAATTCTTTGGGCAATATGCCATTCTTCTTTCTTGGTAAATTCCAAGTCGCTACCACCTTTAATAGTTCAATACCAAGGGTCAATTTCAGTTTAAAAAATTGGTTCTCACAGTAATTTATTTTATTCTATTTTTTTAATTTAAATTTTATTTTTGTATTCCCCATACAATTACAACCCCCTTATTTTGAAACCAAGCCCTCCTTTCCCCGACCCCCATCCCCCATAGAGTGTCTTTGGTTCATAGTTGTTTGTTGATTTTGATATTTTATTTCTTATAGTTATTCTTTTTCCTGGTCCCTTATTTAAGTTTTCTAGATTCCTGCTATGAGTGAGACCATCCAGTATTTTTCTTTTTCTTTCTGGCTTATTTCGCTGAGCATGATCCCTTCCAGCACCATCCATGTTGCTGCAAATTGCATGTGTTTCTCTTTTTTGATTGCTGAGTAATATTCCATGGTGTATATGTACCACATCTTCTTGATCCAGTCATCTATTTTTGAGCATTTGGGCTGTTTCCAAAGCTTAGCTATTGTAAATAGTGCTGCTATAAACATAGGCATGAAGGTGCTCTTTGGAATTGATGTTTCTGTGTCCTTTGGGTAAATACCGAGGAGTGGAATTGCTGGATCATATGGAAGCTCTATGTTTAGTAGGTCCAGAAATCTCCACACAGCTCTCTATAGTGGTTGGACCAGTTTGCACTCCCACCAACAGTGCAGGAGAGTTCCTTTCTCTCCACAACCTTGCCAACATTTGTTGTTGCTAGTTTTTTTAATATGCGCCATTCTCACTGGTGTGAGATGGTATCTCATGGTAGTTTTGATTTGCATTTCCCTGATTGCAAGTGATGTTGAACATTTTTTCATATGCCTGTTAGCCATTTGTATTTCCTCATCGGAGGAGTTTCTTTTTAGCTCTTCTGCCCATTTTTTGAATGGACTATTTTCTTTGTTTTTGTTGAGTCTCATCAGCTCTTTGTAGATTTTTTTGTGATCAGTCCTTTATCATTAGTGTTGTGTGCAAAAATGTTCTCCCAGTCGGTGGGGTTTCTCTTTGTTTGGGTTATTGACTCTTTTGCTGTGCAGAAGCTCTTTAATTTGATGTAGTCCCAGCTGTTTATCTCTGCCTTCGCTATCACTGCTTTGGGTGATGTGTCTGTAAAAATGTCTTTGATGTGCATATCATGTAGTGTTTCGCCTATATTTCCTTCTATGTATTTTATGGTTTCAGGTCTTATGTCTAGTTCTTTAATCCATTTTGAGTTGATTTTTGTGTATGGTATGAGGTAGTAGTCACGCTTCATTCTTTTGCATGTAGCGACCCAGTTTTCCCAGCACCATTTATTGAACAAACTTTCTTTGCTCCAATGCATAGTCTTTGCTCCTTTGTCAAAGATTAGTTGTACATAAATCTGTGGGTTTATTTCTGGATTTTCTATTCCATTCCATTGGTCCGTCTCACAGAAATTTTAATTTACAAACTTCAAGAACTTGAATTCAGGTGTAAGGAAGTACAGAAATTTTTTAACTGCATGACTAAACTTTGAGACTACTACATTGCACTTTTGCTTAGCAAATTTTCTGGTGCTGGTTCAGATGTATCACTGAGCTGACACCCAAACTGGTACTTTATGAATAATTCACACTTATGGAAGTAAAAAGTCTATGAAAAAAATATTTTTGCTGTTGACTTGAACAGCCATGATACTTGTCATCTCTCAACATTAATGTTTGATGGCTTCTTGGATAACAAAAAATGAAGTCAGAGAGGACTGAAAGGGCAAGATATTTCTCTCTTTATGCTTGGAGACAGACAATTTCAGTTTTTTTCTGACACAAAAATGAGCATCTGAGAGAAGTGGGACTGAAAACCAACATACAATGGACACTTTAACATTCAAGTACTAAATAGGTTAAATTAAATTTAACATCAAAAACCAGTCAAAACACTTTAAGAATCAAATTACAAAAATAATTTTGAGGAATTAGAACAAAAATTAAATTCAGGTCATCAGAATTACCAATAAGAAATATATTTTTCGAAAGATGCCCACTTAGGAATGGGGCAAAGAGAAAACTGAACAATCCTCAGTATTTTCCACATACTATTTTACATTAAGCAACCTTCCTGGCCTACATGAAACTTACTCAGTAAAATACTTTTCTTCTTTTACTCTTTTTATAGACCTCATGTCTATAAGATATATCTGATATCAGAAAAAAAAATCTGCTTTATATTGTTCACAGTTAAATTTTACTAAAAGAATTCAGGGGTTTTCCAGACCTAGAGTATATAACCCAGCAAGCTTTCTATTACATTATGAAATGATATAACATGTGAAACTCATAAACACCTTCACTCATGTACCCAGCTATATTCATTTACTTGATTCTTGAAATATAAACTCTCTGCTGTTATGGTTTCAACTATTTGAAACTAAAAAGGTAATATGAAAACACAATATAGAGTTTTCCAGTTTTCTAGTTTCTTTATTTAATCGAGCGAGTCATAAAATGACTCATTTCACCATTAGCAAGTTCTTTAAAGATATGAAAATAAATATGCATACATTAATATTTTTCCATCCTCCAATAAATTATAGATTTTTGCCATGCTGCAGCATTTATTCATCTTCAGGCATATGGCCAAGGAGTTTGTTCTTTAAAAGATGATTTTTTTTTCAATCACAATGCCAAAAGCATTTCCTGTTTGAATTTGATTGTTTGAAGAAAGTGCATATATCCTTTGGCAGATCCAAAAGAACTTCTAATACTGTACCACTTCATAATCTAGACTACAGCAGTATTTTAATTAGAGATCCTGCATATTGTCCTGTTTTATCTGATCTGTGCCTAAAGCAGCAATGTTATGAGACCTTCAAAAAAGTGTTAATTTCCTAAAGTAGAAATAAGAATGATTCATAAAACCCTACAGCTATTTTCTGACGCTGCATGGTAGTCTTAAACTAGTTAGCATATAATATTTCCATCACCTTTGAGACACCACAGCCAATTTGTATATGCTGCAGTTGCCCTACAAATGAGATATGTGTTTATTGTGTTAAATAACTTCTAGATATTTCTCCCAACATGCCTAGTCCAACCTTTCTGTTGTCCTGTCAAGTACATCCAAATGTACATCCAAAATGCATAAATCCAACATTGCATTTTTTGTGCATAATCTCCTAAACAATCATATTTTGTGTCCCATATGTATTAAAATGTACATTACTATTTAAGAAGAAAAATCTACATATAAACAATTTAACCAACTATCCAAGTAACATACTAACCATAAAACAGCAAATAAAACTTAGACAGTGGGAAAAAAAAAGCATTTCCTTATGATTTGCCAATTTGTAGAATTCACACAAGAGGTTAAGATTTTGACGTGGTCCTAAATGCCTAGTTCTAAGCAGAATTTGTATTGATAGGTAGGATAGAAAAGCTGATTAACACCTTTCTCTGTGGCACAGTGTTCTTGATATTTATATCCCACTTGAAATAATTAGAATATTTTTTATTTATCAGATCATGTACCACTCTATGGAAATTCCTGCCTAAACTAGAAAAGTTAGAGCATTTTGGAATTTGCACATCTAGTTTACTTCACGGGCTTGACAAGTTGGATGAAACTCTAAAAACAGAAGTAAACTGAAAGTGATATGAACAATGTGGCATCATTCAACAGAGTATCTGACTGTCTCAATCAGCAAACTTTTACTTGCATAATGAGAAATGAAGAAAGAGTGTGTGTAGTTTGCTTTCTAAATAAATAAAGGTGAATAAAGACCCACTCATACAACTAACTATATAAGCTAACTTTATAAAACTTTGAAAAGAGAACATAGGAACAAATATTCATAAGCTTAGATTAGTCAATTGCTTCCTGATGTGACAATAAAAGCAAAGCGATGATAGAAAAAAATACACACTATAAATAGGGCTTCTTAAAAATTTAAATCTTTTTGAGCTTCAAAAAATCATGAAGAAAAAGAAAAGAACCAACAATGTAGGAGGAAAATATTTGCAAATTATATATATATGAGTGTGTGTGTGTGTGTGTGTGTGTGTTTTCTTTGAAAATAATTGTAAATATCCATATGATAAGGACCTTTAACTAGATAATATAAAGAACTTTCAAGCTCAATAAAAAACACAAATAGGGCCTTCCTGGTGGCACAAAGGGTTAAGACGCAATCTATGAAGCTATCTGCAGACACTGCAACATGAGTTCAATCCCCGCCAGGGAGTTACCCACATGGCTCAGCAGACCTCTCCTGACTCTCCCGCTGCTCCCCTCAGCAGTGTATTTCAGTCAATCTGCCTGTTCTGTTCCCCACTTTGTCTCTGGTGAATCCTCTCACCCCCCATACGTCTGGCCTGTACCCCAGTTCTTGTATGCATAAATAAATATTTTAAAAAACACAATAATTGAATTTATAAATGGTCAAAGGATTTAAAAAGATATTTTTCCCAAGAAAATATAACAAATGGCCAATAAATCCCTGAAAAGATGCTTAACATTATTAACCATTATGGAAATTCAACCGAAAATCACAGTAAGACACCAATCACACATACTAGGATGGCTAAAATAAAAAAAAGCAGACAATAACAAGGGTATAGCAAAATTGGTGATAAAGTGGTACAGCCACTTTAGAAACAATTTTGCAGTTTCTCAAAGTGTTAAACATAATTAGCATATCAGTCAGTGATTCAACTTCTCAGTATATATGTAACAGAATTTAAAACACATATCTGCACAAAACCTTGTACCTGATAATTCATAGCATTATTATATATAATGTCAGAATGAAGAAATGACTCAAATAACCATCAGCTGATAAATGGATAAACAAAATCTAACATAGCTATACATGAAATTTTATTTGACCATAAGCAGTAGAAGTAAGTACTGGTACATATCACAACAAGGATAAACCTTGAAGATAGACATTATGTTAGTGAAAGAACCCAACATTAAAGATAATGTATGGTATGATTTCATTTATATGAAATGTCCAGAAATTAAAAAAAAAAATCTATCGATATAGACAATATATTAGTGATTGCCAAGGGCTGGGGAGAGGGAGGTATGGGGAATGACTGCTAATGGTGTATGAAGTTCTTTTTCGGGTGGGGAAAATGTTTTAAATTTTTGATTATGGATGAACTACTAAGATGCAAAAAACCCACTCAGCTGTGCATCTTGAAATGGTGAATACCTTGGTATGTAAATTATAATAAAGCAGTTTTTTAAAGTAAAACTATCCTATTTGCAGATGACATGAAATATATATACACTACTCTGAAGATTCCAACCAACCAAGACTCTGTTAAAATTGAAAATCAATTTTGGTAAAATTGCAGGATAAAAAATCAATACATAAATATCTGTTGAATTTCTTTCTGTATACACTAAATCTGTAAGCATTGACGAAAGATTGAATACAATTCTTATCATCAAAATTCCAATGCATTATGCACAGAAATAAAATAAACAATGATAAAATTTGTATGTAACTGTGTATGACTCCACAGAGTCAAAGCTATCTTTAGAAAAAAGAATAAAGCTAAGGGTATATAGTCCTGTTTTCAAACTATATTATAAAACTATAGTAATCAAAAGAGTATAGTATTGAAAAAATAAAACTAAAACAGATACATAGATTAATGGAGCAGAATAAAGAGCCCAGAAATAAACCCACATATATGTGTCCAATTAGTATTCAGCAAAAGAGTCAAAAATATACAATGGGGAAATGACAGTCTCTTCAATAAAAAATGCTTGAAAAACTGGAAAATCACATGTGAAAAATGATACTGAATCACTATAACTACACAAAATTTAAATCAAATAGATTAAAGACTTAAAAGTAAGGCCTCCCCAGTGGTGCAGCAGTTGAGCTCTGGGTTGCAAAGCTGCCCACAGCCTCTGCAGCACCGGTTCGATCCCCGGCCACCGGTGGCGTGCAGACCTCTCCTGCCACCCACTGCTCCCCTCTGCAGTGTACTTCATCAGTCTGTCTGTTCTGCTCCCTGCTCTGGCTCCGGTGAATTCTCTCACTCTCCTGTGCTTCTGACTGTACCCAGTGCTTGTATAAATAAATAAATAAATAAATCTTAAAAAAAAAAAAAAGACTTAAAAGTAAGACGCAAAATCATATGGTTCCAAGAAGAAAACATAGGTGATATCTCCTGAACATCCATCTTAGTAATAATTTTTTGGATCTGACACCAATAGCAAAGACAAAAAGGTAGAAACAAATAATTGGGACTACATCAAAATAATAAGTTCTGCACAGCAAAGGAAATTATGAACAAAACAAAAATGTAGCCTACTGAATTGGAAAAATATTTGCAAATCCACATGTTTCATGAGGGGCTAATGCCCAAAATAAATAAACTCATACAACTCTAGTAAAACAAAACAATCTAACTAAAAATGGGTCAAAGACAAAAACAGACAATATGAACAAAAGGTAGACAAAAAATTGAATGTACATTTTTCCAAAGAAGATATACAGGTTCTCAACAGGCACATAAGTGGCCTCCCTGATAGCACAGGGGGTAAAGTCTCATTGCTACCAAGCTATGGCCAGCCACTTTGGCATGAGTTCGATTCCCAGCCAGGGAGCTGATCCACTTGGCGCAGCAGACCTCTCCTGTCTTACCTGCTGCTCCTTTCAGCAGTGTATTTCAGTAGATCCAACTGTTCTGCTCCCCACTTTTCTCTGATGAACCCTCTCACCTCCCCCACACCCCTGGCCTAGACCCCAGTTCTTGTATGCAAAAATAAATAAAATAAATCTTTAAAATTAAAAAAAAAATACATAGTCACATGAAAAGATGTTCAACATTAACAACCAGCAGGGAGATACAAACCAAAACTAGAGTGAGATATGACCTCACTCTGTGAGAATGGCTACTATTAAAAATGCAAAAAATACCAAGTGTTGGTGAGAAGGTGGAGAGAAAGGAACCCTGTGTACTGTTAGCAGAATGTAAATTGTTTCAGTCACTGTGGAAAACGTGATGGAGCTTCTTCAAAAACTTAAAAATAAAACTATCATATGATCCAGGAATTCCATTTCTTGATATTTCTCAGATGAAAATAAAAACATGAACTTGAATATGTATTTCATGTTCATTGCAGAATTATTTTCAATAGTCAAAATATGGAAATGACCTACGTGTCTATCAATGGATGAATAAAGAAAATACAGTATGCGCTATATATACAATGGAATATTATTTAGTCATAGAAGAGAATGAAATCTGTTAATTCCCTACTGTATATTTTTGGCTCTTTCATTGAAAAGATGGATTTCCATTCATCCATGGAAAACACTGATAGATCTTTAAAAATATCACACTAAATGAACAGGTCATACAGAGAAGAAAAGTACTGTGGAATCTAAAACTGTCCCGCCCAACTGCTCCCTTCAGCAATGTATTTCAGTCAATGTGCCTGTTCTGTTCCCCACTCTGTCTCTGGTGAATCCTCTCACTCCCCAACCCCTCTGGCCTGCATTCCAGTTCTTATATGCATAAATAAATAAATCTTTAAATATACACACGCACACATATAAAATTCACAAATATAGATAGCAGATTGGTTGTAGCTAGATGTGGGGGTGGGGAGAGTTAAAATGAATCAAATGGGTAAAAGGCAGAAACATCCAACTATAAAATTAATATGTCATGTTTATATAATGTACAGTATTATAGGTATAGTTAATAATAATTATTTGCATGTTTAAAAGTTTCTAAGAGAACAGACCTTAAAATTACTCATGATGAAAAAAATTAGAATTTGCAGTGTGGCAGATATTAACTAGACTTATTATGGTGATCTTTTCAAAATACACAAATATAGAATCATTATGTTATACACATAAAACTAATATAATTTTATGTCAATTATACCTCAAAAATAAAATAAATCAATACAACATTGTCCCATTTGATAATATTGTAGTTTTAAAATTTTAAACATTCTTTAAATTCTAAGACTGAGTTTTCAAGATGTGTTTGAAAATTAGAGAGAGAGAGAGAAGGCTGTAGAGAGAAGGCTTAATTTCTATAAGTTTCAGTTTCCTCATCTATAAAATAAAAATTGAAAGCTATATTTAAGTTGAAAATTTCAAATAAAAAATGCTGACTATATGTTCAAGAGTAAGTGCTCAATAATGGAGAGCAGTTTCAGGAAAACACTTAAGTGTGGAGATTACGGTGACTAGCTCTAAGTCAGATTGTCTGAGTACAAAATACTCTAGATAATTATAAATGTATGACCTTAGGAACATTATTTAATATTTCTGAGTTTTCATTTTCATTTCTGGAAAATAGAGTAATGACATAATTGTTGCATATTGTTATGGAAATTAAACAAGACAGTCTTTGTAAAGAACTTAGAATAGTGTCAGCCATATATTAATCATTTAGTAAACGTCAATAAAGTTTAATATTTTTACTATAATTTCCATCATATAAAATTAACCCATTTTGCTTACCAGTAAATGTCAGCTTGGCGAATACAGACTTTTGTAAAAATGAGACCTTTGCTTTAGGTTAAAATATGATAAAATAAAATGACATAAAAGAGATGCTTGCTGAAAAGAAAATATCTCTTCTAAAGCCACAATGCTCATTTTTTTAAAAAGCAGTTATAAAAAAAAGATTGTGGATAAGAGTCCAGTTTGGGTAGCTGATAAGTGGGGCATAGGGAGTTCAAAATAGAGATGACTTGGTTCCTTACAGGCTGCAGAACCTGTCCTGTGAACACTATTTTAGAATACTACTTTCATATTCTGTGTTCCTCAACTGAACTTAACCTAACATATCCAAAATATAAGACAAATGGGTCACTTTTCTAAGTACAGGGAAATTTGGCAGTGTTGTTGAAGAGGCGAACAAATTACTTCAACTACACAGAAATTTTCATGAGATGATGCTTCAAATCAAGCTGAATTCCAGAAACTGAGGAAGCTAGCACAAGGCAAAAGTACTCAACTAGGGAGCAGTTAAAGTTGGTTTTGTGTGTTTTAATTTTTTTTCTTTGCAGTAAAATTGTTTTAATTCAAAATCAAAGACTTTGATTCAATTGCATATAGAATCATGTACATATTTGTTAAAAATACAGACTCTCACTGATAATAAGTGTTGATGAGAATTTAGGGCAACTGGAATTCTCATACTTTGCAGTAGAAATAGGAAAAGTTAAAATTCTTAGAAAATATTTTGATGATTTCTTATGAATCTATGGATACACTTAATATAAAGCTCAGCATTCCAACTCCTAAGTGTTACCTCAAGAAAAAGTAAAACACTTTTTGATCATCAGGTACTATCCCATTATGTATATATACATCACATCTTCTTGGTCCATTTATCTGTTTTGGGGTACCTAGGTTGTTTGCATAGTTTGGCTATAGTAAATAGCACTGGAATGAACATGGCAGTGCAAGTTTCCTTTCGGATTAGAGTTTTTTCATTTTTCAGGTAGCTACCTAGGAATGGAATGGCTGGGTCATATGGTAGGTCCATTTTCTTTTGAGAAACTTCCACACTGTTTTCCATAGAGGTTGGATCAGTCTACATTCCCATCGACAGTGTAAGAGGGTTCATTTTTCTCCACATCCTCACCTACATTTGTTGTTTCTGGTCTTTTCATATAGGCCATTCTCAAAGGAATGAGGTGGTATATTACTGTGGTTTCGATTTGCATTTCCCTGATGACAAGTGAAAATGAGTATTTTTTCATATGCATGATCACCATCTGTATGTCTTCTTTAAAGAAGTGTCGATTTAGCTCTTCTGTTCACTTTCTGATTGGATCATTTGTGTTGTATGAGATCTTTGATATCAGCCCCTTATCAGGTATATTGGGAATACTACTCAGCAATCAAAAAGATAAGCTCATGTGCAGCTACATGAATGAAGCTGGAATGGTTTATGCTAAGTGAAATAACTCAGACCAAGAGTGGATGGTGTCACTTATATGTGGGATACAGGAAAAAGACAAAGAATCAGATGAAGTGAAACTTAAGAGCTTACCCTTGAAAACTGACTGTAGAACCAAAGCATCCAGAGTAGGAGTGGAAGAGACAGGGGCAAGAACAAAGTAGGGAGAGAGAACAATGGTATATGGTGCTTTGGTGGTGGGTGCACATGGTAACAACACCTGAAGGGGGTGATACTTTACTTCCAAATTATAAGCAATGATGTAAACCAACGTTACCTTAAAAAAATTTAAAATTAAAATTATATACATGTAACTTGTATACCTTGAATGCGAATGTTTTTAGCAGATTTATTTGTAATAAATTCCAAGCTGGAAACAACCTAAATGTCCCTCAGTTTAAGAATGAATAAACAGGGGCCTCCGCGGTGGCGCAGCGGTTGAGCGCTGGGTTGCGAAGCTGCCCGCAGCCTCTGCAGCGCTGGTTTGATCCCCGGCTGCTCCCCGGCCACCGGAGGAGGGTCCCACATGGCGCGCAGACCTCTCCTGCCGCCCGCTGCTCCCCCCAGCAATGCACTTTGGTCCCTCTGCCTGCTCTGCTCCCTGCTCTGGCTCTGGTGAATTCTCTCACCCTCCCACGCTTCTGACTGTATCCAGTGCTTTTATGTATAAATAAATAAATAAATCTTTAAAAAATAAATAAACATTTTGTGGTACATTTCTATAGTGAAATACTACTAACCAGTAAAAAAGAAATGGACTACTCATTCATGCGACAACATGAAAAATTCTTAATTTTTCTAAGTGAAAAAATCAAACTCAAAGGGCTGCATGTTCTAAGATATCAGTGAGGACAGAAAACATACTAACAGTTGCTGGGTGCTGGGTGGGGAGAATGTTTGACTACAAAATACAAGGGGCATTTTTGGAGATGATAGAGCCTTCCCAATCTTGACTGTGGTAGTGGTGATATGGCTATAGAAATGTATATTAAAATAGGTTACTATATGAAAATTATATCCTAAGACAAAAATGGAAAAAGAAAAGCTTCCCAGTGTGAATGATAACATTATTTGAACATGTGTTCTTGACACAATAATTAAATTAGTTTGTGATCAAATAAAATGACAGTAACTAAAATAAAATCTGTCAGATTTCTGGAAGCATATATATAAGCAATGTAATTACATAAATATATAATTAAGTATATCTTTGTATATGCATACATATGTTTAAAATCTTGGTAATTCTAATTATCTGTCGTAATTTTGGTGAAACTGGGGATAAAAAAGATTTAAGTTTTTAATGACTACAGAGAAGCATAATCATTATACTTAACTAGAGATAAGTTATTAACACAGTTGCTGAGAATAAATTATCACAGATATGTCTTAGTATATTCTTGTCCCTATTATAAATTTACTTTTTAGTTTTGTTCCAAGGGAATAAAAAAGCAGGTAGAATATTTTTAGCCCTAACGTGACATTGGCAGGAATTTCATAAATTTGGGCAACAGATGGTGTATGGTATTTATGAGCCCAGCGGTTGAATGCTTAGTGAGTGACTCATGAAGTGATAGCGGTTTACTAAAGTGGAGGAAATAGCATTATCTAGTTTTAAAACATTGCCATATTGCAGAGAGAATACAAATCACTCAACATTGAGCTTATTTATTTCTTATATAATTTTATAAACAATAGGCAAAAATTTTATCCAAATTATTTACCACATTTAATGAATTCCTCTAATACAGGTTTTATATGCTGGGCCAGATTTTTACTGCAAATGAAAAACAACCACAGTGTGTTTACTTGAATATTTAAAAGTCTACTTCTTTTCATAAGAAAGAATGTCCTTATCCAGGGCTAAGTTCATTAAGTTGACATATATATCACATTTGGATGTAAGTAAACCACACTGTTAGTGATTTCCCTTTCTTTAATGAGAAAAAGAAATTGGAGGGGAAATGAAGCAGCACTTTGTGCTCTTCAAGGAGTTTGGATGATAGCTGGTGATAAGGTATGTGCTGGTGGATGTGAGAAGTGTTTTAGTGGATCTTGGTCACTGCGGTTTGTACATCCACTGTTCTACATGGAGTAATGATGTGGTCTGAATTTTGACAATAGCTGAGAACCATGAAGGGTGTCTAGTGGCTTGAGATATTTGGGAGTAGCATTATTAATAGTGTTATAACATGGATGCGTATTTTCCCATTTCCACCATTACTTTAATAGTCGAGACACTTCCCTGGTTTAAACTGATAGGTGGGTTATGAACACTGAGAATGGTAAAGAGGTAGGGAATTCTGAGATCTAAAGTCTAATCCTTTGAGGAAAAACATTCAAATGAGATCAAAATATTCAAATGAGATGAGCTTGATGATCAAGACTGAAAATGGTGCTGAGGCTTTTGGAATATGGTTTTTTGGATTTTTGTTTGTTTGTTTGTTTTCTAGCACTAAAAAGTCCAGGCATTTTATTTACAAAGAGAAATTGAATATATTCACCTGATGTTTCCTCTTCAGCTTGCTCTTGTCCCACTGCAGAGATGAGTTATGATCTTCAGAGAAGCTCTTGGAGTTTGCTGTGTGAAAAGCTGCTTTAAGGAACAAAGTTGTTTCTTTTGCCAATTGCAAAGACACCTAGATATTCTGTGCTTTAAAAAATGAAGTAGAGTGCCTCCCTGGTGGCGCAAGGGGTTAAGAAACAACCTATGAAGCTTCCACAGCCTCTGCAGCATGAGTTCGATCCCCCAGCCGGCCAGGGAGTAACCTATATGGTGCAGCAGACGTCTCCTGACTCACCCGCTGCTCCCCTCAGCAGTATATTTTGGTCAGTCTGCCTGTTCTGCTCCCCACTCTGTCTCTGGTGAATCCTCTCACCCTCCACACCTCTGGCCTGTACCCCAGCTCTTATATGCATAAATAAATAAATCTTAAAAAAAAAAATGAAGTAGGACTTCCCTAGTGGCCTACTAGGGGATAAGTCTCAGTGATACCACTGCCACAGCCTGGTTCAATTCCCAGCCAGGGAGCTAACACATGGCACAGCAGACCTCTCCTGTCTTGCCTGCTGCTCCCCTCAGCTGTGTTTTTCAGTGGATCCACCTGTTCTGTTCCCCACTCTGTCTCTGGTGAATCCTCTCACCCTTGCCCCTCTGGCCTATCCCCCAGTTCTTCTGCACAAAAATAAATATTTTTTTTAAATAAAAAGAAAAAATGAAGTAACTGCACAATTATGTTATTTGCCACTGCTCAACACTAGTCCTCTTCATTCCACAGCTTCACAGGAGTTCCCTGTCTGCATTTGCCATTGGGAGAAAGTACAGAGTTGCTAAAAATCTTTCCAGCCTAGGTTCAACTTCTTTTTACATCTTTATAAATTTTATGTATAAAAGTATGTAAATATGGTTTCAAAATAAAAATTAAAATCAAAGGGAAAAAGTCAATGCACTATCTTTATGTACAGCATGTATTTGAGTTATTCTAAACAAATTTTCTTTTCTATGGCATCACTTCTCCATGGTTAACAAATACATAAGGTTATTAGGTCTGAGATATAAGATTATTGGTATATAATACTTTTTATCTAAAGATTCCGAATCTTTCTTTTAAGGTATACTCAGATCAACGTTAAGGGCAAAATTAACTGCTGCATAGGCAAGGGAAATCCAGTGTTTTGGCTGGGGAAGCAGATTATGATCTGAAGTTGAAAATATCATCCTATTGATTGCCATAGTTGATCCATATGATACAGATGAATGGATCCTCTTTCTCCCTGAGCATTCATATGAGTACTGCTTAAAGATTCCTGATGTCTGCTGGACCAAAGAAAAGGACTGAAAACCCATTCCATCACTGAACAGTCAACTGAAATTGAAGTGCAATAGCTTTAGCTACGATATACCAGTAAGATCTGAACTCCTATTCTGCCAAAAAGCTAGAAACCCAGACCCATTATCTTGGTTGCTTCTGCCAATTCTGGTTTGCTTCTGGCATAGGAAGAGAGAACAATGTAAGTTTAGTGTGGTCAGGGAAAAGTTTGAGTTTATGCACGAAGACTCTTAGAAAAACAGAATTTTTCTGAACCTCCCTGGTGGCCTAGGGGTTATGTCTCAGTGCTATCACCACTAGGGCCTGAGTTCTATCCGTGGTCAGGCAGCTGACCCACACATGGCACAACAGAACTCTCCTGTCTCTCCCACAGCTCCCCTTTACAGTGTATTTCAGTCAATTTGCCTGTTCTGCTCCCCATTCTGCCTCTGGTGAATCCTCTTACCTCCCTCCCCCACACCTCTGGCCTACACCCCAGTTTCTTCCATACAAAAATAAAAAAAAAAAAAGTAAAATAAAATTTTGCTCTTTCACCCAATAGAAAACAAGTATTATTCTTCCCTATTCCATAAAATGGAGATAATGTAGGATATGGAGGTGGATTAACAGAACTGATCTATATATGCTCACAGCATGGAATATGGTTAATAGCAAGTGCTCAACAAATGGCAGCTACATCTGTCTAGTTTTGCTGTTAAAATCAATAAAACAGAGACAGGGCAATACCTCATCATTATGGAGAAAGCATTAGGAATAAAGAGACAAAGTATTTGTAATCCCATGCTCTAACTCTTGGAATTTTATTGACTTCAGAATTAAATGAGTTATTTGGTAGACTCTAGAATGAAAGAATTTGAGAGCTGAAAGACACGTTATTCATCCACTTATTTAATCTATTGAATACCTACAGCGTGTTAGAGCTGATGACAGACAAATGGATAAGACACAGTGCCCACACTCCAGGAGCTCACACTATTAAAAATATGACTTACAAATGATGATAAGACAAAGAATAAATGAGACATTTATTCAAATTATGTTATGAAAGTATTGGTGATGAAGATTTAATTCACTGAGTATGGGAAGTCCTGGTGGTCCTTGTGATGATGATGTGATTATAATCTTTATTTACAGCTGGTGTATATAACTTGTTCAAGCCCACTGAAGAGATGCAAAAACTGTATGCAATAGAAGGCTTTGTGAACTGAGGTCAAGAAAGGCCCTGCTCACTAGATGCATGCATTGGGGTAATAAACCCACTCTAATTATTGATCTCCATACAGCAGAGTTGAAACTAAGAACAAAATAATATCCAAAGATTATATATTACTTCAGGAAGTTCTGATGCTAAAAATTCTAATGTAATACATAAAACACAGAGACTGTAGACAATATAATAAATACTATCATGTGGCTCTGGATTATCAGTACATTCATAGTGATTGAAAGAAGAGAATATGAAATCCACCCCTGGAAAAGTCTGAAAATAAGGATGGATATCTTAGCCCTAGCTAAACAAGTTGTGGTTTAGCTGAAGCCTTAGACGATCACCAGGACAGGTAGCATAGGAACCACAGGTTGTGGAATGGGAGCAAGTTGGAATCCGTTACTAAGTACTGGGACAAGATAGTGACCCAATCACAATGCAATGAGTAGGAACTGTTACATATTGAGAATGTGTTTCTGCATAAGGTGATGTTGCTGTGTATTTAATCTCAACTCTGGATGCTGGTATGAATTGATCAACTGACTGACTTGTTGATTTACATCTCACTTCATTCTCAGTAAGGTTTAAAGTGACAGTCAGCTTGAGTTAACCCCACAAGCCACTTAAATACTGCCATTTATCCAGAGTTGCTATTTCAGTTCAGAACACATTCCCAATTTGTTGGATACCCAGCATAATGGCTGGTTGCAATTTTTATAGATGCCTTGTGCACAATGGAGGAATAGGCGATGAGAAATTCAGGTACTTGTTAATTTCCTGGGCATGTAAGATCAGGCACATCTAGAAGGTAATAAAGGGGTCTCACTTGAGAAATGACATGATTAAGAAACGTGCTTTAGGATCTGAGCTCTTGGAGACCTAGGTTAAGACTACACAGAGACCGGTAGACCTTCCTCTGAACTTGCAAGCCAGCAAGGACTGAGGCTGATTTCTGGTACTCACAAGTTCTTCACCATTTGCCAGCTGTAGTGTGTATCACAGGAAAGTGGGGCCAGTCCAACTCTGACGGTGGACAGATATTCTCCTGTACCTTAAGGACATGGGAGATCAGGAGATGGTTGAAATGTTTGTGAACTGTGCTTCTCACAGATTCACATACAAACATTTTTTTAATGCACAAAAACCACATAGTCACTCCAATAGTATTGATATAGGATATTATAATTATTAATATTTCTGCTATTTTGATGAGCTCCCACTTGGCAGAGGCACTATTCTGCATAAATTTCGAATTTTATATCCAATCTTTACGGCAACTCTGATATGGGTAAAATGTTTAGCTCCTTGTGTAGTAAATAAACCAAGGCTCAAAGAGATTGAATGTACTATTCCTAGAACATAGAGCTAGAATCAAAGAACTGGTTCTGTTCAAATCAACTTCTATTTGATGCCAAACCCAATGCTTTCTCTATCATCACCTGCAAATGCAGTTTTTCATCAGAATAGTCTTAGTTGTAAGTTTCCTAAGCTGGAAATCCTGCCCTACTCTGTACCTTAAACACTATTGGGCAGACTGTTGAGCAGCTGGTGTGGAAATGCAGGTAAACAATCTTGAACAATTTACTTCAAGAAGGATTCTAAAATATGGAGCAAATTCATATGTAAAAGCCCAGTATGTGCTTTACTTTTCAAAGGTGCCTATCATATACCTAGGGGAATATTTATTAATCCCTTTTTGGAAAATGTCCCCTTTTTGATAAAAAATGTTCAAAGGAAGGACAAAGCATTCTTACTTGAACTCGTTCAGAAAATAGCTCGGGGTGATGGACATCAGAGGCTCGGAAAAGTGTAGACAAAAGAAAAAAACAGAAACACAATTTTAGTATCGTTTTCTTGGCTTTTAAACATCTCTTTGTTGTGTGACCGGGCAACTTTACAGGCTCTTTATGAGAAGGAATGGAAAAGCTGAATTCCTGTTTTGTCGGGAAAGCTGAGTGTGGGGGTGATAATTTGTTATCGCTCATGGAGCCAGCGCAGATGAAGACCCCATTACACGCAGGCAGCTGTGAGGCATTTAATGGTTTCTGGTGTCAGAGGTGAAAAGCTTCAATTTAAGGAAACTTTTTGCTGCAAGGTTTGCCACAGGGAATTTGTGGTGCTTTTGATATGTATATTTTCAAGTATGTAAGATCCAGAAATGGAAAAGACCCAACTGGGAAAAATCTGTCAAATCATAAACAATCCAGGAAAGCTGGTGACCTGCATGGAATTCTCCTCTTTCCCCTCTTGCCCACTCCCCTCATAACATGCCTCAAATACACTTATTTGGAGCATGCAGAAAATATGTGCTCCGAACATGTGGAGTGCCTATGCTTTGATGGGACTTGACTGGACAGACTTCTGTGTCCTTTCTGTTATTCTGAAAATGGGTCTTCCCATTTCTTACCTCTATGCTGTTCAAGGGAAATGAGATTTGTTTTACAGTTTTTCTGAAGCGATAGATTATAATTACACTAGTGTAAAGATAGCACACACAAATTCTAGAGTCCTTGGGGATAAGAACTAATATATTTTTCTAAGAAACAAACAAACATGAGTGTTAATGTGGTTGGATTTTTGTGGTTGTTTCTCCTGCAACTAGGAGGTGACACTGGTTTTCTCCCACCTTCATACCCAAATCCATACCTGCATGCCTGACTCTCAAGTCTTTGTGGAAAAGTTAATATGAAGAAAATACTAAGTTGGCAATAATTTATCATCTCTGAGGTGAGTTTCTTTATCTTATAATTTGCTCTCTCTGAAGGTGAGGCTTTAGAAATATAGAGGCATATAAAAGAAATTTCATAAAGCCTTGTGAATTTTAAATAATCTCCTAATCCCCTGGAATCTTTCCAAGCTTCAAAATGTCAAGGTCAAAACCTTCACTCTTGGCCAGAATACTCTTACAAACCTTCCAGAAAAAAAGCCAAATTAAGATTAAAAAAACCTTCCGAATAAGTATACATTTAAACACAAACTGAGTTTCTGAATAAGAAAACAAACAATATTCCATAGTTGACTGTATTTGTAGATTTGTCAGATTGTTATTTTATCAATTAAGTGCTAAAGCATCTTATTCCAATGTTTTAAGTAACCATTGCAAAATGGAATTTCTATATACAACACATATATCTTTGCTAGATTTTAACAAGACATTTCCTCCAATTATTCTCAAATAGGAGGTTGAAAATAACACAAGAAACTTGGTTTTCCAGGTGTGCTGAAAAATAATACCAATAGTGTATCTCTTTTATCATAGGAATATACAACGTGATGGCTAAACTACAAAGGATTTTTGGTCACTGTTGTTATCAAGCATTGCAGATACTGTTATTAAGCTTGCAGTAGGCAGAGTTTGGTCAGAGAGTCATAAAGGCATATCTAGGTTTGTTGAGTCAACAAGTTGATTTATAATGGCTACTTCTTTCATGGTGTCCATAATCTCCAGTCTTATGAAAGGGTCACAACACATGGGGCTTCTCTTTATCGTGGGATGGTGACCACCACAGAGGCACCCTTTGTCTGAGGAGCTGAGATTCTAAGCCTGAGAAGGAGACACTCACACAGGGAGGGACACTAAGAAGAATTAAGCAGTGGTTTTACTTATGTGTTTGCTTGGGGATAAGTGTTTTCCTGAGACAGAGGAGGAGAGAAGCCAATTACTAATATCCTTGAGTGAAAAATCAGCTGAAGACACAGGAAGTGGCCATACTTTATTTCTCTTCCATCTACTGTACTGTGTTGTTTGGACATGTACTTTTTTAAAACCTAATAAAGGCCACCACTGGGCCAGACATTGGAATTCAGTGATGAGCATGGGAAGCACAGGCCTGGCCTTTTGGACCTCATGTGTGCTGGTCATTGCATTAAGTAAATAATCTCAAAATTCATAATTTTGATTTTTTTCATGTTAAGTGTTATGGTTTGGATAATAATATGATGAATGTATGACCTGGGTATTAATCTACATGGACCAGAGGTTTTCCTTAGGAATTTATGTTTATATTGAGATCTGATAAATGAGTCAAAGTTGGATAAAGAGGAGACTAAGGTTCAGCCCAGCAAACTTAAATGATATCTGTTGTGCTACATGACAAAGGAAGAAACTCCCAAGAGCTTCTCTTTGGCTTTATTTTCTAGGTTTCTTCCATACCCTCCATTCTAGCCACATTGGTCACCAAGCGCATGCATGTGCATGCACTTGTGTGTGTGTGTTAATTATTAAGACTTCATTTTTTTTTAAAGCCATGTAAGTTTATACTAACACTGAGGAAAAGGTACAGTGATTTGCCATATACCACATGTTAACACAAGAGCCCTTTAAAATAGACTACAATCTTTTCTTTTTGTGGGGGTAAGATGGGGGAGGGCTGACACACTTAAACATCCAATCAGTTAAAAACAGAGGCTAGATTAAATAATAAGGATCACATGGGTCTCCATGTGATTCTAGCATTTTAACTACATAATTATATGGCTTTCTTTCGTATCAGTTGCACTGAAAATAGGGCAGGAGTTGGTTTTAAAGAACTGGAAAAATTGTTTTCCTGAGCAGTAGAGGAAGCTCCCTCCTCTTCAAGCACCACAACCTGGTCTTGCATAGACAAAATGCCCAGAAGTGCCCACTCTACCAGAGCACGTGGGGTAGCAAATGGAACCAAGGGAGTTTTCTCTAGACAAGGATGAGTGAGAGCAGGAATTATTGGGGTTTACAGCTGATTTACACAGCACAGATGAAATAAAGTTTAGCAGAAAAATAACTGGGATTAGACACTGAAACACAGTGGGAACCTCATAAAACTTTGTTTGCTATCAGCAAGGACACACATGGTTGTGTGGCTTGTGCTCAGTGGTGAACCCACAATGCTTGAGAGACTTGGATTGTGAGCCCCTTGGGCCAGCTGGCCTGGTTCTCTTCCTGAACCCTTGATCCAGCTGGATGTCCTGCATGTACTTACTTCTGGTCACTAGAGCATCATGTGAAATGGATCAGCACAGCTTGAAAGCCTTGCTCTCTGTGACCCTGGAGGCACAATAGCCTCACATACGAAGGATACCTTTTCATAGGAATAAGTTAAATTATACTGAAAGTTAGGGTCTGAATAATGAAAATGAATAAAAACAGAATTGAAATAAATAAAAACAAGCTTCTATCCAGGTTCTACTACTTAATAACTTATGTGATATTAGGTAACTTAATCTCTTTGTGCTTCAACTTGTCATCTGTTAAATGTGGGCAATAATAGTACCACTTCATGGAGTTATCTTTAAGATTAAATGTCTTACCACTAAGGAGAAAATACAAAGTATAAAGACCATATGTATTATATATATTAAACATATTTTATAAATTATATATAAAATATATTAATATAGATAATATAATATATATATTATTTGAATAAATAATAAATTATTTAAATAAATATATATTTACACTGCATATGGAGATGTCCAACATCCATTCTTTTACTATGTGTTAAATTCCAAGTACAAATAACTGGATAAGAGAAGAGCGAGTCTTTGAGAAATTTAGTCCTACATATAAATAAAAAATAAATAAAAGAACTTAAACTGAAAAATCAATACATCAATATATTGGAGACTAATTATACCATTATACAATTGGCTAATAAGTTTAGATAAAATGAAATTTACCTAGAGAGAAAACACTATAAAACATGTGGAACAGATAATGCATGGTATGAAAATAAACATTATTAACTGACTCAGCTATAATGTTGAACATGAGAAGCAGAATCAAATATCTTCACACTGGATTTCAAAAATTGCTGGGTGGGGTTGTGACCATCCCAACAGAAGAATCCACAGTACTCACAGTTTTCTAATTTTCTTAATTCAAAACTGTGGGAAATAGCCCTTGGATTTCCAAACACATGTTCCTAATCATCACTCACTGTGAGAGAAAAAGAACACAAGTTTTAAAGACACCTTGGGATAGACTGACCTGGTTAAAAACCTACAATGGATTTTCATTTTTCTATACATCTGGGAATTTCCATTTATCCACGTGAGACACTACTCAATCTGGGTCAGTGTACTGTTATGATTAACTAGACATGGAGAAAGAAATACCGGCAACCCATCTCTTGCTGTATATCTTGGTGGCTGGTCATGTGAAGATACACTAAAGATCCACATGGAAAACCCACTGAAGTTTCCCCAATGGGCTCATTTGTTTGAGTAAGGTGGACATGCTGAGGAAGGCACCTAAACTCACATAGCTATTCTGAAGTCAGAAGACTATAAACAGAGATTAATAGGGTTGCTTCAATAGTATAAGAACCCGGACACTGTATCCAGAATGTATCACAGAAATGGGATACAATGAGAGGTATCAATGAAGTACCACCTCAGACCTACAGCCAGGGGACACACTAGTTGACAAAAATCTCCCCATCCCCTCTGCCTAGGACAGAGTTTAGAGGGGGTCCTTCTATGGGTGTTATGAGAAGGGTGGGTTGAAGTTCTCTCCCTTACTCTCTTACTGTTCTACTTATCCACGCATAGCTCATTCATTTCAGAGAAAAATAGGAAAAGAGAAAAATATTGGAAAGAAAGAAATTAAGAGAAAGGAATGTTGAAAAAGGAAGAAGTTGAAGAAAATGAACCAAAGCAGGTAATAGGAAGTTAGGAGTCACTACAATTTGTTGAGTATCCTCTCTTTGCCAAGCACTGTGCTGGACCCTTGACTCAGTTCATTATGTTAAAACCTTACAAAGGCACCATGATAAAGGCATTATTATCATTCTTTGGCAATGAGGAAACTGAGGGCCAGATAGGTGCAAAAGATCTTTCCTGCATAAAGGTAAAATGTTGTCTATCAGCTCTTATCTTCAACCTTTCTATTCCAATGCTACGATCGATCGTGGACTCTTAAGAGTAACTTTTATACAGTTCATTGAATCCAAGAATTAAAGCAACAACTCTCAGAGCTAATTTGAACTCCTATCCTTAAGAAGGTATCTAAACATATTCTTTGCCTTGGAAGCCTACAGACAAAAACCTACCTTCTTGTGAAGCTAAAATGAGCTACTCATGGAGACAGAAAAGTCTGGGAGTTTAAGGTTTTTTAAAAGGAGACTGCATGGGAAAGGAAACAATGGTCTCTGGGGACAGGTCTGAGACCAATGAGTTGCCAGGTTGTTGACCTTGAAGAGGGTGCTTAAACTGAATGATTAATCTGCTAGTTATATTTGAAAAAAAAAAAAAAAAAGAACTAAAATAAAAACAAAGTGGACTTGGTCTACTTTCATTTAAAAATAAATGTTCTGGGGCCTCCCTTGTGGCACAAGGGGTTAAGCACAGCACTGTGAAGCAATCCACAGCCTCTGCAGCACAAGTTTGATCCCTGGCCGGCCAGGGAGCAACACACATGGCAAGGCAGACCTCTCCTGTCTCACCCGCTGCTCCCCTCAGCAGTGTATTTTAGTCAGTCTGCCTGTTCTGTTCCCAAATCTGTCTCTGGTGAATCCTCTCACCCCCTGCACTTCTGGCCTGTACTCCAGTTCTTGTATGCATAAATAAATAAATCTTTAAAAAAATAAATTTTCTGTGTTAAAGTCATATCATGTCCACATCTAACCTCTGGAAGAACCAAACCCAGAAATTCCACCCCAAGTCCTGTATCTGGTAAACTTTATTAAAAACTGGATAATGAATTCCACCCTCCACTTACAGCAAAATTTTGATCCAGTGTATAGCTCATTGTTACTATTTCAATTCTCTCTCTTTTAGATAAAGAAATCAAGTCACAAACAAAGTTCTTAAAACACATAAAAAGAGAATGCTGTTCTTTCATTTCTAACCACATGACCCAGTTTATACAACTAATTCTGGAGGTAGTTGGTGTGTGAATAAGCAAAAGGGAGGCTGGGGTGGTTAACTTGTCAATGCAGCTCATTGTATCTTTAGAGGGAGCTTTTCCAGTGTCATCACTCTGAAGGGATAAAAGGATAAGCAAATTGGCTTTTCTGAGTCTGACATTTCTTGGGTTTTAATAGAAACAATTAGATCTCTTTTTTGCTGCAAATAAACTTGAGCGCTCTCCCAGGAGAAAGTATGTTGATCTTTAATGAGGAGAAATGTTAACTGGATATGTCAGCAAAGTGTTCGTATTTCACCTATGGGTTTAGTTAAAGTTATACTTAAGTTCTACACCATTAGCATCCACCCTCAAACTCTTGGGCGGGTATGGCTTTCCTCCTATTCCCCAAGACTGGACCTATAGGAGAAGGATGGATATATTCCAAATCCTTTTTCAACACTGCTCCCTCCTTGGACTCCTCTCTTCCATCTTTTTCCCTTTTGAAGCACTCTTGTTGTCTTCTAAAACCCGTCCCTTTGCTGGTTGGTTCATATTTGGCTCTCTCATTACTTGGTACCTACCCCAGAGAAAATTCACTCCTGCGATTTTGGGACCAATGGCTCCAAGTTCCCCATCCTTAATGCAGCTCACTCTTTTTCTTTCTTTCTTTCTTTCTTTTTTTTTTTTGTGGGACCCTCGCCGGTGGGCGAGGATTGAACTGGTGCTGCAGAGGCTGTGGGCAACCTCGCAACCCAGCGCTTAACTGCTGAGCCACCAGGGGAGGCCCAGCTCACTCTTCTTAATACAGCATAGCTTGGCTGAAAGTAGAGACCCTGCAGTTAGTCTACTTGGATTTGAAAACTGGTCCACTACTTGCTAGCTGTGTGAAGTGTACCTGAGATTTAACCTCCCCATAGGCTTCAGCATCCAAGGAAAAATAGCAACACTAATAGTGCTTTCTTTGAGGACCATGTGAGTTAAATATAAATAAAAGACATAGATAATACTAGGCACAACTTAAGTGCTCAAAAGTGCAAGTAGGTATTATTACTGGGTTCTAATGCTACAACTACTACTACTGTACTACCCCTTTATTACTACTACTGCTCCACTACTATTACTACTATAATTTAAAACATCTATCTAGATATCCCACATACACCTTGAGATCAATATCTATTGAATGCAACTATATACAGGTAGTTATATATGTTATTTAAACCTTTCATAGCTCTGTATAGTGGTGTTCTGGTTTTCTGGTAAAACATTGCCTGATAACAAACTACTTCAAATTTAGTGGCATTAAACAACAACCACTGTATCATGCACATAAACTCTGAGTAAGGAATTCCAAGCAGGATAGCAAGAATGACTTTTTCACAAAATCTTGGACTTTAGCTCAGGGTGACTTAATAAACAACTGGGAACCGAAGCCAACATGTCTGGTACCTAAGTCTGGGATGGTTTGAAAGCTGGTTTCTGCAGCAGCTGTTGACTGAAGCACCAAGACCAAGATAAGGTGTGGACTTCTCACAGTATAGCAGCTGGGTTCTGAGAGGTAGCATCCAAACAGGATGAGAAGAAGTATTCCAAGAGTACCAGACAGAAGCTGCAAGACTTTCTATAACTGAGTCTCAAAAATCACACAGCATTTATTCTGCCATATTCAGTTGGCTCAAGTAGTCAGAAGCCTGTTCAGATTAAGAACAGAGAACAAAATCCCACCATCTATTGAAAAGATTATGAAAGTTTATGATCCTTTATTAAAACTGCACAAACAGGTACCATTATCGCTTTAATAATGAAGAAATAAAAGCTCAAAGAAAGAATTTCAGAACAGATGACTTAATAGGTGGGAGAGTCTAGATTTGAACACTATACTTTATGTAAGGCATCTTAAGTAATTTCAATAAAACAAATGAAATCTCTAATTCTAGAATAATTTTAGCTGTTTTACCATTAGGTATTGTTAAATGTCTAATTATTCTATTCTCTTTTCAAGAATTCACAATTCTGTCTTCGATCAGATATAGGTCTGAGTTTTGAAAGACTTTTGTGTTTCAAGAATGTCTGCTTTTTTTATATGTATTTCATTATGTTCTGTTTATTTTTGTTCAATTATTTCTTGTTTTTTCTAAATGAATTTTATTATTTTGTTCCTTTCAGGATTCAATTGGGGGCCATATCAGAATATGTCATTAAACAGATCTTATTAAAATTAATCTTATCATTTCTCTTCTTTTTGTCTTCCCCAGTCAATCACAGATTAGACAGTTAAATATAGAGCCCAGACCTGTTTATTTTAGAAATGCTTCTGAGGTAATACTGACCCATTGCCCATTTATCTCTTTTTAAACATAGACAAACCCTTGCACATGCTCAACTACTGGGGCAGGATGAACTATCACAATGGTTGAGAGGAACCAAAAGTTTAGGTTGGATTGATTGACAAGGATCATCCCCTATATGAGACCAGTCTGTCATAAATATGTTTCAAGAAAAAAAAGATAAATATCTAGAAACAGATCTTAATAACACAGACATAAGTGATTTACCCTAGAGAGAATCCAAAATGATGGACATAATTACGTATACCAAGGTCAGGAAAGCAATAAATAAAGTGAGAATTACAACAAAGAGATGGAAAAACTGTTTTCTGACTACTAAATGACTCAGTAAAGTGTAAAATATTGGTGAAAGAAATTGAAGAAGACACAAATAAATGGAAAGACATTACATGTTCATGGATTGGAAGATATTATCAAAACATCCATACAGTTTCAATGCAAACTCTATCAAAATTCGAGTAGCATTTTCAACAGAAATAGAAAAAGCAATTCTAAAATTTGTATAGGACCATAGAACATTCCAAATAGTCATAGCAATCTTTACAGGAAAAAGGTTGGAGGAATTACATTTTCTGATTTCAAAGTAAATGACAAAACAATGAACTGAAACTGTCACTATTCACAGATGACAAACCAAAAGATTCTACAGAAAAAACTTCAAGAAATAGGAGGATTTCCTTGTGGCCTAGGGGTTAAGTCTCAGTACTGCCATTGCGATGGCCCTCTGTGGCAGCCTGAGTTCAATCCACAGCCAGGGTGCTAACTAACCCACATGGGGCAGCAGATCTCTCCTGTTTTACCCACTGCTCCCCTCAGCAGTATATTTCAGTAGATTTGCCTGTTCTGCTTCCCTCTCTGATTCTGGTGAATCTTCTCACCCCCTGCAGCTCTGGCCTAGATCCCAATTCTTGTATGCATATAGAGTCAATTGATTTTCATACAATGGGGAAAGTTTCCTTAATAAATGGTGTTGTGGATACCAGATGAATACATGCAAAAGAATTAAAATGGACCACTACATAATCAATTCAAAATGAATCAGAGTCTTGAATATAAAAACTACAATTATAAAACTCCTAGAAAATTCAATGGAAATCTTGTTAAATTTTATTTTATTTTAAAATTCACAGTGAAAGCTCTCTCTAGTTTGTTCCATAGCTGTACGTAAAAGAGTAATTTCTATTCACCCTATTCCTTGGTTCCCTTAACCCTGGTGGCAAAGTGTGGTGCTTCTGTCACTGCTTGCCACATCACTGCTCATGGATTTCTTTTCTGTTTTTAAAGATTTATTTATGCATACAAGAACTGGAGTGCAGATCAGAGGTGCAGGCAGCTTAGAGGATTCACCAGAGAGAGGGAGGAGCAGAACAGGCAGATCCATTGAAATCCGCTACTGAGGGGAGCAGCTGGTGAGACTGGAGAGGTCTGCTGCGCCATGTGGGTCAGCTGCCTGGCCGGAGATTGAACTCGTGCTGCAGTGGCTGCCAACAGCTTCATTGTGCTGAGACTCAACCCTTTGTGCCACCAGGGAGGCCCTCATGTATTTCTTTTTTTTTCTTTTTCTTTTTTTTTAAAGATTTATTTATTCATTTATACAAGCACTGGGTACAGTCAGAAGCATGGGAGGGTGAGAGAATTCACCAGAGCCAGAGCAGGGAACAGAACAGGCAAACCGACGAAATTCACTGCTGAGGGGAGCAGTGGGTGCAGCAGGAGAGGTCTGCGTGCCATGTGGGACCCTCGCCAGTGGGCGGGGATTGAACCGGCACTGCAGAGGATGCGGGCAGCCTCGCAGCCCAGCGCTCAACTGCTGCGCCACAAGGGGAGGCCCCCCTCATGTATCTCTTAACAGGTAAGAGGTGATATCTCCTGGTTTTTAATTTTCATTTCAATGATGACTGCTGATATTGATCACCTTTCAGTGTACCTGCATTTCCTCTTTGGAGACTATCAATTCTCCAAAGGGCCTTTGCCCTTTCTTAATTAGGTTAGTTGTTTTTGTATTTTGTTTTTGTTATTTTGTATTTGTTTTTTGTTTTTTTGTTTTTTTTGTTTTTTTTTTGCTATTGAATTATATGAGTTCCTTATTGTGATATGTGTTGCATTTGGGAGAGCAACATGAGATTTGACGATGGCCTACGTATGTTAACTCTCTACTATATACTGATTATTGACCAGAATATTCCCATAGATGTTCAAAGAAAGAATAAATAAGAATTTTTAGAAAGCGTGGATCATGGTATGGGCAGCAAACATTGCAATGAAGAATTTTATATTGAATAAATCCACAATAGCATGAAATTGAAAAAAAATATTAAGTATACCTTTGAAAACACATAATCTCCATATTAAAATAAATACATTTAAACTTAATTTTCTTCTAAAGACTTGCTTTGTTGTTCCTTTAATTCTACTGCATTTATAACGCACATTATCACTTCTCCTACTTGTTGGCTTTCTACTTAGTAATACACTCAAGTAGTATTTACTAAGGTCTTAACATGTGCCAAACACAAACTATACTAGGTTCCAGAAATAAAGAAATGGGATGGGGGGAGTTACCTCAACCAATATAAAGTTTAAGCAGGTAGACAAACAAGTAGAAAAAAATACCCCAAAAATTTCAATTTAAGTACTATGCCAAGATAGAATAACATAAAAGATATTCTAGGAGAAAGGCAGCCTAAAACATTAAGGAATATTTCCTGAAAGAAATTATTCAGATTAGAGTCCAGTCTGACAGATGGGAGGCCTTGGCTACCCATCTTGGTCTTAGATCCAGTCTTCTTTCCAGGGTTCATTGGCCAGGGCAAATATTTATTCAGCATGTTTATAGGACTTTGGCCCGAGTCGTTGGTGAGTCAGCTATCGTCTCCTTCAAAACGGGTGAGTCCTCACTCAAAAAGTATGATTCTCCACCCAGTCAAAGCTCACCCAGTGGCTCAGAAAGACTCATGTTCAGACTGCTCATATGATGAGAACTCAGCATTCCTAATTTTAGTTTGTCATTTTGGTATAGATGAGACTTATTTGACCAACTTTGTTTTGTACTCATCTCTACCCCCTTCCACCCCAACATCTCTGTTTCATTCAGCAAATAAATATAAATCTTTCCTTTCCCTCCATTCCTGAAAATAGGAACTTATTGTTTGCTCTACTGGACCTTTTACTTTTACTTTCGATATTTCAGTCTTGAGATAAGACTGGTAGGTAGCACGGCATCCAGTTGGTTTTTATATTACTGGAAAAGCTTTCTTTTCTCCCTTGTGGGTGTTCTCCTGCATTTCTTCATTTATCAGCCTTTCCCAAGGAATGTTGGCAACATGAAGCCATCAATCATGGTCTCCACCATGAAGCAGGAAGAACAAGGGTCTCCCATTTCACCACAAAAGTATTAAGTAGCCTCTTTTTTATAGTCTTGTCTTGACTGTTAAGCATCCTGAAAGACAGTTTCTTTTAAAGACTAATCTTCCTGGATTATTTTCCAACAGAATAAGCCTTAACATTGTCTAGTCTGTAAGTCACAAATTGGTGATCTGCCGAGCAAATTGGCCACCAAATAGATTTGTTTAGTCATTCATGGTGTTTTTAAACATTTTTAATACATTGCCCATACACTTCCCAAAAAAAAATATGAATCTTCAGTTTGTTTTAAAAAATTGGAAGATTTGGCATAATTCAGCCCATATTCCAACAGGATCAGTAATAGCAGAGTAATAGCTATCCTCTCAAAGAGACTCGTGTTCTCCATCTCTCCTTAGTGCTCACCCACTGAACTGTACTCAAAGCCTTAGAAGGCACTGACTTTTTCATTCTTGAACTATTCCAACTTCCTTGCTTTATAGAAAAAGAATCTAATACTCAAAGACCTCAAGATTTTCCTGGTTGTACAACCAGAATTACACTTGAACATGGGACTCTTCATCCACTTTTTACCTCAAGATGTTATTTTCTTCTATTTACATCCATGACTATTCACCTTGACTGAGTGCTTCATGCTCATGTCCCAGCAAAAATGGCAGAAAGACCGAACATCAAACCTTAAGCAAAGAGTAATCATAGCTTGAATCTTAATACTGTGATTTTGAAGAGATCTGATTATTTTTACTTTTTATTTTAACAAATAATTTTATTTCCAGTAGTATATTGTAGAAGGTGGATATGAAAATAACAACAAATGTTCTTCTGTTCATTATATGTCTACACCTGTCTGAAAGGCTCTATACTTCCTCCTTACAATGGCTGCTAGAGAGAGTTCATTTGATATATTACTCTAATGTTAATTTTGTAACACTGATAGAGTAGATTTTCATTTTACTCTTTGGTCTGGTGGGATCTAGTTAGCAAAGATAATTGCACACTCATTCTAAACTTAATCCTAATAAAATTCCTGTTCTTGCGTGCTCCCTGGAGGTGCAGGGTTTAAGTCTCAGCACTATTGCATTATCACCCCTGCAGCCTAATTTCTATCCCCACTGGGAGCTAACCCACATGGTACAGCAGACCTCTCCTGTCTCACCCGCTGCTCCCCTCAGCAGTGCATTTCAGTAGATCCACCTGTTCTGCTCCCCGCTCTGTCCCTGGTAAACCCGCTCACATCCCACACCTCTGGCCTATACCCCAGTTCTATGCATAAATAAATAAATCTTTAAAAAAATAAAAATCCCATTCTTAAGGAGCATAAACTTTTCTAATCAGTGAGATGGAGCTTTTACTCCATAGCTCCATCTACACCATCCAGGAATAGTAGCAGAATTCTAAAAGGTAAGCTTTCTCTCTATCTCAACATATTGGTGGGTAATGAGTCTTGCTTGTTCCCCAGGAAGCTAATTAACAGAAAATATTACCTCTACATTTCCAATGAATGAAAGGACCATCCCAACAAAAGCATGAAAACTTCTGATTGACTAGACTCTTTCTTTCATAATTCTTTTCTTCCCTATGAGATGCCTGGGACCTCACAATGAGGTGCTTTGTGAGCCTCATGCAGAAGGAGGTTGAGTTGGCACTTCTGTCACAGAGAGCGTGTGCAGCCTGTGACAGGCTTCCAGGGAAGCCACTTCCCACATGTGTTTCTCTGCTTCCCTCATTGGTGTTCACAATGAGGAGGCTGGTTCCTCCCGGTGAGTTAGGTGCTGTGACAGATTACATTTTTATTCAAGAAAATAAATCCTGAACATTTGATGTACTGCTTTAAACTTAAAGACCTCTTGGGACCTGAAAATGTAAGGTAAGCAGTGCTCAGCCACAATTCTTGAACTTTGAAACTGTAAATGTAATTTGAGGACATTCCTTGAAACTCTTTGTTGTTTAATGTGAAACTTTAACATGCTGCCTCTCCTGCTGCCTTTAAGAATAACAGCTCACTGTCAAACATGCACAAACAGCTCTGATTTGAAAAGACCAAAAAGGTCATTGTTTTAAAATCAAAAATCTTTCATAATGAAAATAGCCATGAAGATTTGGTGTACTTTTAAACTTGTATGGAAGTGTTCAGGATGCTGGGTTTTCTCTCTGCTCTCAGTCAATGTAATCAGTATCTTTAAAATGGGATCACATCCTTGCCACTTGAAAATGGGTCTGTGTGTAGAACTGATCCCTTCAAGAGAAAACTGTAGTGAAATCGCAATCAAATATCAGTTCAGGTCTGTGGGTCTGTATCCCAAGTATTGGACAGTGCTTCCCTAGGCATGGGAGGGGATTCTTGAAACTTTGTGATGACACACTTCTGCAAGACAGGGAATATACTGGGATTAGGTGTTGGTCTGTTCAGACCAGCTTCTTGTGATTGTGAGAAATTTAGCTGTGAAGCAAGAAGTTATTACAAAGCAGACTAACCCCAGAGGATGTCAGATATTCAATGATATAGAACAAGATCAACAGTATATAGGGAAGTTACTTATCTAATGTTATTAAAGAACTATCTTTCTGTATAAATTTATAGGTGATTTTAATGTTTTTATTCAAGTTTGACCAAATTCCAAGGATGGAATATTTGACACTCTTAGCTATCTAAGTGATTTAGAGGGCATCACTGTGAAATATTTTTCTGTTGTAGGGGAAAATAAGATGTTGAATCTTCTTTATATGTTCTGGAGGCTACAAAGGAAAAGTGTTAGACTAAATCAAGCTGCCTTTCTCTTGAATCTTTGCCCAGATGCTTCTACTCTCCTACTTTGCCTTTGTCAGTTCCACCGGGGATTTAGTGAATTGTAGGTGTCTCAAACTTCTCCTGAGATGTCCAAACTCCATTTGGAGCCCTTTTCACTGAGAGCACCAATGTGCAAACACACACAGTACTCAGATTCTTGCTCATTTTTCTCTACCTCACCCTGGATAGTGGTTTATTTATAAATGAACTTCCAATGCATATTCCTGTGATATTAGTTCCTATGTATTTACAGGCTGAGAAAGTGAACCCCAGAGGGGCTTCAGCACTCCACCTAAAGTCTTAAGGGGCAGCAATGTGGGAACTAGCCTGAAAATCTTCTCGCCTCCCCCAGGCTTTCTCCCTTCTAGTACTAAACTGCTTTACCTGGCCACAGGCATATCTAGAGCCTACCCTTTGAACCACATTACTGATTAGCTGCACACAGTTTATGTGACACTGTCATTCACTCTAAGGATTGGAATGTGGAAGCTACCTTTGGCCTGGAGGGAAGAAATTTCCCATAAAGAACACTGTAAAAAATGTGGGAGTCTTTGGGACTGAGTGGCTATCTGTGAATTTTACTCCTCTTCTTGTTGTTCTCTTTCTTTCTAGTCATGGTACACATTTTTAAAATAGCTTAAGCAAAAGGGTGAAGGTCCCTGAGGAAGTGAGGCTGGGGCTGTTTACTTTGTGCTGCCAGGACACCCAGGATGTTAGGCTCAGGAAGATAAAGCAGTGCTCTTGGATTAGCATTTCAGTGTGCCCTCGCCTCACAGAAATAGTTATTTTTAACTTGACAACACTTCTACACATCTGCAAACCAAATACCCTGTATGTGAGAATAAATATTTAGGTGCTGCATTAGCTTCATTAACCAGGCACGACATCAGAGTCATTCCTAGGAATAACTTTTCTTGTTCTAATAAAATTAAAAGAAAAAAAAGGGGGGGGGTGAAAGGGGGTAAAGGTGAAACATCTTGCATAATCAGGGATCAGAAAAAAATATTTCAAGATTTCTCTTTCTTTTATCTAAGATGGCATCTGCTCCAGTGATAAATTCACTCAGGTTGTTACATTTTTCATCTTTGACAGTCCTGGGTCTTTTCCTCATAGTTGGTTTCAGACTGATTTCTCAGCAAAGGGATGCTTGGGGGAGAGGGAGCAGTTTCCAAAAGATAAACAAAGACACTGGAGTTATTAACTCTAGGAGCAAGAATCCTCAGTAATTGCTAACAACAACCCAAAGCCCTGTGAAATCACTGCCATTACAGAACTCACTTAAAGAGCATCTCAGTTATCTATACCGTTTATTTTTGCTATTTTTACTTTTCATTTTTTTATTAACTTAATGAAAAATGGAAGGAATAGCTGAGATTAATTACTATGATTTCACATCCTACTTGAAAAATACTAAAATACTTCTTCAATGGTCCTAGAAGTTCTCACTGAGATTACATGGTGTAGTGCCAGCAAGGCACAAAGCAGGTTCTCTATGGATCCAGGAAGACAAGTAAAGGAGGAGTCTTGGAGCCCTCAGAAGCTTTTAATGATCCTTCTACACCATTTATAGTGAGGCAAGCAGGTGCAGGGCAGGCAGGGAGGCCTGAGGACTGGGAGGTGAATCTTTACTCTTTCTGGGCTCTCTGGCATTGGCGTTCTCTCCTGGTCTCTCCGCTGGTCTCCACTGCACTCTGCTACACATTCCTCTTGTCCACGTCCTCTGCGCACTACTGCCACCCTTATATATTTATGCTCAGCCTCTCGGCTCCGGTGTGCCCATTACACAGGCCCACACCACACTCTACGTGCCACCATCAGGCACATGTGTGAGACCATGGGTATGGATCATGGATGCTAATGGCAGGAGGGCAGAAAAAACCTGATCACTTCCATTTATCTTACACATGGGCGTTCCAGTCTATGTGAACCAACAATGAGAGATGAAATTAGGCCATTTTATTTTAAATCAACCCTAGGAAGTTGAGGACTATGCTATTGAAACTTGGATTAATTTATACACAAGCTAGCAAATAATTTAAATATTTTATCTCATATAATGTGGTATATTTAGGAAAATCGTGTAAAGTGTAACTTATCATCTATGTGCCTGGCAGCAGCTCTTCGAACGTTCAGAGGAGTTGGCAGGCAATTTTCAGGAGTTTTTGGTGACTCTTATGTACGGTCTCTCTCACAGTCATAAATATGAAGTAAGGGCCTCCCCGGTGGCGCAGTGGTTGAGCGCTGGGTTGTGAAGCTGCCTGCAGCTTCTGCAGCACCGGTTCGATTCCCGGCTGCTCCCTGGCCACCGGAGGAGGGTCCCACATGGTGCGCAGACCTCTCCTGCCGCCCGCTGCTCCCCTCAGCAGTGTGCTTCGGTCCTTCTGCCTGCTCTGCTCCCCGCTCTGGCTCTGGTGAATTCTCTCGCCCTCCAGCGCTTCTGACTGTACCCAGTGCTTGTATAAATAAATAAAAATAAATCTTAAAAAAAAAAGAAATATGAAGTAGGAGGTAAGATCAGAACCAATGAGCAATCATTGTCCCTAACCACACTGATATTTAAAATCATAGTAATAGCGGTAAGATAGAACAAGATAAGAATAATATTGGGAGTGGAAGATTACTAACTGTATGTCCTATTCTTGAATTGATTCTGTAGAGATGCTATAGAGTACAGAAGTTGAACAATTCCCTTGAAAACTGGTCAGTGTGGAATAAAGTGATAAGTCAGTACCTTAAGGGCTGTCAGGTAGGAAGTTATTACCCATTGGTGTGTTTAGCTAGCTTCACATCAGGTGCTAGCGGGTCCCTAGAATCTAGCATAGATTTGCTCAAAGGGAAATCGTTTTAACCTTCCATGTGCTATCGTACTATCACTACACATATTTCACCAAATGTATATTTTGAATATATTTTTAAGAACAGTTCATTAATTGTTGGATGTGTGCACAGTTCTTATTAATTTGTTTAACAGTTATATTGTTTCAATTATTCTTTATCATTAGTAATGCTTGACAAGAATAACTGACTGGAAATTATTTAGAAGTTGCTGAGGAAAAGCAAAATGTGGACAAAAAGTATATGAGATGCAAAATGGGTCCCAAATTACATCCAGTAGTACACAAAAATGACCAGCTTTGAAAAAACACTGATTGGTATTACTCTCTGCTAACTAGATCATTGTTTTGAAGAAATTATCTTCTTGATCAAATTGCTTTTCATCAAATTGCTTTTAACCAAATTAAAACTAGAAGTGGCATCTCAGTTCTCAAAGATGGTGGCCAAATTAGCGGGAAACAATAGTTCAAGGAAATACAATAGACAAATGCACATGAACTTCAGTGGGGCATTGTGTAATTCCTTGATGATATTATTGGAGAGAAGATTAAGAAATATGAGCGAGCTAATGCAATTAGGCAGATTAATAACTGGTGGAATGAACATACTTAGAAGGTACTTATTAGCAACCAGAGGTGGGGGTGGGGGTGGGGAGAGGCACAGGGGCAGTCTCATGGCTCATAACAAAAGTCTGTTCTTGGTCCTGTCCTAATCTTTTCAGTGTCTTGGATAAATGTATAATTTAACAAATTTCTGTATATAAAGCCAAAAAGAAAAATATAGTTGTATGTTGACAATATCAAATCCAAACTGATCTTAACAGGTTGGAATAATGAGCAAAATCTACCTAGACCAATATAACAGTGATACACAAAAAATTATTTAAGTTGGTCTGTAAGTGTAGTATGCAGGTACTCATTGGAAAAACCTATACTTTCTAAGTAAAGACTTTAGGAATTTGGTGTATGGTTAATTCCATTTATCATAGACAAAGAAGGATTGTTATCTTTGATGACATTATTAGAAGTGTAGGGAAAGAGTACGAATGGAGGAATATGCTATAGCCAAGCCCTGTGCTATCTGTGGTTCAAGTACAAACTTGTAATGCCATCCTTAAACTATACCTTGAACTCTGCATCTCAAATGATTATCCAAGCCAGATGATGACTTCAAGACTTTCACTCCAAAATATCTATTGGGGGCATCCCTGGTGGTGCAAGGGGTTAAGACACAACCTATGAAGCTGTCCGTAGCCACTGCAGCATAAGTTGGAACCCCAGGGCCAGCCAGGGAGCTACCCAAATGGCGCAGCAGACCTCTCCTGACTTGCCCGCTGCTCCCCTCAGCAGTGTATTTCAGTCAATCTACCTGTTTTGTTCCCCACTCTCACTCTGGTGAATCCTCTCATCCCCCACACCTCTGGCCTATACTGTAGTTATTGCATGCATAAGTAAATAAATCTTTAAAACAAAAGAAAACAAAACATCTATTGAGTTCAATGTTATTGAGGCCATCAGTGGGTGACTACAGAGAGGAGTGTTATAGTTGGCCTAGCAAGACAAGAGAAATCTTTGCGTCTTTACAAATATAGTAATGATTAGATTTTGCAACAAGGTGTGATTGGAGACTTTATGTGGTTGGCAGTGCCCTGCAGGAACAAGGTCACATAAGAAAATATTCTTCAAAAAAGACATTTAAAAAGCATGGGCAAAATTCCAGGTGGAGTAGAATAATCTGTGGAAACTGAGAAGCACCATCTCTGTTCCAAGAGATAAACCCAGGCATGAGAGGCTTGAGAAAGCCTACGTACATTCTGAAATGATTTAAGGACTAAGGAGAGAATGGAAACCATTCATGAGGTGAGCCCTTCACCAGTCCTGCTAGGAGGGCTATGTTTACCTACTGAACAGAGGTTTCTGCATTCCTTTTTATTTGTTTCTATAAAGGATCCCTTCCTGTGTCTCTGTTCCTTTTCACCCATCCACTCCTGCTCAAGGCTGACTCTTCAGTAATTCTCAGCAGGTTGTGATTTTCATGCTCTCAATCCAGTGTTAGTGGAAAGAAAGTACTACACAGTGTGATTTAGAGCACTGGCTGAGGTTTAGATGAGACCCTGCTATTTGCATGCTTTGGGAAATGCTCTTAATGTTTCTCGGTCTATTTTCTCATGAGTAAAAACAGATTATAATAGTATTAACCTGTTAGGGTTGTCATGAAAATTAAATAAAATCACTCAAGGAAAGTCATTTAGCATGGTGACTGGAACATTCAATAAACTTTGTAATTGCTATCATTGTTCCTTTTAATTAGCCTCTACATCAATTGTGTATACCTCCTGAGGGTGGGCAAATCAGATGTAAAGTAGTACAATGACCTTAAGGGCTAGGTGCAATTACAAGGACTAGCCAACTATCACAGCCCCAATAAAATAAGGTATTCAGAAGGAAGATGAAGGAATAACAATAAGCCTACCTTCACTCTCCTCACCCACAGACACAGGAAACATTCTCTTCAGTGTCCATCTGGAATCTACCACTATGAGCACAGAGCTAACCTACTTTACAGATGGATTCTTTTCCAGAAATTTCCAAAGAATAGTACAGTTAAGTCCAGTGTACAAGCTCTGGGTGCAATGCAGGTTAAACAATTATCAACTCATAGCCAGTCTTGTTTTATCAGTGCTCTCCTACAATGCCCAGCCCCAGAATTTTTTTTTTTTGTGTGACATGAGTACAAGATATCTGTAAATATTTCAGTTTGTATCTCTTAAAAAAAATACAAAACAGGACTTGAGGTCTCCCTGGTGACCTCAAGTTAGGACTCAGCACCCTCACTGCAACCCCTGGCCAGGGAGTTAAACCACATATGGCAAAGCAGATCTCTCCTGTCTCACCCGCAGCTCCCCTCGGCAGTGTATTTCAGTAGATCTGCCTGTTCTGTTCCCCACTCTATCTCTGGTGAATCCTCTCACCCCCCACCCCCACACTTCTGTCCTACACCCCAGTTCTTCTACGCAAAAATAATGATAAATAGCAATAATAATAAAAACAGGACTTGGTTTTAGCACTTTGCTATTTTTTTCTCAGGGATAATTAAAAAGGATCATGTGAAAACCATTTTTATCAATGAAGTTATCTGGTTTTTACCCCCACACTTACATCTGTGAAATCGGGGTAAACTTTGCAAATGATAGTTTGAGAGTATTGTTTTCCTTTCTTAGTTATATACAATCTAATGATCCATCTCACAAACCAGTGTCTTAAAAATGAAGAAATGTAATAGCAAGGAAGATAAATACGCACACACTGATTAAGTCTAAAACTAAGCATAATTGCCTATATACCCACTTTCCTCTACACATCTACATGAGCAAGATATGAAAATATATTTAAAATAAATTATAAGAGAGCAAAGTAGATATTTATGAACACCTTAGGATACAGCCAGGCAAGTCTGGAAAAAAAGATAAAAACCACATAGGCATTTATCCCACGGTTAGAGAAGCATACCTAATCAAAGAGTATGAAGCTTGAAATTTTTTCTTTTTTCCAATTGCAAATGCTTTCTTTTTTTTTGAGTTACTAAAATTATTCTTGGCAAAGTATTGGCATATTTCCTTCCAGAATTTTCACCTTTACACATGTTCTTCACTTAGTGGTAATTACAGCATACATACAGTGCTAAACTGTATTTGTTCAACATAGTATTTTTCCATAGTTTTTGTAGTAAGCATTTTTAACTGCACACTATTAAAAAATTCTTTTTATTATTGAGGTAACATTGGTTTATAATACTTTTTTAATCCCTTTAACAAAATAGGTTCACACCTGCTCAAATGTATATCACCATACTACATGCACCACTAAAGCACCCATATCTCTTTACCATAAACCATTGGGTCCTGGCCCCTATTTGTTCCCATGTCTTAACCCCTTTTAGTAGCCTCAATTCAAAAGTCTTATTTCTAGGGTTTGTTTGGTTGATTTTTGTCAGTTCCTTTGTTTTGTTTCTCTATATTCAACATATGAGTGAAATCATTGGGTATTTGTCTTTCTCCTGACTTAGTATAACCACCTCAGTTCCATTTATGTTATCTTGAATGACAATATTTCATCCTTTTTTATAGCTGAGTAGTATTCCATCATGTACATGTACAATATCTTCTCCATCTACTCATCTGTTGTCAGGCACTTAGGTTGTTTCCACAACTTGGCTATTTTAAATAGTGATGCAATGAACATAGGTGTACATATAAACATTTGATTTAGTGTTTTTACATTTTATGTTTTTGCATTTGTTCCTTGGATAAATATCAAAGAGTGGAATTGTAGATTATATAGTATATCTATTTTTACTATTTTGAAGAATCTCCATACTGTTTTCCATATTGTAGATTGGTATGGATCAATCCATGTTCCTACCAACAGTATATGAGGCTTCACTCTCACCACCATGTGTTGTTTCTAGCTTTTTTGTTTTGTTTTGCATTTTTGTTTATGGGCCATTCTCATGGAAGTGAAGTGGTATTGTAGGTTTGATTTACTTTTCCCTGATGATAAGTAGTGTTAAATATTTTACATGTGCCTGTTGGCCATCTGTTATGTCATCTTTGGAGAAGTCTCTATTTAGCTCTTCTACCCATTTTTTGATTGGGTTATTTGTTTTCTTTCTATTCAGTTCTTTCTATGAGTTCTTTGTAGGTACTGGATATTCACTCCCTTGTCAGATAAGCAAACATTTTCTCCCATTTGGTAAGGTTTCTTTTTATTTTCCTTGCCATTTGTGTTTGCCTATATTTTCTACTGTCAATTTTATGTTTTGGGGCCTTACATCCAAATCTTTAACACACTTTGAGTTAATTTTGGTGATGTTATGAGTGGTTCAGCTTCATTTTTTTGTCAAGATCATTTACTGAAGACACCTTCCTTTCTTCACTGTATACTTCTGGCTCCTATGCCTTGATTAACTTTCCATACATGTGGGTTTATTTCTGTGATCTCAATTTCATTCTATTGGTCCATGTGTCTGTTTTTACTCTAATACCATACTATTTTGATTATTATGACCTTGAAAGACAGTTTGAGGTCTGGGAGAATGATTTTCTTTTTGGTCAAGATTGCTTTGGCTATTGAAGGCCTTTTGTATTTCTTACAAATTTTAGTAATGTTTGCTTATTTTTTTAAAAATGCCATTGAAATGTTAATAGAGAGGGCATTGAATCTATGCTTTGGATAAGATGGACATTTTCACAATGTTAATTCTTCCAATCTATGAGCATAGAACATCTTCCCATTTCCTAGTGTCTCTTTTCTATTTCTTTTAGAAATGTCTTATAGCTTTCGTTGTATAATTTTCAACTCATTTATTAGGCTTATTACTAGGTATTTAGTATTTTTTGATGTTATTGTAAATGGGGTTGTTTTCTTGATTTTTTTTCTTTTACTTTGGTATTTGTGTATAGAAATGCAACAGACTTTTGTATATTGATTTTGCAGTCTGACACTTTATAGTACTGATTTGTAGTTTCTAATAGCTTTTTAGTGGTGTCTTTAATGTTTTTCCATGTATGTAATAAAGTCATCTGCAAATTCTCTAAATGAAATTATCCCTCCTATAATAAAGTTTTCAAAATCAAAATCCTAGCTAAATAATCAGCATTGTCCTTATTCATTACTATAACCTGCAGAAATATTTTAAATGGAGGTACCAGAAGTGGCATGACATGGTGCCTGAACCAGCTGAATTTTATTGACTTATGATCCTCCCTCTTGGGACTCTCATTAACCATAAATTATGAGACCCAAGAGAACCCTTGAGAGAGGCAAAGCTTGGAATTCATTTTATTTTTAGCCTAATGGTACCCTCTTCTCTCATTTCAGATCAGTCCTTTCTCAAAGGCTGTCTTGTCTCTGAAAGCCGGCAAGTTTCCAGTTTCTCAAACAATATTACTAAGCCTCATTATTGGAAGAAAAATAAGAAAGGCAAAATAAAGAAGCACTTTCTCCTGTAAGGGAAAAAAAAAAGCCTTCCTAGTAATTATTTCATTGTCTAAACTGATCCTATTAGGTATTGTCTTTCCATTAAAATTAACCAATACAAAGGAATCGGCATGAGAAGGGAGACAGTGGAATAAAGTACTGTTTTCATTTGGCTGCTGGTCTAAAGAGATAATTTAAATCTTCTTATTAATTACTTAGTGTTACAAGAGTAACCATTAATTCTTGTCCAACTCAAGATTAAGTGACTATGTATTGTTTTCTTTTTTGTTCTTCTACTTGATAGACTCCTGCACATTTTGTGGAATTAAGTCAGCAGTTTTTAACTTTTTTTTATCAGATACACTCCTTGAGAATCTGAACAATGACACAGTTTCTTGAAAAATTTCATAAATTGCAAAACATGACAAGAGGCTCAGGTATTATCCAATTCCAAATCCCATGGACAAGCAGCAGTTGGTAAAATATGGTCAAGAACTTACCTTAAATAAGAAACAAATTTGCCTTTGAAGAACATGAGTGAAATAACTGGACGCTTCTCTAATAGGGGACAAACCTCAAACTCTTAGCCCCAATAAAAGGGATTCTGCCGCCTAGGGCTCTCTTTTATTTTAATGTTTGTGACACTCACAACATAATTTATCAACAGTTTCTCACACACTGTCTCACTTTATTATTTTGGTCAAGATGAGCAAGGTGATTTTAAGTGTGATATCACTTTAAGTCAAACAACTGACTTTCCCAAACCACAAGATCCAAGATATGGAAGCAGGACTGATGGATTCGATGTGAAAGAGTACTGTTAAGTCCATGCAACAAACTGGTGCATTTAATAAATTTTCACCTAACCCAAGACAACAATTATCACAAATTCCATGATTTTTTCAGAGAGCAAACCTCAAGTGTTCTATTTACATGAAATCCCTGCTGTCGATTTGTTTTCTCTCACTGTGACACCAAAAACTCAACAATTGCAAAAACAAATTAAATGTGTCTGCAACAAAATCCTTATTTAGTGTAATATTATGTGTGATCATTGGCAACAAAAAGGACATATGTAAAATGAAAAAAGAGTACTTAATGGGAAAGTAGTGGAATGGAAATGTGAAGTTGAAAAATAGTTGCCTCTGAGGCACCCATAGATTTTTTTCTCTAAGGTTCTAAGTATTGACTGGAAATGAATTGTGATTGCTTTGGTCAAAGAAATTTATGTGTTTTATCTCTGAAAGAACTAGGGCAAAACAGAAATTAGCATTCACCACTGTTTATACAACCCAGTATCGCTTTCCTCCCTTTCCACAGAGGAAGTGATAGACAGGCAATTCCTGCTGTATGTTGCCAGGCTCTCTTCAGAACAGTGAAGTCAGACTTTGCCATTGCTCAAATTGGAGGAAGAATAGGTGCCACAGCGTCAGGTTAGGAGAGAAAACAGAAGTTCATTGCATTCAAGATGGTTTGTAACCACGGGCATCTTATTTCCCTACTGGAGAAGCTTTAAACTAGATTAGATTTGAGAGCGGCTATGCTCACCACTATTCCACCCAAGCCTCTCTCTAGAGCGATCACATTGGAGACAGCCCACCTTCTTCTCTCTTCTCTCCTTTCTCTGTCTTTCCTCCTCTCCTCTCCCCCTTCCCCCTCCTCCCATGCCTCTCTCTTTCCCTCTCCTTCCCTCCTTCTTTCTCTTCCTCCCTCTCATCCCCCCTCCCCGTGTTCAAAGGCTTAAAAGATGTCCAACAGTCACAGACTTTGAGGGTTACAAGTGATTCCTACTACTTCCTTCTCTCAAATACATCGAATTGCCTCCCTTCCTGTTGGGAAAAGTGATTGAGATGGAAAGCTGAAGCAGAAATGTGGGAATAAATGAAGGCCACATAAATAAGAACAAATGGAGATCACTTATTCAGAATGTATTATAATAAGTGAGTCAGCTACCATCACATGCATTTGGCAGAGACTCAGAAGCAGGCAGAGCAAGGGAAAAATATATAGTGGAAAGAACGGGAAGGCTGCAGGTGCAATCTGATTGGAGATTGTTGGCCTTGGGAAGCAGGAGGAGAGCTAGCTATACGGGGGATATCCTATGAGATTAGTTAGAGGAGCATTTTTGTCTAATTAGTCCTGAATTGTTGGAAACAGGGAGAGAAAATAAGGAATTGACAGTCAATAGCTAATTCTCAACCTACTGACAATCACTCAGTCACTGACCTATTGTTGCAGAGGGTGTGTTCCTAATTGGTAGTTATAGAAGTTGTGTTTCAAAGCCTGTAGTCAAACATGGATTGGCCATTGCTAGCTTGTATATTTAGCCTCTCTTTCAGAAAGACTGGTAAGAAATGCAGCTCTTCTCCAGTCTCCCAAAGGAAACAGAACAGAAATATCCCTAAGTCTTCTTTTCTTGTATCTTCTGTGTTAATCAATCACAGGGTTCTCCTCTTAAGAAATCTGACATTCATTGTTTTTCTCCCACCAAAGCCCTGACCAGACACATCATGTGCTCCCTTGGGAACTGCCCAAATTCTGGCCTTGCTAGATTTCTTCCTCTACTCTAATGCCTCTTCATTCCATCTAGCAAACTGACCACTCATAGGCTAATTATCCCTATGCCAGCTGCCTTTTGTAACACTCAGGCCCAAAGCATGTAAAACGACACCCATTATGGTTCTATCCTATGTAGACAAGATCAGATTTGGGAAGACATCTCCTGACTTTCAAGTTTCTTTTCATGACTTGGCCCACACTGCCAACCCCATTTTACTTGTCCCATCCCTTAAGACTACCACTTCCCATCTCTCCAACACGATGGGCCATGTAAGGAAAGTCCTGGAATAGGTTCCTGGTGGATTGTGGTTTGGTCCTTAATTAAGTTATGTGGTTTCTTATCTTGCATAACCCTCACACCTGGGAGTCACCACAAAGAAATATGACAAAAGATCAACTCCAGGGCCTCCTTGGTTGCGCAAGGGGTAAAGCACCACACTATGAAGCAATCCAAAATCTCTGCAGCACGAGTTCGATCCCCGGCCGGCCAGGGAGCTACCCATATGGTGCAGCAGACCTCTCATGTCTCGCTCGCTGCTCCCCTCAGCAGTGTATTTCAGTCAATCTGCCTGTTCTGTTCCCCACTCTGTCTCTGGTGGATCCTCTCACCCCCCGCATCTCTGGCCTATACCCCAGCTCTTGTATGCATAAATAAATAAATCTTAAAAAAAAAAAGATCAACTCCAATTCCTATTTTAGACTTTTTTATAATTTATATAACATTTTTCTGATTCAACATTTCAAGTTTCTCTTATAACAAACCTGGGAGCAATCTTAAGCAATATTGTACCCATTTTACAAGTGAGAATGTTCATGCTTTCATAAGTGAAGTGATTTACCCCAAGATCACACAGATAATAAACGTGATAAATAAATGAGCAAACAGTGTTTTCATAGTCTCTATACTTAGCACAATGCTCTGGCTGTCCATCTGACCACTTATTCTATATTTTTTTCTGACTGATACAGAACAGTTAGGCAACTGTTCTGAGAGTAAAAATGAATGGGAAAATTTCACTGGTAATCATACTCCCCTGAATATAACCACTGTTAACATTTTGAATATTTCTTTGCAGCTCTTTTTCTACTCCTTTGAAATAATTAATCCCAAACTATATACATATATATGTATATATGTAAAACTTGTATTTCTCTTTGTTAATTAGTTATATGACAAAAGCATTTCTCAATGTTTCCCCACATTATTAAAATTCATAATAAAATTCTTAAAAAATATTTACTGCATAATATTTCATCTTTTGGACATACGAGCTATAATAAATTATACCCAAGTAGCTAAGCATAATTTGCTTATTTTTTTAATGTTGCTATCAATTTTTGCCCATAAAGTATCTTTGATTACTTACTAAAAATAGTTCTAAGGTTTATATCATTGAAGCAATATTGTTTTATGTTGAAAAATTATTTCCTAGGTTGTAAGTTGTTCAATTCAAACTATTGTCACTCTCACCAACACTGAATTTGATATTTTCTCAAAACCTTACTAAGTTTATGAAGGAAAAAGTGTCTTACTGAGACCAGTTTTTTTTTTTTTTGGACACTTATTAATTTTTTTTTAAAAAAAGATTTATTTATTTATTCATACAAGCACTGGGTACAGTCAGAAGAGCGGGAAGGTGAGAGAATTCACCAGAGCCAGAGCGGGGAACAGAATAGGCAGAATGATGATACACTGCTGAGGGGAGCAGCAGGCGGCAGGAGAGGTCTGCAAGCCATGTGGGACCCTCACCCGGTGGCCAGGGATCGAACTGGCACTGCAGAGGCTGCAGGCAGCTTCGCAACCCAGCGCTCAACCGCTGCACCACTGGGGAGGCCCTAACGTTTTATATTTCCTCTTTGGGAAAATTTTCTCTCTCGTTACTCAGTGGGGTAGTAGCAGTTTCAAATTAATGGACATGAACTTTAAAAGTTATTTTTAACATTTTGTGATCTACTCTAAAGCAGTTATAAAGGTGGTATAGAGAGCATTGTACCCCCTACTTCCAGATTTCCATTTGTTGTTCCCCTCAGAAAGCTGTTCAAACCTTGAGGCTAAGTCTGATAAAGAGGGATGTGGAGGCTAGGAAATTTTCTCAGTCATATTAGATTGTTAGATTCTTAAGAACAGGCACTCTATTCTCCTTTTTTATATCTTCAATAGAGCCAATCCTGAGCCACATCAAGATAAATATAAACTGCATGACTTCTCAGATTAGGAAAAGAGGGAGAAATGTGAAGGCAAAGCCTGAGTCCACAGCATGAATCAGTGGAAATCAGTGGTACCCTAAAACCCTCGAACAATCACTTACCAAACTGAACTTCAAAGCTCCATTGGTCAAGTCTGTGTTGGAAGAGCATAAAGGCTTTCAAACACTATTTTGTCAACACAGTCTTTCAATTATAAAATTTTCAAAATAAAGCAAATTTTAGCTTTACTTTTATACGAGACATAGATTGCCCACGTATAGTCAAATTAACGAGAATGTGGTAACTCTAAACTGTGTTGTAGGGTTGGTCAAGAGAAAAATTACTTTAATGACAATATATTTGTGAGCCTACAAGTATATTAGAATATGATCAGATTTTTTCTTTCTTTCTGGGAGGACTTGTTTCCATTCTCTCACCTCCTTCCTTCACTCTCCCAAACACACATGTATGTATGTATACACACATATGTACACACAGTACATACATCATATACTTGCTAGAGTCTCTGCCCACCCCCAAATTTTAGGACTAACAAAATATAGTCCATGTCAGAGTTTGCTTTTCCTTCTTACTTCCTCTTCCCTTGACTGGCCTTACAAACCCTGCATCATTGACCCTGCCACGCCTACATACCTAGCCTCTACTCTCCTCCCTCAAAGGTCCTCTGAGGACCTCTAAACCTTTCTAAAACTCTGTTCAAACAGAGCACTGGCATCTCTGGTATTTAATAAAGATTGTTATCCAAGAACAAAATGTGAAACCATATCAGTTATGATTTAAGTCCATGGGAATCAAGATTTAAAATGTTTATTTGGGTTATAGACATGGTTTCCCAGCTTGTAGCATAGGCAAAGTTTGATTTCATCAGCAATGGGAAGAGGGTGAGGGGATAGTCATTCTGTTTTATTTAGCCCTCACATCGTTTTGTTAGAGATAAAACAGCTGCAACTGATGCCTGAGAGACACATTTTGAAAATTGATTTTCCCTCAAATTATAGGCATACTAATTTTATTTAGCATATCCAAGTAAGACTTTTTACCTGCCCTCTAATTGTTTTTCAACAAGAACTTATTTTGCTTTTGCATTCATAGTATCTTTAGCTGGTGAAGAATAAAAAATATGATGAGGAAAAAGATACTTTAAGTTAAGAATTAGAAACAATTCCTAAATTAATAAGTGACTTAACTTTTATAATTTGGATATTTTATCTGCCAGAAGAAGATACTAATTAAACTATCTCCCAGAGTGTTTATAAACTATAGATATAAAAACTTTGCAAAGTTAAAAGCATTACATAAATATAATAATCATATTTGTCCACCTACATTCATAGCAGCATGATTTATGACAGCCAATGGTAGAAACAACTCCAAAGTCCATCATCGATGAATGGATGACAAATTGTATTATGTACATATAACTGAATATTATTCAGCCTCTAAAAGGAGGGAAATTTGGCTACATGCTGCAAAATGTATGAATCTTGAGGCCACTCTGTTTAGCAGGAATAAACTACTCAACAAAAGGGCAAATCGCTGTATGACTCCACTTACATAAGCTAAGAGAAGTCAAATTTACAGAAACAAAAAGCTGAACAGGGGTTACCAGGGTGGGTGGGAGGTGGGAATGAGGAATTATTATTTAGTGGGCATAGGATTTAATCTTGGGATGATGAAAAAGTCCTGGAGATGGATAATGATAATGGCTGAAAAGTAATATGAATATAGTTTATGCTACTGAATTCTGTACTTAAAAATAGGTAAAATACTAAATTTTATATATTTTCCATGATAAAAATATATCCTACATTCTACAAAATAAAAATAAATAATTTACATAAAAAATAATTAGAAGTAATGATAGGTAGTAAGTAGTGTTGAAAATGAAGATATCAATAATTCAGCAGGTTGGAGAAAGTGTTCACATTGATTGGGATTTATGGAAAAGTTCTGGCTAAGCTACTTAGACCAAAGATATTATGGTATGCTTTTGTATATAAAGTGAGGTGGCAATGTGGCCTTTGCACAATTTCATCTAAAAATTTCAAAGCAAATTAACGATCTTAAATGATTCTGTAAGTTTATGCCAAATAACTCTTTAATTTTTCCCAGAATCTACCCCCAAGCAATTCAAGGAATACTTTGAATACCTGTATATTATTTTTACATGTTGAATTTTAAAATCTATAGTTTCAGAATCTCTGCTATATGACAGATACTTTCCTGTGCGTCCAATATTCCAACACTTTTCTAAACTGTTATTTACCTATTTCTCTCTTCTGATACTATTGAGAGATTTGAGGACAGGGTTTATACTCAACACTGAATACAAAGTACCTGGTACAGGGCTTGACACTTATTAGGTGCTATGTAAGTGTTTGTCGAATAAATAAATAGATGTGTGAGGATGACAGAATCACATTACGCACATTTTAGAGCTAAACAGGCTTTATGATTCCAATGCTCTAGTGACTGAACATATCCTAACACTTTCATACCCATGACCCTCACTGGTTTCAGGTCTCAGGTTTCAGATGCTGCTGGGGTTTCGGATGCTCTAGGGAAAGATCTTGGGAAAGCAGGTCAGTAGAATTTGTCTCTCAGATAAGCCTCCGTGATCTCTGGTCTCTTATCCAGGACTTAGAGACCTAGGCATTGTCTTCTCATTGGAAACCTCTTAAAACTATGGTTTTCTATAGGAATCTGAATTATTCTAAGGACTTCCTGTGTTATCCGTTCACCAATCTCAGGACCATGCAAGAAATCCAGAAGAGATTTTAAGTTCCATCCCTACTTCAAATTCTCTGACCTATTAAGTCACTCTAGCCCATGCCTCTGTCTAAGCTGCCTTTCAGGTCTAGATGAATAATGTGGTCTGGGAGCGGAGCCCCAGTTTAACCAGACCTGATTGTTTGTGAGATGCTCATAATCCAGTATTTTATGGGAAACTGTACAGAGTTTTCATTTTAAAAATAATTGTGAGTGCCTCCCTGGAGCTGCAGGCGGTTAAGTGCAGTGCTGTGAAGCTGCCCACAGCCTCTGCAGTGCGGGTTCGAACCCGGTCGGCCAGGTAGATACCCACATGGCACAGCAGACCTCTCCTGCCTTGCCTGCTGCTCCTCTCAGCAGTGTATTTCAGTCAGCCTGCCTGTTCTGTTTCCCGCTCTGTCTCTGGTGAATCTTCTCGCCCTCCCTCATGTCTGGCCTGTACCCCAGTTCTTGTATAAATAAATAAATCTTAAAAAAAAATCATTAGCAGCTTTGGAAACAACCCAAATGCCCAAAAATAGATGACTGGATCAAGAAGATGTGGTACATATATACCATGGAATATTACTCAGCATTCAAAAAAGATAAACACATGCAATTTGCAGCAACATGGATGGCGCTGGAAGGGATCATGCTCAGCGAAATAAGCCAAAAAGAAAAAGAAAAATACCGGATGGTCTCACTCATAGCAGGAATCTAGAAAACTTAAATAAGGGACCAGGAAAATGAATAACTATAAGAAAGTGAAAATCAAAATCAACAAAAAACTATGAACCAGAGACACTTTTAGGGGGGCGGGGGCGGGAGGGGAGGGATTGGGGTCAGAATGGGGGGGCTGCAATTGTATGGGGAATATAACAATAAATTTTATAAAAAAAAAAAAAATCATTAGCAGATTGAGGGATCCGCACACAGCTTTCCATAGTGGTTGGACCAGTTTTCACTCCCACCAGCAGTACAGGAGAGTTTCTTTTTCTCCACATCCTCACCAACATTTGTTGTTGCTAGTTTTTTTAGTATGTGCCATTCTCAAGGGTGTAAGATGGTATCTCATTGTAGTTTTGATTTGCATTTCCCTGATTATAAGTGATGCTGAACATTTTTTTCATATGCCTGTTGGCCATCTGCATTTCCTCTTTGGAGAAGTTTCTTTTTAGCTTTTCTGCCCATTTTTTGACAGGATTATTTACTTTGTTTTTGTTGAGTCTCATCAGCTCTTTGTAGATTTTTGTGATCAGTCCTTTATCATTAGTGTTGTGTGCAAAAATTTTCTCCCAATCGGTGGGGTGTCTCTTTGTTTTGGTTACTGTCTCTTTTGCTGTGCAGAAGCTCTTTAATTTGATGTAGCCCCAGCAGTTTATCTTTGCCTTCACTATCACTGCTTTGGGTGATGTATTTTTAAAGATGTTACTGAGGTATATGTCATGTAGTGTTTCGCCTATATTTCCTCTATATATTTTATGGTTTCAGGTCTTATGTCTAGTTCTTTAATCCATTCTGAGTTGGTTTTTGTGCATGGTGTGAGGTAGTAGTCAAGCTTCATTCTTTTGCATGTAGTGACATGGATGGAGCTGTAAGGGATCATGCTCAGAGAAATAAGCCAGAAAGAAAAAGAAAAATACCAGATGGTCTCACTCATAGCAGGGATTTAGAAAACCTAAATAAGGGGTCAGGAAAAATGACTAATTATAATTAAGTAAAAATGAAAATCAACAAGCAACTATAAATCAGAGACACACTATGGAGGGGTTGGCGGAGGAGGGAGTAGGATCAAAACAAGGGGGGTGGGAATTATATGGGGACTATAACCAAGATGAAAATGCATACATTGTGCAAAAATGAAAAATGATGTAAAAAATATATAAAATTTAAAAAGTAATAATAAAAACCAAAAACAAACAAAAAGCATCAACTTAAGTGCTCATTCTTTTAAAAAATAATAATAATTGTGACCCAAGCAGAACAAATTTGTGAGCCTGTAGATTACCTGAAAATATTAAAAGTTCTAAAAAGCTCTCATAAAGTAGCATTACCAATAATCATAAATTTAGAAAGACATGAGATCTATTTGTCCCACCAAAGATTCCTATTAACATGTATTTCTAAAGCATCTGAAATTCAAAACTGCCAGACAGTTATTCTGTATACCTAGCTTTGTATACCTCAGCTTTCTGTCAGAAGGTTTGAGTCAGGGAAAGCAGTTCTTTACACAAAAAGAGAAATGAATCACAGCATAAGGTGTGGCTCATCAAAGAACACCGGACCTCCTTGGAAAGGAAAGACAAGAAGCCACCCAGTCAAATCCTCAGGTGTTATTCTTTTTGCCAAGGACTCCTTCCATTCAATCAGCCACAGAAAACTTAAAGATATGCAAAAATCAGATAGAAGCATATATTGTGCAAAAAGGAAGAAAGATGCAAAATGTATATAAAATAAAAAAGTATTTCCAAAACTTTCCACTTCTCACTAATAAAGGTAAATTCAGGAAATAACTTAATACCTTTTGCACCGTGGCAGAATATTTCACAGCCATTGTCCTGCCTTAATTTTCAGTAAGTTATATTTTAATCCTCTTTCTTTACCGAACTCTATTGCATTGTTTTGAGATGTATTTCACCTACCATAAAATTCATTCCTTTAAAATGTATAGCAATTCAGTGATTTTTGTATGTTCCCAACACTGTTAAGTCATTAACACCATTTCAGCACATTTTCATCACCACAAACAAAAACCTTGTACCCTCTTACTCCACATTCTCCTTCCTTAAGCCGCAACAACCACTAATCTACCTTTTTGTGTCCATAGATTTACCTATTCTGGACATTTCAGATGAAAGAATCATGTAATAGCTGACTTTTATTTCTGATTTTTTCCCCCACACCACATAATCTGCCATATAATGTTTCTGTTTAATCATATAGTTACATGTATCAGCACTCCATTCCCTTTTTATGGTTGAATAATAGATCTATTGTAGGGATATATGTGTGTGTGTGTGTGTGTGTATATATATATATATATATATATATATATATATATATCTCACATTTTCTTTATCAATAAGCAAATGATCCACTCTATAACTCTCATAGGTTGTTACTGTTATTTTCACTCTACAGAAACCAAAGCTCAAGTAGTTAAATAGCATGGCCAAGATCTTCCTAATAAGAGATTTATTGGGATAAGAAACCAAGTATAATTTATTCCAAAATATATGTTACTAGTGTAAATTTTCTGTGTCCCATTAAACTGACTTTGACTATAAGACTAATTTGAGAATTCATGTGTTGTTATATGCTAAATCACAAAAGAGTTAATAGTCTTACCATATTGTGAGCAGCATCTAGTAAATTACTACAGAATAATTTTCAATGATAATTATTGTTTATAAATCTATGGATTGTGACTTATCATAATCCACAATTTAAATGTGACTTTATCTAATATGCAATCACATTTCTTGAATTAATCTTCACAAAAATATTGATGCTAAAATATTAAATTAAATAATTGTAATCTCTTATTTCTATTTATTATTTCTATTTCTGAATCTATTATAATTATGTGGAGCTAGAGCTTTTTCATAATTATGAGGAGGAAAATTTAAGTAGGATATTCCAAATACCAAATGTTGGGGCATCATGGTCAGTTCAGTTCAAGAAATATTTATTGAGGGTTACTGTTTGGGTTTATTGTACAGAAAATATTTGGCAATTTACAACAATAATCATTTTAGTACATTTGACAATTTTGTGATCCAGGAATTCAGGCAGGACTCAAATGAGCAATTCTACTCAACATGGTGACACTGGGGTCACATACTGATATGCAGCTGCCAGCTGATATGGTTTATAGGGTTGAAAATAGCTTCATCACATGCCTGACTGGTGGGAGAAATAAATACAAAGTGGGCTCAGCTGTGGACTTCTTAGATTCCCTGTCCACTACTTTCTCTAGCAGGATAGAAGAAATTCTTAACAGAGTAGTCAGGAATCCTGGAGAAAAGTAAAAGCTGGGCTCAAAACTGGCATTGTATCATATTCAAAATACTCAAAGTAGTCACTGATGGGCCAGGATTCAAGCAAAAGTGAACTGGAGGCCATCTCTAAATGAGAGTAATGTCAAGGAATTTGAATTCATCTTTAATGTGCAACAGATACCTTGTGCCAGATATGATCTCAGGTTTTGGGATCCAAAGATTAAAAAGACACACTGAAACCTTATTTAAAGATATCAAAGTTTAAAAGGATATACTTTGGGTGATTAAATCATATAATTTATTGTTTAAATTAGATAATTTTGAGAATGAAATGGGGTACAATTAATTATTATGCTTGGGATTAGAGGAATGAAATGAGACTGCACCAGACAAGCTAGAATGATGGTCATGGTAGTTTTTGGACATGAATTTGAATATATCAAACGTGTTATAGAAAGCTAACATCTTATTTTCTCGATATTTCCCAACTTGGTGTGTTAACCTTAATTTTTAAAGAAGTAGGTGGAAAATGGTTTGAGGCAATAGCAACTCTAAGACACCTGTGTGTATCAAAAGTAATCAATGGAAAACATCACATTGTGTTATTAGGAAGAAGAGATGTACATGCTTACTTTAAAAGTGCTTTTTAATAAACAGGGAAGTTGCTCAGTAAACGTGTGACAAAAGTTAATATTCATGTTGAAAAGCAGCGATGAGAGTGGACATCCTTGTCTTGTTCCAGATCTTAACAGGAATGTTTTCAGCTTTTCACCACTGAGAATGATATTGGCTGTGGGCTTGTCTTAGATGGCCTTTATGATGTTGAGGTATGTTCCTTGTGTCCCGAGAATTTCAAGGGCCTTTATCATAAATGGGTGTTGTACTTTGTCGAATGCTTTCTCAGCACTCTTACCACTGCTTTTCAACATAATGCTGGAAGCCCTAGCCAGAGAATAAGACAAGAGAAAGACATACAAGTAATCCAAATAGCCAAGGAAGAAGTCAAACTATCATTATTTGCAGATGATATGCTAACATACATAGAGAACCCCAAAAACTCCATAGAAAAACTAATTAAACTAATCAATAAGTTTAGTAAAGTGGCAGGATACAAAATCAACACACAAAAATCAGTAGCCTTCCTATACACAAACAATAAACCTGAAGAAGAAGAAATCAAGAAAACCATTCCTTTTATTATTGAAACAAAAAAATCAAATACTTGGGAATAAACCTAACAAAAGAAGTAAAGGACCTATACAAAGAAAACTATAAAACAATGTTAAAAGAAATAGAAGTAGACACAAAGAAATGGAAAGACATCCCTGCTCATGGATCGGAAGAATTAACATTATCAAAATGGCCATCCTACCAAAAGCAATCTACAGATTCAATGCTATTCCAATTAAAATTTCAATGTCATTCTTCAAAGAAATAGAAAAAATATTGATGAAATTCATATGGAGCCACAAAAAACCCCGAATAGCCAGAACCCTCCTGAAAAAAAAAAAAAAAAGAAGGGAATGGAGGCATCACTCACCCAGATTTCAAACTATACTACAAAGCCATAATAATCAAAACTGCATGATATTGGAACCAGAACAGACACACGGACCAATGGAACTGAATAGAAAACCAGGAATAAACCCACAGATTTATGGTCAACTAATCTTGGCAAAGGAACAAAGAATATGCACTGGAGCAAAGAAAGTTTGTTCAATAAATGGTGCTGGGAAAACTGGGTCACTACATGCAAAAGAATGAAGCTTGACTACTACCTCACACAATGCACATAAACCAACTCAAAATGGATTAAAGAACTAGACATAAGACCTGAAACCATAAAATATATAGAAGGAAAGATAGGCGAAACACTACATGACATGCACCTCAAAGACATCTTTACAGACACATCACCCAAAGCAGTGATAGTGAAGGCAAAGATAAACAGCTGGGACTACATCAAATTAAAGAGCTTCTGCACAGCAAAAGAGACAATAATTCCAACAAAGACAAACCCCACCGACTGGGAGAACATTTTTGCACACAACACTAATGATAAAGGATTGATCACAAAAATCTACAAAGAGCTGATGAGACTCAACAAAAACAAAGAAAATAATCCAGTCAAAAAATGGGCAGAAGAGCTAAAAAGAAATTTCTCTGAAGAGGAAATGTAAATGGCCAACAGGCATATGAAAAAGTGTTCAACATCACTTGTAATCAGGGAAATGCAAATCAAAACTACAATGAGATACCATCTTACACCAGTGAGAATGGAACATATTAAAAAAACTAGCAACAATAAATGTTGGCGAGGATGTGGAGAAAAAGGAACTTTCCTGCACTGCTGGTGGGAGTGCAAACTGGTACAACCACTATGGAAAGCTGTGTGGACATTCCTCAACTACTAAAGATAGAGCTCCCATATGATCCAGCAATTCCACTCCTAGGTATTTACCCAAAGGACACAGAAACATCAATTCCAAAGAGCACCTTCACGCCTATGTTTATAGCAGCACTATTTACAATAGCTAAGCTTTAGAAACAACCCAAATGCCCAAAAATAGATGACTGGATCAAGAAGACATGGCACATATACACCATGGAATATCACTCAGCATTCAAAAAAGATAAACATGCAATTTGCAGCAACATGGATGGAGCTGGAAAGGATCATGCTCAGCGAAATAAGCAAGAAAGAAAAAGAAAAATACCAGTTGGTCTCACTCATAGCAGAAATCTAGAAAACCTAAATAAAGGACCAGGAAAAAGAATAACTATAAGAAAGAAAAAATCAAAATCAACAAACAACCATGAACCAGAGACACACTATAGGGGGTGGGGGACAGGGAAAGGAGGGATTGGGGTCAAAATAAGGGGGTTGCAATTGTATGGGGAATATAAAAATAAATTTTTTTAAAAAAAGTTAATATTCATGAAGATGAGCAAACTCAGAATTATATTTGTTGTGACCCACTGCATCCGTGGTATTGTTCCTTCTGTTTCATTATCTCAAATAAAATAGTGAGTTTTATTTTTACCTAAGTGCTCCTTTAGAATAATGTTTACTCTAAGAATTCAACCTCAGATATATTTAGGGTAAAAAGTGAAAATAAAAGCTATGCCCAAGAGGTTCACAACATTAAAAGGCACATTTTCTTTAATTGGGCTAATTTCACTTTCACATACAGAGCCAGATAAGGAACATCTATTGGGCAAAAAGAAGTTTGTCATTCTTCATCTCCATAAGAAACACTTGATACTGCAGACTATTTTATGTGAGCCCCCAGATTTGGCACCCAAGTAAAAAGGAATAATGCCCATGAACAAGGATAAAAAGAAATGTGAAACTTCTCTGGGGAAGTGTTTTGAAAAAATTAAAAATACTGCTAAGAACAAAATTTACAAGAAGATATATTTCACAATGACTTTTAATTCTTTCCTTCTATTAATTAGGAAGATTAAAAAATGCATTGCTTCCAAATAAGCATTTTAAAGTCTATCACACATGACAGTTAAATGTTCTGTTGTCACTTACTATTCAGATGAGAACAAAATCTTATTTGTTACTTCTTTACCCTGACTATGAAAGCCAATTATTTAGTAATTTATTTTTCATTTGAAAGTAATTATCAAGTCATCATCTACATTTTAAAGTATTTTGATTTTTTTTGAGGAAAAGTGATGGATAGATGGATGGGTGGTAGTCCTATTTATTAAACCAGCATTTATTTTGAAGCTATTATATGTCAGTTTCTAGTTTAAGGCTGGGGACACCAAAATTAAATGCTAACAAGATCCCTTCATGGTATTTATAGTCGGTTGTAGCCAGAGAAACAGTAAACAAATCAATTATAAATATAATAATTTTATACTGTATTAAGTTTAACTAAGAAACTAGACAAGATAGCATGATGGAAAAGTAATAGGGGATAAGTCTGACTGACTACTAGAAAAAACCTTTCCAAGAGGTCATATTTGAAGTTAGACTTAAAAGATGAAAAAGGCATGAAAAGTCAAGAGAAGTATATTTCAGACTGAGAAACAACTACACAGCCTCTTTTATTTATTTTTTTTTATTTTTTTTGGTTCAAAATATTCATTTATTCAATGAAGAGGAGAAATGAGGTGTAAACCTATACCTCTGAATCATATAGTGGCATAACCAATGTTACCTCAGTGTTTCTTTTTTTTTTTTTTAATTTAATTTGGAAAGTTTTTATCTGGTTAGCTTTTTAAAAAAAAATTAATATTAATTTTTTATTTTTTATATCATTGTTCATTTTTAAATAATATTTGCTTCTCCACCCGCCCCCTGGTGTAGTCCCCATAGAATTTCCTTCACCAGTGCACCATCACCTCAGTCCCCTGTGCTCCTCCCTTCCTCCCTCCCTCTGATCCCTCTCCCTCTTCCTTTCCTGCAGTATGTCTCTGATACGCTCTTTTACGTAACAGTATAAATACAATAAATGCATTAACAAAAACAAACCAAAAAATGCAAAACACAATAACTAGAATTTTGCTGTCTAGAATCCAGAATATCTGAAGTCTCACTCTCATTACAAAATGAAAACTATTAGTAGGAACACACATACTACTTGATAACTAGCTGTAATTTGGGGCAAGCTGCTCCTTCTCTGGGTTGAAGTTTTCTTACCTATAAATTCAAGAGACTGCAACAGTGCTTTCTTAAGTTTTTACAGTTCCAAGGTGAAACTGAGGCCCAAAAAAGGAGGAAAGTGAAGGAAGTAACAACTTACAGGGATTACCAGCCAGTACCTGGTAAATACTTTCTGAGATATTTGCTGTTTAAGCCTCCCAACATTCTGAACTAAGTAGTATCCTTCCTCTATGACAAACAGGGAGTGAAACTGCACAGGAAGTAACTTCCCACCACACTGCCTAACTGTTAAGTGGCTGAATTGAGATTTCACTCACTGGCAGCTGACACTAGAACTCATTGAAGTAGGTAAGAGAAGAGCATGGGCTCTGGAGTGTGAAAGACGTGGATACAAATCCTGTCTCTGATCATCAGTCAATGAGCCTGAGCAAATCAGTGAACCATTCTGAAATTCAGCTTCTGTATTTGGAAATAAAAATCATGTATCTGCCTAATAGGACTGTTGAAAAGATTTAAATAAGAATTGATAAAGTACTCTGTAAGCTCCTTGCAAACTAAGCCTTTAATAAATAGCAACTGTTTTAATTCCCTGAGGTTACACAGCAAATATAAATCTATATCCCAGAACAGACCTCTTCTCATTGCCCCATATGAGATGACAATTCCTTCAAGAAATGAATATATTCCTTGTTTACCTGATGAGGCATACAATGCAATGAAAACAATTAAGAGTGAAATTAATGAAGAAAATATGAGTTTATTTTACACCAGTTAGAAAAAGCATTCGCCAAACACTAAGGCTGAATTTTATGGTACCAAAACTGTGCTAGATCCTTCCAGTTTAAAGAATCTTAAATATAAAATCACATCATGAGACAGGAATTCAATAATCTAAACATGTCAAGCTTGCTACTGATAGGCTAAGAGGACCGCCATTGTTAGTATAAAATTAGAGTTTGGGTAAATATTTGAATAATTTGAACAATCCACAGAGATTCAGGTCATATAATTTCTTGGGCTGGGGAACAATAGAGAGGGGAGAGGGCTGCTAAGTGACTTCTGGTGGCCTCCACCACTGGATACTCACCCTGAGCTGGTACAAGTGCCCTACGGGAGCTATTTGTTAACTGTAATTGAATATGTTCTTTCTCCAAACAATACAACACACAGGAATTACTAGTATAACTGGCTTATGAGAGTTGTATGGAAAAAAAAAAAAAAACACCCATATTTTGAATTTCTGTGTGATTGTTCCTTTTTTCTAAGGAGATCATTCCCCTTAACATCCAACTGAATTCTTCCCAGGTAGATGAAAGCAAGACCCCACTGGCAGCTATGTCCATCAAAGTTAAGGAGGGACTAAGATCACTAAAATTCAACATATATTGAATTAATTTTTAGAACTGGTGAAAAGCTCCTATTTCAAAGGATATTTTACTCTGAATCTTTTCATTTCATATTTAGGTGTGTCACATACTTCTCCAAAAATTAAATACAAAATGAGAACCCATAGTTTCAAAGAACTTTCTTTCATATCATTTCATTAAAAATTTCCTTATCATTTACTTTTTTATTTGCCCTGGAAATTATTACTTTTTTTAAAGTTTTATGTAAAAGTCAACAAATAAAGCCTTGTATTAGATGTGTACTTTTTAAAAACACTCGCATGTAACAGTTCATTATTTTGAGTTTTGTGAAAATGTAGTATTTCAACTCTCCTGCCTCCATCCCTACCCCTTAGCCATTAGCTAGACTACTGGAACAGATACAAGCTGGTCTAAATTATATTTTTTTAAGAATTGAACTTGAATATTATTTCAAAGGTACAAAATGATGGCCTTGGTATTTGTACCTCACCTCTGTGGGAAAAGTGAAAACACTTTGTATAACAATACAAACTAATCAGTTTAATGTTTGGGTCCCCAGAGATGCTGAGCCTGACTTTTCCCATTATCAGGGTCATCTAGATTCAAGTCAGGTGCCAAAAGGCCCAGAGCCAAGATGTACAGGAATCTGCAGAACTTCCCGGAGTGCTTGGTGTCCTTTATATGGAATGTATAAGTGCTGAGAACATACTCTTTTTCGCACATTTCCTGGACACTGAGGAAAAACACTGTCTCAAAACAGGAACCACCGATAGAATGATGAAGGAAAAAGAGCAATAGGATGTTTATTCCACCATGTTGCATTTCAAGGCTTTATATGAATGGTATGGAGATGATTCTTCTCAGTCAATGAGAAAAATTAGTTCAGTAAAAAGCTGTTGTTTTCCAGCGTGGCTATTTAATGAGAAAGAACAGGACCATGCACCTGGAATATGTTATCTTTGTCTATGCAAAGTCATCCGTGAGGTTTTATTCTTGCAATCAGTCTTAACTGGATAAACGAATTTTACATTTGCTTCTACAAGCTTTTTGTCCATTTGAAAAATCATTACCATTTCTTTGACAACATCTGGTGTTAGTTATTGCTCAAATATGTGCTCTGTGTAATATCCTCCAGCTGAAAAAGTCACAAGAATTCTCAATTACTTGCAATAGTTGCCAGAAGGGATAGAAGAGGGGAAAACCCTGTGTGATGGCCACTGATAAATGCAAATAAGATCTGAGGTGATACCCTGTCTAAGGAAGTCCATCCAGCCCTCCCCACCTTCAGCATTCCTGTGGGCAGACTTTTTCATCTATCAAACATAGCCCAAAGAGTTAATACTGCCATCCAATGAAGTGTCACTTCCCTCTAGTTTTCCAGGGCAGAATTCCTGCTCTTCACAGGACTTAAAAATAATTTTTTTTCTTGATAAGAAGGGCCTAACAAGATAATCAACCCTAAGTCTGGGGCCTCTTCACTTCTACTTGTTATTTAAGTTAATGGACCTTGCCCTGCTTATTGCATAGTATTAAAAGAACACCCTCTTACAATGAGGAAAGCAGTACTTGTGTCAATTATCTACTGCTTTTTTTTTTTTAAATGAGCAAATAACTACTTTATTGGGGTAATTTTTTTTTTAATAATAAATTTTATTTTTATATTCCCCATACAATTGCAGCCCCCCCCATTCTGACCCCAATCCCTCCCCTCCCGCCCCCGCCCCCCCAAAAATGTCTCTGGTTCATAGTTTTTTGTTGATTTTGATTTTCACTTTCTTATAGTTATTCATTTTCCTGGTCCCTTATTTAAGTTTTCTAGATTCCTGCTATGAGTGAGACCATCCGGTATTTTTCTTTTTCTTTCTGGCCTATTTCGCTGAGCATGATCCCTTCCAGCGCCATCCATGTTGCTGCAAATTGCATGTGTTTATCTTTTTTGAATGCTGAGTAATATTCCATGGTATATATGTACCACATCTTCTTGATCCAGTCATCTATTTTTGGGCATTTGGGTTGTTTCCAAAGCTTAGCTATTGTAAACAGTGCTGCTATAAACATAGGGGTGCAGGTGTTCTTTGGAATTGATGTTTCTGTGTCCTTTGGGTAAATACCTAGGAGTGGAATTGCTGGATCATATGGAAGCTCTATGTTTAGTAGGTCCAGAAATCTCCACACAGCTCTCCACAGTGGTTGGGCCAGTTTGCACTCCCACCAACAGTGCAGGAGAGTTCCTTTTTCTCCACACCCTCGCCAACATTTGTTGTTGCTAGTTTTTTTAATATGTGCCATTCTCACTGGTGTAAGATGGTATCTCATGGTAGTTTTGATTTGCTACTGCTTTTTAAGAAAACAACCCCACCATTTGGTAACTTAAAAATACTACTGCTAACAATTCTATGGGTCAGTGATTTGGGCTGAACTCAGCTGGGGAGTTCATCTTGGGTGGCTTGATCTCAACTAAGGTCACCTCTATGGAATATTGGCTTGATGTGGTCTTTCTACCTGGCAGCAGGTACCAGCTATCAGCTACACTTTTCTCTTCATTGGGGACTTTTATCCTCAATGACACTAACTACACATGAAGGAGGTCTCAGGACCAAAAGGGGGGAGAGGGGAGGAGGTGAAAGTTAGAGTCTTGCAGATCATGCAGCTTCGCTTCTACCACATGCTATGTAGTCAGCATAACTCCTCATGCCAGTCAAGAGTTAAGGGGAAGTGAAATAGGAGTCACCTTTTGATAGGAAGAATGGTGAGGCCACATTGAAAAGGATGTAGAATACATTTTTGCAAGAAGCAATCACAAAGAGCTAGCAGTAAAGTATTTGTATTGAAACCATGGCAAACTTCTCTCCACAAAGAAAATTCCCATGTGTTTAAACGAACTATTTCTGATTTGAGTATTCTGTTCTCTAGTGATGCAAATTCAAGTCTATTAGACATATATTGTGATAGTGGAGCCATCTGAACATTTAAGTGTCATCACTCCTAGTAAAAAGTCCATATTTAAGCTGTCATGCACAGCTTAGAAGATGTTGTACATCACATAATTTGATGCTCAATCACTCAGGCAGTTTTATAGACAACATCAGCACCTTAAAATAGTCTTTGGCCAGAAAATATCTTTTTGTCCTTTCCCCTTCTATGAAAGACTTTATTTAAGTCTGACCTCAGGCATGATGGGGAGGTTTCCAGAATTCTGGTTGCTTCTCTTAGCTCAAAGGGTGGCAAAAAAGGTTGTCTTCAGATCTGTCCAGAGAGATTTCCTGGGAGGGAGTAGAGTATTCCAGAAAGCACTTTCATGGCTTTAGTTATACTTTTTTGGAACAGAGTTTTGCCAATATTGGCTCAAATAGTGGTTGGTTGGGTTTTCTGTATTGTTTATTCAATTGAAATGGGAGAACAAGTGAAATTGAATGAATGGGGAACTGGAAAGCTATTATCACTCATCAACTTGAGGAACTGACTTTTCTCCTTCTTATATGGCCTAATGGTCTCTCCCATTCATTCTCATTTTCTCTTCTCTCTCCTCCCCTTTCCCCTCCTTTGTCTCAGGGTCACTTAAATACATTATTTATAATGCACACCAACCCATATGAGGGCACCAAAAGGGCAAGGATCTTCCTGTAATACATAGCTTTTACTTTCCTGTTGCAATTGACATTTACTGAGCCTTTACTATGTACCAGGTACAGCACCAAATGCATTGCAACAAATAGCTAACTTAATTCTCACCACAACCCAATGACATATGAAATATTATTTCCCCCCATTTTACAGATGAATAAATGACACTAAACTTGTCTCAAAGTCACACATGCAAGAAATGGCCAACCCAGGGCCAAGTCTAGTATGTATGCCTCAGAAGATCTTTGAAGCCTTGTTTTATATACAGGAGGTCCATCATTGTCCCTCTACCTTCTTGACCTTGCAGATTCAGTTCCCATCATTATGATGCAGACTATGAATTTCCCTGTCTAGAATTTTAGCTATAACCTCAAAAGTTAAGCTAATGGGTACTAAACACCTCTGATTTTTAGAGCAAGCATGGAAGAGACCCTAGACATCTTCTCCCTCCAGCCCTAAAGAGGTGACTAAACTGGTCTTTGACCCTTAATACCCCCACTTCCACCCCCATCCATTCTCTGTAAGCAGAAAGACTAGAATGTTCTGGGTGAAGAGTTCATTGATAAATCAGCAGTTGAATTAGGAAAGGTGTTAAAGAAGTATACCGAATTATACTCACCCCACACTTTAAACCAGGTTGTAGCAGTCCCAAGAGAAACTGAAGTGCTGGCCCCAAAGTGGGTCTGATACCTCCCCCCATACCCCCTACTGTAAGTCACTGAGTTGCAGAGCCAAAGACCCTTTACTGCACAGTGAAAGGGTGCTGTGCAACAAGAAAACTTGATGTGGGTCCAGCAGAATTTAGGAATGAACATACACACAGAGCTGAAGTTGTACCTGGCCTGGAGACTGCTCAAGGTGAAGGATGACTACCAAAGCCCAAAGCCAGAGAACATAGAGGGAGGGGAGGCAGCAGTGAAACACATGCATCCCAGCTGTTTGGCAGGGCAATGAACTGAGACCACCCCACCTTCAGATATGCATTGCAGCTGTCTGCAAGTTCTCCTCCCTAGTGTCCTACCCAGAATGATAGCCTGTGGTGTTGACAGACAAGGGTGGGGTTTAAGTATTTCAGGAGGTCAGCCAGAAGGTGCATTGTATAGGATAGGGGACAGGGCTCCAAAGAACCCATAAATGTGCCCTATGGGTGAATGAACATTAAGGAACTTCTAAACAGATGACACTAATAACTGAAATGCAGCAGCACTATCACAGAAAACTGTGTGCCCCTTTTCCTTTGTACTGCTCTGTCATCTCTGATACACTGGGGACAGAAGGAAATCAGAAGGAGATGTAAAGGCAGTATGAGTGAAAACAGACCAGGCTCCCCTACCTTGCCACTGGAGCCCCACTTAACTGAGCTAGTCCCCAATTAGGGATGGAGGCAATAGATGACAGTTTTGAATTAGATGTGAGGTTGGAATTTTAAAATGGGATTTTGCTGTGCTGCTTAATATATGAAATCATAATTACTACAATAAGCAAATAAAAACATCTTTTTAATAACTAAAAGTGAATAGACCCCTATGGAGTCTGCCAGGGATATCACCACGAGGCACAGAAGGGGAACCCAAATAAGGATATTTGAATCATTGGTTGGAGGAAAAATAGTAATAAAGTGATTTCCTCATGAATAAGCACATTTCAAGTGTGCACTTCTTTTTTTTTTTTTCATTAATCTTTTTTTTTTTAAATAATAAAATTTATTTTTATATTCCCCCATACAATTGCAAACGCCCCATTCTGACCCCAATCCTTCCCCTCCCGCCCCCCACCCCCAAAAAGTGTCTCTGGTTCATAGTTTTTTGTTGATTTTGATTTTCACTTTCTTATATTCATTTTCCTGGTCCCTTATTTAAGTTTTCTAGATTCCTGCTATGAGTGAGACCCCAAGTGTGCACTTCTTAATTCACATTTCTGAGAGTGTTGACTGACTTGACCCCACCTTTATTCTGAGCACACTGTGTGTCTCTAGTTGGACTATGGATTGGCTGCCTGTGCAGGTGCCCAGTCTGATCCAGCAGCTGTGGCCAAGGAAGGGTCAAATGGAACCCAGGACAAAGCATGCTGATCTCCCCTGTAGCTGGTGCAGCAGGGAAGGAAACTTCCCCTACGGAGGTTTCAGGCAGAGTAGGCAAATACTGAACACTCTCTTCACTTCTGTGGCTAATTAGAGGCTTCTGTAAGAAGATGCAGCTTCCCAAATTGGATTGAGACTCCAACCAAGAAAATGTTCAAGCTTTCCCAAACACTCTGGTGTGTCACTTAGTTCGCTGGTATTCAAGAGAGTCTCAAAGTATAAGCAGTACATTTTGTATCAATACATCAATAGACATAGTAAGAAAACCAGAAATTCTCCTTTCTAACCCAGTTTAAATCAGTGATCCATCTCTTCCAGGCCTGAGCTCTGGGTAATTGTTTAATGTTTATTTATTCTTAGCAATAACTTTGTCCTGTGTGTGAGCTCAGCCTGACTTCTTGCCTCAGTCTAAAGCTGATCTTCCTTGATCACAGTTTTATTTGTTCTTCAGCAAATCGGGAATTTATATTTGTCTGTTTGTTCCCAGAGTTCCTGGCCACTTTGCAATATCTTCGGGATCCCACAATTTCCTCTGTCGTGTAGTGTTTGAGGAAACACAGAGCTTTAGACAGAGCAGAGACTCTGGTGTCAGCCAGATGTTACTAAATCCCACCTGTGCCATTTAATAGCTGTGTGACTCAGTGCTTAAGGACTCTGGGCTTCTGTTAATCAACTCATAAATGTAGTTCTCAATAGTCACCCCTCACAGAGTTGTTTGAAAGGCTTAAACAAGAAATAGCATTTTGGTGGGGTGCCTGGAGCACAGGCAGTGCACAACTCTTTTTAGTAACATGCCAGAACAACCACCTGCCTGTTCTCACCCACAAACATACTATTTCTGGGAAGCTTCCCTGCAGGCCCCCAGACCTTTGCCCAGATCCTCTCTTTCTTAAAGCGTCTCTGTTATATTTCTCAAATTGGCTGCAATATGGAGCCTTCTCCCTGCATTGCTAATCATACCTCCCTTCTTTCAATCTGTTCAAAATGCAGGTGTCTATTTTTCAAGCTTTAACTTTATTCACAATACTTAACTTCCAAGCCTTATCTTCCAGATTGTTTTCCTTGTCTCCTGCATAATCCTAAAAAATAAGACTGCCTCAATAACCTTCATTCATTACTACAGTTATTCATCAACTGCGCTCCTGTGAATACTCTGTAACAATAAAGACCATCTTGTTCAGTGGAATCATGAAAAAGCAAGGAAAGGCATAAAAAAGAAAAGGACAAATTACTATTTTGGGGGAGTCCAAGGACTCAGTTGTATCTGTCACTGTGATGTGATAGTTGTATACTGAAATTAAAGGAAAGTCAGTGTCTTTTTTTCCTTTTTACATTAGTGTAACAAAAACATCATAATCCTGTCCATTTCTGTGCCAGTAGCTTTTTTGGGATAGGGTAGATTTTTTGCTATCAAAAGTTAAAAGGTCAAATAACTCAATCAAATATTCTGAAATTCATTTTCCTTATGTTTACAAATGAGAATAACAGTATCTCACAGGCTTTTAATTTTTTTTAAGATTTTTATTTATTTATTTATTTATACAAGCACTGAGTATAGTCAGAAGAGCAGGAGGGTGAGAGAATTCACCAGAGCCAGAGCAGGGAAGAGAACAGGCAGACTGAAGAGGTACACTGCTGAGGGGAGCAGCGGGCGGCAGGAGAGGTCTGCGCGCCATGTGGGACCCTCACCAGGCGCCGGGGATCGAACCGGCGCTGCAGAGGCTGCGGGCAGCTTCGCAACCCAGCGCTCAACCGCTGCGCCACCGGGGAGGCCCACAGGTTTTTTATGAAAATTAAATGAGAGGAAAGAAACACCCATCAGTGGTTCAGGAGTACAGTAGGCACTCAATAAAGTTACTGTCTCTCCCTGCTTTCCTTAATTAGCAAAGGGGGAGAGGAAAGAAAAACAATTCCCTTTCTCCATCCACATCAAGAAAGGTGTTTTCTATTCTTCGTGATCTGAGATTGGGATCACTCCCAACTGGGACACTGATGTTTTCACTTCCTCCCATTGCCTTAAAAGCCTTCCAAAGATGTATTCTGAGCAGGACCAAGCCTGCATGGACAGTAAGGAGCTGCCATCAGAAGGATGTCCTGAATAACTGAAAAAGTACATTTATTTGACAAATAACAAAGGCATCTGCCAAATGCATCATGAAATGGCAAAAACTGGGTTTTTTGCGCTTAGAGAAGGGTAGTGTGTTTCCAGTAAAACAATGAATGGATCTGCCAGGCTGGAGGGTAAGTGAAGGGGGAAGGCGCTACCCTTAGTGCTATTATCCTTCTCTGATTCATAATACACTAATATCCTCATTTGCATGGGCTATTAGAAGGTTATTTATATTCTAATTACAGGCTATTGGAATATTGCATTTATATTCTAATTACAGGGTTCTTTGAAAGCTCATTTGTTTTCAAGTGGAGATTTTGCTTTAAAGAGAAAAAAAATGGGCAGCTTTCAGGAGCTCTGGGCATAACTGGACCCCGCGGGAGGAGAGCAAAATGAAATGAGAAATGGTGCCTAGGAAACAAACCAATGACCCTTGTGAGTCTGTGAGAGGGAAACTAGGCAGAAGCGCAAAGAAAGGGGCATATCTCCCACTGTAATTAAAAACAGCAAGTCAGGAGATTGTACAACAGCTTTAGGAAACCAGCCATATAATTCACCATCCACTCTTAAAACTCCCTCCCTCAGACAATGCCCCCAGATGATTTTTTTGTGCCACAGGAACTCAGATGGGAAATAAAGACATATACACATCAATGTCTTAGGGGAAAAGAATTTTGGATGTATGACTGTACCAAATAATTGAATTTTCATAGAATGTTAATTCTCTATATAGGGGCCCCAGTTATGCTGTTAGAATTTTTTAAAAGAGTTCCACTTAGAGATACAGTACTGAACTCAAATATGAACTGTGTTATCTCTAAAATCATGGAGATGCTCTCCTGGCTTAATTCAGGGAATTTTCTCTAAGCCTTTTCATTTTTCCCATCTCTTTTCTATGTCCCACTGGGAATATAATGAAAATATAAAAAAATCACTGGATAAGAAGTTGAGAAATTCACATTAGCGACTTGGTTTTGACACTGATGAGTTGGATGACACTAGGCAAATTCCTTTGGGAGATCTCTCTGGCCCCGTTGTTGTACTCAGGGAGACTGCCTCATTCTCTTCCTTCAGATGCCATGGGGTCATACCTGGAGAATTTACCACACTGCTATGACTTCCTTGTATACCTATTTTCTCTACCAGTCACAAGTTCCTTGAAGACAAGAACTTTGTTTTTTTGCTATTAGGTTTTAGGTATTAGGTATTAGATACTAACTTCATGAGAGCAAAGACCATGATTGTCTTGGGTACCTCTGAATTCTCCATCTCCAGCACACCCTGGCATACACCTGATGTTCAAGGCCTTGCACTGCTTTCCCCTCAGTCCAACATGGTCTTTGCCCAGCAAAGCCTTGCTTCTTCAGCAAGGCTTCCCAGACCGCCCCACCTTAAGTATTCTCTTCCTAGTTACTCTCCAACTCTTCCTCATAATAGTCCTTTGCCCCTCGGGATGTAATATATGTCATCATCTGGCACCGTTATCTGTTCACATTTTTCTTGTTTACTTTCTTTCCCCTTAGACCATGAGGGCAAGAGCACATCAGTTTTGCTCATTACTTCATTTCCAGCATTTAGAAAAATGTCAGATGCACAAATAATTGCAGAGTGAGTGACTGTTAACCGAGAAGCTGACTAAAGACTTGCAGTTCCTTGGGAAGGTCCAAGTCATCTCTGAGTTTTAGGAAAAGAAAAAGTGGTTCCCTTACACAGCATCGCCTGATCTTAACAAATGTCTAATGATGACCATTTTTAGAGGGATAATGTTGACTTCTTGCAATGCTTTTCCCTGCTGGAAACAGTTTATGTGGCATGCACTTAACCGCCAAAATGTTCATCATCCAGTTGACATAGTAGCACTTTTGTAATTTATTTTGTTGGTTTTTTTTAAACACATTTTCTTTGATTGATTGTGCATAAAAGAACTGGTGCAGGGGGTGAGAGGATTCATCACAGACAGATTGGGGAGCATAGTAGGCGGATTTACTGAAACACACTAAGGGAACAGTGGATGAGACAGGAGAGGTTTGCTGTGCCATATGTGGGTTATCTCCCTGGCTGGAGATCAAACTCAGGTCCAGGTCTTAGAGGTAACAGTGCTGAGACTTAACCCCTAGGCCACCAGAGAGGTCCAGTTCTGTATTTTAATGTTTTATTTTAGAAACACCTAATAAATACTATTTCTACATCAGAATTTTATACTATTATTGTTATTATTTGAGATCTCATTATCTTACTATTTTACTCTTGCCTGATTTTTTTTTAAAGATTTATTTATTTATTTATTTATTTATTTATTTATTTATACAAGCACTGGGTATAGTCAGAGGCACGTGAGGGTGAGAGAATTCACCAGAGACAGAGTAGGGAGCAGAACAGGCAGACAGACCAAAGACACTGCTGAGGGGAGCAGCGAGCAATGCAGGATTGGTCTGCCATGTCATGTATTCCTCCCTGGCCAGCCGGGAATCAAACCCGCGCTGCTGAGGCTGCGGACAGCTCCATAGAACAGCGCTCAACCTGCTGCCACACTGTGGAGGCCCTCTTGCCTGATTTTTTTGAGAGAGAGGTTCTAGAGATAGATATAGTGTCAGTAGCTACAATATAACAAGTTGGATACAGTCTATGATTTGAACTATTATGGGAATGTCAGCCTAGTAAAATTCCTGAAGATCTAAACCATTTGTCACCCTAAATATTTCAGATAAATGAGCTGCCACTAAATTTCAGAAAGTAAAGTCTGTAAACATAGTATTTCTAAATTTGTAGTTATGGAAACCTTGGAAGAGGCAACCAAGCATCATTTATCTCACACTGACTTTCCAAATAAAGAGTTCAAAACAAGGTAAGCTATACAAATATGAAACAATATAGAGGTTTATTCAAGCTCATTAGAATTTTATATATGAAAAAATAGTATGAAAAGAAGACATTAGGTTTCGCAAAATGGTTATTTAAATAAAATAAATAATTGAATGAATGAACAAATAAAAACATTGGTTAAAAGTTGAAAAATGGGCCTCCCCTGGTGGTGCGGCGGTTGAATGCCGCGCTGTGAAGCAGTCCGCAGCCTCTGCAGCGCGGGTTTGATCCCAGCCGGCCGGCGAGGGTCCCACATGGCGCGGCAGACCTCTCCTGTCTTGCCCGCTGCTCCCTTCAGCAGTGTATTTCGTCAGTCTGCCTATTCTGTTCCTCCTCTGTCTCTGGTGAATTCTCTCACCCTCCCACATATCTGGCCTGTACCCGGTTCTTGTATAAATAAATAAATAAATCTTTAAAAACAGTTGAAAAATATTAAATTTTAATATAAAAAATAAAAGAACTAGCACTATCATTGAAGCAAATCAAATTTCTATTTGAGAAGTCTGGAAAACTGAATTCAATAATTGAATGTTTCATGAATATATTTTTTTAACCTACAAATAAAATTGCCTCTGCAAAAATCAAAATTCAAAACTCAGGCTTCATTCTTTTTAGATTTCATGTGACTTCTATGTAGCAATGTAATTCAAATCAATATAGCTCATGTTTTAAAATTACTTCCCAGAAGCAAATAATCTGTGTTAGTATGTTTGCAGCCCCCTGAATTTCATCGCATAGGTATGATAATATGTGTGTGTTGATTAGAAACTGTCTTTTGATCTCTGGCAAAGTAATTATCAAAGCCTTGAATGAGCTGCAAAATAATAAGCATTAATTGCTAAGAACTTGGTAGAAGTGGCATGCATGTTGAAAGTTTGGTCACATGTTGGTCTTCAGTGCCAATGGTGAAACACTGGATTGAATTTCCAATGAGCACAGAGATGAAGCAGAACATTTGTGTTTCAGACCTTAAAGTTGCACTACAGAAATGGAACATTTTTCAGACAGCTGCTAATTGTGCCTTGTGAATACTTACCCTAAGGACAAGTTTTGCTCTCATTTACAACCTAGGCCAGAAGATGGCACTTTAAGGATATGAGCCATGAAAATGATTCCTTCAGCCTCTAAAAGCTAAATAAATTGTTTCCTGTAATCCACCAGTGGAAATTTGGAGACCCCTATCTCTCCTTAAGGTCACTCTGCTTTGTTTAAATGGCACAGAGACCAACACAACCTCCCATGTCCCACTCTCTCCAGTCTCTCCATTACAGCTCACTGGTTCCAAGACCTCGATTGGTTACTTAATTTCTCTATATCTCAGGTTCACTCTCCTAACAGCCGATGATAATATTTACCAGACACCTTTGCTGTGTGGTTTAAATGAAGCAGTGGTGTCTGTCACATAATATACTCCCAATTAAGATAAATAATTGTATTATTCACTTCTTGGTGCCTTTAGGAGGAGTGTGTTACTCACAACCTAAGCCAAAGGCTACTTTCAGAAGGATGCAAGATTTGAGTTGAGAAACAACACTAGAGAAATTATTATGCAATGTTACTCCAGTAGATTAAAAACAATTTTAACTGTTAGCAATCTCAGAGATCCCGTGATCCAAATCCCTGATTATAACCTCAAAAACAGTAATGGTGAGAGGAGGTCCTGGGCCTCCAAATCTTCCTTTTTAGGAGAATAAGGAGAAATATTTTTCTTGTATTCTTTAAAAAACAGAGATCTAAGGAGAAAGCATAAGGGGCTATAAAAATCATGATTATCCCGTTTGCCATTTGTTCAGCCTTTACTACGAGCAATGATCTTTGTTTAGTGTATTACATCCATTTTCTTATAGGTCTATGAGATAGATATTTTTCATTTTTGAATAAGAAAATTAAACCAAGGATATAGAGCGGTATATGGCAGGAGCCAGGCCCCATGGTCTGTGCTCTGCTCTGTATTCTGTACTCTGTACTAGTCTTCTATATATCCTGTATGTGGAGTGATGAGATAACAAAGGGAGTACTGTGAAATATTTCTCAGAGCTTAGGGAAACATTTTTAGAGCAAGGAAAGAACTAGAAGAATCAGGCTTAATTCTTAATATACACACGCTCTTTGTTTTGTTCTATAATTTATGATAAAATAAAAAATGTGTCTCAAATGTCCCTCTTTGTTAGTATCTCCAAGGGATAGCTGGCACACAGCTGCCTTTCCTTTGCCCTCCACTGCAGATCTATCTGCCAAGCCCTGGCAAGGGGAAATCTTGGGGGAAATGACAAAGCCAAGGCAGAGCATGCTCTCTATTTCCTCACTCCACCCTTCATTTGTAGCAACACCACTTTCCCTAGGGACCAATGAACATTGTTTTTCTCTTTGTCAGCGGGACAATCCAACAATGTTAAAGAGAAATGGGAGAAAAGAAATGTGTGTTTGTGTCTCATTGTGTGTGTGTCCTTCCATGTGCTTAAAGAAAAGCTACATTAATTTAGATCATTTTGCATTGGCTCGAGTGGGAGCAGTGTGTTGAATTTGTTTATCTCTTGTCACTCCTTTCTGGATTTTAAACATACAAAAAAAGGAATTTTGGGGACAAACGAGGACTTTGAAGTATCCATACAAATCTAATTTTTGTAAACAAAGCTTTGCAATAGAAAATCTTTTAGGTGTTATTTTCTTTTGTAAACTATCCTTTGATAACACCTTGGGGTTGAGGGTATAGAAATAGCTGACAAGTTCTAGGAAACGCCTGTTGATAACAATGAAAACTATTCCATGTATTTACTGAACAGCTTTTTCTATTGGATCATTAAGACATACTTTAACTGTGAGGTCACTAATGTTGTGCAAGTCTAGATTTCATTGAGTGATTTGTTCCTTAAAGGAGTTCTCACAAGTTTTTGGCAGAAATTTTCAGATGCTATGATTGATGCCACTTAGAGTTCTTAGCTCAGGGACATAAATCAGGTTGCAGCACGAATAACGTATACTGGAAATCTAATTTTCTGGTATAAATAAGATGGAAATGAGGTTATTTAAATAATCCATGTTTACATGGTAGCCACCTTTTAATGAAAATTCTTCTCAATCCATTAAAAAAATCATTAAATTATCAAATGTAGTTTTATTCTCTGATAGACAAAAGAGGAGTGTTTAGGTTTTCTGAAGAATCTATTTGACTGGAAGACACAAACAAATGTAGTCTTGTTGTTATCTCTGGATCTTTCTGAAAGCCTCATGAACAGGATTCAGAAAGGGAGCCCCAAGAGGACGGTGAGGAGTGAGAATAAGCTCTCTACCGTGCCAGCTCACTTACCAACACCATCCTGGGCTGAGAAGCAGGGCTTTGGGTGCTGTTCCCAGACCACATCACTCTATGTGACCTTGGATACTAAGTCTTTCATCAAAACTTTATACAAAATAGAGCCTCCCCTGGTGGCACAGGCGGTTGAGCACCACGCTAGGAAGCTGTCCACAGCCTCTGCAGTGCCGGTTTGATCCCAGCCAGCCAGCGAGGGTCCCACATGGCATGGCAGACCTCTCTTGCCTCACCCGCTGCTCCCCTCAGAAGTGTATTTCATCAGTCTGCCTGTTCTGTTCCCCGCTCTGTCTCTGGTGAGGCCTCTCACCCTCCTGTGCTTCTGGCCTGTACCCCGTTCTTGATAAATAAATAAATAAATAAATCTTAAAAAAAAAAAACTTTACACAGAATAATTGAATAATGAAACTTAGAACCAGTCTAGAACATCTGACTTTTCTCCTTTCTAACATTATTCTGAAAGTATAATCAAACAACTAAGTTGTTCTGTGCAATGATTACAATTCAAAAATTGTGCCATTCACATACAGCTCAATATGGTATAGGAGCCTGAAGATGCAGTCTATGAAAGACATTAAGTAAAGATTGTGTCTTCCTCTTCTCTCCCCCCCCCACACAATTTAACATCCATTAAACTGGAAATTGATTCATAAATAATATATGTGAACAATATACTATCAAGTATATAATACGTGTGTATACGTAGAGTGAGACAGTATATTTTTTCTTAGTATTACATACATTCCAAGTCCATCTTAAAGAATAAGGCACATGGTCTGTGATCTATGGTTCTGTTTATAAGAATCTGCTATAATGCCCAAGCATTCCATGAGAATTTCCATTAAGTGCCATAAAAAAATCTGGTTATCATATGATTAGAGGTAAGTATCAAATCCTTTGTTAAATATTATTAGGCAGCATTTGGATGACAAGAGGAAATCAGAAGGTAAGGCCCTTCCAAATGCCCAGAAGGGTGAAATGTAATGAATGGCATGTCTCAATAGCATAGCTGACAATATCTAACACTGTTTTATCATTAACGTCATGTATAATTCAACACATACCTCTTAATAGAAATTAAATCAATCTTTTAGAAAATTTCAGGATAAGTCTATTACATGAAATGAAAAAATACCAGCTTAGCTGTAGTGACATCTTTGCCCTTTTGAAGTGATCGGGTTGATATTTTCCAGCACCAGTGCTGTATTTTTTTCAGGTCTTCTGTTATCATTTCATTGACATTATTCATTTCTGTGAATGACCACTATGTTCTTGAAAAACATTCTTTGTTTGTTGCCTATTGAATAGAGATGTCTTAGCCTTGCCTCAACAACTCATATGTGTTCTTAAGTTTTAAGTAAATTACCTACAGAGTGGTGTGCTGATTATATGTATTAACTAGAAATTGACAGTATCACTATCAACCTGTATCAATCAGTGCTATATGATAAATTGAACTGGCAACTACAAATAGAGGTGGTTTCATTATAATGATAAAACTGATTTTTTTCAGCAACACAATGATCAGGAATTTTCATTGTAACCACTGCCTAATAATTTAGACTTTCATAGTAGATGATTTTCTTTTAACTTCAAATCTAGTGAAAATGTATAACCTGGCAGCATTCTTTCTTTCCCCTATAGTAGCCATAATTTTATGACAAGTAACTTTTATCAGTTCACCAGACATCATGAAAAGATTTTAACCTGTTCTGTGAGTATGGCATTTTGAGCACTGGAAGTTCTCATATTTACATAGATATGTAAAGAAAGAAAGTGAAAAATAGCAGCCTTTAACATCTTGCCATTCTATTCTAGAAATCCAAGTTCCGTTATTCAAATTGGAAACAGCTGAACTGCCATTAGATTTGATTAAAATAAGCAAACAGTCTTGGTTATTTCCCAGCTTCAGCATTTTCAGTCCAAAGCTCATATCTGTACCCATGTATCTTGTACGATGAGACGTAGGAGTCAGCATGATGGCATGGAATGCTAGTACTTCCTCAATCATTAATAAGATGAAATCACATCTCTTATGTTCTATACACCCACGTAAAAACACAAAGAGAATATCCTAAGCACTTTAGAAAAAAAAGTTAAATCAAACTCTTTACTATTTATCTGATTTTATGAACACTCCAGATAACTGTAGTTTTAATTGAGCATACCTGGTTATTTTAGGAAATCAACAAATGGATTTAGAGAGATGGGTGTCACCTGGGATTCGCTTAAAAGGAGGGTGAATTATTTTGAATGATCTTTATAAGTACATGTAGTATTGTAAATGTCTAGAGTTAATGCTATCCAAGGATTATTGGGTAAGAATGAGACTACCAAGAAAATGCTGCTTCAACCTCATAAAATCAATATGACTTTTAAAAAAAATGCCTGAACTGGACCAACTACTGATCATTCCACCAGTATATTATTATACACACCAGATAAGAGCAGAGACTTGTCATCTAATTTACAAAGACTGAAACATCTTTAAAAAAAAAAAAAAAAAAAAAGATTTATTTATTTATTTATTTATTTATACAAGCACTGGGTACAGTCAGAAGCGCGGGAGGGTGAGAGAATTCACCAGAGCCAGAGCGGGGAACAGAACAGGTAGATTTACTGAAATACACTGCTGAGGGGAGCAGCAGGCTCCGCAGGAGAGGTCTGTTGTGCTATATGGGACCCTCGCCGGCACCGGGGATCAGGGATTGGACTGGCGCTGCAGAGGCTGCGGGCAGCCCAGCGCTCAACCGCTGCGCCACCAGGGGAGGCCCTGAAACATCTTTTTTTAATGCAGGTTTAGATCTCAAAGGTATCTATAATGAATGCCAACTGAGTTCATTTTTTGCCTAAGAAAATCTGATTCAGTTTTTCTTGGGAGTCTAACATTGTATTTCCTACAACAGTAAGAAAAAGATGGGAGATATATTAGAAAAGGGAGAAATTATTTTCTTACCATATTAAAGCCAATAAAGAAATGAGAGAAGGTAAAGATTAGGACTATGGAAGCCACAAGTCCTCAGGACAGAATATGTACACTTATATTTCAGCAGGTAGGGATATGGGCTTGCGCATATCTAAGAGCTATGAAGAACAAGGTAAAGTTCACAGACCTGGGTGCTTGCAAAAATTTTTCCTCTTTACTTTGTTTAATTTATTTGTTACCCTTGGACAAGAATGTAAGCAAATAAAAGGGGAAAAAATGTCATAAGTGACTTGAAATGCCCTTTAGAACCTAATATTGCATCTTTTGAGAGCAGGTATGCTGAATCTCTGTAGAAAAGATACAGTCTGCACCTTTGAAGCAAGAAAACAAAGCCTAGTGGCTGCAACAGACCAATTTGGAATAAATATCAGCATAATTAACTTTTCCTTAAACTTTAAATTTTTCCTAGGGGCAAGGAAGTGTTGGAGTGGTAGGAAAAGGGCCTGACAGCCAGCCAAAACAGGGTCTCATGGGTCTCATTATAACAAGCAAAGAGTAAGACGATTTTGACAATGTGAAGAAATAAGAGAAGCTGCAACTTAGTGTCTAATGAGTGAGGGACCAAGGGACTAGGAATTTGCAATCTGGATCAGTGACTGCTTTGCTGGGTGATGCTGGGAAACCCACTTCATTCCTTTATTCCTTTGGCACCTTGCTTTAAAGCAAGCTACTCAAACGTACCTCATGGGGCAGTTGTGAGAAACAGATAAGAAAAGCAAACTTGCAGACCCTTGCAAACATTTAAAAATTACATAAATGTTCAAGAATAACAAGGACTGTTGGAACAGATTATGTAAATTATGTCTGATTGAACAAAAGGCTTTCATTTGTCTTTGACATGCATTTTACTTCGTTTATAGTCACAAACTAAATGATACTCAACTTATATTATTTATCTAAAAGATTTTGCAAACCTTCTGAGGCTGTTGCCACATTCGAAGCAAATTAAAAATTTACAACACAAGATAATGTTTCTGATAGAATGGGGCCAGGGAGAGAGGCAATGAAACAGTATTGATTTTTTTTTTTTTTTTTTTTTTTTGTGAAGCAGCTCCTTGGCTATGGAGAGTTCAAAAAATGATGATAAAACTCAGCAGTATTTCCTTTTTGTTTGTTTTACATGCTTACACATATGAAAGTACGAAAGCACCAGCCTGCTGGTTATATGCTTAAAACAAAGAATGCCAGAGTGTCTTCCATAATTCTCCTACATGTCACTTATTGAATGTAAACTACAAGTAACCTAGAAATAATAGTGTTTCCTTGGAACACATGCTATTAGTTTCTAGACTTCAACAAAGTGAAAGCCCAATAAAAATCATGAACCATTTGAATATTTATGTTAAGGCCAAGCCATAAACTCGACTCTGTCTAGAAATCTCTAATCAACAAGTTGGAACATGAAAAAAATTTCTGACTGGTACCATTGTTTTCACTTCTAAATAAGACAATATGTAAAAGAAACTCTTGGCAATTTTGTCTCTACTTTGCCTCTTCCAGAACACTGAAATAATGACCAGTAATTTCCAGTTAAAATGTTGATTATTTACAATTTTAATGTCAATAAAATTGAAAAAATGTTGATTATACATTACTAATGAACTGACTACTGGTTTTTTTTCTTCTTCTTTTTTTTTTTTAATCATTGTGGTATTGTCAGACACAAATTCACCACTTCTAGAGATAAAGGCTGTTTTACTCTGGTGTCTGGCCATTGGGGTTGTGATAGTGTGACCTGGAGGGGAAACTGAACTGGGAGCTACCCAGCAACCCAAGGTATGCCAGAAGTAAAAATGTCCACGGAGACAATAAAAACCCATACTCATATGAAAACATTCTACTCCTTCATTTCAGCAGCTCGTTCAGTATTTACTATCTTAAGGTCACTGAGGTTACAAAGCTGCTTATGACCTCTTTTGAAAGAATCCCACAATAACCGTAATCACAACAGCCAGGGTGCATTGACTGTAGGAGCTAAGCAAAAAGCTCATTAAGCCGCACCATCAAGTAGCTATTTCCATGACATGACTTGATTTGGCCTTGTGAGAACCTAAGTAGAGAACTCAGTCAAGCCTGTCCAGATTTTTTTTTAAGGTTTATTTATTTATGCATACAAGAGCTGGGGTGCAGGCCAGAGGTGCGGGGGAGGGAGGGCGGCAGTAGTGAGAGGATTCACCAGAGACAGACTGGGGAGCAAAACAGATGTACTGAAATACACTGCTGAGGTGGGCAGTGGGCAAGTCAAGAGAGGTCTGCTACGCCATTTAGGTCACCTCCCTGGCCTGGGACTGAACTCGTGCTGCAGTGGCTGCGTATAACTTCATAGTGCTGAGACTTAACCCCTTGCGCCACCAGAAGTCTCCCCATCCAGAATTTTGACTTAATGAACAGTGAGATAAGAATTGGGAACTAATGTAAGCTGCTACATTTGTGGTGATTTGTAATGCAGAAACAGAAAACTAATAGCAGTGTTCAATACATAATGGTGCCTTTCCCCAGCCCATCACGGCCTCTTCTGTCTCAGGCATGGCTTTGCCTCATCCTCTACAGAGGTGGCAGAGGCTTCCTGCCTTGGACCCACTGACTTAGCTTCATCCTGGTCAGAAATGACAAGCCCTCATATGCAAAGGCTCTTATATCTATGCTCACCTCTGTTGTTTTTCTTATTCATCTTTAGAGAAGAGATATTTCTTTTAGAGGTTTATTATTTCATGTCATTTTAAACACAGTGTGACCCTCTTTGTCACTTCCTCTGCTATCACATGTTTTACTTCACATGTTCCCCATCTTCTCTATCAGATATCTCCTCTGTCTACAAATAAAAATTAAGAGTTAATTATCTCACTTGATTTAACTGTCTGACTTTTTGAAAGAGGACTCAACATTCATTTTATCTTCCTCACCATCAACCAATTCTTTAAAAATTACCAATTTATTTATAGTTAGTAGCATTAATGTATGCAAACTTTGTACAAAATCTGAAACACGTAAGTGTATATATAAAAAAAAAAAAACAAAGGAATAAGCCTTACTGTCATCCATGTACCATTAATATTCATTTCCCCTGCTTAGAGGCAACTGTTTCTGTATGTGCCTGTCCTCCGGGGATAATGTGTGTGTGTATACATGCATATGCGGATATATTTGTTGAATTCTCAAACTCTTATTTTCTAGCTCTCACTGATTCCATTCTCTTGGAATACACAAAAACTTTTATATTTGTCTTATTTACTGACCCTTTCTAAATTCTCATTATTAATTTCCATAAAGCACATTACATTGTTAAAATAACACCATCATCATGCTGCCTCAAATTAAAAAAAAAAAAGCTTATTGATTTCCTATCAATACAATCTTTAGGTGTTCTCCTAATTCCCAGGTTACTTCTTGTCCAGGTTACTTCCTCTTCTGCCTCCTGGCCTCTCAATGTTGTGGTTCCAAGACTCTAACCTCATGGATTTCTAGAGTTTCATCCATTAACTGCATGTGAATGACTGCCAATCTCATATTTTTAGATAGCCCAAATCACTTAATCAAATTCTACTCCTTCATTTCAGCAGCTCATTCAGTATTTACTATCCCAAATTCTTTAGGATAGTTTTCTCAAACCAAATCCAAATTCAGCTCTTTTGGGGGAGTCTGGAAGGGGAGACACTGACATCCCCATTAATTTTAACAGTTCTTCTTAGGCTTCTCTTTTAGACTTGTAGATAATCTTCACTCTCTCGGCCCTAACTCCTTTACCAGATACAACCAACTCTTGGTTTATAAACTCTTCCCGTCTATTTCTTCTTACAGTGATTCTAAGTAATGCCTACAAAAAGTATCCTAAATACTCACATTACCTTTATTTTTTTTTTTTTTTTTATTTATTTTTTTTTTAAATATTAAATTTTATTTTTATATTCCCCCATACAATTGCAAACGCCCCATTCTGACCCCAATCCTTCCCCTCCCGCCCCCCCACCCCCCAAAAAGTGTCTCTGGTTCATAGTTTTTTTGTTGATTTTGATTTTCACTTTCTTATATTCATTTTCCTGGTCCCTTATTTAAGTTTTCTAGATTCCTGCTATGAGTGAGACCATCCGGTATTTTTCTTTTTCTTTTTGGCTTATTTCGCTGAGCATGATCCCTTCCAGTGCCATCCATGTTGCTGCAAATTGCATGTGTTTATCTTTTTTGAATGCTGAGTAATATTCCATGGTATATATGTACCACATCTTCTTGATCCAGTCATCTATTTTTGGGCATTTGGGTTGTTTCCAAAGCTTAGCTATTGTAAACAGTGCTGCTATAAACATAGGAGTGCAGGTGCTCTTTGGAATTGATGTTTCTGTGTCCTTTGGGTAAATACCTAGGAGTGGAATTGCTGGATCATATGGAAGCTCTATGTTTAGTAGGTCCAGAAATCTCCACACAGCTCTCCATAGTTGTTGGACCAGTTTGCACTCCCACCAACAGTGCACAAGAGTTCCTTTTTCTCCACATCCTCGCCAACATTTGTTGTTGCTAGTTTTTTTAATATGTGCCATTCTCACTGGTGTGAGATGGTATCTCATGGTAGTTTTGATTTGCATTTCCCTGATTACAAGTGATGTTGAACATTTTTTCATATGTCTGTTGGCCATTTGCATTTCCTCTTCAGAGAAGTTTCTTTTTAGCTCTTCTGCCCATTTTTTGACTGGATTATTTTCTTTGTTGTTGCTGAGTCTCATCAGCTCTTTGCAGATTTTTGTGATCAGTCCTTTATCATTAGTGTTGGGTGCAAAAATGTTCTCCCAGTTGGTGGGGTTTCTCTTTGTTTTTGTTATTGTCTCTTTTGCTGTGCAGAAGCTCTTTAATTTGATGTAGTCCCAGCTGTTTATCTTTCTCTTCACTATCACTGCTTTGGGTGATGTGTCTGTAAAGATGTCTTTGATGTGCAAATCCCGTAGTGTTTCGCCTATATTTCCTTCTATGTATTTTATGGTTTCAGGTCTTATGTCTAGTTCTAAGTAATGCCTACAAAAAGTATCACATTACCTTTAAACTCTCTTTTTCTTTATACACTCTGCACCATTACATTATCTAAGACAATTCCTTCTTCCTACGCAAAAAACTGTATTTTTTTAAAGATTTATTTATTTATTTATTTATTTATGCATACAAGAGCTGGGGGATAGGTCCAAGGTGTGAGGGGGGTTGAGAGGATTCACCAGAGACAGAGTGGGGAGCAGAACAGGCAGATCAACTGAAATACTCTGCTGAGGGGAGCAGCGGATGCCACAGGAGAGGTCTGCTGCACCATGCGGGTAGCTCCGTGGCTGGGGATTGAACTTGTGCTGTAGTGCCTGCAGACAGCTTTATTGTACTGAGACTTAACCCCTTTGCCACAAGGGAGTCCCTACTCAAACTTTAAATGACTCCCTAATTGCTTACAAAATAACAAACATTTTTTTAGCTTATCAAAGTTCAAAAAAATCTCTTTCTAACAGTCTTATGCAGGCACATTCCTCACTCTACACTCCATTTATCTTTTGCTTTGGCCTAAGTAGACTATTCCTTTTGGAATCACCTTATTCCTATGCCTTTTACCATAATATACTAGCTTTTCACATCTCCCCTCCCCTCAATTTCCTACATTGACATTTTGAAAACCCATCCCTAGTTCAGGGCTACGTCAAATGACTCTTCATCTCCTAAGTATTCCCTTTCATCACCCCTTCACCATGTAGTTTACAAGTATTGAGTGTGCACTGATAGCTTATGTACAAGCAGAGGAGAACTAAACTTACTCTGGACGCTGTGCTAGACACTATCATCTCATTTAACCCTCTCTGAACATTATGCTATCAGATCAACTAAAGTTCACACAGTTAGGAGATGAAACTAGACTTCAACAACAAGTGGTCTAAATTTAAAAATACAAAAGCAACATAAAGCAAAAACAAACAAACAAAAAAAGAATGGAGTAGCATAAACTAATACACCAGGACTTTTAGTCTATAATTTCATTTTTAATTATGCAAATGGCACATTCCTATTGCACTCTTGCTCCCTTTCCTCCTCCTCTCCCTCCCTCCCTCTTCCCTGCCTGCCTTTCATTTTCTTTTTAGAGAAAATTTCATAATAGCAAGAAATATGTTTTTAATATGCTCAGAATAGCTACCTCTGCAAAGTTAGAATGTTAAATAATAAAACAATATAAGTAATACAAATAATGGTAGCTCTATATTGTTAACATTAAGCTGATTTCATTTGAGAACTGGTAGCATCACAGTTGTTTCAAAGAAATTAAACCCATTGAGATACTATAGATACACAGTAAGTATGAATCGGTCTGAATTGTACTTACAACCCATGAGAAATTTGTTTTCCCTCATAGCTATTTTCATATGAGGTCAAACACAAACCACACTGAAAGGCCATTTTGTTTGGGAGCAGTGTGCTGCTATTGGAATGGTACCTAGATGTTAAGATGAGATCTCTAAAGCCTTGGATTTATGTGGCACCATGCTTCACAGAAGCTTAATTGTGTTGTTCTTTTAAAGACAGATTTGTGTCAGAGATTTGGCGCTCTGCACAGGTTGCCAGATGGCTACCCGGGAAATTCTCTTCTCAGAAACAGGTGGGTGTTTCATCACACGCTTCTGCCCAAAGGTGTAGTCCTACTTCACCTCAGCTCTTTACTATTCAAGGAACCAGTTCTCAGCAAAGCACATTTCTGACAATGTAAAGTATTTTTCTTTTGGCATGCTAAGCACATAGTAAGCACTCGCAGATACTATTTCTTGATCTTTTAAGTTTGAAATTCAGTTTCTCCCACCCAATTTTACTGAGTACCAACCTCCAACTGCTCATTTGGCATCTCTTCTTGAGTCTCTGATGCTTAAGAATCAAAGCAGAACTATTGTTTCCTACCCACAACCCACAACCCATGCCCTCAATCAGAGCAACTGCTGTCTAGTTCCTCCCCATGTTTGTAAATGGCATCATTATCCACCAACTTTTTCAAGATAAAAATATAGGGGTTTCCATAGTTTCCTCTTATTCTGCGACATCCCACTCAAATCCACTAGTAAGTTCTTTTGACTCTACCTCCAAATTATATCTCTAATCTAATCAAAACCTATTCTTATTAACTCAACTGTACCCCAGTAGTGTCCTACCTTGCTCAATTGGTCTCTCTTCTTCCACTCTTATCCTTTGAAAGTCCATTTCCTGGGTGAGTCCTGTAATAATGTAAACCACATCATTTCACTCCCTGATCACTTCCAAAAACATTTAAAATGAAATCCTAGTCATTCCCTCAACTATCAGACCCTATGTGATCTCCCCTGTTACCTCTTTCCCACTTACCACTTTATTGCCACAGGGGCCTTGGATCTGACCCTCCAGCCACTGCGTTCATTCAGCCCAGGTTCATGGGTGTGGTGCCTGCTGGCTCTACTGTTTAAAATGTATTTTTCTTACACAGTATTTTAAACCAATGGTTAATCAATAAGCAAATTAAAAAGTACATCCACAAGACCTCCTTGGGACTTCCCCTTTCTTGTCTTGAGACCACAGTTCAAACACCAGCTCCACAGATTGACCTGCCTACTTCATTGTCAAACATAACATTCTTTTACAACAACTGCTTACATCTAAAAATACTACTTGCTCACAGGTATTTATTGTATGTCTTGGTTATAGGCTCCTTGAGTTCTTAGGCTAGTTTATAGACTGCTTAAACTCAGAGACTTTGCTGGTCATTGCTGCTTTCCCAGCTTTGAGAAGCATGACAGATTGACTGGCTGAAAATGCACCTAAGACTAGCATTTCTCTCACTAGAATCAGGCATCTTCCTGGACCCTAACTCAGAGAACTTTGCAGAGCAATAATTGGCCGGGATAAGTCACAGACAATTCAAAATAACCAAAATTCAATTTTCCAGAAAACAAAACAAAAACAGACTATAGAGATAAGGTGCATCAGTGGCATTTATATCCCACTGGAGGGCCTCCCTGGTGGTGCAGGCGGTTGAGTGCAGCACTCTGAAGCTGTCCGCAGCCTCTACAGTGCCAGTTTGATCCCCACCGGCCGCGGAGATACCCACATGATGGGGCAGACTTCTCCTGTCTCGCCTGCTGCTCCCCTCAGCAGTGTATTTCAGTCAGTCTGCCAGTTCTGTTCCCCGCTCTGTCTCTGATGAATCCTCACCCTCCCGCACATCTGACCTGTACCCCGGTTCTTGTATAAATAAGTAAATCTTAAAAAAAAAATAAAAAATAAATCCCACTGGAGATCTGATTTTCAATCTAAGCCCAGAGCACCTGGGGAAGATAGAGCTCCAGGGATCCACCCACTTCCCTTTTGCCAGAGCAGCTCTGCCTTAATGTGCTTTATTTTTAAAAACTATAATTGGCTCTCACAAAAGGGGATGTCTGATTCTGCTACTGGAAAAGGAAACTGCTTAATGCATGTGTGCATGTCCACTTAAAAGATCCTCTGTGGCCCTCCAAAAGCAATTATGTGTTTCTTATACTCTCACACTTCCCCCTGCCTCCTAGTCCCACTATTGCTGCCCTAGTTGAGGCCCCTCCCACCCCCACTTCGTCCTTGTAGGTATCTGGAAGTCACTTCTGCCAGTTCTTCTGTCCTTTTTGATAATTCCTTCCCAAATCCTTCACTGCTCCTGAAGCCCAAATCTGAGCTGTCACTCCCCCAGCTTTTTCGAGTCTACTGAATTAATTTTATATTTAGCAGATTGATCTATGAGGCTCTCCCTTACCTCACCCCCTCCTCCTGTGCCCCTGCCACCCCACACAACCTCCAGACCAGCCTCACCTGATTATTTACTCAATGTTCCCCAACAAGACCTGCAATTCTCCCTTTTTACATACGGCTGTGCTCTGGCCATTCCTCACTCTCATTCTTTCCACCTGGACTTGCAAGTGGAAACCCCACTTATGCTCCCTAAGGCTTCCCCGCTGCACACCACGCCCACCTTACTTTGCCTTCAGGGACACCCTCTCTCTCTCCTTTGGGACTCACACTCTTTGTATGCATGGCAATTGAGGTACTAATCACCCTACTTCTTCTCTGGACACAGAGACCCTTGGCACTCAGAAGGAAAGGGAAGCTTTAGAATAGTCTGTTGCAGTACCCACTTCAACTCAAACTACTTGTATAAGCTTGGATTTAGCCTTTCTGAGCCTGTTGCTCTTTACCTATAATAGAGGTAATATCCACCTCCCAATGCTGTTGTGAATGTTGATATTGTTATAGAGCAGTCCCGATATTAAACGGGTTCCTGGCTGTGGGTCCTCACCTGCGCGCTTTAAAGGGACTTACGAATACTCTACTACAGACACACACAAAAGGTTAATAAAAGAGAAAAGGAAATAAGGAAAATGTACAACTCAGGGAGAAAATAGGGAAATAAAGTCTTTAATGCGTCCTACCCGATCCGACGACCTGGAAACCCAAAGTCACTCTCAGAGCTGGCTGGATGCTGCGAGCTGGCGGAGAGCCAAAAATGGGGGATCCCCAAAGCCCATGTGTCTGCCTTTTATATCCACCTGGCTGCTTAACCCCACCCTTAGGTCCCAGCCACCTTCCCTTTGGTGGTGATGGGATTTGGAGTTCCCAGTGTCTTTGACTTTGACCTAGGGTGGGGGTGGAGTCCACAAAGCCTATATGGAATTAGCTTTGGGACATCCTTTTCCCCCTAACAATATATGTGACAATATTTTAGAAGATATAAATGTAAGCTATTCTCAGTCCTCTTGAGAATACAGAGGGCAGGGACCATTTCCATTCCTCTTTTTATGTGACTCCCAGCTCTGATGCATGCCTGTATCTGGCAGTCTCCATTCATTTTTAATGGAACTCTGAGAAAAAGTACAAGGACTCATACTGACTCATACTTAATACCTCAACTTGAACATTTAAACTGCTTGTAAGAATTCTTTCTAATCTGGAGAGGAAAAATAACTGTAGAAAAAGGTATTAGGCTATTTATTAATTGCTTTATCTTCATAACAGATCCATTTAGGGGATAAATTTAGATGAGTCTCTGACAGGGCAGTTATAAATTTTGGACCATACCGAATCTGACAAGTGCTCTGAGAAATCCAGCACCCAGAGAATTGGGGAGCTCCCAGTCCAGGAACGCTTTGAGAAAATTTGAATGAGCCCATTTGGAGTAATACATAGTTTGTCTAATGTTCAAGGAGTATGGTAACTTCCAGAAAAGGGTTAGACAGAAGGAAACATTTTAGCTTCTAAATAGCAAGGCTTGGATGATGCAAGAAGTAAGCATTCCAGGGAAAGCTGTGCCTGGCTTTCTTCTGACCTAGTTTCTTTGCCATCTTACAATGCCAGATCTCCACATCTTGTGCACTGAGTAAGGAAAGATACCATTCATAGTAAATCTACATATACTTTTTCCCCCCAGGCAACCTTCTGCAAAGGAAAGTCAACAGTCTTAAGGAAAGGGTGACTTTTCATTTAGACCAGGGGAAGTCCTGGCGGAGCAGCCTCAAGGCTATTGATAGTGGAAAGAATAGTGCCAGTAAATGTACAATAGTTCTCTTTTAGTACATTCGTACAAATGAACTGGTCTTGGGAAGTGCAAGGAATTTCTCTACTGGTCTTGGTGGAAAAAAAGCACTAAACCCTAATGGTCCAGAAGTGATTGACAGGGGCCTAAAGGTAGTAAGCAGAGCACAGTAGATGTAGAGTGTGTGTGTAATGTGCAGGTTCCCAGTCCCAGTGGTCTTGCCTACTCTGCCCTCTGACAGGACTGAAACTTCCACTGTTGAAGTATAGACATAACTGGATCATGATAATTCCTTTCTTCCCATCTAGCTTATCCTCCTTAAACTCTTTAAAGTCAAGCACTGTGTCTTTATCATAGCTATTCCTTTAGAATCTAGCATAGTACCTGATGCATAATATTTATTCAGTAAATTTACCTGTTGGATTCATGCCTCTGGATTTGCAATGTTCTATCTAGGAGGTTTCCTATATTCCATTTTCCTTTCATCCCTTTGCATTTTCTTCCAAGACTTGTGGTTTTGTCACAATGAGATAATATTTTCAATAAGCAAAATCTTGTTCAATAACCAAGTTAGAAAGTATCACAGCAAGAAGCCCCATAAGGAAGTCATCTTTTCAGAAACAATTTCTCCATCCTTCTTCCATTTCCAAGCTATCAGAAGTACTTTCCTATACCCTAAAATTCAGGACACTGAACAAGTCATTTAAGAAGCTTTTATACCAAGCCTGTTGGGTAAAAAAGATTCTGGAAAGGAATTCAAAGTCTTTCCAAATAAATGACTTTCTTGTCTAACTGTCAAAATGTGGACTCATTGGCACTCTTAGAATAGTCCTAATTCAAATTTATGTGCCAGAAACGGAACTTCTGCCTTTCCAATTCAACAAGTTCTTCAGACCATAGCCGACTTGCACAATATGGACCTGCTATTAGAGCAACTAAGGATATTTACAGTGTATTTACAGTGTATTTAAATAATGTAGTGGAAAGAATAGGAGGTTTGAAAGTCTGGCTGAAAGTTAGAGAATTCACATCCATAAATCTAAGACCTGAAAAGTACTTTTTTTGTTTAAATGTTGGAAAGAATTTCGTCGACCTTTTTGCTTCATTGGGATTTCTTTAAATTTTCCTGGTAACCAGAAACAAATTTCACAATTTGTGTCGCACTTGGCTCATGTTTCAGAGAGTGAGGGAAAGCTCGTTGTTATTTCAGTAATCTCTGCACAGTTTAGTAAGGAGAATCCAGCACCGAGGAAGCCTGCCAGCAGTTAACCCTGCCAAACCAAACAGGAATCAGTGTGGACAATAGGAAGATTATGTGGGGGAAAATGGATACCCAGAGTCAAGGCAGGAAAGTCATGTCAATTATATTTAGAAGTGGCATCTTTCCCCCAGGTTACAAAGTCATCCCTTTAAGTGTTTGGAAGATGTTGCTGTTTCACCGAAAGCTATTTCACCGAAAGCTCACCCACACAAAAGGTCAAAGGGTGGAAATGAAACAGAATGCTTTTTTTCTCTTATTACTTCCTTTTTGTCTTCATATCTTGCCAAGAATCTTTTTGCCACCACTGTGTCCTTTCATTCACACTAACATCAGACCTCCCAGTGCCAGAGAGAGAGCAGGAGGACTGAGCCTGGGTCGCCTGGAGTGGATGTGGTGGACCCAGTGCTTCCCTCCAGCAACTTGCAACTTGTTTACGACTGCTTGGATTTACTACTCACCTTCCTCCTTGCTTCCATCTCCATTTGCAGGGGAAGAGAAATAAAACAAAACACCTGGGTTTTCCAATTCATCAAAGCCCTACTGAGCAGCCTTCATTCCCCCAAAAGTTCTTAAGACTCCACCTAGTAGCTGAGGCTGACCTCCAGACAGTCACTGTTGAAAGCTGAAATCAGAGTGGCTTCCAGGTCATTGCCAGCCAATTGGCAGGCTTGGCTACATGCCCCTCCATTTCACCCCCCCCCGACTAAGAATATGAATTGAGTAGAGACAAAGCAGTGGGTCTGTGAACCTGAGGACTAACAAAGGTGAATGCAGTGCTGTGTCCCCAAGTGTGATTCTTCTCTTCCAGTTTTCTTCTCTTTTAAAAGCAAATGAGTATCTCTTAACAATAAAACAATATGTCCCTATCACCAAGATGTTTAAATATTACTATTTTTAGAAAGAGATTTTTTTCAAAGTTTTATTTTTATTTATGCATGCATATAAGAACTGGGGTGTAGGCCAGAGGTGCGGGAGGTGAGAGGATTCATCAGAGACAGAGTGGGGAGCAGAACAGGCAGATCTACTGAAATACACTGTGGAGGGGAGCAGCAAGACAGGAGAGGTCTGCTGCACCATGTGGGTTAGCTCCCTGCCTGGGGATTGCACTCATGCCACCGTGGCTGGCAATAGCTTGATAGCACTGAAACTTTAACCCCTGTGCCACCAGGAAGGCCCAAGAGATTATTTTTTTAATGAAATAAAAGTTTGAAGACACAGTAAGGACTCACAGTAAGGATTCATCCCTCCTTTCCCCAGAAATTACCTCTTTTAAGTTGGCAAGTATCAGTCCCACATGGTATTTAGTATTTTTAACACCTATGATTTTGTTCATTATATATATGTGTGTGTGTATTCATTTCATATAATCTGTATGTTTTTTTTAAACCTACATAAATATAGTTGACATATCTTTTTCCAATTTACCTTTTGTATTCAGCATAATGTATTTGAAACTTATCAATGTGAATATCAACAAATCTAAAATTAGGACTGCTTAATTTTCCTTTAAAAAAAATTCTATTTGAAACTCAGTCTCCTATTCAAGACCATACATTTTCCCCCAGTTTTTTTTTTTTTTTATTATTATTACAAAGAACACAATCAATAGTGTTTCAATAAATTAGAAATGTAATTGCTGGGTCACAATTAAGTGTCACCTTTACCGAATATTGGTAGATTTCTCTCAAAAAAGACCGTACTGCTTTGCAAATCTTCCAGCAATACTTAATATTTTCATTAAAACTTGTTAACAGGGCCTCCCCTGGTGGCGCAGCGATAGAGCCCTGGGCTGTGAAGCTGCCCGGAGCCTCTGCAGCGCCAGTTCGATCCCCGGCCACCGGGCAAGGGTCCCACATGGCCGGCAGACCTGCTGCTCCCCTCAGCAGTGTACTTCTTCAGTCTGCCTGTTCTGTTCCCTGTTCTGGCTCTGGTGAATTCTCTCACCTTCCCGCGCTTCTCACTTACCCAGTGCTTGTATGAATAAATAAATAAATCTTTAAAAAAAAGAAAAAAAACACTTTTTAACAGATTGTTTTTGTTGATCTGATTGGTTATCTGGGAACCTTGTCTGGTAAGGTGAAGTTCAGCTTATTCTCCTATGCTTTCAACTGTTTGCATTTCTTGCTTTTTAAATTGCAGATTTTCTTTCTTCTAAATTTTCTCGACTTTTGCTGTCAAGGTTTCTTCCATAAGGTTTCTTATTCATGTACTTAAAAAATCCTGGTGAGAATATGAATGCAATTATATTGAATTTACAAATTAATTTGGGGAGATCTTTATGATATTATTTTATTATAATATTTACAACATCTTCATATTATTTCCATCCATGAAGAGAACATATTTCTTCATTAATAAAATCTGCTTTTATGTCCCTCAATAGACTTTTTAAAATGTTTTATTTAGAAATACTACATATTTTAGTAGATTTAGTTCTAGACAGCTTATTGATTAGTTATTAGAAATTGTATCTTAAAAATTAGTCTGATTATTAGTTGCTGATTTGTAATATAAATATTTTACATTATATATATTATATATTATATAATATATATTATATATTATATATTATTAAGATATATATACAATATCTTAATAAAATCCAAATTTCCTATTTACTCTAATAATTTGCATAATTTCTAGGGTTTTCTATGGGGACAATATCAATGATAAAATTTCATTCTAATAAGTAAAACTCTGTCTCCTCCCCCACCTCCAATCTGCACCATCAAAAAAGAAACAATGAAAGCTGAGAAACGTTCTCATTCCTATTTTTAAAGAGCATGATTTTTTTTTTTGAAGTTGACATTTACAACATTTAAAAGATACCTTTTAAGAATGTTCTTTCTTTGTCCAATGGGTTAGTAATCTTTCTTTTTATGAATTTGTTTTTCTGCACTTTCTTCACCTATTGTCTTTCTTCTCTCTATTCTATGAATGTGACAAATAATAGAATATTCCAATTTAATGCTTGGTTATACTACATGCAGGACTTGATTTTGTAATAGTTTATTTAGAATTTTTGAATCTGTGTTCATCAGTAAAACTGGGTAAAATTTTCCTTTTTTTACTGTACTTGTCTAGCTTAGGCAGGAAATTTTACTGGCCTTATAGAAATTATGAATTATTTTATGAATTATTTTTCCTTTTATCCTGACCTTTGGGAGAGTTTATGTAAAATAGATTATGACCCATTTAGTGAAGACTAGGAAGAATCTGCATAAAACATTTTTTATTACAGTGCTTTTAGTGAGGGAGGGGTAGATTTTGATCCATTGTTCATTTTCTTTTATGACTGTAGGTCTGTGTAAATTTCCCTTATTTATTTATTTATTTTTTTGGCATCATTTTGTTGAGTTACGATTTTGTAAGACAGAGCTTCTTAATTCATCTCAGATTAAAATTTTTGCAAAATATAAAATCATATGCTTGGACGTTGCAGCAGTGTGACAGGTTCTAAATATTACCTTCAATTTCTGTAGTTAGTTCATCCCATACCAGTGACAGAGAGTTCACAGAATAGTCAGTTGGCCATATGTTAAGACACTCTGTTCCAGGATATTGTCTGCTTATTAAAGTTTTCCAATCCATTAGCATAGAGTGTAATTCATTATATCCTCATATTATCTTTAACATTGCTATTATATGTATAGTTTTATGGTGTGTTCATTCATAGCAACAGGAAGTGCAGGGTATTAGAAAGACATTTAGAGACAGTAGAGCCAGCATAATTTTCACTTCTCAGAGACACAACTCTCATTTTTGGTAGATCAGGTCAGACCTTTTCAAACTTTTTTTCAATCCCTCTCTCCCCCAAGGAAACATTTTCTTCAAAATGAGTCCAATATTAATGTAAATCAAAGTAAAATAGAAGTTTATTCCTACTCCAGCCCCCCAAGCCCCTGAGGCATTACAAAACCTCAGTACTAGAACAGTTTACCACGAGTTTACAAAGACTCAAGATGACCCTTCCTACCTTGATGCCTAGTTGGCATCAAGCCAAACAGCCAATAAAGAACTAGTCAAAGTGACTGCATTAACTATGATTTCAAAGAGGGCAAAAATATTAGCCTTCCAGGTTTCCTAGCACTAGAAATCAAGATAAGCTGGCCATAGCAGAGAAAAAAAAAATCTTTGAAACATGGGGGAAAATGGCTGTTTAATCCTTATTCTCTATCAACAATTTTCTAGTTTCTCCACTTTAAATGTTCCTCCATCTCCTGAACTGCACAAGGCAATCATCACCAAAAGGCAAGAGTAGTGGAATTCTACTTAACTGAAAGATGAAGGGAGTTGGTAACATTTTCCTTTCATTGATCTGAGTTTTATTTTTTAAAGGAAAGGTGTATGAGGGCCTCCCTGGCGGCGCAAGGGGTTAAGATGCAACCTATGAAGCTGTCCGCAGCCACTGCAGCAAAAGTTTGATCCCCCAGCTGGCCAGGGAGGAACCCACATGGCGCAGTAGATCTCTCCTGACTTGCCCGCTGCTCCCCTCAGCAGTATACTTCGGTCAATATGCCTGATCTGTTCCCCACTGTATCTCTGGTGAATCCTCTCACCACCACCCCTGCCCCACACCTCTGGCCTGTACCCCAGGTCTTGTATGCATAATAAATCTTTACCAAAAAAAAAAAAGAAAGGAAAGGTGTAAGAGGACTAATAATAATATAAACATCCCCCTCTTTCCACACCATAATACATAGACAAATATATAATCAATCATGAGTTTTGGAATAAGCTCAATATATGTGTTCTTTTTTCATGAACAACATTTTATAGATTAGAAAAATTCATTCAGAAGTAATGGCCACTCACCCATTACATGGCAGAAGAAGAAGAAATCAGGGTATTATTTTTTAATTTAAATACTGATTTGTAATTTTCATTACAATATTAAATGATCATAATGCTTTTGGTCAAAAGTTTAAATCCTATCTTTGTTTCCCCCTACTTTTTACTTTGAAAAACTTCAAGCCTACAGAAAAGTTGCAAAAATAGAATATGAATACCATATACCCTTCATCTAGAATCGCAAATTAATATTTCACCTATTTTGTTTCCCATATATACGGATAATGTATACATGTACGTATATACACATATAAAACAGAGAGATACACTTTTCATGCTGAACTATTTAGTTACTTAAGAATTGCAACTCATAAGAATTTTCTTATTACAAATTATATAGGTATGTTTTATATATATCGTCTTATAATTAAAATGCATCAAATAGCCATGAGTTAAATAGATTATCATGTAATACAGTGTGAATTTAAATTTTTCCAGTTGTATTTGCTTTTCTCCTTCCTCCCTTCCTTCCTTCCTCCCTTCCTTTATCTCCTCCCTTTTTTCTCCCTCCCTCCTTCCTTCCTTCCAGATCTTTTTGATCACTTTCATCTGATATAGTCCTCTCCTTTTTGCATTTCATGACTGTTTTTTAGGCCAGATCAGCATCTTATAAAATCTTCCCTACAATGAATTTGTATAATTGTTTCTTCATAATTTGATATAGATTAAACATTTTCAGTAAGAACACTACATAGGTGATATTATATATTATTATGCCGTATCAGATAGCAAATAAAATCAGGTGGTTTTTGTAAAGGTTAGGCTCTTTGATGATCTATATAGTTGAGATGTGATTATAAAATTAAAGGTTACATTTTTCATTTATAATTGGTATGTGTTATATTGTGAATATTATATATTATGAAATTTTGAAATCATGTGAATAATCAGCCAATGGTTTTATCATGTATTGTTAATCCTGATTGTACTGGATTTATTAATATTGAGAATTACAAAATGGTGATTTTTTTTTTTTTTTTAGTTATACCCACCCTTGACATTAGTTTGCAATCTGTTACAAAGAAGTCTTTTCTCTCTTTTTTTTCTGTGTGGGACTTTGTTCTTACATTGCCAGTTCAGCAGTCACTGTGTACTGTCTCTTCAATTTTTTTAACTTACTCCTTAAAAAAGGAATTATTATGGAAAATGTGTGCTGCTGATATGGCACAATAATGTGGGATTATTTGCCCATGGTGTATTTTAATAGCTTAATGAGGAAGATAGTGTCAATAAAGTTTGTATTTATTAGTAAGGAAATTGATAAACAATGTTCTTCATTAACTAATGAAAATAAAGAAATATGGAAAAAAGAAAAAGGGGGCTAGGCATCTCTTAAGGGTCTTGATGAAAATCTCAAACTTCTCATTTGATTTCAGGATAAAGAGTTTGAGAAGTTATTCTTTAGAAGCCTCTGGATTCCTTAAAGGAAAGGGGCTATCTCTGATGTTAGAAGTATAATCAGTGCAGGAGGAGTTCACAGAACATGGGAAAAGTTTTAAGGTTGACATGCAGTGTTTCCTTATTGCTACTTTTCAAATTATGAAGACAAAAATAAATTTAATTTGGTATAGGGTGCTTGAAATAAAACCAAGCACAATTTGATAAGGACAAGGTTGTATCTTATAGGAAGCTGAAAGAGAAACCACTGGATTTTTTTTTAAATTTAAATTTCCACAATTGAAATTCCCTCCTTGTAGATCTCATTCTCAGAAAGTTCCTTATCTTGAGGTAAATCATGAATATTTCCTTAGCTTGTTGTAAGGGGAAGAAAGCATTTGAGATCTAGACTTCTAATGATTATAAATCATTCTAGAAACATTTAAAGAAGCTTTCTTGGCATGGATTTACAAGTTAGTGATAAAAAATGAGAAAGACCCAGATCCTGTCTAGTGGCACATCTAGAATTTCTGTCCTAAAATTTAAAGATGACAATTAGGAGGTTAAGAGATTTCTCATGAAAACTGTATTTGCATATCCAGTGAAGATTTGTTATTAAATAGATTTTTCTTATTGCCTTAATTTGTATTCTTTAACTTAGTCAACAAATCTAAAACTGAACTTATTTAGGAGAGAAATCCTATACTGTCAAAAAATTAAATAGCATGTAAAATAATGGTATTTCATTAAAAATAAAAAATAAAATACACTGACCTTATTTTCAAAAATATATTCAAGTGAAGTTTTTTACTTAGATTATATGTTACAAGTCAATTAAAAATTTGCAAAGCTTTTTGAGATGTCTACTTAAACTCTGTGTAACAATAGAAAATACCAGTTGTGCTCGTATTAAAAACATGGTTGGAGGGAAGTTACTGACAAAAAAATAGGGAAAAGCTAAAGCATTTCCCCAACATCATATGACAACACCATCATTTCCACACTTGAAGACCTTGGTCTAAATAGGAATGACAGACTTATAAGCAAGTAATTATAATAAAATATAGTGTTAGTAGGATAGAAAAATGAACAGAGAAACATTAAGAGGCAAAAATGGGCCAAAATCATTCAAGTGGCTATAGAAGAAAAGTAAATAACATTGAGATACTAATTTTTCTGCATCAACAAGATAGTTCATGTTTCAAATCTATCAACTAGCAGTCATTAACATTCATCCAACTTCTGCCAGACTAGACTGAATTTTCTTGAGGACAAGGATCAAATTGTATTTATCTATATTTCACCAACTCTTACTGCTTTACCCACCATATAGAATAAAAATTGTATCCCAAGGGGAAAAGTTTTGTAATTCTCAACCAAGGATGTAGAGAGACACAAGAGTAATAATGCATATATTCCAATATCGCATATATGTGTGTGTGTGTGTATATATATATATATATATATATATACACACATATACATATGTGATATGACAGACTTTAAATGTTCTCTTTACATATAAACTTTGTGGGCTAATGACCTAAACCAGTCTAATAGAATAAAGCATAGAAATATAAGTACAATTTGATGATTTAACACTTTCACTTTTTGCCCAAAATAGGACAGATGAGTTGATAAATAGCCTTTGAAACAAGATAACTAAAATAAATGTAAAATTTCAAAGTTTTTCATGACAAATACATGCTGTTTCCTTGTACTAGTGATTCCTAATGACAACAGTAGCCACAGGCTTAATAAATAATAGCAGAAAACAAATGATCAATTTATATATTATATAATGAATTGTTGAAAGCACTTAAGTTTAGTCAATTGGTTAATACCTGATTTCAAACTCAGGCCATACATCCAAAGGGGAAATACTAAAGAGTGAACGGCTCATGGATAAAGGATTAGCCATTAGTTGTAATGGTACTTTCAGCACAATTTGCAGAAACCCCATTAGCAATGATTGTTTTAACAGAGCTGTACTGAAACAATTTGTAGGAGAGCAATTTAGAGTAAAACAGATTTTAAAAGTAATTCTAAATCACTGGCCATTTCATAATTGCCAAAAATCATGTCCTGCTGACACAGTAAGACTTTCCAAATCACTGATTTATTATTCTTCAATAAACTATAACTTGGTATTTCATTCCCGAGCAAATCTGTTCTTTCGGGTACAACTTAAATCATTTATTTAAAGTAGATTTCTTTTAGACACACACACACACACACATCATAGGTTTTCACTATACTTTTAGAAAGACATGTAAAAGGGGGCAGAGCAACATGGCGGCGAGGAGACGCTGCGAGTAAGATCTCCCAATAAAAAAAGTTAATAGGGAGGAAAAGCGGCAGGTCCCAGTGAGAACTGGGACACGGAAGATAAACGGACGACTCCAGCAAACTACCCGAAGAAGAAAGTTGCCATAAAAAAGGACTAGAAGGGAGGAAAGCGCAGAACCCTGCTCCCCTCCCCCACCCACAGAGTCGGCACTCTCCGACCAACAGAGAGGAGGAAAAAAACACACTAAAACGACCAACAAGAACAAACGACGCAGCAAGCGGGACTGGGAGTGGAAAGGAACTATTGCAGCCACCACACCCCGTGAACGGGAGCTGTGGAGAACCCTGTAGGATTCGCCGCGGCGGTGAGCGAACTGCTCCGGGCGCCATTGGAGAACAAAGAGACTCTGGAGGAGACTCGCACACAGCCCCAGGCAGGCCGGTAAGCTTGTGCGGAAAAGTGGCGCGCTTGGCTCGCTTGAAAAGCAAACGCGGATCGGGATCTCGGCTGCCCAGGTCCCCGCGCCTGCAACCTAGGCTTGCGGGGAGACGCGCGGAGGCCCTCACTGGGGTGAAAGTCCCTCACTGAGTAAGCAGGAACCAGGCACCCAGGCACGGGAGCGGGTGCAAAAGGCGCCATTCCCGCGCCACTGAACTGGGCTACAGCCTGCGTCCTGGACCTGAGGGCTTTGAACTAAGACCCGAGGCACGAAGTTTGGGGCATGGGTTCTCCACGACGGTGGGGCACAAGGCAGACACAGCACCCCAAAGCCGTTGAGGTTTACCCTACCATTCCTGCTCTGTTCCCTGTCCCATGGGGTGGGGAGGGGCGAAAAACAGCCCCCCAAGGACAGTAGGAGAGATCTCTGGCGCCACCTAGCGACCAGAAAAAAAAGTCACTAACACCCCATAGAACAGGGAAATTTCTTAAGTCTGCTTGAAAAGGGCAGAAGGCTCCCGGAGGAGACAGTAGCCAGCTGGGAAGTTAGCCCACGCCAGGCCCCTTCCGACCAGCAGTCTGAGCCCACAGAGGGAACAGGCACCCACGGCCGGGGCAGACCAGGAGCGCAGAAGAGTGTGCCTGAGACCGGATGCTCAGGGACTGAGTCCCGCGTTGCCATTTTAGAACAGGGACATTTCTTCAGTAAAGTCTTCCTGAAACCAGCAGAAAGCTCCCTCAGAAGCCAGAGATGGCTCCTGGAGGAGCCAGAGGGGAGCAGAGAAGTTCACCCAAGATGCCGGCCAGTCCGAGCAACACAGTGTCCCAATGCATACGACAAATTAGAAAACAGACAGTAGGGAGTAAAAGAACCACACGCAACCTAGCAACTCCTCAGGAAAAAAGCACACCACAAAAAGAAAAACACCCCCCAGACTGCAATGACAGTAACTTGGAAGAACTTCTGAACCTTCCAGAAAGAGAATTTAAAATTGCCGTGATTAAAAAAATGACAGAACTCATAAAGGAAAACAATGATCAGAAGAAGGAAATTGAGTCCCTAAAGAGGGAAGCAAAAGAAACGCAGGAGATCAAAGAATTAATGGAGGAACTAAAGAACTCTGGGAAAAGCAAGGAAAGCAGAATAGATGAAATGGAAGAACGAATAAGTACTCTTGAAGACACAGAAATAAAAAGAACCAAAACAGAAAAGGAAAGAGAAGTACGAAGGAAAAAGAACGAAGAAAGACTTCGGGAACTATCTGACTCCATGAGGAAAGGAAATATAAGAGTTATAGGAATTCTAGAAGGAGAGGAGAGAGATGTAGCAACAGAGAAAATATTCAAGGAGATAATTGAAGAGAACTTCCCAAACGCGAAGAAGGAGCTGAAAATTGATATACAAGAAACAAGAAGAACACCAAACTTCCACGACAAAAGGAAAAATACAGCAAGACACATTAATAGTAAAGCTCCCAAGAATCCAGGACAAGGAAAAAATAATGAAGCTGACAAGAGGGAAGAAACAGATAACATTCAAAGGAAAACCAATCAGGCTGACATCAGACTTCTCTGAAGAAACACTACGGGCAAGGAGAGAGTGGAGGGACATAGTCAACAGACTCCAAGAAAACAGATGCCAACCAAGAATACTCTATCCCGCAAAGCTCTCCTTCCTCTATGATGAAAGAATAAGGACCTTCCCAGACAAAGAGAAACTCTGGAATTTCATTACGACTAAACCCCCACTCCAAAAAATACTACAAGGAATCCTAAAGCCAGAACCTCAGAAGGACGAATAACAACGAAAGAAGGCCAAAAAAAAAAAGTTATTAAAAGAATAAATAAAATCAAAGGAAAGACAAACACAATGGCAAATACAAATGCTAACATATCAGTATTAACTCTAAATGTAAATGGACTAAACTCTTCAATAAAAAGACACAGAGTTGCAGCCTGGATTAAGAAACAAAACCCAACCTTTTGCTGTCTCCAGGAAACACATTTAGCTACAAAAGATAAAAATAGGCTCAAAGTTTAAGGATGGAAAACAGTCCTACAAGCAAATGGACCAAAAAAGAAAGCAGGAACAGCTATACTTATATCAGATAAAACAGACTTCAAACTCAAAAAATAAAAAAAGACCCCAATGGTCACTATATCATGATCAAGGGGACAGTACTTCAAGAAGCAATAACACTCATTAACATATACTCACCAAACGAAGGAGCACCAAAATATATCAGACAACTGTTGTCCTCTCTGAAAACAGACATCAGAGAAAACATATATGTAGTGGGAGACTTCAACACACCACTATCAACAATGGATAGATCAACAAGACAAAAAATAAGTAAAGAAACTAAAGCTCTAAATAAGGACCTAGAGCATTTGGGCTTAACAGACATCTATAGAACACTAAACCCCAAAAAAAGGGAGTACACATTTTTCTCAAGCGCACATGGATCATTCTCCAGGATCGATCACATACTGGGGCACAAGACAAACATCAACAGATACACCAAGATTGAAATCATACCAACCATCTTTTCTGACCATGAAGGCATCAAACTAGAAATAAAACATAAAAAGAAGGCAAGGAACTTTCCTACCTCATGGAGATTAAAAACCACACTACTGGAAGACCACTGGACAAATGAGGAGATCAAAGAAGAAATTAAAAAATTCTTTGAATTGAATGACAAGGAGGACACCAATATCCTAAATGTATGGGATGCAGCAAAAGCAGTAATAAGAGGAAAATATATAGCAATAGAAGCTCACATCAAGAAACAAGAAAGAACTCAAAGAAACAACCTAATCTCGAAGCTCAAACATCAAGAAAAAGAACAACAAAAAAAAACCCAAAACCAGTAGAAGAAAAAAATAATAAAAACCAAAGCAGAAATAAATGAAATTGAAACTAAAAAAAAATACAAAAGATCAATGAAACCAAGAGCTGGTTCTTTGAAAAAATCAATAAAATAGACAAACCCCTAGCCAGGCTCACAAAGGAAAAAAGGGACAAAGCACAAATAAACAGGATCACAAATGAAAGAGGAGAAATCACAACAGACACAGCAGAAATCAAAAGAATAATCAGTAACTACTATGAACAGTTATATGGAAACAAGTTCAACAATCTAGAGGAGATGGACAAATTCCTACAACTCTACAATCACCCAAAGCTAGATAAAGAAGAAATAGAACACCTAAACAGACCAATTACAAGCAGCGAAATTGAAATGGTAATCAAAAACCTCCCCAAAAACAAAAGCCCAGGACCTGATGGATTTACAAATGAATTCTACCAAACATTCAGAGACGAATTAGTGCCTATCCTTCACAAACTCTTTCAAAAAATTGAGAAGGAAGGGACAATACCAAACACGTTCTATGAAGCCAACATTACACTAATACCAAAACCAAACAAGGACAACACAAAAAAGGAAAACTACAGGCCAATCTCCCTAATGAACACTGATGCAAAAATCCTCAATAAAATTTTAGCTATCAGAATCCAACAATGTGTCCATAAGATAATTCACCACGACCAAGTAGGATTTATTCCAGGGACACAAGGATGGTTCAACATCCGAAAATCAATCAACGTTATCCAACACATCAACAAAAAGAAATATAAAAACCATATGATAATATCAATAGATGCTGAGAAAGCTTTTGACAAAGTGCAACACGCATTCATGATAAAAGCCCTTGAAATTCTTGGGATACAAGGAACATACCTCAACATCATAAAAGGCCATCTATGACAAGCCAACAGCCAGTATAATTCTCAATGGTGAAAAGCTGAAAGCAATTCCATTAAGATCTGGAACAAGACAAGGATGTCCACTCTCACCACTGCTCTTCAATATAATACTGGAAGTCCTAGCCAGAGCAATAAGACAAGAGAAAGACATCCAAGGAATCCAAATAGGAAAAGAAGAAGTCAAACTATCACTCTTTGCAGATGATATGATAATATACATAGAGAACCCCAAAAACTCCACAGAAAAACTAATTCAACTCATCAATCAGTTCAGTAAAGTGGCAGGATACAAAATCAACATGCAAAAGTCAGTAGCCTTCCTATACACAAACAATAAATCTGAAGAAGAAGAAATAAAAAAAAAACCATCCCTTTTATTATTGAAACAAAAAAAATCAAATATTTGGGAATAAATCTAACAAAAGAGGTAAAGGACCTATACAAAGAAAACTATAAAACACTGTTAAAAGAAATAGAAGAAGACACAAAGAAATGGAAAGACATCCCCTGCTCATGGATTGGAAGAATAAACATTATTAAAATGGCCATCCTACCAAAAGCAATATACAGATTCAATGCTATTCCAATCAAAATCTCAATGGCATTCTTCAAAGAAATAGAACAATTATTGATGAAATTCATATGGAATCACAAAAAACCCCGAATAGCCAAAGCTCTCCTGAAAAAAAAAGAAGGGAATGGAGGCATCACACTCCCAGACTTAAAACTATACTACAAAGCCATAATCATCAAAACTGCATGGTATTGGAACAAGAACAGACACATAGACCAATGGAATCGAATAGAAAATCCAGAAATAAACCCACAGATTTATGGTCAACTAATCTTTGACAAAGGAGCAAAGAATATGCATTGGAGCAAAGAAAGTTTGTTCAATAAATGGTGCTGGGAAAACTGGTTCGCTACATGCAAAAGAATGAAGCTTGACTACTACCTCACACCATACACAAAAATCAACTCAAAATGGATTAAAGAACAAGACATAAGACCTGAAACCATAAAATATATAGAAGGAAATATAGGTGAAACACTACGTGATTTGCACCTCAAAGACATCTTTACAGACACATCACCCAAAGCAGTGATAGTGAAGGCAAAGATAAACAGCTGGGACTACATCAAATTAAAGAGCTTCTGCACAGCAAAAGAGACAATAACAAAAACAAAGAGAAACCCCACCAACTGGGAGAACATTTTTGCACCCAACACTAATGATAAAGGACTGATCACAAAAATCTGCAAAGAGCTGATGAGACTTAGCAACAACAAAGAAAATAATCCCGTCAAAAAATGGGCAGAAGAGCTAAAAAGAAACTTCTCTGAAGAGGAAATGCAAATGGCCAACAGGCATATGAAAAAATGTTCAACATCACTTGTAATCAGGGAATGCAAATCAAAACTACCATGAGATACCATCTTACATCAGTGAGAATGGCACAAATTATTAAAAAAACTAGCAACAACAAGTGTTGGCGAGGGTGTGGAGAAAAAGGAACTCTCCTGCACTGTTGGTGGGAGTGCAAACTGGTCCAACCACTATGGAGAGCTGTGTGGAGATTTCTGGACCTACTAAACATAGAGCTTCCATATGATCCAGCAATTCCACTCCTAGGTATTTACCCAAAGGACACAGAAACATCAATTCCAAAGAACACCTGCACCCCTATGTTTATAGCAGCACTGTTTACAATAGCTAAGCTTTGGAAACAGCCCAAATGCCCAAAAGTAGATGACTGGATCAAGAAGATGTGGTACATATATACCATGGAATATTACTCAACATTCAAAAGTTAAACACATGCAATTTGCAGCAACATGGATGGCGCTGGAAGGGATCATGCTCAGTGAAATAAGCCAAAAAGAAAAAGAAAAATACCGGATGGTCTCACTCATAGCAGGAATCTAGAAAACTTAAATAAGGGACCAGAAAAATGAATAACTATAAGAAAGCGAAAATCAAAATCAACAAAAAACTATGAACCAGAGACACTTTTTGGGGGTGAGGGGCGGGAGGGGAGGGATTGGGGTCAGAATGGGGGGGTTGCAATTGTAGGGGGAATATAAAAATAAAATTTATTATTTAAAAAAAAGAAAGACATGTAAAATTGAAATTAGTTATATTTTTATATGATATTAACAATTTCCTTTATAACCTTATTAAGATTTCAAACTTTGCTTTCATTATAATTTAAATTTTCTCTTTAAAAGTATTTAAGCCTAGTGACCCATTTTATATTTAACTCATCATATCCTTATCGTTATAGTATGCCAGAGAGAATGTGAAACTCTTCTATTATATTGATACAGTTGACATGTTCTCTAGATGATCCACATATTCATGAAGGTCTTACCCAATAAGAGTTATCCACTTTCTATTCAACTCTTGTGTACTTTTACTTGCCCAAAGTTTACCACACTTAAGTTCCTTTTCATAAATGATGAAATAACACTCCTGTATACACATGCATTCAAACTCATTTTATTGTTATCTCTGAAGTACATATAGATGAAGTGGTAAAGGTAACAAGATGTTATTGTTCAGTATCAGATTTTTTTTTAAAGATTTATTCATTTATACAAGAACCAGGGTACAGGCCAGATGTGTGGGAGGGTGAGAGGATTCACCCGAGACAGAGGGGGAACAGAGCAGGCAGACTGATGAAATACACTGTTGAGGGGAGCAGAAGGAGAGACAGGAGAGGTTTGTCATGCCATGTGGGAATCTCCCTGGCTGGCTGGGATTGAACCTGTGCTGCAGAGGTTGCAGACAGCTTTACAGCACTGCACTCAACCTGCTGTGCCACCAGGGAGGCCCTGTTCAGTATCAGATTTTAAAAGTAATTCTAAAGCCTTACAGGGGCGTGTCAAAAAAAAAAAAACATAAAAATGTGATCAGCAATTCTACTTCTGAGTATACACCCAAAAGAACTTAGAGACTTTAAGACATATTTGTACACTTATATTTCCTGTAGCATTATTCACAATAGCAAACAGGTAGAAGCAGTCCAAGTGTCCATTAAAAGATGGATGGATAAACAAACTGTTGCTCAACTTTAACAAGGGACAAAATTTAGTACATGCTACTTGATGAATAAACCTTGAAAACATGATGTTAAGTAAATTAAATCAGTCACAGGAGCACTATATGACTGCACTCATATGAGGTACCTAGAATAGTCAAATTCATAGAGACATAGAGAATGGTGTTGCTAAGGATTACATGGGAGGGGAAAATAAGAAGTTAGAGCTAAATAGATAGGGAGTTTCAGTTTGGAAAGATAAAGTTCCAGAGATGACTTGTAGTATGGTTGCACAACAATATGAATATATTAAATCCTACTGAATGTACAATTAATCATGGTTAAAGTGATAAATTTTGTTATGGAATGTGATTTTAAAAAGTAAAAAAAAACCAAATCCTAAAATTTGGTAAGATTTGGTGGAAAAACAAATTCTAAATGTTACTGTTTTACCAAATCATACCCCTAGAGGTTATTTTTCTCCTTTTGTGGGACGTTGTGATTAAGGCAGAAAGAGCTTTGGCACATCCAGTACTTTAAAGGAGCTCTCTAGTGCAGAATCTACTGGACAGGTCTTGCAGAATCTAAAACCCATGACCTCCTTCAAGGTTCAGAACATAGCGGGTATCTTTGAATTAGACAAGATGTCATGGAAATTAGATGCAAGTGCTACTAAAGACACCAGTAGCTGTGCTGGGTATTCTTTTAGCACTGGGTAAAGGATATGGGGACTAATCCCACTTCTAGAGATGAGATGTCCTGAGCAGGTGAATTCTGACACAGAAATTCAATTCAGAGATTAGGACACATGTGACAGGAGCAGTGGGGGACAATTTAGGAAGGACTAATCTCAGGAACAAAGAGAAACCATTATTGGTATTTGGGGCCCCTGTTCAGAAAATGTAGTAATATGCTGTGGCCCTTAGAACTGAATATAGCCTCTTAAATTCTTCTTGGCTTAGGCAAGACTCTCATAGGGCTGAATCTGCAGGTGGTTGTCATGTTATTCCAGGGAGAGTATGTGGATGTTGGGGTGGAAAGCTCAGGTTGGGTCCTACGAGTTTAAAGGCAAACACCTTCCACTTCATAATCTGGTTGAGTCATTGGCCATGACTTATAGAGACACCTATATTAGATTTTCAGCATCGCAATATTAAGCACCTCTGGACCTCTTGCCTTTCCACTCTCAACTGCCCATCACCATTTTCCCATCCTACTGGCTTCCATCCTCTTTCCACAATGGAAATATCCACAATCCAATTCTCCTGTATCTTTCTGATCCACTCTGCATGACCATGGATAGAACTTTTTGAAAGGTCTAAGGATTTACAGCTCCATTTGCCATACTTAGTAAAAAGTGTTCGATAAGTATTTATGTTGAAAATTTTCTCACCAATTAAAACTGTTTTAACGCACTAAATTTCTCAAACCGTTAGTGTATTCCTGTTCCAGAAAATTGTCCTGGGAAGGAATTAGGAAGTAGCAATTAACAAGTCCTGTGATCTTAAGCAAGGATTCAATTTCTTTGTTGCTCTCCTTATATGTTAATAATTTTTTTGAAGTTCTCAATAGAGCATTCTAGTTTCAAAATGTTTGATTCTAAGAGCTCAAAACTGCACCATTAATGCCTTGAATCTTCCATTCTCCTGTAAACAACTGATGCTTGGCAGGGAGTGAGACCCCAGAAATATATTCCATTAGCAGTCTCCAAAGCGTAATAGTTTGCCTTTCAGGTCACCTTGTGATTTCTAATCCCTCCAGATCTCAGGTCTAAAATAACCTTTTGGGTTTATTGGGGGTATTTTATGGCCAAACAAACGAATTAAACATATGATAAAATACAATCATTTGAATATTGATGCATACTTAAAACATGATTTTTATTTTTTGAATACCAAAGGAAATTAGATGCATATGCACGACTAACTAAAAATTCATTTTTTAAGCCAAATTTTAAATCTACCCATTGATCTCAAAGCTAATGAAAAGCATCAAACTACTTGGCTTTGTTACTTTTTGACTAAGGAAATAAACTAATTCTGATTGCATTTTGGGCATAAAAACACCAAAAAGAAAAAAAAATCTTAAGCACACATTACAAATTATATATCAGATACTAGTTTCCTATGATTCAAAACCATATTGCTAAAAAGCAGACTACTGGTAATTTTTTAATAACTAATATTAGTAATATGGCCATACAAGCCTAATGCCTCATGTGCATATAAAATACACAACTAATATGCTACATACTAAAAGAATTTTAATGAATAATTGAGCATCACTACTGCTCTTTCTAACTAGGCCAGAGTTTAACCTGTCAAAATAATAGATTTTCATGTTTCCTTTTTTTTCTCCATCTATCTCAGGGCAAGAAATTAATTTTGTCCTGTTCCAGTATCATCACTAGATTAATGACTATCATATGTGGAGCCTGGCTACAGGAAAGTCCTCATATACACAATCATGTTTGGCTTCTGAAAAATGAACTTTTTTCTCAGAGAATATGATTATAATGGGATATCAAATAGATTATTTTCTCAAAAACAGAAGAATGTTAAATTTGTTCTCATGACAGTGGTGAAATGAGACTTGGAAATATAAATGTCTTTCCCTTTCAGCATATCTAGCTTTTGTTATTGTAGATATTATTTCAATTTAGAAAACCTTATTGAGGACACCAAAAGGACAATAATACTGAAAAGACAAGAGCCCTGCTCCCCCCCACAAATTCATATTTTAGTAGGGCATATATGACCCCATCAGGATCCACTGACATACTCATATAACACATATAAGAGAAACTTTTAAACTGCCATTTTCTCTCTTCTGTAATATTAAAAATAAGGTAGTTTCCTCAGACAGCATTTTCACTGTTATTCCAGACACTCACTACCTAGAAGTCAGAGCAGATGGATGTGTGTGAAAGACAGGTCACAGCTTCTGGATATGAGGATTCTGACTAATTCTTCTGCCCTCACCTTGCAGTAAACGTCTTAGTTCTAGGGCAAGTGAGGTGAGGATATGTAGACAAGCTATTAAAGGAAGATGCCACAGATGGGAGTCAGGCATGTCTTAAAAATGAAATGAACACCAAATTCCAAACTTTATTAGACTACAAAAATCACATGTTAAATTTTAAGGGATTTTTTTCCCATAGTATTGCTCTATTATTCAAGTGCCAAAAAAATTTTTTTAATTAAATTTTGGAAAAAAAATTAAGTATGTAAGGCATCTTTAGGCCTAGATATGCTTAAGTCCCCTTCAAAATGCTTTGAGAACTTACAATTACTTTTTCCAACTACATAACAACAGAGATCCATGAATTCGAAAAGTAAAGCAAATTATCAGATTTAGTTAAAAAATTAGCAGGGAAGGAGAATAGTCTAGAAACTCGCTTTTATTTAAGAAGTTATGTGTGTTTATGTCTTCATTAGACTGTCTTATAAATCCTGGGACCATTACCTAGCTTGTTGGAAATGCGCAATAAATTGTTGAAGGAGTGAGCTATGAGTTAAGTGAATAAGTGAATGAGCAAGTGAGTGAAGAATGAATGAAGGACTACATGAATTACCAAGAAGCACATTTAATATGTACCAGGAGGCAATGATCCCTGAACCGCAAACTGAAGATGAGAAAATGCTTCTTAAATTAAATGACATGTTTGGAATGTGTACTTACTTTTAGCCAAGGGTCTTCTCAAGTTTCTCACTTCGATCATGACAAAAGTACTGAAGGAGAAGCAGTCACCTTCTTTATTTTAAGCAGTTCTCTTTCAATCAACTTTTAATTACCCTAAAGGAGGAAACCAGTGGTCCAGATAATCCCCAAATCTCTTGTTGGAATGCATTATATGATAGCTTTTTACAGTAGTTTGCCTTCCTAATTATGTTTTGATTAGGTTTCCATTACAGTTACTGAGATTTCCCTTAGCAGAAAGGACAGCAGGTCGGGTGTGCAGAACAGTGATCAATGCACTGAAGTTGGCTTTGACTGGCTCATACGTTAGTTGAACACTCCTCTAAAAAATGCACTATACTAAGCATTTTGATACATATATAGCCATAAGGAACTTTGGGGGATAATAATTCATTCAGTGGTCATTCCTAAAATATAGGTGCTTTTCCGGGGGCTATAGAATACAAGGAGAAATAAGATATGATCTTATATAATAATGAGATATAAGCATATAATAACTCACTGCTTAGCCAGCAAGACGGAGGTATGCCACCTATAGCAATGCAAGGCAGTATGTACTAAATAAGAGTTGGGCCACAAGAGTTGGAACTTGAAGAATATGCAAGGTCATTTGAGGTGATAACACAAGGAAAACTCTAGGGAAGGATGTCTTAAACAAGTTCTTGAAGGTAAATAACATTTCAATGGTGGAGACAACTTAGGAGGATTCCTAGAGCAGAGATGTTAAGTGTTAATATAACGTGTATCACATATGTTAATCTAAATTTTCTAATAGTCAATTTAAAAAGATAAAAAAATGGGCGAAGTTGATTTTAATAATACATTTTACTTAACTCAATATTGTCAAAACTTTTAACATAAAATCAATATAAAACTTTTGAGAAATTTTAACCCTTCTTTCAAACTAAGTCTTCAAAATTTGGTGTATATTTTACAGATATATCACATCCAATTCAATCCCAATTCAACTCAGTACATTACAAATGTATAATAGCCATATATAACCAGAGGTTATCATATTAAGAAGCATAGTTCTAGAACCTTGCTTCTTAACACTGTGGCCTGGGGATCAGGAGCACTGAAAGCATCTGGGGAAATGTTAGTATGGAGAATCTTAGGCTACATACCAGACCTACTGAATCAAAATCTAATTTTAACAAGATATCCAAGTAATACTAAAGATACACATTAATGTTTGAGATGCACTGGTTTAGACAGGTAGAGTGTGGGGAAAACATATGACAGCTTGTAGTTTGGAATGCTGAAAAACAGTTTAAGTGTCAGACATGATTAGAATGTGTAAGAAGAACAATTATTTGGGTGTACATGGGTAGTTGCTTATAAAGAATTGGATAAAACTTTTAATCTGAGTGTCTATTTTTCAGTCTTCAAAATGAAACTAATCCTGCCCATTTTATAGAACTGATGATAGAACTAAAGATAATGTGATAAAACAATTCACATAATGCCTGACTCCTAGATATTGAAGCTTTACATAATTTCATTAGTGATAAGTAAGAGTCAGATGAAGAGTCTAGTGCTGCAAAATTTTTAACTACAAGAAAAATATATGAAAACACAGGTTAAACTAGCCAAATAGGGAGAATTCATAACATCTCTGGAGTCAAATGTGAGGAGTTTGAGAACAGTAAGAGTCTTAAATGAAAACTAACATCTGAGCAGATTTATATAAGGTAGGATTGAAGAAGGGGAAGTCCCCAAGAAGGTGCTGCAGCTGCTAAGATTCACACATCATGTTCACGCCTATTGTGGCCAGCCCTCATCAAAATATGAGGACATCTGGTTTATCAACAAATTAACAAAACTGAACAGATCAGATAACTGGGCCTTGTGTTCCTTTGACATCTAGCCCTTTCACTAAGTAAACATGTTGTGTCAATATACCTCATCCCAACTGTCAAACTACTTCAGCATGCCTGGGAATTATATCCAGATGTAAGTAATGCCGTACTGAGAACTAGAAACCCATCAACATTTTTGTTGAAAGATTAGTAATCTCTCTCTTCTAAGAATCGTGTATCAAAAGTGTCAACTATTTCCAAAAAGAAAGAGAGAGAACTTTGGGACAATGAAAAGACTATGGCTTGAGGGTCACAGGATTATGGGGCAGCTGCTTCAGCTCTGCCATGTTAATAAACTCTTTTCTTAGCCCAGGAGTTCAATCTCTTGTGTCCTCAGCTTTTGCAATGATAAGACAAGTAGCTTTAACATGTGAATCTCTTTAATCATTTCCAGTTGTATTTTTAAGTTTTTACATTTTTATTTTTTATTGTCGGAAAATATATAACATAAAATTTGGCATTTTAACCATTTTAAAATGTACAGTAAATATTGAGTCCATTCACATTTTTGTGTAACCACCACCCACTTCCAGAGCTTTATCTTCCTAAACTCTAAACCCATTAAACACTAATTCACTATTCCCTCTCCTCCTAGTCCCTGACAATTACCATTCTACTTTCTGTCTCTATGTATTTCACTTCTCTAGGTACCTCATATAAGGAGGACTACACAGAACTTGTCCTTTTGAGTTTGGCTTATTTTATTTAGCATAAAATCCTCAAGGTTCATCCATGTTTTATACTGCATATGTCAGAATTCCATTCCTTTTTATGGCTGAATCTTCCACTGCATATATGTACCACATTTTGGGGAGCAGTGACATGTGATTTAGAAATAAGAGCTGCTGAAATTCACTGCTATGATGTCTGAACAGGAAAATAGGTGCGCTAGTCAATTTTCTGAGAAATCTAAGATTAATGATACCTTGTCCTAAACATCAGGTGAGAGAATAGGAAGCAGAAAAAGTCATGATTTAATTTGGTCACAAGGTAACTGAGGCCAGAAAAAAGTCTTTCTGTCAAAATGCAAGTGTGGACTCATACTGAGCCACCAAAAGTTAACGTGTAAGATGAAGCTGTGTATAGACTAGGGAGATGCTGAAGCAACCAGGAGTTGAAGGGGAAGTTAGGACATGATAAGTCACATTTGGTACTAAATGAGTATGTCAGTCAGTTACTTTGGTAGGATGATCATCCCTGTAAGCTTGGTATACAATGTCAGCATTTATGCAGATGAGTTAATCTCACCTATAAAAGAAGGGTTCAAAGGTTCACATCATTTGTTTCCATGTACCCCATTTGGATTATGATAAATCTGTGGTCATCACTGGATTTATGAATTAATAAAGCTGACTAACATTAAGTTTCTGTGACATAAACCTATTAACTTCTACAGTTGATGCTATTATAAGTAACAGAAGAAAACACAAAGCAATTGAAACTGTTTTCCTGGTGTCACTGATGTTAATTTTGGTCAATGATGTTAATTTTGAACAGTGTTCCAAACAAGCAGTTCACAGAAAACCTTCAGGGCAAGAAGGAGTGTTATAAAAGGAGACAAGAGTGAAAAGAGTGCTTCATCTCATCACCGCTCTCCTGACATTTTCAGAAAGTTTGATAAATTGGTAGAAGCTGAAATTCAGCAAAGGATGTAAGAAATGTAATCTCATTTCTTGTCTAAATCTTGACTTTGTTTTATGTCAGTTAAAAATATATGTAGGTTAATGAGTTTCTCTTTGAAAATGAAAATATTTCTCATAGATTAGTTAGATATTTCTGTGAAAAAGAGGTTAGACTGTGGGCACATCTCAGGCCACTCTGGACATTGTGATATATCTGCTGTGTTGTTGCAAAGGAAGGTCAGGATCCTGTGATATTGTAAGGACTATGAGCATGTTCTAAATTCTACTTTCTTGTATTAGGAAAAGAACATTCTCCAAAACATGGAGAAGAGAGGGATTTTACCCATGTTTGAATATGTCATAATTTCAAATATTCCTTATAGATGTCTCTGAGGCAACACAGGATGAATAAAAGTATGAGAATAAGAATCAAAATTGTTCTACGTTTTTTTCCAGCTTTGCCACTTATTAACTGTGAATCCTTATACATGATACTTAGTGTTTTTCATCTGTTTTCTCAACTTTAATTGCTTATATAATGATAGTTGGTTGTGCTTTTACATGATAATGTACAAGAGTGCCTAGTACAGAGTAGATGTTCAATAAATGCTAGTAGTCTTTCCAAGTTGTTTCATTAAGTTTAGGAGTATGTGTTTGTTCATATTCATCCAATCTTTCATTCTACAAATACGTAATTCTATGCATATGCCTATCACTGTTGTCCTTCCAATCATTTTTCAATAGGTGTTATCTTTTCCATGAAGTAATATAGCATTAAAAATAATTCCTCCTGAGGTGTTCTATAAAATAAATCAGTTAGGGCCTCCCCTGGTGGCACAGCGGTTGAGCGCTGGGCTGCAAAGCTGCCCACAGCCTCTGCAGCGCCGGTTCGATCCCCAGCCACTGGGCGAGGGTCCCACATGGCATGCAGACCTTTCCTGCTGCCCGCTGCTCCGCTTAGCAGTGTACTTTGGTCCATCTGCCTGTTCTGTTCCCTGCTCTGGCTCTGGTGAATCCTCTCACCCTCTTGTGCTTCTGACTATACCCAGTGCTTGTATAAATAAATAAATCTTTAAAAAAAAATAAATCAGTTAATTAGTATCACAGTTGGTTAGAAATTATATATACTATATATGTAAATAGAATGAAGATTACATAAATTGAAATACCAGTTTGATAATGCAAGAAAATAAAGTCTTACTGAGGCCTAAAAAATTCAAATGGATATTGTTGGCACACTCTTATTTTTATTTATTTTTTTAAAGATTTATTTATTCATGCATACGAGAGCTGGGGTACAGGCCAGAGGTACAGGGGGTGAGAGGATTCACCAGAGACAGAGTGGGGAACAGGCAGACTGACCGAAGTACACTGCTAAAGGGAGCAGCAGGCGAGGCAGGAGAGGTCTGCTGCACCATGTGGGTTGCTCGTGGCTGGGGAGCGAACTCATGCTACAGGGGCTGCGGACAGCTTCATAGGTTGCATCTTAATCCCTTGTGCCACCAGGGAGGCCCAACTCTTATTTTTATATAGCATGCAATAATAATCAATAACCAGTAAGATTACAGACTTGATCTTGGGCCCACTGGGAGTTCATGTTCTTGACTCAGTTTAGTTTGAATTCAAGGTTTGTGGTGCACACTAACATACAGTACTCTATGAAAATTACTTAATCAAGAATCAGCTTTTGTAGTAAAAGAAATGAAAATAATGGTGCACAGCAGTCAGGAATGTGGTAAAAATTTAAATGATAAGGTGTATTTAAAAGGGTTTTTGCAAAATATGGACTCCTAAAGAGAGGTTGTTTTATTGAAAATAAATCCTGAACAGGCTATTTTAAAGATCAGTACATTGAGCTGTATCAGATAGTTGATGGTTCTAAGTCATCAACTAAAGCATTAAGATATCAAAATTATAAGAATACTGTTTTTGTAAGTGCCTTCAGAAAAACAGGATTCCATCAAACTGGTTTGCAGTTTGTTACTCTAAGTCATATTACTATATGTCCACCATGTCCAATATGTACTTTGTATTCTTTTATCCTATCTTCAGTTAAAAAAACAACAACTAAGATTTCTCTTAAAATTGTTCCTGGGAAGAATGATACTTAGGGAAGAGAAAAATTGATATGGGTATAGGTTTATGGATAAGTGATGTGGTTTTCATTTTTCTTAATGACAGAATTAGTCAGTTGAAGGCATATTAATCTATTACAGCTATCAACCATCAAAAGAATAATACCCCCAATATGAAAATATTTGAACTAAAAATAGCCAAATTGTGTACAATCCCTTAACTGATCTAATTTTACTAATCTACCTAATAGCTCATTAACTCATTCAATGAAGAGTTAAAACACCTACTATTTTAGCTGTAGGTGCTATGTTAAAATCAAAACACACTGGCAACAGACCTATTATCTCGTGGCCTTTGCTTTTGAGAAGACCTCTCAGACCATATTGATTTTTTGGCACTATTACTTAGTCCTATAAACATCTTTCTGAGTATCAGAATGTGTGGCTGATAAGGAAAGAGAGGATTATTTCAAGTAGAAGGAATAGCATAGCAGGTCAGGGTGGCTTGGCCATCTCTTCTTTTCCCCATCACCCCAAATTTTGATCAAAGTTGAAAGTCTGGTTATCTCTTCCAGATTTTGAGTTTAGCATTGGCCCAGCTGGGCCAAATATATATATATATATATACATATATATGAATATATTTTTTAACTGCAAACATCACTGGTTTGGCTATTTGCTTAGTTGGGGGAAAGTATTTAATTGCCAAGATATCAAGATAACCCTAGATATCACTTATGTGAAATGAGTATTAAGTGTTTCCAAAATTAAACAAGACAAACCACCACTAGTGTGAAACCCACCACCAATATTCTCCAAACAGTTTTGATAACCTACCATTATCAGTAAAACATTTTTAATATATCCCAAATATAAATATATTTGTTAATATGTTATATAACTTATTAACTTTTTGTATACATTATAAAACATCTGAGCAAAAGTTTTTTAAAGACTCGATAAGGAGGGCCTCCCTGGTGGTGCAAGAGCTTAAAATGCAACCTATGAATCTGTTTGCAGCCACTGCAGCACAAGTTCGATACCCGGCCAAGGAGAAACCCACATCATGCAGCAGACCTCTACTGTCTTGCCTGCTGCTCCCCTCGGCAGTGTATTTCACTTAGTCTGCATGTTCTGCTCCCTGCTCTGTCTCTGGTGAATCCTCTCACCCCCCGCACCTATGGCCTGCACCCCAGTTCTTGTATGAATACATAAATAAATCTTTTAAAAAAAAAGAATCGATAAGAAGGAACTAACTTTGATGACCTATCCTTATCAGCAAAACATTTTTAATATATCCCTAATATAAATATTTGTTTATATAATTATATAATTTACTATTAACTTATTTTATATATTATAAAACATCTGAGTAGAAGTTTTTTAAAGAACCAATAGGGAGGAACTAATATTTTAAATGATTGACTAATTTTGATGGTTGTATGCTATCTTTTGCTGAGAAAATTTAGGAGTAAATTGCTAATGATAATGGATATAAAAATGCACTGGACTATAAGAACTGTTAATATGACTTTTATCCCTTCATGAAATTGAGGTACAGTACACGCTAAGACAAGGCACAGGGCCCATTTAAAAATATATTCTTATTCACATGTGCTTATACTATCAGTATTATTTACATTCCCTAATTTCTTTTTTTTTTTAAGATTTATTTTATTTATGTATGCATACAAGAACTGCAGTGTAGGCCAGAGGTGCGGGGGAGGAGGGCTGAGAGGATTCACCAAAGACAAGTAGGGAACAGAACAGGCAGACTGAAATACACCACTGAGGGGAGAGGTCTGCTGCACCATGTGGGTTAGCTCCTTGGCTGGAGATTGAACTCATGCTGCAGTGGCTGCAGATAACATAATAGTGCTGAGACTTAACCCCTTTCACCACCAGGGAGGCCCCCTGCATTTCTTAATTTCTTCGAAGAATTCTTTTTATTCACTTCTTCCTTATATGAAGATTAATTAAATTAAAGCTACATAATATAATCCACAAAGCCACTTAACCAAACACATAAACTGCAATATACTAAAATGGTCTGGACTTGGTTAGAGGGCATGCCTGCATGCCTTTTATATTTAAAGGCATGTGAAGACTAGTTTATTCTTGTTTCTATGTACTATCATAGACTTTAATTTCAGTCAACAGTAGCACTAAACAGAAGATATTTATCAAATGTTATGTTGGAAATAAATATTTTTACAAATTTACAAAGCTGTTACTCAGCATTTAACATGTAAAGAAATAATCATACCATAATCTCATTAAAAAGAAGTGATAATCAACATGGCAATATGTCCACTATGTAAAACTAAAACTAATAAAGTGATTTACATTTCTAACATAATTTCTCTAATAAATAATATGTCAGACAAATTATATTACAACTTTCAGGGTTATTTTTATATAGCATAGGCAAATAATTATGTATACAAAATACCACCACTGTGAAAACAGTGACTTTCGATTGAGCTTACAACAATTTGTACTAAATGGGTCTGTATCCCTCAGTAAATCATTCTACAAGGTTCATAAATATATCTCTATATTTTTGTTGATTTTTTATTTAATATTTTTCTGTATTTCTAAGTACTACTGAAACATTCTTTTTGGTTCTTAAACTAGTTTGAAAGTATCTATTATAGGATAAATATTAAAAAGGTTCATTGATGTCAAAATCTCCTGGCTAAAGAATAATCCATGTTTTCACCTTTAATCTGTTGTCGCAGATTAAAGAGTTGGCATTTTTTTGTATTTCACATCAACATAACAAATTGAATGCATTTTAAGAACAACAACATTAGCTGCTGGAGAAACACATGTTTTTCAAGGTGCTTTCAGTAAATATGATTTTTGAAGTATGCTTTGTAAGACAACAGAAAGACCCACCTCCTTTTACTCCTCTCTGCTCCCCTTTCTTCCAGTGCTTCCCAAACTTCTCCCATTTTGCTGGAATGATTTTTATCACATTCCTCTACCACTTACACTATTATTCATTTATTATGTTTCTGGACAAGTTTCCTTTTAACTTAATTATAACTTAATCTAATTACTCTAAAATCACTGTTTTCCTGATACATTGCATACATATAAAAATATTTGTTTATGCCCATCATGTAATATATACTATGCCTGAAGATGCCTGAAAGCAGGGACCCAGGACATTGGTGGTGAGCTAAAGGTTAAGCTAGGCTAGAAAGTTCCCTTAACTGAAAGAATGAAAGCACAATCTATTTAATTTGTAATATATTCCTATGAAGTACAGTTCACAGATTATCTGCTTTTGCTCCCTGGAAAATCTCCCAGGATACCTATTTACTTTAAAACACGCCCAACAAAATCTTAGTTTCTATAGCAATAATCTGATTATTATCAGATTTGTACAATGGCTTTCTCAAAAAAGAAGGCTTTTACATACACATGTGCAGCCAGATTTTCAGCCAGCAGGATCCTGAGTCTTATGAAGACTTTGTAACAAAGTTGTATATTTATTTTATAACAGGATAAAAGCTTACATATTTCTCCCTAAAGACTTCAGGGCAAAGTTGGCCTTAACCTGCATTTTGATTAAATAAAATAAAAAGGTTTAGCTAAATAGTTTACCTCATGTATGTGTTGTATTGTTTGTTTGCTTCAAGATGAACTACACACATGATACATGTTGGTAATGTGAGACTCCCATTTACTATACATAAAAATGAATCTCATTACTTAATATCTAGATCTTTCACAAAATATGATTCCTCCCTTCAAAGTTTTTACAATATAGATGGGGAATCAAAATTTATATTAAATATGAACCAATAAATGAAAAATTAATTGCAATCAGTTTAACTGTGGAACTGGTATTTAATTCCATGAAACTGCACTTATTTCATATTGGTTTAAAAGTCAGTATTAAAATTCTTTTATTCTGTTGGTTTGCTTTCTCATATAAAAAATCTGTGGTTATATAATTTTCATAGCTACTTAATAAATTTTACATTTAAATCATTCTAGATTCAGATTCCTTCACAGATTTTTTTCTGTTATGCAGGGCATTCTGAGCATCGAGCAGTAAAATACTCCATGAAAGAGGAAATAAATCAAAGGGCAAAAACAGCCATTTAATTTTTGTATATCTTTGAAAAGGAGACTAAAATTGCTAATTTGGGTAGATGTCTTGTGTATATGACTTTTATTGTAATGTAAAAAAAATACTTAGGAAATATATAAGGAAAATGCGAAAAATAAATCCAAATAATATCTCAAAATATTTTTTTAATTCTTAACACACAGACTATTTATTCAATATAATAAGTTGACAAATAAGCCCTCTAGGACTTGTTGTGTATATAAAGTATCAATACAATGGTGTACTGTCCTCACAGATGTTTAAGTTCTATAAATAGCGTGGTATATATTGTATTAGAGATTTTACTGCAGCACACATTTTCTAAGACCCTCTAACTTTTATGTGAATCCAAACGGTAATACTTTTTCTTTTTTAAATATTTATTTATTTATTTATTTATACAAGCACTGGGTACAGTCAGAAGCATGGGAGGGTGAGAGAATTCGCCAGAGCCAGAGCGAGGAACAGAACAGGCAGACTGATGAAGAAATATACTGCTGAGGGGAGCAGTGGGCGCGGCAGGAGAGGTCTGTCGCACCATGTGGGACCCTCGCTGGTGGCCGGGGATCGAACCAGAGCTGCAGAGGCTGCGGGCAGCTTCACAGCTTAGCGCTCAACCACTGTGCCACCAGGGGAGGCCTGGTAATACTTTTTCTATAGAGACATACATTTACTGTATAATTTTAATGCTTATAGTGTATGGGGTGAGTTGTTTACTTATGTGAATGCATTTTTCATGCTTCTCGGTAGTGGGCCAGGTAGGCTGTAATAATCTAGATTACTCCTATAATTAGAGCAGGAACAGTATCATCTTTCAGTATAGAGACATAAAGGAACATAGTAAGACTTGGGAATGAGAGCAGAGACCACAGAGTCATCATTCCTTATTATAACAACATAGAAACAGAATATATGTCCTCGGTTACCTACTACATTAATATTTAGAAAAGTAATTTGCAACCTATCACCATTTGAAAAAGTAAGTTACATTACAAGAAAGAAAATCTGGTTCCCAGAAGGAACTAGGGGAACTTAACAATTAAAGATTAGGAAGTCATACTGCATGCAAGGGAGGGGGAAAAAAAAAGAAGATCTTGGGCTTTGCTTGCTTATTTGGGCAAGTGTACAATATTTATCTCTATTTTTGCTGTTCATTTTAATTAACACTTATCAAGGCTTGATGTGAAGCTGCTAACACAAGGTCCTAGGATATCGGTCTAACATTCCTCCTTGTTATTTTCTTTCTCAAGCATCCTTGCACTGGATTTTCTCAGTAACTCTTCTGCTCTCAGAAACTCACAGAAACAGAATATTTCCAGGTTTTCTTAAGTTTTCTCCCTCTCACAGCATCCAGCCATTTTTCAAAAGGTGAGCAAATTGTTTCTGTGGTTGGCAGGCACCTAGTTTAGAAAAGGCCACACCTCATTTTGGACACTACCATAGCATCCCTACTTCTTGGATGGAGAGAAATAGGGTATAGAGATCAATGCCCCATATTAGAATCTGCTCAGGTTTTTGTTTGCAGTCTGGTGAACATAAACACAGAATAATTCCTGGCAACTATGGGCCAAAAGAGTGTGACCTTGCTGGCACAGCAAAGAAGGAATTATGGTCCAAATTCCTCTGACTCATAGAACTAGGTATTTGAGTTACATAACTAACATAAAACATAAGGTATGCAGAAAAATACAGTTAATGTTTAACTATATCTACATTAGCTATTTCATTTTCTTTGTTAAAAGCAAAATAACCTTAAAATAAGTTGGATTTGTGATAACAATTTTGGGATTGAAAGAACGTGACTCATTTTACGAGTTCCTCATCTTGATGATTGTGGTGGGCAACACTATGAATTCTAATTGCCCAGCCAACCAAAAACAAAGATAATTCTACTTGTTATTTAATACATAAAACTCATTGGAATAGATTATCAGCTCTTCAAAGAGAAACAGATGTCTTCCCCTTATGTAGCTGCAAAATGCCCAGAAACTTCAAATGGTGCATAGAAAGAACTATCAGATACCAGACTGGGAATTCTTGCCAATCTGTGGGAACTGGAATCTCTACCAAAGGATTCCTGTTCAGGGATACATGGAGCAAGATCCAGTGCTCCTCCAACTCCCAGGATGCCTGGTGGTACGAGCATCATGACTGAGGTTAAGATGAAGCGTCTCACATGAACACTTCATTTGCTACCATAGAAGCAGCAAGTATGTTTATATTTCTTCCCTTTAGCCATCTCTCTCTGCACATCTTTCAATAAGAGCTACAAAGAAATTCCAAAATAAATCCTGAACAAAACCCAGAGTAATGTATTTTTCTAACCATGACCGAATAACCCTTGCTGCTGATAAAGAACTCAGTATGTGGGAGGTGACAGATACATCATTTGATAGTCCCAGAGGAGGAAGAAGGGTAGGAAGGTTATGTTTTCACACAATTGACCCTCTATGAAACGAACTTCAGTTAATAGCTCCCCTCACTCCCAACCCCACCCAAGTAAAGCTGGCACACTATAGACTAACAGGAGGAAAGATCTGCATCATTGAGAGTGTTTCAATAAACCTCTGGAAACAAAACAGATAAGGGCAAAAGTGAACAGAAAGCAATCCATCCAGTGAACTATTGCTACTTAATTATAGTAGGAATGATTCTTATAAATGTTTGAAGGATGGCTCCTCTCTATTCCCAGTTTAAATACACTATGATAGTACTATCAAAAAAAAAAAAAAAAGCTAAAAATGTTCACTAGTAAGCCTTTATAAGGGGGTCAAATTGGTGACATAAATTATAAACTTTAAATCATCTACATTCCAAATTTTGGCTTATTCACATTCCAAGCATCAATGGTATTATAAGCTAATTGATAGAAAAATTTCCCTAACTTCCAAGACATCTAACAGGCACTTGAACACGCCAGTTAGAGTTCAGGAATTATGACTTCCTGTTGCACACTTATTTACAGATCCCTTTATTGATGCCCAGTGCCACAGGGCAGTGAGCTTTAAATGAGACAGAATATTTGTTACTTTAAATTTACTGTGTTTAAGGACAGTCACATACTGATTTATCCTTCATTTTTTTTAAAGATTTATTTTTATTTCATAGAAGAACTGGGGGATAGGCCGGAGGTGTTGGGGGGTGAGAGGATTCACCAGAGATAGAGTGGGGAGCAGAACAGTCAGATTTACTGAAATACACTGCTAAGGGGAGCAGAGGGCAAGACAGGAGAGGTCTGCTTCACCATGTGGGTTAGCTCCCTGGCCAGGGTTCAAACTCAGGCCAGAGGGGTGATAGTGCTGAGTCTTAAACCCTAGACCACCAGGGAGGCCCTGATTTCTCCTTTAGAAATAAATTTTTAACACAAACAAGCATAACTCTCTTTATTCACTTTAGCATATCTTAACCTAATAACCAAAAGAATATGAACATTTCTGTCTGAAATTTTAGCTAATAATTTACTCTGTTGCTATTCATCATAACCAAAATAAAAACAGTATAAAATCTTCATATTTTATGGTATATATTACAGTTTTGAAAATCAGTTGTTAAAAAATTATAATTTTACTTCATAATGAAATACTCATGTAATTATCATTTCCTAATATAGGCTCTTTATAAACTTTTCCATCAATTGAAATGTCACTTCTCCATGCCAAAGCTCCTTTTTGTTCACTTTTTCATTTAAGGTCTTTGTCCTTTGACTTCAAGTTCTAATTATTATATAAAAAAATTAAATCCTTAAAATTCCTTTAAAGTCATTCCCACAATTAAACATAGATCTTACTCTAATTAAAAACAATTTATTTTATCTATCTATAACAAAGCATTTAGCCCAGGCAGAGATTCAGAAAGATGTCCTAGGATTATTTTTTCTTATTAATTTGCATTTGCACTTCACATCATAATGTGCATACTTTTCAGCTCATATTCAATACTGTCAATCTTCAGTATTGTCAATCTATTCTTCCAAGTTTTTACCAATTTATAGTTTTACCAGCTAGTTTGTACTGTTCTTAATTTTAACAGTCACATTAATACATCATATACAAATTATCTGACCTGTTTAAACTAGCAATTTAATAGACAATGTATATAAATTAATATTCTCTCCTCCAATACGTAAATTTTCTAGACCTCATGTTAAATAAATTTGGCCTCTGTGTAATTTGCAATCAATTAAATCAAATGGCTAGTTCACCCAGAGAGAAATTGTCATACTCATCTTTTCTACCCTGTTACATTTGTGATTTCTATTAAGAAAGTAATGGTTATTGGTAGATTAAAAAATGTACAGCACAACTACATGAAAACTCAATCCTTGGCTTAATATGCCATTAGATTAATTTTGTACAATAATAAAGTTCAAGTATGTCTCTTACTCTGTTTATTCTGTTTATTCTGTTTATTCTTTGGATTACACACATACACAAACACACACAGAGTGAGTTAAATCTTTCTGAAATGTAAGTTAAAAAAATCTCTCTTGAATAAATATAGAACTACATGTAAGCTTTGTAAATTATGTTGCAGTCTTAGGAATACACTACTAGACAAACTTTTACATTTAGTGTGTTCACAATTTAATCCCCTCAGTTGTATCCTGGGATTTTCTGATATATTCAACAACCCGAGAAGCTGACTCTAACTCAATTATTTAGTGCCTGGTGGCTGAAAGCAGTCCTATGCATGCAGGGGATACACTGTCTAAAGCTGGACTGAATCACAAGTAGAATTAAATTGACAGCTTATCTCTGGTACTATATTACTTCTTTTAAATATTTGATATACCTAAAACAGAAATATGTAAGCTCCAGCTCTTCTTTCCAGCATTTTATTAACAAACAATTGCCAGAGGAGTGTGCTAATCACCTTACATCTTTATGAAAGTTATCTGACCCCAGTGAGCTATGCAATGGTTTACCTCCTATCACTACCACATCAGGGACCCTGATCATCACTGGCATTTCTGAAGTTTACCCCAGGTTTTCCATACCTGTTTGCTACCATCTCCACAAGCTAAATTGTCTCTCTTTTTCTTTGTCTTGATAAGTTCCAAAGCAAGATAGCAGGAATCTCCATACAATACATATTGTGATAAGAGTTCATATCGAAGAATTACTAGAGACTATTACTTAGAAATCATGCCTGATCTGCAAAGTAAGTTTAGTTTCCCAATGTTTTTTCCTAACACCTCATCCTTTAAAATATAACTATTCAATTCACAGTGGACCAAAAAAAAAAAAAATCCCTAAATGCCACTATCTTTAAAAACACTCTCTTAATTTCCTAAAGAAGAAATGCAAACACATAAACACACTTTAACATTTTACTATTAGCTAATGCTATAGGGTCCTGTTTACATACAGCTTCTAAGAGAAGAATCAGTAATTGTAAAAGGGTAAATTCTGACATTAGATATACGGAAGGCATTTTGATGAAGCTATTTTGACATGGGTGTTATGGGTGTGTCTGACTCTACAATTACTAGTGTTTGAGTCAGAAGTCATTACTGATATCAGTGAAAAAATATTTCACAGCAAATTTCATTAAACTACTATAACCAATAGTTCAATTCTCTGTACAGTGCAAGTCCACTTTCATTTTTTTTCTGAAATGATCCATCACTGTCACTTTTCTTTATAAATGACAATGTGAGTTCAAAATATATTTGTCCATGTTAAGCTTTATCAATTACAGCTTCACCACAATAAAATTGTCTTTCAGCCACTAATTCTATAATATTCCATTTTCTATTATCTAAATATTACACAGCATTCATTCTTCTGTCAATTTATAGTCTGTAACACAGTCCACCTTATGCAGTTCTTACTCCTGTCAGTTATATTTGTGTTTATTTCTACTATGATCCAATTTTTTCTGGGTCACTATTAGCTATTTTCGCAAAGATATCAGCAATCTTTACTGTGCTCACCAGTGAAATTTAGTCATTGTCAGTTTCACTCTGTGTTCATTATTTTTATTAGAATGTTATGAATTTAATAAAAAGTTAGGTCTTTGTATTTATTTCTCGAGCAAAATGTATTAGTGGTGGGTATGGCACCAGACAGAGTGAAAGGACTCTAAATTCAAGCTGGGAATTTAGACGTCCTTGACCTAGCAGATTTCTATTCTCTCCTAGGTTACTTTGACTAATACATTTTAGAAGACACAGGAAACTGATTCCATTTGCCATTTTTCTACCTCTTGTTTGCAAGGTCCATAGAAATGACAGTGAAAACAGCCTTAAGGGAAGACAGGACACAGCATCTAAAATAAGACTAAGTGCTATGATTACAATGAAAGGGGAAATTCTTTCCCTATAATTACCATAAATACCAGAAATTGTGGTAGTGGGTGAACTTGTACAGAAAACTAGACAGTTTCTGAGTTCAGGCAGTAAGAGAATATGAGGAACTATAAATGTGATTTTCAATAAAAGATGTTGGTACAAATGCCTTAAAAACACAGAGAAGAAAGTAATTAGTTGGGCTTGGAAAATTCACCAAAGGTGGCACTGATTTGGGCTTTCAAGGATGAGTAAACAGAATAGTGCAGACTAGATAAAGCATGAAAAAGAATAGCTAGTACATTTTGGATCAAGTCTGTGGCTATTGGTTGATGCTAATGCAAATAATGACATCCATCTATGCCACATAATATTGATTTGTTTAGAATCAGAATCCTGGACAGAGTGAAATATCTGCATTATCTTATAGGTAATTATTGTTCTCATGTTCTCATGTTTCTTCCATTTCTGGGTTAGGAAGACCAACACACTGATGAGTGAAAAGGTCACAGACTCTACAGTGGACTTGCTTTCTTTACGTTTTACACTAATATCACCATAAATTACATATCTTATTAAAATTCAACTTTTAAAATCCTTATTTAAAAAAACAGACCAGGGCCTCCCCTGGTGACACAGGCGGTTGAGCGCAGTGCTGTGAAGTTGTCTGCAGCCTCTGCAGTGACAGTTCAATCCCGGCTGGCTGGCGAGGGTCCCACATGGCACCGCAAACCTCTCCTGTCATGTCCACTGCTCCCCTCAGCAGTGTATTTCTGCCTGTTCTGTTCCCCACTCTGTCTCTGGTGAATCCTCTCACCCTCCCACGAATCTGGCCTGCATCCTGGTTCTTGTATAAATAAATAAATAAATAAATAAATAAATAAATAAATCTTAAAAAAAAAGACCAGAAGTAAAAAAGTTGCTGAAGTTTTACTACACCACACACACAACTTTAGCAATATCTTACCACAGTTCCAGCTATAGTTTATAATAAATATAATTTTACCTTGAAGACGAGTCACCGTCAGCTTCTCTTCTTTTAAACTCCCAACTATCATGTTAGAAAATCCTCTAAAATATATACTATTTTAGTTAGTATTGATATTTTATCATATTAAATACCATATAAGATGTTTTTTAAAACAACAAACCAATTTAGGTCAATTCATCCTTCTACAATTAACACTTTTGCTAAGCACACAGTTCATTTATTTGCTAAGCACACACAGTACCAAATGTACTGATCCTTTGGTAATCTAGGGCATTTCAAATGAATAAGACATGATTCCTGAAACTTGGAGACAGTAGTAGACATTTTCAAAAGGTTCCTAATAAAATAAACATTTGAAGTTAAAATTTTTTTCAAAAAGTATTATGTAACTGAAGAATGGGTGATTTACTATTTTGTGTGGAGAATCCAGAAAGTGATCTTAAGTATTAGACAGAGACTAGACACATGTAAAGAAGGAAAGAAGGATAGAAGAGAAAAGTATAGTTTAGGTCATATAGGCAAATATGTGCAGGCAGCCGCATGGGAAAAAAAAAATCACTTGAGGAGACAGTCATAAAGAAAATTGTGGATAGAGCTCTCTAAGTTAAAAAAAAAATAGGCAAGAAACAGCTGAAATAAATGCAAAGATTTGACTATCTAAATTTGGATGTTATATCTCAGAAATTACCACTGAAAACCCCAAATTTACATTGGCTCTTTAAGAAAAAAGGAAACATTTTAATGAAACTCACAACCAAATACATCCAAGAGTATAAGTCATCTACTATCCTCAGATAGCAGTGAAAATTTCCACTCAGCTACAAGTTTTTTGAAAAATTTGTAGAGAAATATTAAGCTGCTAAATTTGAAAATGATGACCAGTTCTTTCAGACTGATTGAGATAATAGAAGGCAAATATGTATTAGTCTTCGATATGGTGCAGTGGTTAAACAGAATGAAATGACAGCGCTTTTAGTCACATTTTGATGCAATACTGGCCCCACAGGTAGGTTACTATTAAATGATGGCACCTTTGGAATTGTTTGACTAATGTTCTAAATCATTTACGTGTTGTATAAAACGCATTACAGTATGTTATTTTTAATGTCTTTGGATTGCACAGGATTAACAAGTGGCTCTAAAAAGCAACCAATTTAAAAGCATTTAAAATTAAAATCAGTCTGAAGTTTCTTGGATAGTCACAGTATTAAATCTGATACACTACAAAAAGTAGCAAATTTCAGTCACAGATCTCTCAAAGCCAATTGTAATACACCTCTAAAGTCACTCACAAAAACATTAGAAAGGAAATGTAATAGATAAAAATGTTTCTAAGCAAATAAAAAATGAGTATTTCTAGCTATAATCATAGATATTACAGTCTGTCAACAGAAAAAAATCTTCAATTTGAAAATAAACCATTTTAAAAGTAAATAGTTGTAAAATATGGGGCCTGCCTGGTGGTGCAAGGGGTTAAGCACTGCACTGTGAAGCAAGCCACAGCCTCTGCAGCATGAGCTCGATCCCTGGTCGGCCAGGGAGCAACCCACATGGCAAGGCAGACCTCTCCTGTCTCACTGGCTGCTCCCCTCAGCAATGTATTTTAATTGGTCTGCCTGTTCTGCTCCCCACTCTGTCTCCGATGAATCCTCTCACCCCCTGCATCTCTGGCCTGTACCCTAGCTCATGTATGCATAAATAAATAAATCTTTTTTTAAAAAGTAACTAGTTGTAAAATAAATGAAATAAAGGAATTTAAGAAAATAATTTTTATCCAAAAAAAAACAAAAAAACAAAAAAAAAACAGTTCAGGTTTCCTGCAAATGTTTTGAACTCCGTAAGTCCTATAGACTTTTTTCCTTATTTAAAACTAAATAAACAATATTTAAATTTCATCATCATTAAGAGCCACCATCTAGGCTAGATCAAAAAAAGAAAACTGTTTCCAAATTTATTTGAGGGCTTCCCCTGGTGGCGCAGCAGTTGAGCGCTGCGATGCGAAGCTGCCTACAGCCTCTGCAGTGCTGGTTCGATCCCCAGCCACAGGCGAGGGTCCCACATGGCATGACAGACCTCTCCTGCCTCGCCTGCTGCTCCCCTTAGCAGTGTATTTCGTCAGTTTGCCTATTCTGTTCCCTGCTCTGACTCTGGTGAATTCTCTCACCCTCTCGTGCTTCTGATTGTACCCAGTGCTTGTATAAATAAATAAATAAATCCAAAACAAATTTATTTGAATGAATAACAACTTTACAAGATTATGAACTTCTATAGCAAACTAAAGAAGAAACTGAAAAGGTTAAGGAAGTATATAATTCTAAACATTTTTTAATGGAATGGTGGCCTCTAAGATATATGACTTTCTAAACTTTATTGTCACTACTGAAAACATTTAACATATGCTAAATGCTAATGCTACAAAGAATGTAAATCAGCTAAGCTGTTGTCCATAAATAAAATAGCCATGGAAAGAAATGAAAGCAAACACAGGGTTCTGTTTAAGTGTGAGGGGTCTTATTTAAAGGGTTCTGATTTTGTGTTCCTGTAAATCCTTTTTGTTTACCCAAAGCATAATAACAAAAAGCTAACACTGACAATAGCTTGTTATTAATTCTGAAATACATATTTTTAAAGATGAGCAATGAGATAATTGAACAATTTTTAAAGGGTCATTAGCTTGTATTAACAAATGGATTCTTTGGTTCCCTAATTTATCTGTCCATCTATGTATTATCTATTCTCTACTTTTTTTTTTTATCTTAAATTTTATTTTTATATTCCCCCATACAATTGCAAATGCCCCATTCTGACCCCAATCCTTCCCCTCCCGCCCCCCACCCCCCAAAAAGTGTCTCTGGTTCATAGTTTTTTGTTGATTTTGATTTTCACTTTCTTATATTCATTTTCCTGGTCCCTTATTTAAGTTTTCTAGATTCCTGCTATGAGTGAGACCATCCGGTATTTTTCTTTTTCTTTTTGGCTTATTTCGCTGAGCATGATCCTTTCCAGCGCCATCCATGTTGCTGCAAATTGCATGTGTTTATCTTTTTTGAATGCTGAGTAATATTCCATGGTATATATGTACCATATCTTCTTGATCCAGTCATCTACTTTTGGGCATTTGGGTTGTTTCCAAAGCTTAGCTATTGTAAACAGTGCTGCTATAAACATAGGGGTGCAGGTGCTCTTTGGAATTGATGTTTCTGAGTCCTTTGGGTAAATACCTAGGAGTGGAATTGCTGGATCATATGGAAGCTCTATGTTTAGTAGGTCCAGAAATCTCCACACAGCTCTCCATAGTGGTTGGACCAGTTTGCACTCCCACCAACAGTGCAGAAGAGTTCCTTTTTCTCCACACCCTCGCCAACATTTGTTGTTGCTAGTTTTTTTAATATGTGCCATTCTCACTGGTGTAAGATGGTATCTCATGGTAGTTTTGATTTGCATTTCCCTGATTACAAGTGATGTTGAACATTTTTTCATATGTCTGTTGGCCATTTGCATTTCCTCTTCAGAGAAGTTTCTTTTTAGCTCTTCTGCCCATTTTTTGACTGGATTATTTTCTTTGTTGTTGCTGAGTCTCATCAGCTCTTTGCAGATTTTTGTGATCAGTCCTTTATCATTAGTGTTGGGTGCAAAAATGTTCTCCCAGTTGGTGGGGTTTCTCTTTGTTTTTGTTATTGTCTCTTTTGCTGTGCAGAAGCTCTTTAATTTGATGTAGTCCCAGCTGTTTATCTTTGTCTTCACTATCACTGCTTTGGGTGATGTGTCTGTAAAGATGTCTTTGATGTGCAAATCCCGTTAGTGTTTCGCCTATATTTCCTTCTATGTATTTTATGGTTTCAGGTCTTATGTCTAGTTCTTTAATCCATTTTGAGTTGATTTTTGTGTATGGTGTGAGGTAGTGGTCAAGCTTCATTCTTTTGCATGTAGCGACCCAGTTTTCCCAGCACCATTTATTGAACAAACTTTCTTTGCTCCAATGCATAGTCTTTGCTCCTTTGTCAAAGATTAGTTGACCATAAATCTGTGGGTTTATTTCTGGATTTTCTATTCGATTCCATTGGTCTGTATGTCTGTTCTTGTTCCAATACCATGCAGTTTTGATGATTATGGCTTTGTAGTATAGTTTGAAGTCTGGGAGTTTGATGCCTCCATTTCCTTCTTTTTTTTTCAGGAGAGCTTTGGCTATTCGGGGTTTTTGGTGATTCCATATGAATTTCATCAATAATTGTTCTATTTCTTTGAAGAATGCCATTGAGATTTTGATTGGAATAGCATTGAATCTGTATATTGCTTTTGGTAGGATGGCCATTTTAATAATGTTTATTCTTCCAATCCATGAGCAGGGGATGTCTTTCCATTTCTTTGTGTCTTCTTCTATTTCTTTCAACAGTGTTTTATAGTTTTCTTTGTATAGGTCCTTTACCTCTTTTGTTAGATTTATTCCCAAATATTTGATTTTTTTTGTTTCAATAATAAAAGGGGTGGTTTTTTTTTATTTCTTCTTCTTCAGATTTATTGTTTGTGTATAGGAAGGCTACTGACTTTTGCGTGTTGATTTTGTATCCTGCCACTTTACTGAACTGACTGATGAGTTGAATTAGTTTTTCTGTGGAGATTTTGGGGTTCTCTATGTATATTATCATATCGTCTGCAAATAGTGATAGTTTGACTTCTTCTTTTCCTATTTGGATTCCTTGGATGTCTTTCTCTTGTCTTATTGCTCTGGCTAGGACTTCCAGTATTATATTGAAAAGCAGTGGGGAGAGTGGACATCCTTGTCTTGTTCCAGATCTTAATGGAATTGCTTTCAGCTTTTCACCATTGAGAATTATACTGGCTGTTGGCTTGTCATAGATGGCCTTTATGATGTTGAGGTATGTTCCTTGTATCCCAAGAATTTCAAGGGCTTTTATCATGAATGGGTGTTGCACTTTGTCGAAAGCTTTCTCAGCATCTATTGATATTATCATATGGTTTTTATATTTCTTTTTGTTGATGTGTTGGATAACGTTGATTGATTTTCAGATGTTGAACCATCCTTGTGTCCCTGGAATGAATCCTACTTGGTCGTGGTGAATTATCTTATGGATACATTGTTGGATTCTGATAGCTAAAATTTTATTGAGGATTTTTGCATCAGTGTTCATTAGGGAGATTGGCCTGTAGTTTTCCTTTTTTGTGTTGTCCTTGTTCGGTTTTGGTATTAGTGTAATGTTGGCTTCATGGAACGTGCTTGGTATTGTCCCTTCCTTCTCAATTTTTTGGAAGAGTTTGTGAAGGATAGGCACTAATTGTCTCTGAATGTTTGGTAGAATTCATTTGTAAATCCATCAGGTCCTGGGCTTTTTTTTGGGGAGGTTTTTGATTACCATTTCAATTTCGCTGCTTGTAATTGGTCTGTTTAGGTGTTCTATTTCTTCTTTATCTAGCTTTGGGTGATTGTAGAGTTGTAGGAATTTGTCCATCTCCTCTAGATTGTTGAACTTGTTTCCATATAACTGTTCATAGTAGTTACTGATTATTCTTTTGATTTCTGCTGTGTCCGTTGTGATTACTCCTCTTTCATTTATGATCCTGTGTATTTGTGCTTTGTCCCTTTTTTCCTTTGTGAGCCTGGCTAGGGGTTTGTCTATTTTATTGATTTTTTCAAAGAACCAGCTCTTGGTTTCATTGATCTTTTGGATTGTTTTTTTAGTTTCAATTTCATTTATTTCTGCTTTGGTTTTTATTATTTCTTTTCTTCTACTGGATTTGGGGTTTTTTTGTTGTTCTTTTTCTAGATCTTTGAGCTTCGAGATTAGGTTGTTTCTTTGAGTTCTTTCTTGTTTTTTGATGTGAGCTTCTATTGCTACATATTTTCCTCTTATTACTGCTTTTGCTGCATCCCATACATTTAGGATATTGGTGTCCTCCTTGTCATTCAATTCAAAGAATTTTTTAATTTCTTCTTTGATCTCCTCATTAGTCCAGTGGTCTTCCAGTAGTGTGGCTTTTAATCTCCATGAGGTAGGATAGTTCCTTGCCTTCTTTTTATGATTTATTTCTAGTTTGATGCCTTCGTGGTCAGAAAAGATGGTTGGTATGATTTCAATCTTGGTGTATCTGTTGATGTTTGTCTTGTGCCCCAGTATGTGATCGATCCTGGAGAATGATCCGTGTGCGCTTGAGAAAAATGTGTACTCCGTTTTTTTGGGGTTTAGTGTTCTATAGATGTCTGTTAAGCCAAATGCTCTAGGTCCTTATTTAGAGCTTTAGTTTCTTTACTTATTTTTTGTCTTGTTGATCTATCCATTGTTGATAGTGGTGTGTTGAAGTCTCCCACTACATATGTGTTTTCTCTGATGTCTATTTTCAGAGAGGACAACAGTTGTCTGATATATTTTGGTGTTCTTTCGTTTGGTGAGTATATGTTAATGAGTGTTATTTCTTCTTGAAGTATTGTCCCCTTAATCATAATGTAGTGACCACTGGGGTCTCTTTTTATTTTTTTGAGTTTGAAGTCTGTTTTATCTGATATAAGTATAGCTGTTCCTGCTTTCTTTTTTGGCCCATTTGCTTGTAGGATTGTTTTCCATCCTTTGACTTTGAGCCTATTTTTATCTTTTGTAGCTAAATGTGTTTCCTGGAGACAGCAAAAGGTTGGGTTTTGTTTCTTAATCCAGGCTGCAACTCTGTGTCTTTTTATTGAAGAGTTTAGTCCATTTACATTTAGAGTTAATATTGATATGTTAGCATCTGTATTTGCCATTATGTTTGTCTTTCCTTTGATTTTATTTATTCTTTTAATAACTTTTTTTTTTTTTTGGTCTTCTTTCGTTGTTATTCGTCCCTCTGAGGTTCTGGCTTTAGGATTCCTTGTAGTATTTTTTGGAGTGGGGGTTTAGTCGTAATGAAATTCCGGAGTTTCTCTTTGTCTGGGAAGGTCCATATTCTTTCTTCATGGAGGAAAGAGAGCTTTGCGGGATAGAGTATTCTTGGTTGGCATCTGTTTTCTTGGAGTCTGTTGACTATGTCCCTCCACTCTCTCCTTGCCCGTAGTGTTTCTTCAGAGAAGTCTGATGTCAGCCTGATTGGTTTTCCTTTGAATGTTATCTGTTTCTTTCCTCTTGTCAGCTTCATTATTTTTTCCTTGTCCTGGATTCTTGGGAGCTTTACTATTATGTGTCTTGCTGTGTTTTTCCTTTCGTCGTGGAAGTTTGGTGTTCTTCTTGCTTCTTGTATATCAATTTTCAGCTCCTTCTTCGCATTTGGGAAGTTCTCTTCAATTATCTCCTGGAATATTTTCTCTGTTCCTACATCTCTCTCCTCTCCTTCTGGAATTCCTATAACTCTTATATTTCCTTTCCTCATGGAGTCAGATAGTTCCCGAAGTCTTTCTTCATTCTTTTTCCTTCGTACTTCTCTTTCCTTTTCTGTTTTGGTTCTTTTTATTTCTGTGTCTTCAAGAGAACTTATTCGTTCTTCCATTTCTTCTATTCTGCTTTCCTTGCTTTTCCCGGAGTTCTTTAGTTCCTCCATTAATTCTTTGATCTCCTGCATTTCTTTTACTTCCCTCTTTAGGGACTCAATTTCATTCTTCTGACCATTGTTTTCCCTCTTTAGGGACTCAATTTCCTTCTTCTGATCTATCACTTTTTTAATCATGGCAATTTTAAATTCTCTTTCTGGAAGGCTCAGAAGTTCTTCCAAGTTGCTGTCGTTGCAATCTGGGGAGTGGTTTTCTTTTTGTGGTGTGCTTCTTTCCTGAGGAGTTGTTAGGTTGCATGTGGTTCTTCTACTCCCTACTGTCTGTTTTCTAATTTGTCGTATGCGTTGGGACACTGTGTTGCTCGGACTGACTGGCATCTTGGGTGAACTTCTCTGTTCCCCTCTGGCTCTTCCAGGAGCCATCTCTGTCTTCTGGGGGAGCTTTCTGCTGGTTTTAGGCAGTTTTTACTGAAGAAATGTCCCTGTTCTCAAATGGCGAAGCGGGATGCAGTCCCTGCGCCTCCGGTTTCAGGCACACTCTTCTGCGCACCCAGTCTGCCCCGGACGTGGGTGCCTGCTCCCTCTGTGGGCTCAGACTGCTGGTCGGAAGGGGCCTGGCGTGGAATAACTTCCCGGCTGGCCACTGCAGAAGCCTTCTGCCCTTTTCAAGCAGTCTTAAGAAATTTCCTGTTCTATGGGGTGTTAGTGACTTTTTTTTCCTGGTCGCTAGGTGGCGCCAGCGATCTCTCCTATTGTCCTTGGGGGGCTGTTTTTCGCCTCCCCCCACCCCGTGGGACAGGGAACAGAGCGGGAATGGTAGGGTACACCTCAACAGCTTTGGGGTGCTGTGTCTGCCTTGTGCCCCACCGTCGTGGAGAACCCACGCCCCGAATTTTCGTGCCCCGGGTCTCAGTTCAAAGCCCTCAGGTCCTGGACGCGGGCTGTAGCCCAGTTCAGTGGCACGGGAATGGCGCCTTTTGCACTGCTCCCGTGCCTGGGTGCCTGGTTCCTGCTTACTCAGGGAGGGACCTTCACCTCAGTGAGGACCTCCACGCGTCTCCCCGCAAGCCTAGGTCGTCTCCCCGCAAGCCTAGGTCGCAGGCGCGGGTACCTGGGCAGCCGCGATTCCGGTCTGCACTTGCTTTTCAAGCTCGCTGAGCGCGCCGCGTTTCTGCGCAAGCTTACCGGCAGCCCGGGCTGTGTGCGCGTCTCCCGGGGTCTTTGTTCTTCTCTAATGGCGCCCGGAGCCGTTCGCTCACCGCTGCGGCGAATCCTGCAGGGTTCGCCTCAGCTCCCGTTCAAGGGGTGTGGTGGCTGCAATAGTTCCTTTCCACTCACAGTCCCGCTTGCTGCGTCGTTTGTTCTTGTTGGCCGTTTTGGTTTGTTGTTTTCCTCCTCTCTGCCGGTCGGAGAGTGCCGCCTCTGTGGGCGGGGGAGGGGAGCAGGGTTCTGCGCTTCCCTCCCTTCTAGTCCTCTTTTATGGCCACTTTCTTCTTTGGTTAGTTTGCTGCAGTCACCAGTTTATCTTCCGTGTCTCAGTTCTCACTGGGACCTGCCGCTTTTCCTCCCTATTAACTTTTTTTAATGGGAGATCTTACTCGCAGCGTCTCCTCGCCGCCATGTTGCTCCGCCCCCCCCCCTATTCTCTACTTTAAAAAAAAAATTACTTATGCATACAAGAATTGGGGTACAGGCCAGAGGTGGGGGGTGAGAGGATTCACCAGAGACAGAGTGGGGAGCAGAACAGGCAGACTGACTGAAATACACTACTGAGGGGAGCAGCGGGCAAGACAGGGGAAGTCTGCTGCACCATGTGGGTAGTTCCCTGGCCAGGGATCGAACTCATGCTGCAGTGGCTGCAGATAGCTTCATAGGTTGCTTCTTAACCCCTTGCACCACCAGGGAGGCCCATATTCTCTACTTTATTTATTTTTTATTTATTTATTTTAAAAGATTTATTTATTTATTTGTTTGTTTATTTATTTATACAAGCACTGGGTACAGTCAGAAGCGCAGGAGGGTGAGAGAATTCACCAGAGCCAGAGTGGGGAACAGAACAGGCAGATTGACGAAATACACTGCTGAGGGGAGCAGCGGGCGCGGCAGGAGAAGTCTGCGCACCGTGTGGGACCCGCGCTAGTGGCCGGGGATCGAACCAGTGCTGCAGAGGCTGTGCAGCCCAGCGTTCAACCGCTGCGCCACCAGTAGAGGCCCCTATTCTCTACTTTATTATCAAAGATGGTTGGTTCCCTCTGGGATGTTGCTTCCAAAACCTATTTGTTTCATTTAGCAACAATTTCTGCAGCAACTCAAAAGGCCCTTTTTTGTGACCTATGGTTTGCAAGATTGATCATGTTCATTCCTGCCACATTTAGAGGTGGCATTTACCATGTTTTGCCACCACAGCTTCTGTGGAAAGGGGGAAAACATTCAGGTTTTTCTTCTTTTGAAGGTTAATAACCCATTGAGCTTTGAAACAATCTAAAAGGTTGTATATAGGTTGTTTGGGCCTTTAAAAAAAAATCTCTAAACTGAGACCTATGAATTTGAATTTAAGTTTCCAAACAAAATTAAAATTCCATTAGAGGGGGGAAAAATCTGATAAAAGTTAAAAACTAATATTTTAGCATCAATATTTAACATTAGTTGTAAGTGAAAGAAAACATTGTGGTATATCTATATGAATACAGGTAAGGTAATATAGATTATCTTTAGCATAATACCTATAATGTCAGTAACTTTCTAATTTTACATCAAGTTCTCAGAATCTGAAAACATATCCATCTTATCCCAGATTGATGTAACAAAATATCATAGGCTGAATGGTTCAAAAAGCAGAATTATTCATTTCTCAAAGTTTTGGGCACCAGAAAGTCCAAGAAAAAGGTATGAGTAGATTTGGCTCCTGATAAGGGTTATCTTTCTAGTTTGAGATGGTTTTCTTCTCTCACTGTATCCTCATATTGCAGAAAGAAGAAATTATTTATTGTTACTGTTCTTTTAAGGGCACAAATCCCATCATGGGGAATCCATTTTCATGAACTCATCTAAACCTAATTTTCTCCCATAGGTCTCACCCTCTAATAATATTACACTGGGGGGTGGGGGGGGTAAGAGCATCAAGATATGATTTTTGGGAAAACAGGCATTATCAATAACCCCAAATAAACAGTATTTTGAGGCACCTTCTCTATTTTCTAACTTTACTATATTCCAATTACATTTAAATTCTTTCAAAGCTAAGGTGTATCTGAATTTCATATTCTGTGCTTAAATAGAGCTTCTTTTAGTTAAAATATTAGAATTTGGGGGAATAAAGCATAATATTATAAAGAAACATCAGAAGTAAATATAGTTGACTAAGGTAATTTAGAAAATACTTATTTAGGAGTATTAGTCTTCAAAATCATTTTCAATCCCATTCTCCAATTTGTTGACACAGAGAAAACAAATGAAGAAAAGAGACAGTCCTTCTAATCACCTAAAAAGATTATTTTCTGAGAAATAGGGAATGTTTTTCCCTTTATTTTTATTGAGGTAAGTTGGTTAATATCCTTGTTTGTATTTGGGAGGATAGGATACCCCCCACTTTCAGTGTTGTTATTATAGTGGACCCACCACCAAAGTATTCGAAGGCTATCACCTTAGTTCATTTTACTCTCCCCCTATTCTGCATTCCTCAGTTCTATAATCAGTTTTCAAGGGTTAGTTTTTAAGTTTTGCTTTACTGGTCCCTTTTTTACTTTCTCTATATTCCACTTTATAAGAGACACCATGTGGTATTTGTCTTTCTCCTTCTGACATATTTCACTTAATAAAATCCCTTCCTGTTCCATCCATGTTGCTCCAGATGGCATGAGTGTCTTTTTTGATTACTAAGTATTATTCCATTGTGTGTAAATACCATCTTCTTGATCCAGTCATCTGTTTTGGGGCACTGAGTTTGTTCCCATATTTTGGCTATTGTAAATATTACTGCTATGAATACAGGATTAGTAGTTTTTTGTTCTCTGGATAGATGCGTAGGAGTGGGATTGCTGGGTTAGAAGGGAGATCCATTTTTAATCTTTTGAGGAACCTCCACAGTTATGTTTTTCATAAGGGCTGAGCCCATCTACATTCCCACCAACAAGGTAAGAGGGTTCTGAAACAAGGAATTTAAATGAAAGATCCATTAATTATAATGTAACTATCACATGCCTATAAACATTAAGTTAAAAAGTCAATATCCAGTTAACATTTTACTTTTTTCAGTCCTTACAATATGTGCTACTTTCTAGATGAATGACTTGGTTAGAAATGTCAATGAACTCAACAGATTTGTAGATCAGATGTGTCAGAAAACAGACAACACCCAAATGCTGTCAAACCAAGAATAGTTCATTACCTGTAGACAAATAATGGAGGCAGGGAGTTAGGGACCCAAAGACTGCCTTCCTGGCTAAAGATTCAAAAAGGTTTCCAAAAGAAAAAGTAGTCTTTGGATTTTAGGTGCTAGAAGTGGAAAGCAGTGCTGAGGTATCTGCACAGGTATGGGGCAGAATATGGTTCTTACATATATCAAACATTTCAAAAAGGGTGATTAATTTCCTCTCCTGCATGGAGATTTTAATATGCTAATGAGGCCAATAGCTACTTCAGGTTATTCAGGGTAGAACTACACATTTTCTGCATCTGTCTTGCGCTGGCAGGCTGCTCAAAAAGCATAGGAGTGGTTGGAATCTGGTAATCAGGATAAGTTGAAATATTGTTTAATATAAATGAATCAAGCAACATTGTTTCTGAGTAAATCAGTGGGGTTCTTTAATCGCCCTCAAGGGGTCAGTTTAATATAAATTAGTCAAGTAATACTCCTTCAAGTAAATCAGCAGGTACTCTAAATGCCCTTCTGGGAGTATAGCATTAACTGCCTTAATCATTTGCTTCCCAGTTCTCTGAGGTTCTGGATTGATAACAGAAAAGGGTGACACTGAATCTGAAAGTTACTGAGAGCTAAAAATAAAACTCTAATAATGAGTGAACCCCATGGTTAATATCAGCTTTACATTAGTAAAAAAGAGTATTACTACAATCACTTCATTTCAAGAGACCAAACAATGTGAATTACATGAGTTACTTTTTGTTTTATCTATCAACATTTTCTAGCTCTAAGGGATCACAGTATAACCAGAAAGTGAGAAATATCTTATGAGCAAGGTCAAAATGTTTACTTTTCCAAAGAATAAACTAGTAATTAGTAATCCATTCAATTTCTTTCGCTTTTTTCCTTCTTCCTCTTCCCCTTCTTTTTTTCTCTACATAGATAAGGTAATACATTTTAATTTCAAGAAATGAACACAAACAGCTCAAAACAAACTGGGAAAATATAGTTTAACAGGGCCACATTTTTAAAGAAAATGTATACACAAGCTTTAGTAAGCACATTTCATTTATTTAACAAACATTTACTGTTCCTGTAACTTTCTAAGCACTTTTCTAATTGTTTTAATATCAAGTGATTTAATCCTAACAACTCAGTGAGTGAGGTCCCTTTATTAATATCCCCAAGTTACAAATCATGAAACAGAAGCTCAGAGAGCTAAGGCCTTGCCCAAGGTTACAAAGCCAACAAGTGAGATTATAGGTGAAAAGATATTGGGAGAATTATTTCTCTTAAAGCTCTTTATTTTTCTGTATTACAAATAAGACAATATTTCAACCTTTACAACAAAATAAGCTTTTACCGTAGCTGTTATTTTAAAATTGTTATTCTTATAAAATTACAAGTTTGTTTGTTTTTACATGGTGACCCACTCCCTTGTGCCCACTCCCAGTCATCCACACTGAGAATGTTCTGGCCCAAAGAAAAGGAAACTTTCACAACTCAACAGTTTCCTTTAGTTTTAGGACCATGGTGATAACAGTATCTCATTCCCCCCAAACTTACTGTACCATCTGAAGAAACATTCTATACATATACCTAGTTCCTTCTTAGTGAGGACTTGCACCATGGCTTATTCGAATTCCTCCAGAGAACTGAAAGGGTAATGGAGGAAAAGAGTTAAATTGCTTTTGCAAAACCAACACCCTTCCAAAAGCTTCTGTTTTGAGTTTCTAATAAAGCACAAAAAGCAGTTCAAAAGAGTTCCAGGGCACCCACTATAGAGTAGACAAGGTGCTTATACTAGAAATATAAAGATAAATGAGACACAATTTGTGCTAACAGAACTATACCAAATAATAAAATATCAAATCTTATGAAGAATTTGAATTCTTCATAAAGTTCAAAAAAGCAAGCAATAATTTCCCTAAATAAGATCACTGCAAAACTAATGGCTACAAAACTTTTATAAACATATTTACAGAATACCATATGCCAGTTCAAAGAAGACTTTTCCCCCCTGGATCTGTACAGGATTATTTTGTCACTTGGAAATAATCATTTCCTGGAAATAAACATGAGTCATTAAAATGCCTGGGTGAAGACTGAATTTAAAAAAAATCAAGTTCAGTTCCTTTAAGTTTCTACAAGAGCAACAATTATCCTGCTACCTGTGTATTCGTATGTTTTTGTAGCTCACAATAATTCCTTAGTACTTCTTTCATGTCTGGTTTGATGTTGATATAGCCTCTCAATTTTTGCTTTTCAGTGAATCTCCTAACCCTTCTTTTTGTTTTGAATGATAGTCTTACAGGACAATGTATTGTACTCTGGAGATTTTTCTCCTTGAGTACTTTAAATATCTCTTGTATTCCTTTTCTGTCTATAAGAGTTCCTCTGAAAAGTCAGTAGTCTTACAGGTGATCCCTTAGTGGTTGCTCTTTGTTGTCCCGACCTGCGGGATTCGGAGGCACGAAAAGAGAAGGGCTGAGGATTGAAATGAGGGGCTTGACAACTTGACGCTAGCGTTTGCTTCTTTATTTTTCCTTTTCCTTCTCTTTTACTTTTCCCTGTCTTTCTTACTTCCCTGGCCTTCTCTCTGCTCCTCTCGCAGCGCTCTCCTCTCTCGTGGTTCTCCTCTTAAATCTCTTTTCTTCTTCTTCTCTCTCTCCCGTGTTCTCCTCTAATACCCTCGTAGCTCCTCCCCCCGTACCTCCCAGTCTCATGTGCTTTACAGGAAAAACCTGTGGTTCTCCGAAGGCGAAATGGTAAAGCGAACTCATGGCACGCATATGCAACACGGCACATACTCTGGACGGCTCTGGACACTTTGTCTCAATGTTTTTAATATTGCACCCTTGTCTTTGTCTTTATCTTTCAAGATTTAATAATAATGTGTTTTGGAGTGTGCCTGCTGATTTTTTTTTTTTTTTTAAGAACTCTTGGGCCTCTTAGATCAGAACATATGTTTCCTTTCCCAGATTGAGATGATTCTCAACAATTACTTCTTTACAAAAATTTTCTATGCCTTTCTCTTTTCCATCTGGGACCCCCATCACATAAAGATTATTTCTCTTCTGTTTATCTCAAAGAACTCTTACACTGTTTTCATTTTATTTTTTAATTTGTTGTTCTATTAGTGCATTCTCCACCACTGTATTTTCAAGCCTCCTAATTTTTTCATTAACCTGTCTTCTGTGTGGGTCTTCTACTATTTTTTAATTTGGTTACAGTACTTTTTAACTTCATTAGTTCTAGTTGTAGCAGTCTCATATTATCTTGATCTTTATTGTGTTCCTGTTTTATATCAGCCATTATTTCTCTTAATTCAGCAAGTTTGGTTATAACTATTACCCTAAACTCCTCATGAGGCATATTCCACACTTCTGCTGGGTTGAGATTTCTCTCAAGTTGTTTGCTACTGCATGTATGACATGTACGTCTGGCTCTTCATTTTCCATTTTTGTAGCTGTAATAAGGATTTTCCTTTTCTTATCTTTATAAATTGGCCTCCTAACTCTTCGACAAAAAGAAAGCTGGGTATATTCCTAAGTTTTTACCCAGGATCTTTAGATGTCTATTATTTCATAGACTGACACCTTTGTACCCATTCAAATGGCCAGGGCACTGGTGCTGGTGAAGGGAAACAGGCAGGAAGGAACCAGATCAGTAAGGCACTGACAGGTTATCTTCAGTGAGCATCAAGAGTTCAAACTTCCTACTGTGGTGTGGGTACATGGGCTGTGGGGTGGATTCACCGTGATCCCCCTCCCCCAAGTCCAATTACTCAGCCAGTATGTCGCATACAGTCTCATGCCAAGCCTCAACCTCTAGACTGTGGTTGAACAATAAATGTAGTGATGGATGAAGACCATAGTTGAGACAGGGTTACAAACTTAGAATTGTTCTCTTTGCTCTGAGTAAAGGTCCTTAGCCTTGGGCACTTGTTCCTTCTCTAAGATCCAGTTGCCTCAAACTCTGGTCTGTGAGAGGATTCATTTATTGTCTGCTTTAGTCCTGGGTGGTGATAAAGCAGGTGTTTTTCCATATCACAGCCTCAGCCTGTAAATAATAGCATAGCCTGTCCTATAGGAAACACAGGTAAACTATCTGGTTCTCCCCAAGCTTGGGGTTTAAGTGTTCTAGTTTGGAATCTTTGTAGTCAAGTCAGTAATGATCACTCTGCACCTTTACTCTATAGTTCTCCAGTGATGCACCCCCCTGTCCTGCACATCAACTCTGTGTACCCGCTTCTACAGTACAGTGCTTGTTTTTTAAAGTCCCTGATGTGGGCATGTGTCCTTAATTTACAACAGTAGAGGGACTCTGTTCAGTAGTTTCGTCTCCCTCCTGTGGGCTATAGTGCCTGGATATCACTTTGTACAGTTAAATTGCAGTTATTTCTACCCCCTTCTGTTTTTCCTGATGTATGTGGTAGCCATCAGTTCATCTTTCAGAGGTGGTTCACTTTGTTTTCTAATAATTTGGTTGTAAACATGTGAATATGTAGAGAACTCTGCTGCCATCTTGCCCAGACACATGTTATTTTATATAGTAATAATGAACACTGTTCAGTAACTATTAACTCTTTCCTGAAATTTTGGAATTTCTTTAACTCAATTTTCTCAAAATGCTTATATTCATAAGCATTTTGCTTTGTCCCTTGGACCTCTACCAAATTTCAGTGTTTTTTAATTTTATGATTTGGTTACCTTATTATAGACTAGAAAAATTGAAGGATAAAATGCTAGTATACTGTGAGGTAATATTGAAATTCTCCTAAGGTATTATTTTACGTTAAAGAGAACTTAATGCATGTGCACAACCACAGCAGAACCCTCCTCTTAACTGTGAAACTTTCTCATGTCTTACTTCCTTTCCTTTGGTTTACTTTGCTTCAATTTCCTACATTTTTCCCAAGGTTACGTTACAAAGACACCTAAATATATTTGCTCTTCCACATATAATACCTCCTCTTTCTCTTCCTAGGTTGGCAGGCTTTTATTTATATTTTTAAAAACACTCTCAAGAAAATTATTCATGTTCACAAATGTAGTATCTCAGATATTTACTTCAGATTTACAAAATATAAATAAGTACATATATAGAATTTTGTAGAACAGGAATTACAGTTGTAGACATGTACTCGACACAAAGTATTTAACCGAAATTTGTGTAAAGAGATTGAATTTCAATGTGGTACAGAAGATTAGTAAAGACAGTAGTGTTGATACAGTGCCTGAATGTATATAACCAATATATTAAGGCATTAATACAGGTGAGAAAGCGCTACTATGGTTAGTGCTGTAGTGTTTGTGATTCTTATCCATATATGATGAGAGATTAATAATAATGCAATATATAATAACTGAAAAAGATCTACTGGGAAATGACTATTTTTGTGGAAGAAAATTAAAAACATAAAAATAGCACTGCACAAACTAGTATGGTAAACTTAGATATTAAAATATTTTTATCTATATCAAATGTCAAGTAACTGAAATATACTACTAACAAAAATTTTATGATTTACATCAGTATTCTCAACACTTTAAGAATAGTTGTTTTAGTTCATCCATATGAATGGATCATATTTGGACGTGCAATAAGTTAATCTTCTATTTATACTGATTGCAAATAAATGTTATTGACAACACAATAAATACAGTATATCATTAGGGAGTACAGCTATTAAAATGAGTATAGCAGAATTTAAACTGACTTCCAAATGATAACTTACAGAAATGAAAGTCTGAATATTTAAAACTTAACAAAGCCAACAGACTAAAAGTCTGAGAACCACAACTCAAACACCATAAAAAGGCAATATTGAGTTTACAGAGACTCAACTGCAAGTCACTGACAAGTTTATATTGGCACTATACAAAGAATAGAAAAAATGGTCCCAATAATCAAAATGTATCAGTATTGTTAGGCTAAAATAAATAGAATTAGCAAGCCCATTGGTTGTAGCAAAAATAACACCAATACAAAGAAAGCCAGAACATTAACACACTGCAAGAACTTAATCACATTATTTCAAAATTTCTACCTGGAAAGAAGCTTCTTTCCACTAATGTTTATTATATATACACCTATGGATAATGTTTTTAGAAAACAAGAGGAAAGGTAACATTTCAAAAAATGGAACCCCGTTAGTAATAACAGAAAACACTTCTCAAAGCAAATCTGACACTGGATTCCTAATCTAATTACTATATTAAGATCCACCAATCTTTGGTTGAAAGTAAACTACATCAATTCACATAATGCTTAACGACAAAGTTAGCCAAAACAAGTGGTAATGTTAACAACACAGTAAATGACTTTTTAATCAATAAAGTAGTTTACCATACTAGTTAATAATGCTGCCAAAATGCACAGGTTGCATTACTAATGACATGAGTAATGAGTGAACTAATTAAAGCTGCTTTATATTGAAGCTCAAAATATGTACCCTTCATTCTTTGGCTTAAATGGTTTATCAAATAATTACTAGGAGATAAAGTATTTAAATATATATGACAATACTATGCTTTTAGTACAATTCTCAGACTTTTTTTTCCCCCCCAGGGGTGGCTCATTTATGTTAGAAAACAAATGAAAAAAACTGGAGTCTAATGCACAAAATAATGAATTTTTTTGAAACTAAGGTTAGGAAACAAGAGCCAAAACATAACACCTTGCAATTGCAAAAGTACAAAATAATTCACGAATAAAAGCCTCATATATTTCTAAAAGTGTAGTTAAGTTGAACAGCAATAATTAAGAAAGGTCAACACCTTACTTTAATGTTAATGATACACTGGCAAAAAAAGTAGCCTTCTTGAATATTATGGGAATTCCAACTGCCTACATGTATTCATACCGAACCAGAGTTTGTAGAGTTTACACACATCTGAATTGAGTATTGAATTAGAATCCTCACTTATCTGTGGAAATGCAGTTACGTTTATATCAAATTTAGTAAGCCTGAATAACTCATTCAGCAGGTTACTATGACTTCAGTTGTTATTAAAAATCAATCTATGAAATTTGGCTCACTCATACATAAGTACAAAAAACAAGACTTGCATTTTTCCATAAGGAAGGCACTTAAAACCAATGACTGTTTTAGAACAAGACTAGTTTAGGAAACTCAGTGTCTAACAGAGAAATAACCTAGTGAATGGACCTAGAGTACACAGAAAGAAAACAATCTCGTGTGATATCTAATTTTATGAAAATATGTAAGATATCTCATTGATGAGACGTAATTTTATAATAAATATTAAACAGTATGGATTCATTTCTCAAAGTTCACAAGAATTGAATCTTTTAACCACTTCAGTGACGTTATTAACATTTCTTTTAATAGAAATCTTACCAGTCATTGCAAAAGCGGCAATTCAGGGCTCATCACTATCTTTCGATAAATTAATTGACAAATCAGGAGTATATCAGTTAACTTTTCAATAATGCCATTCACATCAGAGCAAACGTTCTATACTTTCACCTGGAATAACCTCAGCTATAAGGTTTCTGTTAGGAACAAGAATTTGTGTTCAGTGAAATTCACACACTGTGCTTACACAAGAAATGTAGCCGCATAGCAGGATTTGACAAAATTAATTTAAAAGGCAAGAGGAAAAGATAAGTAATTTTTTTTTTTTTTTTACAAATGAGCATATTCTTTTTTGTAAATGGAAGTATTGTATACATTCTTAAATGGCTTGATGCAGCGAGGTTGGGTTGGCTGAGGATTCAGAGAAACAAGGGAACCTGGGGATAAAAAAGACTTTGAGAAGTGTAGTGTCTACCAAAGGGTAGTATCAGGATCTTTGTAGAATCAATTCTGGCCTTAATTCCAGCATTTCTCTTTTACTGACTTTTTGCTGATTGTGAGGGATGGAAAATCTGGAGAGTAATTGGAATATTTAATAGACCTGGTATCACAGCACCCTCTATCACACTACCATATACACACATCTATACGTACCAGTTACCTTAATGTGTGATTTTCCATTTAAGTAGAACATTTCTGATTCTAAGGCTGTTTATTACTTTCCAGCAATTGCATGAAAAGGTCTATTCTCTCGTTTTCATACCTCTACTCTTCTAATAGCAAGGAGTATTGCTGACAAAGCAATCCTGAGTTATTTCAGGTGAGGTCCTCCTACCAACAGAACTGATCAGAGCTATAATCATCCATTCTACCCTCCAGATCTTGCAGTTGGGGTTAAACCGGGGACTTGTGACGCATGTGGGCTTGAGAACGACTGCTCTAGGAGAAATGCCTATGGAGCAGTCAAGTTAATAGGCGCTAATATCTGAATTCGAAGAACTCACTTGACAAACTTTTACTATGTACTCAGAAACTCAAAGCACCATTACAATTAAACACTGAAAACAATGCCTGGGTACCTAATGTTTGGTCTACAAACTTCAGGGAACACCCAGGTTTTCAATCAAGAATTTATTATCAAGGGAGAATTTATGTTTATTTTGCTAACTTTTTCTCTCTGGTTATCTGAAAGAATTATACTATACATCAAATCTATACTCAGCCTGAGTTCTTCTAAGGCTACTTTTTTTTTTTTAAAATTTCCTTAGTCTGTCTTAAAGTGAATTATCTACAGCAATCTCTGCTTCACAATGGGCACCATATACCGACACAGCACACTTCCACAACACTGTTTTAATAGGGAAGGAAACAGGTTTCACAGCACAAGTCCACCTAAGCCACAGTCTGTGCCATTCCCCCGCCATGCGACAAAAGGGGGAACCCAGTCCCGGCAGACTGAGGAACTCGTGCGGGGATGACTGGGAGGAGGTCAGGAAAAAGGCACAAGGAAATAAAAAGAGAGAATCGGCCTTTTCTTGGCTTGAAACTACATAGAGAACTATTTTCCCTCCATCTTGGGCACAGACGGCCCCTCGCACAAGAAGCTTCCGCTTCAAACTCCGCCAAGTACCTCCTGCGCGGGAACTGGGCAAGGCGGAGACTCAAGAAGTCCCACCCTTCCCGGGGCGAGAGAAAGGAAAACCCGGGCCGCCGTTTCTCTGGAAGGTTCCAAGAGAAAGCAGCGCAGCCGAACGCAGGCGGCGGGAGACTCGGCACCAGATGGCGCTGCCGCATCGAGAGCGAGAGCCGGCGCCGCCAGGGAGACGGGAAGAGGCGTCACCGGATCCTTACCTTCGCGGCTGTCGCCGGAAATGCGCGCTGGCGCCAGCCTCTGATCCCGGATGTTAAGACATCTGGAGCGTTCCCGCTTGGGGGCGGGGACAGAACCGGAACCGAACAGTGACCGACCGGCCTCGGGGCGGAAGCCCCGGGCAGTGCCTGGCGGCGGGGGGGGGGTGCGGGGGTGGGTTCTAGTGCGCGCGCCAGGCCTTGGCGGGAGCGCTAGGGGGCGGGGCACCGCCTTGCGCTTGCGCAGTTTAGGGACGTAGGGGCCGTTGGCGTGTGCTTGTTTCTCCATCTTTTTGTGTTTCCTGCTCCGGCAGGGCGGAAATGGTGGCGTAGGCTTGTTGTTTTTTTCCCTCCTCCCGCCTACAGCGTTTAAGTTTCTGGCTGTGAGTCAGGTTTCTGGAAATCTTTGTGGAAAGTTAATGATATATGAGGTAAAAACTCAAGCTGTATTTTTCTCTTGACTCTCAGGCGGTCCAAATGCCTCCTGGGCGCGGTCCCAGGGCCAGGGAGACCCAGGCTTTCCCTTAAATCTCTTCACTGACCTGCCTGGATTCACTCGGCGTCTGCGCTTCAATCGTGAGGCGGCTAGGGATGTCACACGGAAAGCAGAGAAGGCACATGGGCTTCATGATTCCTGTGGAACTGCAACATTTTACAAAAATTATTAAAACGTGTGTTTGACGTTTCAGCAATACTTTTAAAGAATTTAAGGCGCTCCTGTGACTGTTTTTCCTATTTTGTCAGGGTAAACATTTTGTAGTTTGTATTATATGATGTGGTCTTGCCCCTTAGCAAATTCATTAACTAACGGAAGGCCGCTTGTATAAAGTCATCCCAAGGAAAAGCGTCCCTTTCCCATTTTTACAAGGTGAGGGCAAACCACTTGTAATAGATGGACCGCAGTAACTCCTGAGAGTGCTCTGGCTTTGTTTTGTTTATAGATGCAGCGTAGAAACAACCAAGTATGTTGCAAAATCAAATCTGTTTGAATCCACATCCGTCCTGTTCATTTTAGAGTGTAATTCTAAAAATGTTAGCTGCAAGGTGCTCAGTTCTTCCAAGACATTTCTTCAGTTTTTTTTTTTATCTTTGTATTTCAGGGCTCTTTCCAGTCTGGCCTACAAAACAGCTGAGTACTTAGAGACTTTTAAGCAAATATACTGAGAAACAGCGGTGCACTAGGGAAAGTCATGATAAGAGGTAAAAGCAAATACATTAGATTATGTCTAGTAGCCAAAACGGGCATTTTTGCTGTTCTTCGATAAAATCTTTTGGTAGTCTGGGTGTAAGGGGGTGTTTCTTGGCTGAAGAGTGCCATGACTCATGTTTATATGAAAAGCCATGAAAAAATTGAGGGCAATAGCACAGTATCATTAAAGACTGACCAGAAAGAGGACAAGTAGGTGGCAAGACATCCAGGAGGAAACATAATGGAAACTAGTAGGAAGTGTGTGAAAGATCAGAGTTGTAATGAATATAGAAAGAGACCGATTTGAAAGAAGATGGGAGAAAATAGTTTTTACACCTGAAACTAAATGTTTGGAATAATTGTGAGGCTGGTCCAAATTTGCCACTGTTGTACCAACGTACCTTTTCACAGTAAGAATAGGTATTGGGACTTAGCTGGTGGGGTAGGGGTTAGGCTCAGCGCCATCACCTTATCACTGCCTCGGCCTGATTTCCATTCCCCAGCCAGGAAGCTAACCCACATGGCTAACCCACATGGCTAACCCACATGGCACAGCGGACCTCTCCTGTCTTGCCCACTGCTCCCCTCAGTAGTGTATTTCAGTCAATCTGCCTGCGTTCTATTCCCCCGGCTCTGGTGAATCCTCTCACTCCCCACACCTCTGGCCTACACCCTTGTTCTTGTGCATAAATAAATAAAAATCTTTTAGAAAAATAGTTTGTATTCACTTACATATTTATATTCACATTAGTGACAAGTGTTCTGCAAATATCTAAGCTTTATTCTTGGCTACTGCTTGTCTGGCTACCGCTTGTCTGGTAAAGCCACATGCATGAATTTAGGCATCTCTCTTTAGTTGCTGCACTCAGCAGTTCAACAATTAGCAGACTATGAGTGGGCTCTCCACACTGTCTGCTCATCAGACTTTTCTCTATACTTTCTTCTCTTTCCTAAACCAAATATTTTATTCTTTCTCTTATTACCTCAAATCACCAACTTCCTCTTCAACCAATGATTTTCCCATGTACATTTTCGTAGAAAATTGTCACCTTAAGCTGAGTGGTCCCTCATCTTTCCACCATTTAATCTGTTGCAACTGCCTTCTTTAAATCTCTTCCCTCTAGTTTAAAAGTATGGAAGATGGATGGGTCTATCAAAAGTCAACACTTGATATTGTTAGTCTTTGGCTTTAGTCATTTGAATAGATATATGTTATTTCACTTTTGTAAATTGCTGGAAACATTTGCCCATTTTTTAAATTGAGTTCTTATAATTGAGTTCTTAGGAGTTACTTACATGTGTATTCCCTATTGTTGTTTTTTCCATATTGAGGTAGAATTAACATTGAAAGTTTGGAGAAAAGTATATTACCATGTATAATAAACTGTATCCTTTGACTAATGCTTCTCCATTTTCCCTAGTCCCCGTATACACACACACACACACACACACACACACACACACACCTTTTAATCAAAGTGTGTATTGTGAATATTTTTCTCCCAGTTTGTGGTGTTTTCATTTCCGTAATAGTGGCTTTTGAAGAGCACTTTTCATAAGTTGTGTTTTTGTAGGAACACTGTAGATATTATCCAAATATAAAAGTTCAGTAGCATAAAGGTATAAATAAAATCCTTGTTTTCTTTTTAATACTCACTAAAAGAAATGCTTTTGAAAACTGGATATCTGCTTTTGAAGCTGATTTATTATTTGGTGGTTTGTTTTCATAATCCATAAAATGAACAAATATAGCTTGGAACAGATAAAATAAGACATTTCTTATAGTATTATCATAAAATAATCCAAATTATGTGCAATTACTAAATTTTGTAATGTTTTGAAAACATCTGCACAAGAAAGTAATGACAGTACAATTTAGTCATCTCAGTCACCATTTCTATCTTCTAGCACCATTTTGTTTTCCATGTTTGAATTTGCAGTTCTGTCACTGAGGTTTGACATTTAATTGTATCTATTCTATAGCTGGGTAAACTTGATTATTTGTATTTACTCTGGAATGTCATATATTGAATTCACTTATATGTACACAGAAAAAAAAATGAAATGTCAAATCTAGAGTACTTTCCCATAACCCCTGCTCTAGTATTGTTTTTAAAGTCACCAAATGCTCCTATTTCAGATCATGATGAGGTCAAGTTGTAGTGTTAAATCTGACCTCTGTGTTTTCTATGAGGGACTGCTCAGTCCTATAACATTCCAATAGTTTAAGTATAGATTTTCTGGTAGTCATCTTGCCTTTTATAATGTGCTTAGATGGGATCAGTAAAACAAATGTGCCTTTTATTTTCCTGAATGGGGTTATTGTAAAGAAATAAGAAGCAGCTATAAATAAGGGTGTAGAATTCCCTTTAGCCCCCAAATACAAATAGTCATTTTGAGAACTAGAACATATTTAGTTCAGCTTTTTTGATAAGGGAAAGAATGTAAGTTTTATCTTCAAAATAAAGCCAATCTTAGCACAAAGCAACCGATAAATTCTAAAAATTGTCCTACACACACACACACACACACACACACTCTGGGGAACACATTGTCATATCTCTTCATATAATTCAGTTATTTTTAAAATCAAAACAATAAGTTGACATTTTCTCACAATTATCTCAAAGTTTATTTGAATTAGTAAAAATCAATTTTATTTTTAATTGGTAGTTTTGATTTTCTGTGGTAAACACAAATTGCTTTTTACTTAAGTGTATTTATTTGAAATTGTCATAGTAAAAATAGCTTCCTGTTACACTTCCTAACCTGTTTTTAAATCACCAGATATTAAGTAAAAGTTATATTGTTTTAAATTTGAATTGGAAGTATCAGTAAGAATTCATCAACTAACTCCTTTCCCTCTCCAATTGGAAACGAATGACTAACTAATAACACTGATTAGTCCTATTGTGCAGATTGTGTTCTTGAAATATACTTCCTCATTAATAGATAACAGAACTTCTTGAAGAAACTTCTGTTTCTAGATTTAGTGACAGGAATGTACAAGGTGAACTTAGAACAATGTCTCCTGCCATGACAAGAAGGCTTGCAGAATTACTGGTGTCTTAAGAGGCTTCTTGAAAAGAACCCTATTGACTAAATAGAAGGACATTTAAACTACAATCATGAGAATTTCAGTGGGTTGAAATTCATCAAATATATTTAAATCCATGAGTTCATATGATATTTTAAAAATCACATTCGAAGGAAGACAGGGAACCAATACATTATCTTTGATGCTAATACTAATAAATGGAGTGAAAGACTCAAGCTACCCTGCTTTCCTATATGAACCTTAACACTAGGTAACCAAATAATAAATAAGTGGAAATATCTCTTCATAAATATATGCCAACTCATAAGTGAAAAAAATGAGTTAAAGATTGTCATGTTGCAACCCCCAATGAATTAATATTCATTTAGCATCAATTGGTGCTAATATCATAAAAAAGAAACAGTCATTATATACTCGTTGATGGAGACAACACTTTCTATAGTCATGCTAGAGGGATTGAACCCAAATCTAATTTAGCTACTGATTTTCAGAAAAACAGAGGAGCAGGTTGAAATATACTTTTGAGCATGCAATTCACAAAATTCAAACAGGAAAACTCTACAGATTTCAGGAAAACTCTTGACATTTAAGGATATACATTTGACTGATAAAACTGAAAAAAATCATGGAAAGAATCACTGTAAAAGTCAAGCTAATGGTTTCATATGGGAGGAAGAAAAGGGTTGCAACTGTTACAGAATATATGGAGCAATTTTAGTGGTACCCTGAGAGTTCTGGCAAAGTTTTACTTCTTGATCTGATGTTGGTTAAATGTTTACCTTTGAGTAATTCATTAAGCTATGCATCTGTTTTGTGTAATATTCTATATGTTTATTTTACAATAAAAGTGTTGTTTTGAAAAAGCACAAATGGGAAGGAGCAGAGGCAAGAGAAAGTTAAGTTCAAATGAGGAGTAGTAGGATAATGATGGCTATTAATGCATGTTTAAAATTCTTTGATAGTTATATAGTCTCCCTGTGTTTTTTTACTTTCTCACTTACAAAATACAACAGCCAAAAAAAAAAAAAAAAAAAATTCCACAGAGTTCCCATTACCTATAGAGAAAAGTGAGATTACTTAAAATGTGACTTCTTACATGGGGACCCAACTTAACTTGTATGTATATCATTTGCTACCTTTATCCCACAGTCACCAACACACTGATTCAAATTAAAATCCTTACTATTCTTTGTACTGTATTCTTTTTGTGCTTTCGTGCTTTTGGGATTCCCTTCCCCTGAAGAACTACTGTTCTTTCTTTGAAACTCAGTTTAAAGGTTATTTCCTCTATGAACTCTTCTTTCCCAAGGCGAATTATTTGCTCTTTCGTCCGTGTTCCCATATCATTTTTTACATACTTTGGCTTAAATCCTTGTAATATAATTTGTATTCTTGACCTTTTCTCCCTAGACTAGAACTCTTCAAGAAAATATGTTTTTTTTTTCCTTGTGCTAGGACAGTACTTGACATATGGATGAATAAATGATTGATGGAATGAATGAGGAGTGAGGAATTGAGTGGTTCCAAAGATAGACACTGCCTAATGAAGCCACTGAGTGCAGCAAAAGTGCAGATACCTAAATCAACTGCACACAAGTAAAAAAATAAAGCCATGATACCTTGAAAGCTTGTTCTATATGTCACTATGTTAAGTGGAACTGTACTACATAATCCTAAATCTTATGTGTTTGCACGTCTCATTCTACTCTTTCACTTCTACATCCACCTTCAATGAATTAAGTAGCAGGATTTGAAAGGGACATTTAAATTCTTCAAGGAAACATAAGGATTCTTCACCGTGGTACTGTCTTTGTTTGTGGTGGGTCTCTGATGACTGCTTTGCAGGACAGGGTACATCAGAAAAGAGTTTAGTCATACGTCTCATGGAGAATACAAGACAGAACTCCAAACTCTTGAAACCCTGACTATATTTCATGTAAAATATAGGTCCATATGATAAGTAATAAATAAAACCCTTTGATTAGTCCTATTAATATCCTTATTTTATTCCAAAGAGATGACAGAGACATTGAGAGTTTTGCTCAGGTCACACAACAGTAAGCAGAGTAATTGTAACTTGAATTTTGGCAAGAGCCTGCTTTTACCACACTGAATATAAACACCATGAATGGCTGTTATTAGTGTGATAGAGAAAAGAAATCTATTGTTTAGAATTTGGAATAGGAAAAACCAGAAGTCTTATCATTTTTGTCATTCACAGAATAAATAAATTAGTCTCAGGTAGAGACAAAACAGATTAGAAACACTGTCAAAAATGAGTTCAATACATATGATTTTAGCTCAGCTTGGGGAAATTGCTTAAAATTCTTATTTGTGTGTTCCCTGAAATTTAATTGCATGGGCTTCTTTTGAGATACAAAATAAAACTACCACATGAAAAGTCACAAGGGTGACTTTCAGTCTGTATATAACTTTGAACTGTTCATTTCATTTATATTTGAGTTTAGAAACTTAGTTATGCCTGTTGTAATTGGATAGTAATAGTATTTTAATTTTTTTAAATATGTTTCTTTTTAAATATTATTTCCTCTAAAACTTAAGTGTGATGTTCTTTGCTTTCTAAATCAGCAAGATTTTTCTTTGCAAGTGAGGAAATTAAAGAATTGTTAGAGGAGATACCATTTTCCTCACCCCACTTACATGCAGGAGGCCTTGGACTAGCTAGCTATTGGGAACTAAGGCTGGCGCTAAGCTACCAGCTAAAGTCTTTAACACGAAATGAAGGTGGGCTTGTAGGTCATGCATGTCCAGCTTTGTCTTGCACCAAGGGACATGGGGACACATAGAGGAATTGCTTGGAGGAAAGACATGTAGAGACACTTGAAAGAAATGAGTGTGAGAGGCACAAGGAAGACTGTCCATGGCAGAGAAAATAACAGCCATTATTTTTATTTGTATATTTATTTTGCCTCTTTTATCTCAGATTTGCCTTTCCCCTTTCTTTCTGTTCCCTGTCAGAAGGTACACCCTTAGACTGGTGGCAAGCTTTGGGGCCTCAGCGACCCTGTTTCTGGCCAGCCCTGTTTGGGAATTTTGCCCCTTGAGAAGATGGTTTTATTGGGAAACTTACTAAGAATATCCTCCCTTTTCTTCCCTTTCTATGCACACTAGTTCTATTAAAGATCTTTCATACAAAGAATCAGCTTCCTTTGTCTTTATGCAGCAAGACCCCATTTTAGAGCATGTACTCCTTAAGTTTGGGGCCCCTGTGGACCCCCTCGGTTCTGAGCTAACAGATGCACATGCTATATTTTTAAATCTTATGTAAAAATTAGAATATTGTACATTACATTTTAGGGATATCCTAGAATTTTTTAATAAAGGGGTTATTTGTCTATAATTTCATTTTTCTTTTATTCTGAAAAGAGCAGAATGAGTAAAAGAATTTGTTCTTTATTTTTCCAGGCTTCGACCATTAACAACAGTGCACCATTTCATGCTTTGGTATATTTACATAAATGTAAATATCTTAGGAATTTTTTCCTAAGCTCTCTTTCTATGACATTAGGAAAAAGATTAGGAAGAGGCTTCATTATTTTCTATAATCCAATGTTTTGGTTCATTTGTATATAGGAGAACATATTCAGTGGTTATTATATCAATGAAATCATAATATTCTGGATCTAATACCTATGCATGACAACCTTTGAGAATGATGATAAGGATAGTGTTTTAAAATTTTCTTCTTAGGAAGAAAAAAAATTAAGAGGCATTGTTTGAATAATACATAAATGACCAAAAGTTAATAATGTGTAAAGATCCAGAAAAAATATTTGGCATATAAGATTTCTTTTTCAAAGAGCTTGTAAGTCTTAAGAAAAATTCTTGATCAGTACTTTTGTAGTTACAAAAATATTAAATAATATCTTTAAAATAATTTGGCCACATAGTAGTACAGGCTAAAATGTAAAAGAAAATTTTAATACACAACAAAACATAATTGAATATTTCTCTGGTCTTGTCACATTTTTCCAAAGAAAGAAACACTTCTCTTCCTTGTGATCACTGGGGCTTCCCACTTGTAATGGTTCTATTTTTTTTTTTTTTTTTTTTTTTTTTATTTATTTATTTATTTTTTTTAAATAATAAATTTTATTGTTGTATTCCCCATACAATTGCAGCCCCCCCATTCTGACCCCAATCCCTCCCCTCCCGCCCCCACCCCCTAAAAGTGTCTCTGGTTCATAGTTTTTTGTTGATTTTGATTTTCACTTTCTTATAGTTATTCGTTTTCCTGGTCCCTTATTTAAGTTTTCTAGATTCCTGCTATGAGTGAGACCATCCGGTATTTTTCTTTTTCTTTTTGGCTTATTTCGCTGAGCATGATCCCTTCCAGCGCCATCCATGTTGCTGCAAATTGCATGTGTTTATCTTTTTTTGAATGCTGAGTAATATTCCATGGTATATATGGACCACATCTTCTTGATCCAGTCATCTATTTTTGGGCATTTGGGTTGTAATGGTTCTAATAAGCCATTTCAAATGGTTGTCATTATTTAAAACTCCTTTCATTTGATTTTCTTTTTTTTAAATTTTTTTTAAAGATTTATTTGTTTATGCATACAAGAGCTGGGGTACAGGCCAGAGGTGGGGGTTGGTAAGAGGATTCACCAGAGACAGAGTGGGGAACAGAATAGGCAGATTGACTGAAGTACACTGCTGAGGGGAGCAGTGGGAGAGGCAGGAGAGATCTGCTACGCCATGTGGGTTACTCCCTGGCTGGCTGGGGATCGAACTCGTGCTGCAGAAGCTGTGGACCACTTCATAGTGCGGTGCTTAACCCCTTGTGCCACCAGGGAGGCCCTCATTTGATTTTTGAAACAACCTGTAGCAAACTATTATCTTCATTTTCTGTATTTTTACAGATTCATTATTCTTTTTATCCACTCAAACTATTCTGTCTTAACATAGTAATAGCTAATATTAATCTATCATTTACTATATGCTAGACACTTTTTAAAGTCCTTCACATGTATAAACTTCTTAAAATCCAGTGAATACAAAGCATTATTATTTTTCATTTTATAGATGACAAAACTGAGTAACAGAGAAGTAATTTTTTCATAATCACACAATTTTTTCATAGTGAGCAGTAGAGCCTGGCTTTGAACTTAGCACTATGTCTCCAGAACTGGCATTTTTAATTAATTTTCTCCGTGTTTGTTATTATACCTATGAGTCAATTAAAACAGATGGCCTTAAAAGAGGAGTCAGGCAAAGAAAGACATGAAATAATCAGTTGTTTATTCAACAAAAATTTTAGTAAGTACTCACTCTGCTCCAGACACTGCTTGGTGGTAAATTAGATAGATTTTGTCCTTATCCTCATAAAACTTACAACTTAACATAGAAGTTGCTCACTAAACAAATTATAATAATATAGGATAAATTTTTTCATAGAAATAGTGTAGAAGTCCACAAAACATCTACCAGGAATGCAGCAAGGCTTTCCAAATGTAGTGGTGATTAAGCTAAAATTTCACATAACTACCAGTGTTCAGTATACCTGACCTAAAGTGTAGGCTTTTTCCATTAAAAAAAAAAAAGAGCCTGCTTAGTGGCCTAGGGGTTAACTCTCAGCACTATCACGTCAACAGCTTGAGTTCCATTCCAGGCCAGGGAACAAACCCACATATGGCACAGCAGTCCTTTCCTATCTTGCCTGCTGTGCCCCTTAGCAGTGTATCTCAGTAGATCTGCGTGTTCTGCTCCCCACTCTGTCTCTTGTGAATCTTTTCACTCCCTGCACCTCTGGCCTGCACCCCAGTTCTTCTACACATAAATAAATAAATCTTTTTAAAAATGGGTAAAATTAGAAATAAGAAGGCTATAATATCAAATATAATGATTTTAAAAGTTAAGGAAGATAATTTGATAGACATAGATTTGGAAGATAATGAATAGATTATGCTATATTGAAGTATATATTTTCAAAATTCACTGAGTTACCTACCAAAATGGACCAAAAAAAAGGGGGTGATAAACTTAACAATCAAAAAAAAAAAAAAACTCCCTCTCCCCCTAGAAGCCAGTTCTGCCTGTGAATTTCTTGAAATTTTTAAAAACATGATTTATTATGTAATATAAATTTTTCTATATCTCATTTGAAAAGATGCATAGCATCCATATTTCTTTTTTGAAACTAACATCTTGATACAAAAATGTTACAGAGGACAAAAATGTGGATACAAAAATGCCAAAGAAAACACCGGCTGACCAAGTACAATAAGATTAAAAAGAAGGGCCTCCCTGGTGGCACAGGGGTTAAAGTCTCAGTACTCTCAAGCTATGGCCAGCCACTGCAGTGAGTTGGAATCCCTGCCAGGGAACTAACACACATGGTGCAGCGGACCTTTCCTCCTTTGCCTGCTGCTCCCCTCAGCAGTGTATTTCAGTAGATCCACCTGTTCTGCTCCCTACTCTGACTCAGGTGAACCCTCTCATGCCCCTCTCACATACTCTAGGCCTACACCCCAGTTCTTGTATGCATAAATCTTTTTTAAAAATTAAAAGAATTGCTTATCATAACCAAACACGGTTGATCTCATGAATATAAGGATGGTTTAGTAATTATACATTTCTTACTATAGTTGATTGATAAATGCCTTTATATAAAGGGCATTTGGTAAGTGCTAATGTTCATTATTATAAATAATCTTAAAAGTCAGAAGAGTTCTGTGATAATATAACACAGGAATATGTGACTGGTGCATTATAAATGAGTTAATATTATCTACAAATTAAAAAAAGGAAAATTTGATCATCTTAATAAAGAAAATGCATTCAGTAAAATTCAACATTTTTTCACATAATTTTTTTTATCAGAAGACATAACAAAAACCTGTTTAGTCAGCATCACACTTAAATGGAGAGGCATCACACCTAGGTAGTGACACATTGGAAGCAGTCTCCTTAAATTAGAAATAAGTTGAAGATATCTTCTCTTACCACCTCTAATCAACATTGACTGAAGGTCATAGCACAGTAATAAAAAAGAAAAGTATGCAGAATAGAAAGAAAAACAAAACTTTAATTGCTCTCAGGTGTGAGACTACAAAGCTAAGTCCTCAAAAAAACATGTATAAAATGAATATGAGGGCTTATAATTAGGGATATAACATCAAGTAAGCAATTTATAATAGCATCAAAATATAAAAGTGTCTTAACACACATTTTAATAAGTGATATAAGTAGCCATATTGTGCCATGGAAGCTTTAGGAGGCTGTGGGGATTAGTAACAGTCAAATCATTCAGGAAGATTCAGCCCGGTTTCCTAGTCTCCCCAGGTATCTGTCATTCATTAGGTTTACAGAAGCCCCAATCAAGTAACCAGCTGAATAGGGGCCTATAACAAAACAGATTCTCACTGAATTTAAAAAGTAGAGGTAGTGGAAGTAGAGCTTGACAAAGATATACAGAGGAATATGGGGGAGTAGAGAAATATCTGAAAAGAATCAAGAGATTGCAGCACTTTCATTTGCTTTGTGATTCTACCAGCAAAACACTTCACAGTGTTATTGGGAAGAAAAAAAGTGAGAAATTTATGTGAAAGTAGTATACACAGGATCTTGTGTTTACTCTTCTGTCATCAGATGTTCCAAGGAATAGGAAGAATTAGTGAAGACTAACTTCATTACTCCAATTTGATAAGAATTTATTCTGCATAAGATACATCCTCTAATTTCCAAAAATAAAAATATTCTATTTCCAGCATATTGTATTATAACAACTAAAACTTTACTAATATGCTTTCATTCAGTAACCAACAACCTATTGAAATAGGTGCCAGCATTATCTTCATTCTACAGATGAGGCCACAGTAGGTGTCCTTCTAGGTACCTGTCTAATTGTGTTTACATCAATCAACAGAAATAGACATTAGTAATAAACAGAAGACTGTAGAATTCAATGGCCAAACTCACTAGATTGTCAGCTCTACTGGCTGCCTATTCAATGTAGGCTAATTCATTGCTTTTTCCCCCTACAATTAATAACTTTCATACCTTTAGAATAACTGTGTTCTTGAAATAAGATATGGCCACATTAGCTACTTCATGGTTTTTTCCCAAAGGCAGAAGTGTACACATTCTTTTAAGGGTTTCGAACACTTCCCAAGGAGTTTTTGAGCTAGTCAATTTGTATTAAAAACAATAAATCATGAAATTCTTTCAAAAGGACAAACATATAGAAAACATATATATTACCTATTTAACAAACAACACTATGTCATCTTTCTCATCATCATATTCCATTCTTTCCCCCACAGGAGAGTTTCTGTAAGTATCAAGAGTGAAGAAATATAATTTCCAAGCAGCAAATTTAAAATTCTGGTCAAACTTGGCAAATCCTTATATACTCACATTCCATTAGGCAAAGATGGCAGCCACAAAGAGTATTCAATATTTGCCAGAAAGTATTGTTGTACAGTGAATAAATTATATTTGAGGAAATTAAGTCCAAGGTTATATGACTAATGTTTGGCAGTGCTAGATTCATGTATGTCTGTTTATTCTAGATCTTTTATCACTCACCTCCATCCCCCAAAGAAAAATCTCAGGATCAATGACTGAAATTTTCATTAAATGAAAAATTCACATTTCCAACTTTCCCCATGTCTCTAGAATTTAGTACTTTTTCCAGAAGGAAATAGAGCAGAACAGAAGATTGCAATAGAGACTTTTAGGTAATTTGTATAAGGGACTTAGATGTAGAGAGACATGAAAGGCTTCCAAGCAATAGGAAGAATTAGTGAAGACTAACTTAATTACTCCAATTTGATAAGAATTTATTCAACATTCTGGAAAAGAACTCTGACTACATCTGCAAAAGTTTAGGATTCTCCTTATGCTATGTTTTTAATTATTTTACTTCTATGGCTATGTGTCAGAAATATAAATTTATAATTTGCTTCTTCCTAAAATTACAAAATATATAGACTAAAATCTTCAAGCTCAGAAAAATAATGTGGATCTGTTTGAACCACATCTTACTATTTCATTTTTAAAACACCTTTGGTTTTACTTTATAAAAAGTTTTAAAATAAGTCAATATGTTTAAAATAAGTCAATAAGTCAATTAAAGGTACTATATTTTACCTTAGTAGTTTAATATTACTTTTAGTCTATAAACTTACATTTTAAAAAAGTTTTCATTCTTTACTGAGGGTGATCTCATTGAGCCTAAACATAAATATCTTTAGAAAAATTAATATTTAGGAACATTCTCACATTTCATATTAATAGTCAAAACCATTTTTAAATATATTTTTGTTGACTCATTTATTTCAATTACTGCCCATAAATAAATTTTTTGTATGTGGAGGGAAAACCTGCTAATTTTTTTTCTACAGTATCCTACAAACCTAAAGAGAAATCTTAAAAAAAAAAAAAAGTTATTAGAAGAAAGGAATCTGTGGAAACAAACCTGGAAACAACCAGAATCTTAATGGTGTGCCAAACCAAATGTCAGCTGGAGCACAACCAAAAACTAAAGTAAGTAGCTTTATTTCAGAAAATTGTGGGTGGAATATCATGCCCCACTCATGCAGTAAAGACAGCACCATATTCACACATTCTCGCTTACATTTTTTGTTTTAAATTTAGCATTAAGGAGGGATTGTGTTTCATTACAACATGATTTATAATAAAAAACACACATACTTGCTAATATTTATAAAATTGGGGAAAATGCAGTCTGATTTTGTTAAATGACAAATCATTATAATAGGTAGAACCATAGCAGTAGATTGTATATATTTCAATTAATTTCTTCATTATTAGCAAACATTTATGCCACAGTTGGAAATCTACTTAACCTCATTTTGTAGAAGTCTTTCCTATGAGGATGGCTCATATTCTACCCAATAGGATTCCAGAAGAGTCATCAGATTTGGGAACACATCTGTAAAATATCAGTTACAAATATTAACTATACTTTAAATAATTGTCTTTGCTATACAGAGTAAATAAATCCCAGGGATTTTGGGGGGGGGTTGTTTTTTTATTTTTACCAGTTTTTTAAATAGATTTTTACATCTTTTAGTCAACTCTAACTTTTCCAACACTCCAAATCTGTCACATTTTTATTGTATCAATAAATTCAGACTAATGTTTGATATAGAGGTTTATTCATAATAAATAGCAAGATTTTATGAAGTTACTTATGGTTCTTGATTTTATGTTTTGGCTACTTTACAAAAATATAGTAATTTTGCCATTAAATACAAAGGACAAACATTATATGTCTTTCTGAGAGGAAACAGCTTATTAAATTACCTTAAAGAGATACATTAAGAGATATTACTTACAAAGGTATGGGTAGGGTTGTAGGAAACCAACAACTCTAATATATATTGCCAAGCATGATCTTTGGCCTTCAAAAAGATATACAATCACAACCAAAGTTCAACCTGACAGAGAAGAAGCACAGGGAGTAAATTTCCATCTCCCTATTTCCCTTCCCTCTCTCCCATATTCTAACCTCCTCTAACCTCCCACTGGCTGATCTCATCAGGAAATCAGTAGGAAAGTGCCCTATGTTAATGAATTATTTAGAAATCATGCTCTACTAAGAAGATGGAAGAAAGCAGAGAGTGATTTGAGTGGGTCAAATAGAAAATATTCGGTACATAATAAAATGAAAATAACATTGTCAGCAACCAGATGTGTGCCAGGCATGATACTAAGCTCTCTACATCCATAGCCTTTAATCCACTAACAACCCTACAACATAGGCATTGTTAACTCTAGATTTTAGAAAAGAAACTGATGTTTACAACAACATTGTAAAATTAGTGGGATAGATATTAATTTTATCCTATGTCTAGATTAGAAAACCAAGTTCTAGAAAAGATAAGTGACTTGCTCAAAGGGGCAAAACCAGTACCACTTGAGTCTGAGTTTTGACTCTCTTCATCACTATATTAAACCAACATACATGGCTTTGGGGAACTTTTGTAATATCTTTTTTTAAAAAAAAAAAAGATGAATATTGCTAATGAAAGAAGCCAGTCAGAAAAGGCTGTATGATTTCAACTCTGACATTCTAGAAAAAGCTTAAGTATGGGGACTACTAAAATATCAGTGGTTGCTAGAGATTAGTGAGACGGGAGGTGAAGCAAAAAGGATTTGGAGGGCAAGAAACTATTAGATATGATAGTCAATGGTGGGTACACAGCATTCTACACTTGTCAAAATCCATAAAGTTTAATCAAGAGTGAACCAGAAGGTAAACCATGGACTTTGGGTAATTATGGTGTGTCAATGTAGGCTCATTAATTGTAAATGTGCCACTCTGGTAGAGAACATTGATAATGGGGGATACTGTATGTGTAGAATCAGGGGTGTATGGGAAAGCTTTGTAATTTCTCCTCAGTTTTACTGTGTACTTAAAACTGCTCTAAAAAAAGTTTTTTTAAAGTAATTCTTTCTAATAAAAATAAATACAAAGTATAGCACATCTTAATTATATTCATTCCTGTGCACATTTTGTTTCTTTTTGGTGAAATATGACTGATACTATCTATCAACTTTTATAAAAGGTTTTCTTCTCTCAGCTTTCCTCAGCCTAAGAAGAAAATGATCTTGACAAATCAGTTGATTTATCTTTTTAAGATTAACAATGAAAGCTAAAATGGAGAAAGCCATTATTTTTGTGTGATTCTATAATCCATGCCTATTGCCTCTTACGGGAATGTAATGTATTAAATAGATTGTCAGAACCTGTTTCTTAGCTAGTTTCCCAATTTATTTTTTTCATTCTAGTTACTTTATTTTCTTTCTTTTTGTTTGTTTGTTTTTAGTAGCTCTTAATTATCTGGTACAGGATAAAATATTATAAAGTATTAGGTAAAAAAAATGTGGCCGTATTTAATTTAATTTTCTGGCCCATTCACAATACTCTTACCTGGGTCCTAAGTCAATTCTACTGACACAGGATGTGAAGAGGAGGGATTATAGCCTCAGAGTTTAATACAGGGATGTATGTAACTTCTGAAAATCTGTTTTCTGTTATTTGTTCTCACCATCAATATGTGCCATCCACATTCCTCCCAAAGTGTTCACTTGTGAGTAGGCAGCATGCAGGAGAATTTTTTGATGCTGTTCTATCTGTAGCTTTTAGGTAAATGGATACCTCTCTTATTGTTTCCTTATTCTAGGTAGTATTTTCTAAAGTATCAGTTCACTTCTATTTCCTCTGAGCTTAGCATAGTAACAGAAAGTAGTAAGCACTAATTAAATATGTCATACATAGTATGCTCTAGTTATTCCAGCTGTATTTCCTTTCTGCTATAGGGTAGTGGCAAGAGTTGCTACTCACACACATTTGAACTAATGTTTTGGCAAGGAAAGGTAGATGGATCCACAACACAAAAAGTTAATGGGTTCTAGGATGTCAGTTGAAGAGTTGTTAGGAGCAAAGACTTTGTAGGTTGGGAAAATTCCCAGAAGAATTTTTTCACTCAGGTCAAACTTTATCCTCCTTTTTCTTCTGAGAGCACCAGTTTTTATGTAGCATGCTGCCCTTTCTTTCCACTGTTACCACCTTTGCCTTCAACTATTATTTCTTTCTTTCATTCCTTGATGAGTAAGACATAAGTAGTCTCAACAAGTGCAACTCTTCCATATACAAATTTTCTAAGGGTTTTTATTGGAAATTAGAAGGAATTATAATTTCTTTTTTTAAAAAAATATTTATTTATTTATTTATTTATTTATTTATTTATTTATTTATACAAGAACTGGGGTACAGGCCAAATTCGCAGGAGGGTGAGAGGATTCACCAGAGACAGAGCAGGGAACAGAACAGGCAGACTGACTGAAATACACTGCTGAGGGGAGCAGCGGGCGAGACAGGAGAGGTCTGCTACACCATGTGCTCAACCGCCTGCCACCAGGGGAGGCCCGAAATTATAATTTCATTGGAAATTATAACAAATGGATAATGATCAAGGAACTCCCCATAGTATCCTCCTATTAATACTTTTCATTTTTCCCAAGAGAGTGGGAGGGAGATAAGACAGAGATAGTTGGTGGTTCTCAAGTAATGTTTATTTGTAATTTGACAGTCTTCTATGTTCAGGGAATGTCCTAGAATCTTAATTAAAGAAGCTAAAGAAGAGTTAAGAAATAGCTGGGGGGATTTTAAGAGTTACAGTGGAACAGGGACTAGAGATTTGAAAGGTGATCTTGCACTTTTTTAGAAGAGAGGTCACTGGAAATGGGAGAAAGAATAAATCATGCATGGAGATACTGGGGGAGATATCCTACCTCTTGTTGCTTCTTTGCATTATTTTCAGCATAATTACTACATCGATTCCTTTTTGGACTCTGCAGTGAGGCAAGTTCAGAGGATTTTTGCATGATCAGAGGGATGAGAAGGATATGTGAAACATCCTTGTATTAGCAGCTATAGGATGGGTAGAGTTACTTTTGCCACCAGGCTGAAGTAGTAACTCCCAGAAGTTATCTATATGTAAACAGTGGTCCAACAGATATAAAATAGGTACTTACTGTTTAAAAAAACTGGTAAGATCTTAAAGAATTGAACACTATTCTTTTTTTTTTTTTTAAGATTTATTTATTTATTTTTATACAAGCACTAGGTACAGTCAGAAGCACGGGAGGGTGAGAGAATTCACCAGAGACAGAGCGGGGAACAGAACAGGTAGACCAACGAAATACACTGCTGAGGGGAGCAGCGGGCAGCAGGGGAGGTCTGCGCGCCTTGTGGGACCCTCGCCGGCAGCCGGAGATGGAACTGGTGCTGCAGAGGCTGTGGGCAGCTTCGCAGCCTGGCGCTCAGCCGCTGTACCACCAGGGGAGGCCCTGAATACTATTCTTTACCTTGTATTTCATCATTAAATCATGACTAAGTATTCTAGAATATTTCAGTCCTTTATCATTTGCAGATTCAGTGAGCATTTACTAGAGTTAATACATATAGAACCATGCCCGTGTAAACAACATCTGTTAAGGGAATGTGGCCCCATTGTGTGGTTGGAAATACATAGTCACGAGCCACCTGTGGCCCCTGTATTCTCGAAGCTCTGACTAGATATTTCTGCCTATGAAATCACCCCAGCTATCAACCTAACATATTTCTCTAGTATTATTAAAATCATTTTAAAACATGTTTTATCTGAAAAATTCAAGGCTTTCATTTTCTTTTATGTCCTTTACTGGTTATGCACATTTCCTTTATGGACTGAATGGATAACAGCATGAACTGTTGTAATAAGTTCTCCACTCTGCAGACCTGTGTAGCACCCACTCATGTGCCAAAGTTATGTACCAGATGGCAAGTGAAAGTAATTTGATATCTATGGTGAGATGGCATTTACAGAAAACACATGTACAAGTACAGCAGGATGCACACTTCACAATGATCTTAAAAATACACTGCATAAGTCAGTCAAATATTTATTCAGTGTCTTTTCTGTGTAGAACCTTGTGAAGATTACTATTTTGTGTTGTGTTGCCTGGGTTCTGGCCTTAGAATTGTTACTAGTACATCATCTCCTACAAGAAGATTAGAGAAATAGTGATTCCCTAAGTTTTCAAAGTCTTTCCAATATAAATTTTCTGTTATGAATTTTTTGAACAAACATTGGGAGTACTTCAGCCAGCAAGGACAGAGTTTTCTGTGGCTTTTTTGAGTTGAGCCTTAATTGTTGTGACCTTAATTGATCTATGGAATACAGGATCTACTGTGACGACCCAACTCATGAGCAAGATCTGAATACGTGATGTAATTGCATTTGGCCCATAGACAACATAGTAAAGTCCTAAAGACTTCAGCTATCCAGGAAAGTGTATATCAAGATATACAGAGTGCAGAAATGGCTGTGAAATTCTGGTTATAAATGTCAGTATCCTGAAGTATGTTTTTTTTTTTAGTAATTAAATCTCTTTTGGGGATATTCAAAACTGGGTAGTGATTGGGATGGATGAGTTAGGGAACTCTGCCAATAGTCTCTGATCTACATTATCTTCCTGTTCTCTTCAAACAGCTGTAACCAAAGATGAAACTTCCTTCCCTACAACTAAGACTATATATAGGACCACAAGATTGTGTCCCATATCACTTCACATAGCAAAAATTAAGTTTCTTCAAGCTTCCTATGCTCACATAACTTTTTTGTAGGAAAACTGAGATGTGGTTTCATTGCAGGGAAGAATGCTATGAATTTGCCATATCTGAAATAAAATGTCTTGAAAGACTTGGCATGACTTTTTTAATTTCTAAAATGTTAATGTCTCAGAAAATTTAAAAAGCAGCCTCAGGTAGCTTCCTAATCCTTTATTCTGAAATTTATCCTTATTGCTTATTCTTATCGCTGAGGAAGACAAGCAGTGAGTGGCTGCTAATAACAGGGAGCAGAGAGAAAATTTGATAGAATAAATTTACACTGAAGTGCAAATTACTGAAAGCCCTTTAACGCACTCAGAAACATTTGCATTTTAGAAAGATTCTTTCTTAATCTAGATAAATCTATGGTGGGGGTAATTCTAGTAGTATAACACAGTGAAATAAAAACAAATTAGGCAGTGCACAGGAAATTGTTTCAAAGACAGGGTCAGAATGTGGGAGACTAGCCCCCTAAATAGTTCCTGCTCTCCTATAGCCTTTTAATGTCCCTTCTCCATCCCCTGTCACTCTAATCCCATAGATTCTCTAAAATTTTAAAGTATTTTATAATGGGTCCCAGACACAGAATTGGAGAAAGACTGGAAGAGGTCATAGGTACAGAAGTAGTAGTTCTTAGAATATTCTGGTCATTGTAAGTTAAAATTGAATACATCAAGAATTAACAATGGGTTCTTATAAACACGTCTGAGGATAGATTTCTTTGTCTGTAAAAATATCAAAAGTGTGAAACCAATGGCAAACCACAACAGGGAGAATCAGTTTTGCTATTTATGTCAAGCACTTGGAAAATATTCAGTCTCATTGCTCCCTTGGGCTGGGTTGATACTGCCTGTGAACTTCCTTCAAGAAAAACATGACCAGTTACCCCATCCATTTTTATTAATTCCACATTCTCAGAGGAACCTTTATGTACTCTCTTGAATATCAGGACTAAATTTGTTTCACACCATGTGGAACTGTCTTACTGGATCTAATTTTCCAGGAAGTCAGTTCCACTTTCTAAGACCAGTAGGAATATCCATGAATATTCTGCCTTCACTCTGCCTACTTTAAGTCACCTAATATTATTTCAGGAATAAGGAAACTAATTTTACTTTAAAATTTCTATATAGAATAACTTAAGGGTCAGCATATTTGTTATAAGTGGTGGTGAGTACTTAATAGCTCTTCCACAGCAAAAATAGGCTGAGAAACTCTTTCTTTGGCTAAGGCTAAGGAAACCAAAATGGTTCCTGCAAGGTAGATATTAATGCCCATGGGAAAAGAAAATATTTTGTCTTGAACTGGGGGCTCAGTGACTCATATAATGACCTAGAATGCAAAGTTAGAAGCTCTAGGTCAGCACTGTCCATAGAAATATAATGTGAATCACATATATAATTTAAATTTTTCTAGCACCCACTTAAAAAAGAGGAGAGGAAACAGTTGAAATTAAGCTAATAATGTATTTTAATAAAACAATATATCTAAAATCTTAGTTCAACTTGTAACTAACACACAAAAACTATCAATGAGCTATTACTTTCTTTTCTAGATTTTAGGTAGTCCAAATGAGCTGCTGTGTATTTCACATTTATAGCATTTCTCCATTCAGACGAGCCTTTTTTTAAGCACTCAATAACTACATGTGAATAGTAGACAGGGCAGTGCTAGGTGATAAGCAGGAAGAAAGACATGATGATGACCCAAGCCATTTATTTACTTATACATAAATTACAAGTAAAGTATCTTACAGAATGTAAGTCAAAGGGAATATTAAGAAAATGAGAGGAAGTTAAGAGAATTCCCTAACTTTGGAGGGTTATTCCCTAGAGATAAACTTTTTAAGGAAGAGTAATGTGACTAGGATAGAATTTACTGAGTCTTCAGGCAGATATAAGATCAGTTTTTACTCTGAATTAAAAATGAACTGGAAGGGCCTCCCTAGTGGCTCAGGGGTTAAAATCTCGATGCTATCAAGCTATGGCCAGCCACTGTAGCGTGAGTTAGAACCCCAGCCAGGGAGCCAACCTACATGGTACTGCAAACCTCTCCTGTCTCGCCCGCTGCTCCCCTGAGCAGTGTATCTCAGTAGATCCACCTGTTCTGCTCCCCACTCTGTCTCTGGTGAATTCTCTCACCTCCTGAGCCTCTGGCTCACACCCCATTCTTGTGTGCATAAATAAATTTTAAAAATCTAAAAAAAAAAAAAATAGTGAACTGGGAGTTCATTTGAAGATGATCTTTATTTTCTTAAAAACAGCTCGGCCCCTGGAACAAGAGTGGAAGTTTACGTGAACTACAAAGTCAATAACTCTATAAACCCTAAGAATGTGTAAACCTAAAAGCTAAAGGGGATATCCTGAAGCTAATTTTCATAGTTACTTCCCTGAGTTTAAGGGAGCCCCCAAATCTCCTGCCATTTAATAACTTATCTACGTAAAGTGCTTTGTTAATTGTGACGCTCATATAAGTACATGTTATTTTCATTGGCAAAAGAAGGGGCTGCTCTGCGGAGATGAGCCCTCAAGGTTATCTACCTGGGAAAGAAATCTTACAGAATCAGTCAATGTCTGAAACTTGCTCCCCTAGGTGGAGATAGTGGAGAAGGAGTACAGTCTTCCAACTGGGGGTAACCTTAGATTTGTTTTAGCAAAACATTTATTTCTCCTTTTTAGAGCCATAAGCCCATTGCTTTCATTGTATATTTAGCGCAAGGGCATGTACTGCTCGATAATTAGTTTTTTTCCCCCTCAATGTGGGCTTTCAGTGACTTCATAAAAGTGATAAATGACTCTGCTTGCACAGACAAAATAGAGATTGGCAGACAATTTAAAGTTAAGATTTCCCAGTAGAACTATCATTACCAACACGATCACATACTGGCTCTTCTATATGCTGAGACATGTTAAAATAAGGCCATGATGTTTATGGTCTCCACTTTCTACTGCCCAAAGGCTTTTCTTCCCTTCATATCTCCTGTGCTAGCTGTAGCTACGTTTTCCCAGTGGTGTCTGCTTGGGTACACAGATGTACACAAACACTCCTAAAATCAGTCATTTCAAGGAGCTTTAGGTTTTGCTGACACAATTGTGTATTTGGAAAAAAAAATAGTTTATTGGAAAATGGCTTTAGAGGACCAAAAAAACATTTTTACGTTAGGTAACATCTAGATCAGCACACTCAGAGCCTTTTATAAATAGTCCGCTCTTCTATATTCCTATAATTATACTAATATCACTTTAGTAAAGCCTAGGGTTTTCTCACACATCATCTCATTAGAACTTCACAATGACCTTGTTAGGGCATTTAAAAGATTCCACTCTCCTCTGATGCAGAATTTTTGAATGGCTTGACCAAGGTCACACAGCTAATATTTAACACAGCCTGCACTTTGGTGCTTTTCTCCACACCATATTACCTCTTCTTTTACATCTCTGTAAGTAGTGTTTTTCAGACCATGTAACAAGCAAGCAGTAATTATAACCATACACTCAAATCCAATCCAAATTGGAAATGACAAAGTTCGCATTTGTTATAGCCCTGGCTCTACAATTTCTGCCCACTAGTTCTAGGAGCCTCAGAGTCTTTTTCCTCTTAGAAATCTGGGAGGGGTGGGAACTGGGAGAAAAATCATATGATTGTGACTTGAATTTATTAGCTATGCAGTGGCAACCACGATTTTTTTTATTATTTTTTATTTTTTTTTAAATAATAAATTTTATTTTTATATTCCCCATACAATTGCAACCCCCCAATTCTGACCCCAATCCCTCCCCTCCCGCCCCTCACCCCCCAAAAAGTGTCTCTGGTTCATAGTTTTTTGTTGATTTTGATTTTCACTTTCTTATAGTTATTCATTTTCCTGGTCCCTTATTTAAGTTTTCTAGATTCCTGCTATGAGTGAGACCATCCGGTATTTTTCTTTTTTTTTTGGCTTATTTCGCTGAGCATGATCCCTTCCAGCACCATCCATGTTGCTGCAAATTGCATGTGTTTATCTTTTTTGAATGCTGAGTAATATTCCATGGTATTTATGTACCACATCTTCTTGATCCAGTCATCTAATTTGGGGCATTTGGGCTGTTTCCAAAGCTTAGCTATTGTAAATAGTGCTGCTATAAACATAGGGGTGCAGGTGTTCTTTGGAATGGATGTTTCTGTGTCCTTTGGATAAATACCTAGAAGTGGAATTGCTGGATCATATGGAAGCTCTATGTTTAGTAGGTCCAGAAATCTCCACACAGCTCTCCATAGTGGTTGGACCAGTTTGCACTCCCACCAACAGTGCAGAAGAGTTCCTTTTTCTCCACACCCTCGCCAACACTTGTTGTTGCTAGTTTTTTTAATAATTTGTGCCATTCTCACTGGTGTAAGATGGTAGCTCATGGTAGTTTTGATTTGCATTTCCCTGATGACAAGTGATGTTGAACATTTTTTCATATGCCTGTTGGCCATTTGCATTTCCTCTTCAGAGAAGTTTCTTTTTAGCTCTTCTGCCCATTTTTTGACGGGATTATTTTCTTTGTTGTTGTTGAGTCTCATCAGCTCTTTGCAGATTTTTGTGATCAGTCCTTTATCATTAGTGTTGTGTGCAAAAATGTTCTCCCAGTTGGTGGGGTTTCTCTTTGTTTTTGTTATTGTCTCTTTTGCTGTGCAGAAGCTCTTTAATTTGATGTAGTCCCGGCTGTTTATCTTTGCCTTCACTATCACTGCTTTGGGTGATGTGTCTGTAAAGATGTCCTTGATGTGCAAATCACGTAGTGTTTCGCCTATATTTCCTTCTATATTTTTTATGGTTTCAGGTCTTAGGTCTAGTTCTTTAATCCATTTTGAGTTGATTTTTGTGTATGGTGTGAGGTAGTAGTCAAGCTTCATTCTTTTGCATGTAGCAACCCAATTTTCCCAGCACCATTTATTGAACAAACTTTCTTTGCTCCAATGCATAATCTTTGCTCCTTTGTCAAAGATTAGTTGACCATAAATCTGTGGGTTTATTTCTGGATTTTCTATTCAATTCCATTGGTCTGTATGTCTTTTCTTGTTCCAATACCATGCAGTTTTGATGATTATGGCTTTGTAGTAGAGTTTGAAGTCTGGGAGTGTGATGCCTCCATTCCCTTCTTTTTTTTTCAGGAGAGCTTTGGCTATTCGGGGTTTTTTGTGATTCCATATGAATTTCATCAATAATTGTTCTATTTCTTTGAAGAATGACATTGAAATTTTGATTGGAATAGCATTGAATCTGTATATTGCTTTTGGTAGGATGGCCATTTTAATAATGTTTATTCTTCCAATCCATGAGCAGGGGATGTCTTTCCATTTCTTTGTGTCTTCTTCTATTTCTTTTAACAGTGTTTTATAGTTTTCTCTGTATAGGTCCTTTACCTGTTTTGTTAGATTTATTCCCAAATATTTGATTTTTTTTTGTTTCAATAAAAAAAGGGATGGTTTTTTTGATTTCTTCTTCTTCAGATTTATTGTTTGTGTATAGGAAGGCTACTGACTTTTGCGTGTTGATTTTGTATCCTGCCACTTTACTGAACTGACTGATGAGTTGAATTAGTTTTTCTGTGGAGTTTTTGGGGTTCTCTATGTATATTATCATATCATCTGCAAACAGTGATAGTTTGACTTCTTCTTTTCCTATTTGGATTCCTTGGATGTCTTTCTCTTGTCTTATTGCTCTGGCTAGGACTTCCAGTATTATATTGAAGAGCAGTGGTGAGAGTGGACATCCTTGTCTTGTTCCAGATCTTAATGGAATTGCTTTCAGCTTTTCACCATTGAGAATGATACTGGCTGTTGGCTTGTCATAGATGGCCTTTATGATGTTGAGGTATGTTCCTTGTATCCCAAGAATTTCAAGGGCTTTTATCATGAATGCGTGTTGCACTTTGTCGAAAGCTTTCTCAGCATCTATTGATATTATCATATGGTTTTTATATTTCTTTTTGTTGATGTGTTGGATAACGTTGATTGATTTTCGGATGTTAAACCATCCTTGTGTCCCTGGAATGAATCCTACTTGGTCGTGGTGAATTATCTTATGGATACATTGTTGGATTCTGATGGCTAAAATTTTATTGAGGATTTTTGCATCAGTGTTCATTAGGGAGATTGGCCTGTAGTTTTCCTTTTTTGTGTTGTCCTTGTTCGGTTTTGGTATTAGTGTAATGTTGGCTTCATAGAACGTGCTTGGTATTGTCCCTTCCTTCTCAATTTTTTGGAAGAGTTTGTGAAGGATAGGCACTAATTCGTCTCTGAATGTTTGGTAGAATTCATTTGTAAATCCATCAGGTCCTGGGCTTTTGTTTTTGGGGAGGTTTTTGATTACCATTTCAATTTCGCTGCTTGTAATTGGTCTGTTTAGGTGTTCTATTTCTTCTTTATCTAGCTTTGGGTGATTGTAGAGTTGTAGGAATTTGTCCATCTCCTCTAGATTGTTGAACTTGTTTCCATATAACTGTTCATAGTAGTTACTGATTATTCTTTTGATTTCTGCTGTGTCCGTTGTGATTTCTCCTCTTTCATTTGTGATCCTGTTTATTTGTGCTTTCTCCCTTTTGCAACCACGATTTTTTAATTTTTATGATTGAGTTTGTAATCTGGGATGTCATCTCTCACTGCTGATGTAACGGAGCAGTTAAAACCCTCCAGTGGTACTCAGGGTGCTTCAAGTATTGTGCTCTCTCTCTTGTCTGCTTCAGCTCTTGGTCCTTCAAGGGCAGCTCTTTTCCTACTCCTAAGTGGGAAGGGGCCCTTGACCCCACCCGATATCCAGCTACCATTGTTACCTTTACTAACTACTATAAATTGCCCTCAATCGAAGCTCTAAGGAAACTGTTTTTTTTTTTTTGTTTTTTTTTTTTTGTTATGTTTACTCACTTTTTATTGCATTTCCTCACAGGGTTTATAGGGACTGAACCAGAGAAACATCCAGGTAAGAAGCCCACACTATTTCGCCAGTAGTCACGTTTTTCCAACAATGCCCCGCTGAGTTAAAAAGACTACCCTACCTTTGAATGCATTAGTTCCCCTAACATCCTTCAGTCCCCCGAACCTACCCTGCTGGGCCTACCCTGCCTTTCTTCCCTACTGGCCAAACATGCCCACAGTTTAGATTATCAAGATGATAATCTCTACCTTCACTACTACTGAGACCGTTTTCCCCAAAATACCCTCTTCATTTTCTGTTATTCTTTATGAACATCTGTTGAATTGAAGCCAGATTTTTTTTGCCTGGATGTCAAGGTCACCCAAGCTATGGGTGATAGATCAGACACCAATTTTTCTTTCTCAGCTATATTTCTAGATATTTTTATTAGTGCTTAAAGATTTTTTTTCAAGTTACATAGCTATTTTTCCATCTTCTCTTCTGTATGGACATACTCAAATAAAATTTGTTGGCAACAGGTTAGTAGTGTCTTCTTTTTTTTTTTAAAAAAATTTTTTTTTAATAGAGGCATGTTTTTATTTTATTTATTTATTTATTTGTTTGTTTGTTTTGTTTATACATGCACTGGGTACAGTCAGAAGCGTGGGAGGGTGAGAGAATTCACCAGAGCCAGAGCGGGGAGCAGAGCAGGCAGAAGGACCGAAATACACTGCTGAGGGGAGCAGCGGGCGGCAGGAGAGGTCTGCTCGCCATGTGGGACCCTCCTCCGGTGGCCGGGGAGCAGCAGGGGATCGAACCGGTGCCGCATAGGCCGCGGGCAGCTTCGCAACCCAGCGCTCAACCGCTGCGCCACCGGGGAGGCCCCCAGTAGTGACTTCTTTATTAGTGAGGGAATCACCACATTAATTAGCATGGCATTGTGTTGGTTATTAAACAAACCAGACCTCAAGTTAAACAAAAGCTTGCTCATGAGGTCATAATCTAAGGTTATCATAATCCAAATCTATAAATGGGCATGTAGTTACTCATATAAATACATAATATCATAGTATTAAAAAAATCTAAACTTCTTATGAAAATTAGTGAAAGTGGTATTATGTGGGTTAGAATCTATGAGTCATGAGAATACATTTCCAGGGAGAACATGACCAAGTTAAAAAAAAAATAGCGCTCACTTCCTCTCTGGAGAGGACTTCAAGAAGGAAATGTGATTCCCAACACTCTTGCTATGATGAGGAAGAGTTGAGGTTTGTGGAAGATAATGAATCACATATATCTCTCTTGTCCACATTTGAAACCAGTTAAGAAATATATACAGGTGTCAGAGAGAAATACAATAAAAACTTCATCACAGATAAAGCCAAATTGGAGGCCAAGCAATGGAGCCAAAAATGCCTATTTCCCTCTTAATTTTAACCAGAGTAAAACTAACTCACTGATCCAAGGCAGATCCACTGAACATTTTTTAGGCCTTCTTTATGGAAGGGAGAAGGACTGAGAATAGTCTCTGAAGAAGAGATGCTAGGGGAGTGCACCACATACATATGCCTTAGTGACCCTCTCTCGCCCCTATCTGACCAATCAGATAAATCAGGAATCAGCCAATTTTTTCATTAAGAAAAGATGGCAAATATTTTAGGCTTTAAGACTTTTAGGTCTTTGTTGCAACAATTCAAATGTGCTATTATTATATGAGAGCTGCTGAAGATAATATGTAAATAAGCCAAGATGGCTGTTGTATTAGGTGGCTAAGGCTGATGTTATCAACTACCACAAAAAGTATGGTTTAAGCCACAGAAATATCTTGTCTCAACATTTTGGAGGCTAGAGTGTGGGATCAAGGCATGGGAAGGGATTTTTCCTTTTGAAGAATGTGAAGGAGAATCTGTTCTTCACTCCTGCTTTTTGGAGTTTGCTGGCAATTTTTTGAATTTTTTTAGTTGGTAGAAGCTTCATCCGATCTCTGTCTTTATCTTCACATGACATTCTCCCTATATACATATCACTGTCCAATTTGCCCTTCTTTTACATTTTTGAATTTTTTCTTTATTTTTTAAATTAGTCACTTGTTCACATATATATTTAACTTTGGGGTACATTTTCATACCTCCATTTGTGAACATGCTTCACTCACAGAAATCCACCAATTCCATGCCAATGTCCCATCCTCCTTATTTACCCTATCCCTGCCTCTCCTCTACCCTAGCCCAACCTCATTCCCTCTGGCAAACAGTATATTTTTCAGAGTGTAGAAATTACTTTTTTGTGCTTGCAGTATGAGTTCTTGGTTACTTATATTCCATAAGTGAAATGATCCAGTATCAGTGTTTCACCTTCTGAAACACTTAGCATAATCCCCTCAAGATCTATGCATTTTGCCCCAAAAGATATTATTTCATTTTTTAAATAGCTGAGTAGTTTTCCATTGAGTATATATATCCCACAATTTGTTAGTCATCTTTTGTTTTGGATACTTACGTTGGTTGTATCCAACACATGATTTGGCTGTAGTGGATAATGCTACTATTATCCTATGATTAGGATTGTGTAAAACTTTTTATATTAGAGTTTTCAAATTCTTTGGGTAAATAGTAGCAGTATTGCTGAATCATATGGTATTTCCATTTTTATTTTTAAAATATATTTTCATTTTCCATAGAGGCTAAACAAAATTACAATATATTCCCAGCAATAAATGATGTGTTCTTTTTTCCCACATCCTCACCAACATTTGTTGTCACCAATCTTTTTGATATAGGCCATTCGCACAGTGGTGAGGTGATATCTTTTGTGATTTTGATTTGCATTTCCCTTATTATAAGTGATATTGAACATTTTTTCATGTGTCTGTCAGCCATCTGAATGTCTTTGGAGGGGTGTTTATTTAGGTGTTTTGCACATTGGATTGCTTGTTATTAAGTTGTGTAAGTACTTTATTGATTTTGAAAATTATCTCATTGTCAGACATATGATAGGGAAGTATCTTCTCTAAGGCTGTAGGTTTCCTATTTGTTTTTGTGATAGTTTGTTTTGAGATACAAAAGCTTTTTAGGTTGAAATAGTCCTATTTATATATTTTCACATTTTTTTCTTGCTTTTGGGGTTGTGTCACCAAAGATATCCCTGTGGTGATGCCTGGTAGTATGTTACCTATGTTTTCTTTTAAGTATTTTATGGGTTCAGGGCTTATTTTCAAGTCTTTTATTCATTTTGAATTAATTTTTGTGTGTGGAACTAAGTGATGTTCTAATTTCTTTCTTTCTTTTTTTGCAAGTGACTGACCATTGTTTTCAACACTTGTTAAAGAAACTTTTCCTTTGGGCATTGTATGTCTGTGGCTCCTTTATCAAAGATTAATCATCCATGTATATATGAGTTATTTCACAGCTCACTATCCTATTCTTTTAATCTATATTTCTGTTTTTGTTGCAGTAATACGCTGTTTTGATTACTGTTGCTGTAATTTGAAGTCAGAGAGTATGGTAGTTACATTTTTCTTCTTTCTCTTGAGGTTGTTTTGATTATTTGGAAACTTCTGTGGTTCCATAGAAATTTTATAATTGTTCTATTTCCTTGAAAAAAGTCATTGGGATTTTGATAGGTATTGTAATGAACCTATAAGTTGCTTTAAGTAATATGGTCATGACAATGTTTATTTTTCCAACTCATGAACACAGGCTGTCTTTCCATTTCTTTGAGTGTTCTTTATTTCCTTGAACAGTGTCTTATAGAGTTTCAATCAACAGTGTTTCAATCAATAGGTACTTTATCTTCTTTGTTAAGTTTACTTGGAGTTATTTCATCATTTTTTAGTGCTGTTGTAAATGAGTATTTTTAATTTCTCTTTCTATGTAATTGTTTTTTAATTTCTCTATGTGTAATTATTTACATATAAAAATGCAACTGATTTTGCATCCTGCCACTTTACTGAATTCATCTTATTATTTATAGTAAATTTTTTGTATAGGGTTTTTCATATATGGCCTTTATTATGTTGAGATGTGTTCTATTTATTCCCATTTTAGTGAGAATTATTATCATAAATGGTTGTTAAATCTTATATAATGCTTTTTTTCACATCTGTTTAAATGATCATGTGATTTTTTTCTTCCTTTTTGTTGATCTGGTGAATGACATTGACTGATTTGTGTAGGTAGAACCAACCTTTCGTCCCTGGAATAAAATCTACTTAATCACAAAGCAAAATTTTCTTCATTTATTGCTGAATACAATTGCCTAAGATTTGTTGAGGTTTTCTACCTCTATATATATATCAGTGACATAGGCCTACAGTTTATTTATATTGTTACTGTTTGGTATTGGAATCAGGGTGATGTTGGCCACATGAAATATATTAGGAAGATTTCCAACCTCTTCAATATTTTTGAAGAATTTGAGTAGGTTCAATATTAGGTTTAGTAGAATTCACTAGAAAGGCTATCTGGTCCTGCATAGTTTTTTGCAAGGGAGAATTTTGATTACTCTTTGTATTTCTGCATGTGTGATAGGTCATTTTAAGCTGTTTGTTTCATTCTGATTCAGAATGTATAATTCTAAAAATTTCTCAAATTCTTCTAGGTTGTCCTAATTTTTGCATAGAAACATAGTATGTTCTTATAATACTTTTAATTTCTCCAGCATCGTCTGTAATTTCACCTCTTTTATTTTTGATTCTTTTTATTTGGGTTTTCTCTCTTTTTGTGAGTCCAGTTAAGAGTTTTTCAATTTTGGGCCTCCCCCGTGGGGCAGCGGTTGAGCCCTGGGTTGTGAATCTGCCCGCAGCCTCTGCAGCGCCGGTTCGATCCCCGACTGCTTCCGGCCACCACAGGAGGGTCCCACATGGTGTGCAGACCTCTCCTGCCGCCCACTGCTCCCCTCAGCAGTGTACTTCAGTTCTTCTGCCTGCTCTGCTCCCTGCTCTGGCTCTGGTGAATTCTCTCACCCTCCTGCGCTTCTGACTGTACCCAGTGCTTGTATAAGTAAATAAATAAATAAATATTAAAAAAAAAAAAATAAAATCTCATCTTTAAGAAAAAAAGAGTTTTTCAATTTTGTTTATCTTTTCAAAGAATCAGCTCTTTGTTTAACTGATCATTTGAACTTTCTTTTTGTTTTCTATTTCATTTATTTCCACTCTGGTTTTTTATTTACTTCTATTGATTTTTGGTTTTGTTTGTTTTTCTTTTTCTAGTTGTAAAGTTGTATTATTTATTTTAAATTTATTTTTTGATGTGGGCCTGTATTGCTATGTAATTCCCTCATAATACCACTTTTAGAGCATCTCACAGTATCTGGTATCCAGATATTAGTAGTTTCAAAATATTTTCTTTTTTGATTTCTTCATTGACCCAGGAGTTATTCAAAAGTGTTTTGTTTAAAATGTCGGTGAGGATGTGGAGAAAAAGGAACTCTCCTGCACTGCTGGTGGGAATGCAAATTGGTCCAATTACTATGGGAAAATGTTTGGAGGTTCCTCAAACTGCTAAAAATGGAACCTCCATATGATCCAACAATTCCACTCCTAGGTATCTACCCAAAGGATACAAAAACATTAATTCAAAAAGATACCTGGACACCTATGTTTATTGCAGCACTATTTACAATAGGTAAGCTATGGAAACAACCCAAATGCCCAAAAATAGATGACAGGATCAAGAAGATGTAGTATATATACACAATGGAATATTGCTCAGCAATCAAAAAAAGATAAACTCATGCCATTTGCAGAAAAATGGATGGAACTGGAAGGGATCATGCTCAGTTAAATAAGCCAGAAAGAAAAAGATAAATACTAGACGGTTTCACTTATAGGAGGAATGTAGGGAATCCAAATAAGGGATGGGGGGGGCGGAAGTAATTATAATAAAGTAAAAATCAAAATCAACAGGCAACTATAAACCAGAGATGTTCTGGGGGGGGCAGGGGGGAGGAGGGAGTTGGATCAAAACAGGGGTGGGAAGGGCACAAAGGACTATGGTGATGGTAAAAGGGTGAATTGGTGGTGGGAATTCCACAGGGACTATACTTATGATGCTAAAGCATACATTGTATAAAAATGAAGAATGATGTAAAAAATACAAAAAATAATTAAAAAAAAAGAAAATAAAAAGAAGTGTTTTGTTTAGTCTCCACAGGTTTTGCTTTATTCCAGGATTCCTTTTTTGGTTAATTTCTAGGTTTATACCACTGTGATCAGTGAAGATGCTTGACATAATTTATATTTTCATAAAATTTTTAAGACATGTTTTGTGTTCTAGCATATGATGTTTCTTTGAGAATGTTCCATGTGCATTTAAGGAGAATATATATTCATTTCAGTGGGGGTGGCAGTTTCTGTAAATATGTATTAAGTTCATCTGATTCAATACTTCATTTAAAACCTTTATTTCATTGTTAACTTTCTTCCTGGGTAATCAATCCCTTTGTATAAGTGGTATGTTGAAGTTCCCAATATTAATGTGTTTTTGTCAAAGTGTTGCTTAAAGTCTGTTAACAATGATTTTATATAATTAAGTGACCCTGTGTTGGGTGCATAAATATAAATGATAGTTTTATCTTCATGATGAATTATTCCTTTGATCATTTTATAGTGCCCATCTTTGTTGCTCATTATCTTTATTGGCTAAAAGTGAATTTTATCACATATGAGAATAGCAGTTCCTGCTTTTTGCATGTGTTATTGACTTGAAATACTTTAATCCAGCTTTTTACTCTAAGTTTGTGTTTGTTTCTAGGTTTTTAATTGGTTCCTTGTAAGGATTTAAAAGGCAGATACTTTTTGACTAAATTTGTCAATTTGTTCCTCTTTAACTGGTGAGGTCATGCCGTACACATTTAGGGTGATTATTGATATATTGGGCTTATATACTACCATTCAACCTTTTGTTTTATCTTTCTGTTGTTTCTTTTTCCATATATTTCTCTCTGCTTTTTTTTTTTTTCATTTTGATGACTTTCCCTGATGGTTCTCTCAGTTTCTACATCTATTTGTCTATATCTCCCTATTCTAGATTTTTACTTTGTTGTTACCATGAGGGTTATATCAAACTTTTCTTTGTCTAAAAGAAAAAGTCCTTTATGAGCTAATATCAACTCATCATCATTTAACTACACAGGTTCTGTGTTTTTCTTCATCCCTTTGAGTGTATGTTTTCCTTACTATTCTTGTTTATACTTCTGATTCTGCATTTTTATTGTCACTTTGTTCAAGGATTTGTGTGGGTTTTTTTTTTTTTTTCTTATAGAAAAACTCCTTTTAACATTTCTTGCTAGGGAAGGTCTGATAATGGTAAACTCCATTAGTTTTTGTTTGTCTGGGAAAGTCTTTATTTCACCTTCATATTTGAATGATAATTTTGCAGGCTAGCAGCTTTTGTCATTTAGAGTTGTGGACACTTCATTCCACTTTCTTCTGACCTAAAAGGTAACTACTGTGAAATCTGAGGACAGCCTGATTGGGGTACCTTTGTCTGTTACATTCTATTTTTCTTTTGTAGCTTTAAATATTTTTTCTTTATCTTTCTAATCTTTGACTTTTGATAATTTAACAATGATGAAGGTCATTTTGCATTTAGAAATTTCAATGTGCTTTCTGCTTCCTGGATACCTTTGTTTATTTCTTAGATCCTGCAAGTTCTCAGCTTTTGTTATTTTGAATAACATCTCTACTCCCTTCTTTCTTCACCTTCTGGAATAACAGTAGCCTACGTTTCCTCTTCAAATCGAGTCTGTTATTTGTCATAGAGTTTGGTCATTTTTCCGACGTCTTCTCTCTCCTCCATTTGGGCCATTTGAATATTTTCGTCTTCTATTTTAGAAATTCTCTCTTCTACCAACTTAAACCTATTTAAAATTCTTTCCATACTCATGTTCATTTCATTCAGTGTTTCTTTTTGTGTTATTTTAATATCTTCCATGTCTTAAGTGAAGAAATTTTTTTGTTCCTGATCTCCTGTCCAAGATCCTGTACCTATTATTCTGCTTTAACGCCCCTTCTGGCACCTCATTTAACATTTAAAAAGATTGTTTTTCTAAAATCTGTCTTTGTTATGTCCTCTACTTATGTGCCCTTTTTATATGCCTCAGTACTGCTGTTCTTCTCCCTCCACTTTTCCATCGTGTGTGCAGCTGTTCCTTGCTTCCTAGGCATGTGTTTTGTTTTATTTTCTCTTTTACAATTGGGAAACTGTGGGTTTATTTTTGTTTGTTTCTCTTCTTTGTTTAGCTTGGCTTCCAGTGGGGATGGGGGGAGGGAAAGCTGGAGCTCAAATACTGGGTCTCAGTTCTGATGAGAAATGAGGGCAGCTCCAGTCCATTAGATCACCACTGTCTTCTCTCACTGTCTAAAAGCAAACTCACTTCAGTGCTTCAGGAATTCTAAATTCCTGCCCCATCTTGGCATTGCTTCTGTGTGCAATGTGAAGCATGTTCCATAAAGCTTGAGTCACCTGGCAAAGGGTCACAGGCATGATTCACAAAGCGTGAGCAGTCTGATACAGGCTACCTTGCGCTGCCAGGCAGGGAACGTCAGGCATAGGCTGTTTGTCCCAGATAGCCTGGTAAATGGCTGCTCCCAGGCGGAAAGTCCAGACTACAAGGTACTGCAAATCACCCACTTTAGATCATGTTGATGGGCTTAGGGAGAGATCTCTCCCATGCACTCTACCTCTGCCCTGCTCTCCTTGACAGAGCCTCCAAGTGGCACCACTGCCACAGTTTGCTTCATCTGGTCTTTCTTCTGGGTGCGGACGGAGCCTCCCCTACTTACACTGAAACTGCCACCACTGATGCTGCCACTGCCATTGCCAATATTGAACTTATAGCAAAAGAACCCGTAGTCCCATCTGTATGCTCTTGTATGTACAACACTCCCTCCCCCAAAAGTTCCTCTGGTAATGTTTACTATACCTGGTAGAACCTATGGTGGCAGCCACAGCTTGTTCCACAAACCAAGTTATCTGCTGATCTGGCCACAGCCTCCTTCACCTCTTCCCTCACCTTCCCCACAGCAAACCACCAACCTCAGCACAAAACTCCAAGAAAGTCTACCATCTCTGTAGATAAGCCTTCAGATTTTCCTTAGACCTAATTTTATTCTAGTTTCATTTTCCTATTTGTTCTGTTTAGGGGAAAGAATGAACCAAACATCTCTATTTTCCATGTCATAGGTTCAAATTTCCCCTTTTTGTAAGATTCCAGTCATATTGGATTAGGGGACCCACTCTCCAGTATCACAATTATTAATCAATTATATGGCCCTTTTGCAGATTAAGGTCACATTTTGAAATACAGGGGATTATAACTTTGACATGTCAATTTAGGAAAGATAAAATTCAACTTATATAAAATGTTGAATTTCAACATAAATGTCATGTGTCATGGAATATAATCTCTTTTTTCCCCATCCATTTGAAGCAGGTAAATGTATGAGAGCCATGCAAATCAGACCCTGGCTTGTAAATTACCAACCTCTGAACTGTTACCTCTCCTCCAGAGGGGAATTCTAAGTTGGGGAGGGAAAGAGGGACCAAAAGCTTTCCTCTGGTCCCAATCCCTCCATGGATATGAGTGTGATATCACATATCATGTAGACCACAGGAGCCTGGCTCACTATGAAGCAAATTATATTCAGATAAAAGGGGATATATTAGCAAGTTTGGTGGAACTGGATAGACAAACAAGAAAAAAACAAAGAAAAACAAAAGCCCAGAAAGATAAAGTAAATTAGAAAACCTAAAGAAAGATTTGCAAGAATAACATATCCTCTTCATTTTATAGCATTTATGAAATAAGATAGGTGCTATTAAGAAATTTATCAACATGTTCAAAATAATTAATGAAGAGGAATTTAATTTCTACAGGGAGGAAACCTGGAGAGATAGGTACCAAAAAATTTAGATTGAGTAGACTGAGGTTACAAAAACCTGACTAAAGCTACAGTTGTGAAGTTAAAAAAAAAAGTATTAAAAAATCATTTGTATTTTAGGGACTCTCTATGACTTTCTCATTCCTGAAAGTTTTTCTTGTACATTATTATAGTACTTAATATTCTTCATCTTGGAAGAAATGCAAATAAGGGTTTGATTTTCACTATAAAATTTTGCTGTCCTATAAGCATTTTTAGTCGTATAGATTTTTTTTAGTGTGTAATCTTCCCTAGGCGTTTAATTTCCAACTATTGATCTTATTCTTTAATTTCAAATTATTGATCTTCTCCTTTAATTTTCAATGGTTTTTCACATACCCTTTAATATAAACTTTAACGAGTGAACTGAAGATTGTGGGAGGTAGTTTTAAGGGACATGACACACACCCCTCCCTACCCTAGAACACTTCTACAAAACCTGCTCAAATATCAAGTCACATGACTAAAAACAGATCATATGTCCTTAGTTATTTTAACCCTCCCTGAATAGAATTGTCTTCATAGATTTGTAATTTAACAAGGGTCTCTGAGATTTAATTAAGAGTCAGTTTTTTTCCTATAATATTTATGTAAAAGCATTTCTGCATCTCTTACTAAGCTTCTGTTAAAGGTTCTCAATTATATTATTTAGTGCTAGTGAATAAAGAGCTTAGATATAAGCTATTTCTATACTTTATTTCAAGAAATAAGATAATGTCTCCTGATGAACTATTTTCTTTAATTAAGGTGCCCATACTACAGAACTTTGAAATACCCATTTTGCTTTGTCTTTTTAGGTGCTCAGAGATAAGTTTTATACTTGATTTCAGTTGAGAGGCTCAATTTAGAATTTTCAATTCAACTTTCTCCTCCACTTCATAATTTAGATCTTTCAATTTTTAACTTGCTTTAGTGATTTTTTTTTAATATAGTACCTTTTATTGCAACCAGACACAAAACTATTTTGAATGCCAGTAGGATATAAGTAAATGATTGGCTCTTTTCACTTTGTCTAAGACATATTTTTGTGAGCTTAGTTGTTTCTATTGCTTCCTTGGGTTATAATGATTTTTTTGTCCCCCCTCATTTTTTAATCAATAATTTATTTCCTGAAATAACTATATTTGTTAAAGAAACAAATACATGTTGGACTCAAGAAATGCATCCTTTTTTTTTTAATTGAGGTGAAGTTGATTTATGTGTCATTGAATTTGTTTTATGGATTGTAGGCTCCAACCTCTACAAATGTATATTTCCAAATCTTGCCCACCTCCAAAGTCCAAAAATCCTCCAATGTGGCTTCATTTTGTGTGTGTGCATGTCTGTATATATGTGTTCAAGACATTGTTTTAGGCAATAAAATTGCCATTTGCCAGAGGAGAGGAGCAATCCTTAGTGAGCTCAGGTTCATAACAATCACCATATGCTGGACAAAGAGCACAAGGACTCCCTGTTCTATAAGTGGAAGGAGTTCTTTGTTCAAGAGTTTGGCTGACCTTGCTGCTTTTAACTCCCTTTTCCATTGTCCTGTATAGCTACATTACAGGTGGGCATTGGGGAGGCTTTCTTCCTAACAGCTGCAACATTTTAGTTCCTCCTTTCTGTTGGTACTAGTTTTAGGGTTAAAATTTGCATTCTCACTTCTGTTTGGTGAGCCTTGGCATATTTCTCGTAATGTCACTGCCTCCCCTGTTAGAACTGTTGGTCTGTTTATTTCCTGAGTACTCCCTGGATTGACTCTTGTAAAGTCATGGCCTATCACTTGGATCTAGCCCTAATTGATTCTTCCTGTGAGCCATCTGCCTTTATACTCTGCGCTGCCCCCAAATTATGTCACCTCAAACTGGGAGACAATGTTCTGACATCGTGCAAATCCATATCTTATGGTGGGACTGCTGGAAATGGCTTTTATAGAGTGTAACTATTCTGTTAGTCAGATCATGCACAGCAGGAAGTGTTTAGAAGTTTTCTTCTAGATCGCTGGTTCACCAGTATCCCTGTCTCTTATCCCGTGTGTTTTCTACTACCATTAGCTTTAGCATGAAGCAGAGATTTATATAACTGCTATCCCAAAAGGCACATGGTTATCTGCTGTTGGTTATTTTGAAGTGCTGCGTCCAAGCAGGAAGGATGAATTTGAGCAAGATCTAAGTCTTTTTTTCTCTCTGCTTCTAGAAATGCCAGATTAGGCTGAAGGCCATCGTTTTCTTATCTGATCTTATTGAAGGCTGAAAGTAGTAGTCAACTTCTGACACTTTTTTCCTGGTCCCCTGAAACTCTATCTGATATTTATGTGATCTTTGTTCCAAGATACATTAGGCACTTTGTACAGACTTCTTTGCTATCAAATAATATCTTTTGCCCTCATCCTGGCTTGGAATGGGGGTATCCTTTACCTCATCTTTGCTTAGCTATTATCAGATTTTAAGGTCTGTTATTTGTAATTCTCCACTTACAGGCATCAAATTCTGCATCAGTAAGTATTCATTTTGGTGCAAGTGATAAAAATCCAACTCTTAAATGTTTAAATTGAAGGAATATATTGCTTTCCATAACCAGAAAGACCAGAGATGCAACTGTCTTCAAACGTATTTGTTATAGAGGTTTAATGTCTTTGGGACACATTTCTTCTCATCTTTTCTGCTACTTATTTTGAATACATTGTAATTGCTTTTCCATTTTTTTTGCAAGATTAGCCACCATCAAATTTAGTCTTGCATAATTCTCAGGGCTAGCAGCCAAGATAGCAACTGCAAAGATTCTTTTCTTGACCTGTCTGAGTTACCTGCTCATTCCTCAGGAGGATTTCATATTCTGATAGGTAAGGCCTACAACACATAGTGCTCTCCTCTTGATTCAGGAGTGGGATCAGCTTCATGGGTTGAGAATGTAGAGAGGTGGTTTTCCTGAAATAACATTAAGTCAAAAAAGCTATATCCTCGGCATTGGTTATCTACAAAAAGGAAGGCAAATATGAAACACAATTCAGTTTTAGTTATATACTCTCATGTGATTATTGAACACATTTCTAAAGCATAGTGGTTCTCAAATATTTTGCTTTTTGTCATTCTAACTTGATTTGCTATGTATAATTCCCTTTAACTCCTTCCATTTTGCTGTAAAAGGCATCATTTTGTCTTTCCTTATGGCTGAATAAAATTCCACTGTGTCAAGGACATTATTAAGTGAAACTTACACTTTGTTTTGCCCCTATTAGTATATGTGGCATTGAAGAATACAGTAAATATAAATATAGATGCAATCTGGCACCACTTGTACTAAGGCACCAACAGTTTTACCCTCACTATATTTGCACTACCAATACATATATCTCTATGGTAAAAAGGTAAAATAACATTTTAGCATTTTAAAGAAAATTATTTTGCTCTCACAAATAATTTTGCCCTCACCCTAGAAGGATGCAGGTCTATGTTTCTATAGACCATATTTTGAAAACCATGATTATTCTTGCAATAATTAAAATAGCAAAATTTTATTGATATCACTCCTGGGTATTTACCAAAAGAACATAGGAAGACTAATATGAAAAGATTTATGTATCCCTATGTTCATTGTAGCATTACTCACAATAGCTAAAACAAGAAATCAATCTAAATGCCATCAACAGATGACTGGATAAAGAGATTGTGGTGTATATATTTCATGGAATATTACTCAGATATTATAAAAAGGCGAAATAGTGTCTTTTGGGCCAAGATAGATGGATCTTGAGGTGATGATGCTAAGTGAAAAAAGTCTGAAAGTGAAAGAAAATTACTGGATAGTTTCAGTCATTTGTGGAATAATCAAAGAAGGATCAAAACCGGGGTGGAAAGAGCACAAGGGACTATGGTGATAATGCACTGGTGAATTGGTGGTGGGAATTTCACGGGGACTACACCTGAGAGGAGAAAGTATACATTGTACAAAAATGAAGAGTGATATAAAAAATATATATATACGTAAGAAAAGAAATTTAAAAAAAGAAAAACAAACTGGCAAAACACCGCAAAACTAATTCTTAGACTCTTAAAAATATAGTGGTTACCAGAGAAAAGTGACAGAAGAGGGAATAAGAAAGGTAATATGATAAGGTGTTGCTACTGGTGCTTTGGTGGAAGGTGAGTGGAGCATGTGCACATGTTGAGGTATAAAGTTGTACTCCCAAAATAATATGGTTATGTAATGAAAGGCAAATCAATAAAATTTGATTTTAAAAAAGACATTTTATCAGAATCTATGAATGTGAGCTGTTAATTTAGTTCACCCTCTGATTTTTACCTCTTTCATTTCATTGTGACAATACATGTCAAACTAGACATGAGTGATGCTGCTCTCATAGAACCCTTGCTGTAGTTGGTTCTCCTTTACTAACACTTGGACATCCTTGATTCCTTTTACTGCCAACTACATAAACAAAATGTTTTAAGAAGTCATCATAGTCAGAGGCAGAAAGGATTTCATCAAGCTCTCAATCGATGGTATCTTAAGAAATAACAGCCAAAGAATACTCAGCATAGATTTATTCAGCACAAAGTAAAAATATTCATTGATCATCTCTAAAATATTCTGTTTATGTTCTCTCTCTTTTTTTAAAAAAGATTTATTTATTTATTTATTTATACAAGCACTGGGTACAGTCAGAAGCGCGGGAGGGTGAGAGAATTCACCAGAGCCAGAGCGGGGAGCAGAGCAGGTAGAAGGACCAAAGTACACTGCTGAGGGGAGCAGCGGGCGGCAGGAGAGGTCTGCGCGCCATGTGGGACCCTCCTCCGGTGGCCTGGGAGCAGCCAGGGATCGAACCGGCACTGCAGAGGCTGCTGGCAGCCTTGCAGCCCAGCGCTCAACCACTGCGCTACCAGGGGAGACCCTATTTATATTCTCTTAAGGGTAATAATTAAAATGGCACATAGCTAAATGCTATGAGTTGGATACAAGATAGCATAAAGTTTCATTTATGTGTCTGTACAGAACTATGGGAAATTATCTTGTTTTCTTTCTCAGATGATTTTCTAATTATGAACTTTATTTCAACTCTCTTAAAACTTCCATAATTAAATTTAAATGTTAAATGATGTAAATTAGAATGAACTGATAACTGTCTGAAAAGGTGGTTGATGAAAGTTTTAGGAAATCCAGGCGCTTATCCTTACTTTCACTTGAAAAACAAATTCATTCAAATCATTTAACTTTTCTTAATTTCCCTTCCTTCATTCATAAAATAAGAGTATCAAGCTAAAAATGTTTCAGAGGTTTATTCATGTGGTAGGATTTAGCTATAGCATATTAAAAAATAGTTTACTTGTGATGGGGAAATTTGAGATTCTTTGAAAGTTTTGTCAGTATTGTGAAGTACTGAATATAAAAATATGCAATATGAAAAGAAGAGGGACAATGAATGTCATTTTGTATATTGAAATTTTTTTGTATATTTTTGTATATCATTTGGATTCTTTATGAGAAAGCTCTTATTTCTTCTTGTCCTTTATACCTAAAGCCAATCTTATCTTTTCTCATTATAATTACCTTATGTGTGGACTCTCAGAAATATGCAAATATATTAAAATGCTGGATTTACTACACACAAAAATGTTCTGAGATAAAGGAAGTCTAATTGTATCTGATATAAAGTGATTAGGTAAATTTGATTTTGAATCTCTTTATCACTCATGGCATTTTTATTATAACCTTTTCATCAATGTTGGGGTAACACTTAGCAAAGAATTTCAAATTTCTTACAACTGAAGCACATCAGTTGTCACCCTATGGTTACTAATATTTTATGTCGACTTAATGTTCAATTGTAAATATGTTATTCTTCTGTTTGCAAAAAAATAGATTCTTTAAAAACTTCAGTTCAAATAAATGAAGTATCAATGGCATTCTAGTTGCTATTACTGATATCAGTCTATTGATACTATAGCTATTTTTTATGGAAGAGTATTTTAGTGACATACTAGCAAAAAGTTAGCTGCTATTTATGTTCATAGAGTAAGGACTCATCATCTCATATACAGTCTTTTATTTGTGTTAATCAACTCCCATAGTAATATTCTAGAGCCACAAAAATAACCACATATTATCCAAATAATTTATCATTTAATAATTTCAAGAGTTATAAACTCCAGAAAACTCACATATTTAACTCTACCAAAACCATCCTTTTCATAAGAATGGGTTCATAAACCAATAAAACTGCACACTTGTCACTTGAAGTATGAAAACCCATGGCAATTAGCTCTAAATAGAGGGGGAAAGACTGATGGTGGTGTTAATAGCAAATAATACATAAAATAAATAAATCTTTGCTAGTTTGGCCACCAAATGAATGTGGAAAGGTTTTCATGTTGAAGAAAGAAGATGAGTAGCTAGATGGATGCAAAGATATATAAGAAGGGTGATTTAGTGGTTTAGATAGGATTAAGATCCACAATTTTAGTACTCCTGAATGGTTTACTAAATAGTTTTGTGATCTTAAAAAATGTTTCTCACTTTTTTTCAATATGGGAATTGTCTAATGTACTAGTGTAGCCTAAGCTCAGACTATGGTTAGGGATGAGGTGGGTGCTTATGGACACAATGATAGCTTCCACTCTGTTGGCTGGTGGTAGAAATTAAATGTCAGGCTGAGACTATCTCATAGATTGACCTGAAGGCAACTGAGGTTATTCAGAAAACAAACTGCACATTTAGGCTTCATGGAGACAAAGTGGACTGTGTGTTTTTGGTTTTGTCTGGTTGTCCAGCACATAACATTAGCAACATATATTTAAGCATAAAGGAGCACACAAAGTAAGTTTTTCCAAGACAAAATTAGATTAATGATTTGGAAACTTAAGGGCTTTAGGATATGATGGAGCTCATTTGAGGTCATCTTAATTAAGCTAAACATGTTTTTATCCTTCTCAAAATTAGTAAGGAAAGCCAAGATCTATTTTTCTTGTCATAAAAGAATAACCACAAAGGAAGTCTGGTGTGAAAAATAAGCCAAACAAATTTCTCTTAGAAAACATCTGTTTCTTATATATCTGAGGTTTAGTTGAGTGAAAATGATACTTAAAGGATAATAGTAACAAAACAGAGTAGATTATCGCATAACCAAAATTTATCCCTGAAATGAGACTATATAGAGTTTAAAAAATGGGAGATATAATAGAATTTGAAATTTGCCATTTGCTACGGAGACAAACATTTCTTCTTTATTTAGGAACAGCAATGACTCTGTAGAAACTGTATTGTTTCATCAATATCAGAGCATTATGGAAACTAAAAGCACTCTTCTATATATACCACTGTCTTAGGTATTGTATGAAGAGAGCTACCAAACATTGGAGTTATTTGGATACCTAGAATCTTATTAGATGTGCCTAGGTATACAGGTTATATGACTTAAATATTTCAGTGTATATGAAGGAAAATTATTTTGCCTATTATTTTACTTACACTCCAAAATAATATACAGCATGATAAACCAAAATTTCTTCAATAGAAAAGGAAAGGAAAGGAAATTATCAAGACTGATGAGTCAGGCAGATATTTACATATTAAGAATGAGGCCAAACTAAAATATCTGCTATGCAGATATTTTATTAACTGGCCATTTATTCTAAATAATAATAAAAAATTATTATAATGACAATAATGATGAAGCACTATTTTAGATGGAAGTGTATCACTGTGATGTAATTTCTTATTTTAAAACTTGGTTCAAAGACCTTTATTTAAAATAAATGATAAAACATATAAATGTAGAAAGATATTTAGCTCTTTCTACAGGATGAGAAGTGATTTAAATCATCCATTAAAAGAAAAGAGCAGAACCAGAGAGCAATATCAAAAAATCCAGAACCATGAATAACTTCCTCCTTCTTACCAACTTCATTCAAAGGTAATATATTCAGGGAAAGTATTTCTATCCTGTTTAGAACTTAGGATAACTAAAACATAAATATTTAAGTCATCAAATTAGTCACTTAAGACTAATAAAAGAGTAAGTGATCCATATGAAGAAAGTGTTGAAGCTTTTCCATCTTTTGACTTTAGATCATGCTGTCCTTGTAAATGTTTATCATTTATCTTGAAGTGTTTCTCAAATAGTACCATACAGAGAGAAGCGCATATTACTTAACATTTATATAACAATTCTCTAATGTAAAACATAAGAATGTCTTTCCAGAGTTTTACGTGATACAAAAAAATCTGATGTGATAAAGCTTTGAATAATTTTTTAATTGGCAGATACAACTATAAGATTGGATGAATTGAGAAATAAATTGACTCTTGATTTAATTCTCACATGTATATTCCCTGAACAGTTTTTATAGCCTACACAGAGCTCAGTTAGAAATGTCTGGTCTCATTACACAAGAAGCCAAACTCACAGTGAAGTTCAGAGCTAAAGGAAGCAGAGGCAGGAAACAGTCACTGAGTCATATGATGGGAATGTATGGCTAGTGAGCTTTGATAACATTCAGCTAAACCACAATGTTGATTTTGGAAGATTTGTCGTGGGAACCCTAAGTGGAGTCCTTACCCTTTTGGGGTGCATTTGTTTTTAAGTTTCTGATTGTGTTTAAATGGTTTGGGCCAGTAATTTCTTATTAAATACAGTGGCAGAGAAACCTTGAAATGATACCCTCTGTAGTGTATCACATAAGCTGTTCAGCAATTGTCCTAAGTGGCCAACCACTCACCTTATAGGTAAAAAAGTCAAAGCTTCCATTTCAGTCAAAAAGCTATTTTTTCTCAAGCCTCCATCCTGTTTTATGGGGATTACTTTCTATCAATCCTATTGGCCACTGCTCTATGTTTAGCTCTCTTTTCATTGACAGTTGATAATGACCCAGTGTGTCAAAATAAACTTTGAAAATAAAAAGATCAGGGAAGGTGTAGCAGGAAGTCCTTACCTTTGGTGATTCTGTTTCTAAGTTTTTTTCATGTGCTCTTACATTTGCCTCCAACAGGGCTGTTGCTGCACAGTTCTCCATGACCTCAGTTCCTGTCACACCTTCCTATTCCAGCACCCATGCTGTCCTCAGGTCTGTTCTTCGAAGTGTTGGTTCATCATTCCATTGAACAAATATCTATGGGCTACATACTAAATACCAGGTACTATTCCAGTGGCTGGATACGATAGTAAAAAAATTCTCTGTGCCTTAGGACATACTAGTGGGGTGAGAAAACAGTAAGTTAAAGTAAGTATTTAGTATACTTAATCTTGATACCTGCACTATTGAAAAAACATAAGATAGAGATAGGGAGTTGGCAGGAGTGGAGTACTTGCGATTCTAAATTGGGTCGTAGGGCATATGCCACACTGAGAAGATGGATTTTAAGTCAATATGGGAAGAATATATCTGCTGTAGCCCTTTCTGAAAAGGGATCTCTGAGATGAACAGCTAACCCTGGTCTAATATAATAGCCTGGTGAATATAACACTTCAAAGTAGTTTTGTTTTTTTAGCTTCAGCACTCTGTTGGTTAAGGAAACTACACCAAGTTGGTCAGAGTCTTGGGGTAAAATGTTCTTGTGGAATCAACCAGCTAATTCTGTCATAATGCTATTTTCTAAGCACTCAAGACTCCTCTCACAACCTCCATAAAGTCCAAGAATGAATACATATATCACATAATTAGTAAATCTCTACCAGTAAAACTAGTAAACCTGACCCTTTGTTCTTGAAGGCAGTCAATTACTGCCCATTTCTGTGAATGAAGTGGAAATTAAACTTTGGAGGCTAAGGAGTTAGAGTCTGAGTAAATCCTATGCTTGGATTTTCTTGACTTTTTGTTTTTCACATTTGCACTTTGCAATGTTTTATACAATTAACACAGGAAATAACTGAGAATTTAATAAATTTTAATTTCAGAACAATTTTAACCACAGAAAAATTGAACAGAAAGTACCCACCTCACTCACAGTTCCCCCTATTAATAGTATCTTACCCTAGTGAGGTATAGTAACTACAATTGATGAGCCATTATTGATACATTATTATTAATTAAGGCCATCCTTTATGCTCAAGTTCACTCTTTGTGTTGTACAATTCAATAGATTTTGACAAATGCAAGATCAGATTTACTAATTATGTAGTATATGTACTCACTCTTGGGCTTTGTGGGAGTTGTGAAAGGAGTCTTGTTTGAAGAGGGTCAAACCTTAGACAATATCTCTACTTCATAAAGAATTGTGTCCATGAGACTTGGTTCCACAGGGAAGTTTTGCATGTAATAATGGGCTTATGGTTTCTAAAGATCAGGTGATCGTGGTGAACTTTTTAGGTATCCCAGTTGCTAATTGTCTGTGGAAGGTCTGACCTTCTTGTGATTACTTATGTCCCTCAGGATCACAAAACCTTATTTAACAGAAGAATACCCCAGAAAATGCCTGACAAGTCTCATACTCAGAAATTTCTGAGCCCCAGATTTCTCACTAAAAGGAGGCATATTGGTACTTTCCTCACAATAATGAGACACACTGTATAAATTACTTACATGTAACCAATACTCAGTAATTGACATCTATATTTTACTATTCAACTGTTATCATTTCCCACTGAAAGTAGCTTTTGCTTTTAAGTTTCTCCAAAGAATCTCCCAGTACAGTTTTAAAATGTTATACCTCAGAATTCTTGAGCTCTTCATTGCACTACATAGTGTGTAATGGAAAGATAAAATGGGCTGGACACAAAATTTCCATTTTATTATATATATATTAATGTATTGGGTTGCAATGTACACATAAAGTTTAAAAACTATATTTCTATGAAAAGTTGCTTTTAGACAGTGATCCTCTATTGTATCTTTTAAAGTCTATAGCAGAGTGTTGGATAAGTTCTTGCATGTTAGATTCTTTAAATTTCTAAGGTCCAGAGTTTAGCACAGATCACTGATTATATAACTATATTCTTCATACTCTTTGGAATTTTCACTAGGTCCTATCATTGGATTTTAAAAAACAAAACATAAATACCTTAAACTTTCTGAAAATCAGAACATATCCTCTTCTAATAAACTATTAGGATTTTTCTTAATAAATTATTTACTGCTCTTTGGATCTTAGACAATTAAATTTCTAGTGTTTCTGATTTCATATAGTCCCCCTCTTTGCATTCATTTATTCAAAAGTATTTTTTGAGTGCTTACTGTATTACCAGGCACCAGAAATACAATAGAAAAATTTTTTTCATTTTATATCTTGCCTTTTTCCAAGCTTCATTCCCCTTCCATCAGTTGCTCTTGGCTAAAAACTTGCATTGTAATATTTTATGCCAAGCAGGCTGGATATCAACCTGTGGAAAATACTTCATTATATCATAAGTACATCATATGGCCACATGACATTGTAAATACATGCTAACATACTTCAATGTGACTCAAATGATTTCCTCAGAGCAAAAAGAGCATGTGGAATTCCTTAAAACAACACAAAACCCCAAAACTTTTGAAATAAATTTTCAAATTCTTGCCATTAAAATTATAAAGGTGTTGGATAAAATTATTTTCCATTCTATTTAAAAGTTTTTCAAAAATTTAAAACAATATTGTATTTTGTGTCATATCCATTTTTTGGTTAATGCAAGGTATCTCCTTAAACTCAAAGCTATTGATCCATTTTATGTATTTTTATTTTCTTTAGCGTTCCAATTTTGAGAATGACCTTGAAGCAAACATTGATAAGGAAAGATGGAAAGATATTAGTATGTAGGAAAGAATTCAAAAACTTCCAACTAAGCCATTGCTGATCTTCTGGGATCCCCAACATCCTTAGTCCTTTTGCATTTGTTGCTTGGCAACCATGTTTATACTACAAAGACTTTCTCCTATTTGTAGCCCATGAGGTCACTTTAGGTGCTCCCTAGTCCAAATCCCAAGAAATCTCTCCATTCTTCTCTTATCCTTGGACTGTTCTGGGTCAGGATTGATCTTAACATGCATGTGAAGTCATTGAAGAACACTTTGATCATGTTTTATGAGTAGTATATAGCCTGGTGTCCACAGTGAGAGGTTTTCATCTTTAGAACTCTGAACTTTCCACATTTTAATATTTCCAATTCATCTAAATAAACCTGATAGTTCATCTTATTTTTGCCTATTCTAACCCTTGTTTCCTTCTTATAGCTTTGTGTGGATAGGCTTTGCCTATAATTTTAAATTGAAAGGTTTAAAATAATTCAACTACCAGTATTAATGATAGTATCTTATTTCTATAGACATTCATACAATTCAAACTGATTATATCCATTACTTTACTTGATTTTGTTTGAAGAGAATAATGGGGATTCTGTGACCTTAGAAGGCCAATTTATGAGCTCTTTTTCAGGAAATTAGTGACACTCAGCCATTTTCTACAATACCCTCATAGCATAAAAAATTTTTCTAGGGCTGCAAATTGCTTATAATTTATGTTGTTCTCCTTTGAAAACATTTTTATTTCTTTTCTAATGAATTTATGCTGCAAAGCATATTTTCATGTTTCAAGACTATGTATTCTGGATATATTACACATAGTGCCATCATTTTCTAATTTCCTAGAGCATTTTTTGAAAGTCAAAAATATTTTTTTAAAAAATGTTTAATTATTTTAACTGGTCTCATTTAAAAACATTTTATAACATCATGGACCATTTCACTTCGGTAATTAAAAATGCCTTTCAATTTCAGAAAAACTAAACTGCATTAAAATTATTAGTCATCTGTTTGTTTTGAGATTAATTTACTTTAAGGCAACCTGAATTCATTTCCACTAATTGTACATGTAACTTAGCAAGTGAGCATTTGGGGGAAAATATTCTTAGGTTTAATTTACAAATTTTCATAATCAATTTTAAATAATAAATATCAGTGTGTTAGCACAATATAGTAGACAAGGAAATTAGTTCAACAATATAGCTTATAATCAGAACAACAATCAAAATTTAGAAGCAATATTATATTAGAACATATTTAAGAAGTTTCATATTTTAGAACACCAATATTAATATTAATATTCGTGTGTATGCCAAGGTAATATTTTTCTAAGTGATAATGCCTCCCATTGATTTCCCATTTACCAGATAGATACCAAATAGGTCAAATTTGCCTAATGTTCTTTCCATTAAGATAGGGAGAAAATTTATGGAGTGTTTCAGAAACTCTACTGAGGTTCTGTTAGCAGGCAGACTTAAGGGCACCTGAAACCCCTAAACTTACATGCTCTAAAAGCATTTTGCCATACACTACCTAAAGGCAAAGTGACTTTTAGTGTAAAGAACTTTAATAGAATTAGTGTGCATAGAGAGAGATGAAACTATAGCAGTTTCCCAGTGAAATACCCAAAGTCACCCATCCTGGTGTGTGTAAATGTCCAGCTAAAAAGGGTTAGACCAAAGCAGGGCCACAGAGAACTGAAAGCTCACCATAAGTCTAAGATACCTTTGGCAGGGAACATAAGAAAGGGAAAAAAGGACCAAGTCTAGGACAAAAAGAGCAAAATCAAAATACAAATCAAGAAAAAAGCTCCCACTGTCAACTCCTCCCCTAGCCATGTCTCCATGCCTTTACTCTTCCAGTGTCTCTATGTATCTCTCTTCCATGGCCCCAAAAGCCCTGGTGTAAGCCCAAAGGAAAGCAACAAGTTAACCCCTTTCCTCCATGTTTCTCTCTGCCTCTCCTGTGTGTCTATCTTTTGTATACTTTTCTGTTATAAAGCTGCACCTGGATACTCAGCTCTGCCCCTCATTAGGTGGAGCAGGGAACATGGACCCTCCCCCATTTTATGGACATGCCCGTGTTACAGTTCTACTCACATTGAAGTGGCTACATTGTTCATCTTAACCCCATGTGTACCTGAAATAAACATAGTATAAAAAAATAGTATGAAAAAGAGGCTCAAGAACAACAAAAATTTTGCAAAAATCAAACTTGTAAAAATCAAAAGTTAAAAAGACAAAATCAAAACCAAGTTCTTTCCATTGAATCAAAATCAAATTTCTAAAGTTGGAGAGTAAGGTTCCAGATGCTGTCCTACAAGCCTTAGACTTTGAAAAAAGAAAAACAAATTAGAGCAATTACCAAGGGAGGCTCATGACCTTATTTATCATCTCAGGGTTTCCAGTAATTGGACCAGGTATATCCTGCAACAGAAGCTGAAAGAGCAAAATCAAAGTACAAATCAAGTCACCCAAACTAGGAAAGGATGACAGCAAAAATCACAAAATCTTGTCTTAAGCCTGGCTATACCATACCAAAGTAGTTATCAAAACCTGGAATAACTGCCTCATGCAAAAATATGTCAAATGAACTTGGAAGTTTGGGACTGTATTCCTGATTTCCCCAAAGGACTTTAATCAAATCAGAGTGCTTCCCAAAACAGACTTTCCAGGGCCTTTCCAAGGGCCTTAGAACCAGCAGTCAAACAAATCCAAAAATTCAAATGGCAAATACGTTCCAAACAAATTTTACAGACAAAAATTCCCAGTATTACCCCTTTCAAATTTAATCCAGATAAAAGCACTCTAATTTTCTAATCCAGACCTTTCAAAACCCAGTCACTCCAAAAATCTATTAGGGCTGTAATCACAATCACTAATTATCTCTCAATCATGAGGTTTCTTGCTTTAAACTTGCTTTCAACCACAAGCATGAAATTTCTAATTTGAACAATTGTTCAACAATTTCTAAATTGAAAAATTATTGGCTTCAGCTGGAAGTGCAAAAATCCCCTAAGGCTAATTCTGTTGATATCTGCTCCCCAATCTTGCATGAATTCATCTAATTCTTTTCATTCCTGCTGCCACCTCCTGGGCAACACTCAGGTCAAGCTTAGATACTTGCAAGTGTTTACTTACTTCTAGTCAGAGTCTAGTTTTATTCCCCTCCAATCCCTACACTATGTAGTGTAATATTTCTAAAATTCAGTTTAGTCATGTCACTCTTTTTCTTTTTTAAAAGATTTATTTATTTGTGCATACAAGAACTGGGGTACAGGCTAGAAGCATGGGGGGAGTGAGAGGATTTGTCAGAGACAGAATGGGGAACAGAACAGGCAGATTGACTGAAATACACTGTTGAGGGGAGCAGCGGGTGAGACAGGAGAGGCCTGCTGTGCCATGTGGGTCACCTCCCTGGCTGGGCATCGAACTCTTGCTACAGTGGCTGCAGATAGCTTCCTAGTGCTGCGACCTCTCTTGCACCACCAGGGAGGCCCTTGGTCGCTCTTTTTGAAACCATTCAATTCACTACAATCATTGACTCAGAATTTGCTCCTTATTGTTCCTCTGACAGTCTCAATTATTAACTAGTCAGCTTCAAGGTGATGAATGGTTAAGAGACAGAATAGTTTAGATGATTTTCGTAAATTTAGATTTTGAAATAATATCATGTGAGACTATATGAGCTTTACTTATTGTTTTTTGGTCACCATTTCTCACCCCATATCTGGCAATGACTACACTCTAATTTTATGTGAAATATTTAATTTGAGATATTGAATTTTTCCACAATAATTTTTATACTTTATGCCAGTTTTAAAACTGTAAGAATGATCTCTAGGGTAAATGTCTCATTTCATTTTCCTAAAGAAAATCACATAATTCATATAGAACCAGAATTTATATCAATTTTTGAAATTTTAGATATTCTGAAATAAAGTCAAAATAGATTATTAATTATTTCCAAGTCTTAATTTACTTCTTCTTTAGTTTTTTGTTTTCTCACTTGGCATTGGCAATTAATTTTATATATCTGTCCTGTTTTAATTTTAATTGGCATCTGAGGCCATGTAGTCTGAATCACAGTCATAGAACCACATCTTTGTTCCAGGGCACCCCACAGAAAATGAGGTGACCTGGATGTGAGTCCCTCACCTGTGCACCTAAAAGGAATTTGAGGCAAACCCAAAGCAGATGTATAGAGAGAAATAAAGGAGAAAATAATAAAGGTTTATTTATGAAGGGTTTACAAAGGCAGTTAGAGAGAGAAAAAGAGAGAGATAAATTAATTGCCTGACCTGTAATCAAATACCACCCTCCTGCTAACATTCAGTACCAGGATGGCAATCAAGTCCACAGAAACAAGAACAAAAGGATCTCAAGCTGTTATGCATTCAATTGTATACCAAGTATAGTTGCCTGACCCACAGCTAGTTCTGCAGATGAGGAAATTCAGTTTCAGCATCCTGGAACTTGTGGTTTAAGGGGGCTATAGTGTAAGTGGGGTGGGGAATATGGTACCTCTACTTTCAGCTGTTCTAGATTTTCATTCACAGTTGAAGTTACTTCCATATTTTTATTATTATTATAGGTTCTCTAGGTAGTACCGGTTAAGCAGACCATCAGTGAGTCCTCCAACTAATTCCAAAGTATTTTCATAAACTGTGACTCCCTTGCTTGGGAAGAACCTTTGAAGCATTTCTGTAAGAAAATGTTTCCTTAAGATTTTTTTCTAGGGGCCTCCCCGGTGGCGCAGCGGTTGAGCGCTGGGTTGCGAGGCTGCCCGCGGCCTCTGCGGCGCCGGTTCGATCCCCGGCTGCTCCCCGGCCACCAGAGGAGGGTCCCACATGGCGTGCAGACCTCTCCTGCTGCCCGCTGCTCCCCTCAGCAGTGTACTTCGGTCCTTCTGCCTGCTCTGCTCCCCGCTCTGGCTCTGGTGAATTCTCTCACCCTCCCGCGCTTCTGACTGTACCCAGTGCATGTATAAACAAAACAAACAAACAAACCAGCAAACAAATAAATAAAGCATGCCTCTATAAAAAAAAAAAAAAAAAAAAAGATTTTTTTCTAATCCAAATCCTGACCTTAATCAGGCTGGTGGTCAAAGGTATCTCCAAATCACTGTACAGACTTTAGTTAAGCTTTAAGGTTATCACATACCCCCCTCCTATATGATTTCTACTTCCTTCCCATCTGGTTAATCCACAAATTGAGGGGTGTGGGAGGTGGATGCAAATTAGTCTGAGAGTTTTTGTCAACAGTGCTTCTTTGTTAGATTATGGTTACAACTCAAACTTCAAATTGGATCATACTTTCATTTTATATTTTTGTGTACAGGAAACAGCTAAAAATATGAAGCCTTCCTTAACTAAGTCTTCATAAACTTTCTTCATTCATGATATCAAAATATGTACTTAAGGGCCTCCCCTGGTGGCGCAGTGGTTGAGCGCTGGGCTGCAAAGCTGCCCGCAGCCTTTGCAGTGCTGGTTCAATCCCCAGCCACAGGTGAGGGTCCCACATGGCACACAGACCTCTCCTGCCGCCCGCTGCTCCCCTCAGCAGTGTACTTCTTCAGTCTGCCTGTTCTCGTCCCTGCTCTGGCTCTGGTGAATTCTCTCACCCTCCCGCGCTTCTGACTGTACCCAGTGCTTGTATAAATAAATAAATAAATCTTTTAAAAAAATGCACTTAAATAAAATTTTACTTTTATCTGTAGTAATTATTTATCAACATTTATGAGGTTTATTTTTATGTTTTAATAAATTGTATATTACCAATAATTGTGAAAAGCAAGAAGAAATTTTTAACATTTAAATTCATATAGCTACAAGAAATTTTTTTAATTATCAATCTACTTTGTATACCTATTTTTGTTGCAGAAGTATGAATAGGTGATCAGTAAAATGAAATGTTTTTCATTCACTTCTATATATATTAGGATAAAATTAGAATGGGCAAGTGAAATAGATTTCAGGGAGAAAAAAATAACATAAAATTTTTCACTGATGGATGTTTATATCTTTCCATTACAAAAAATTTCATACATATAAAGATTAGAAAGGTCAACAATGAAACTTTATGTACCCAATAACTAGCTTTCATAGTTATCAATTCATGTTAATCTTATATTACCTATGGTCCCACTAATATTGCCCATAGCTATATTATTTTGTGTCAATTCATTAGTAAATATTTTAGTATCTGTCTCTAAACAATAAGGACTTTTTTAAAAACATAACCTCAATATCATTATCACTCCTAAACTTATTAATAAATTTTAGTCTCATCAAATATTCAGTTCTTACATTTCAAATTCAGAATTTAAGCTTATTTAAGTCAGAATCCAAATAAAATCCACATATTAGAATTGGTTTTACGGTTTTAAGACTCTTGATTTATTGGTTCTATCTTCCCTTTTTCTCCCTCTCTCAGTTTTCTTTCTCTTGCAAATTATTTGTTCAAGAAATTGGGTTGGGACCTCCCCTGGTGGCACAGCAGTTGAGCACTGGGCTGCGAAGCTACCCGCCGCCTCTGCAGCACAGGTTTGATCCCCAGCCGCTGTTGAGGGTCCCACATGGCACAACAGACCTCTCCTGCCGTGTCTGCTGCTCCCCTCAGCAGTGTATTTCGTCAGTCTGCCTGCTTTGCTCCCCACTCTGGCTCTGGTGAATTCTCTCACCCTCCCGCGCTTCTGACTGTACCCAGTGCTTATATAAATAAATAAATATATCTTTAAAAAAAAAATGGGTTGTATGTTCTATAAAGGTTCATGCAGACTAGACTTTGATGACTGCCTTTAACATATTCCTTTGTCTTCTGTATTTCCTGTAATTTGGTATTTGGATCAAGAAAAGTAGATATATTGTGGTTCAATATCTTTTGGTAAAATTACCTTATATATTGTCTTATTCCATAAGCAGCTACTAATTTCTATTTATTTCTCATTTGGGTGTGTGTGTGTATGTGTGTGTGAGAGAGAGAGATGTTAGCAGCAGCAAATAATTAATGCCTACATCCATTATCTCATTATGAGTTGTAAATGGTAATATCAGAATTAGTATATTCTAATCAATCACTGTTTATTCTAATCATTCTGTTTTTATTAACCTCTTCTCTTTTATTTCACATGGGAAAGGCAGGATTATTGCTTAGTTTTTTCTTCCAACTTGCCATTTTTTCAAAATAATGAATTTGTCTATAAGTACCGTCCAGTGGTGAACTATTAATTATTGTTATTAGTATCACAAAAATGTAGTTTTCAATATTTGATATCTCTTAGTCCATTGTTGTTAGTGTGTTTTAATCTCTTATATTTTCCATCTTTCATCAGTGGGAACCTCATGAGGTTGGCTCCAGGTTCCTTTGGCATGATCCTAATGATTTTTGGTAGTATTCTGGCTAAGAGGATCCTTATAAGCATTTTTACTCCAGATCTGAAAGGAATCGTTTTCCCACAACTCTCTTTCCTTTTCAAAATGGAATTTAGAAATCATAGTTTGGGCTTTCATTGCTAGTCTAGTCACTATTTTTAAAGGCTTTTCAGTGCATAGGTAAAAAGAAATATATATTTATGTATAAATATATTTTAAGACAAACTAATTGTGAGTTAATATTCATGATCAATTTCAATTCAGCACTATAGTGTTCTTAGAACTCTGCTTTGATCTAATATCTGTGTTCTTCTTTCCCACAGCAAAAATTTTGGTTCTCAAAAACACTGGGAGTGCTAGAATATCATATAGTAGTCATTATGTTATTCCAAAATATATACATGAGAGTTTCTGAATGCGAATACTGATACTACCACTACAATATAAGTACTAAAAACACTTAATATTCATGTTTGCAAGTGTCTATAACTAATTCCTTTCTTTGTAGTTATAGTACCAACTGCATACATATTTAGTTTCATTTATTTTATATTTATTTTTCATGGGACTTCTTTTTTTAAGTAATATTGTTCTGTAATTTTGTAATACATTAATAACTATAAACTGAAATATGTAATACAAAGGAGTCCTAACGTCTTTGTTCCTATTCTTTCAATTTAATTTCCTTCATTCTTCGGTAGATAGCCATTTAAATGAAATTACATATGTATTTAAATATATGCATTATTACTTAATATTATATGTGTACATATAAATATATAATATATAATATATAAATATATAAATATATATGTGTGAGATATAGAATACATATGCAAATATTTCACCGTTGTTAAACAACAGTACACTTAATATTCCTTATTTCCTCTCCATTTAACAATAAATATATCCGGGAGTTTACTCCATAGTGGTACATAGAAATAGTGTTCATTTCTTTTCTCAGTACTGTAGAATTCTATTGCATGGTTGTACAATAATTTATTCAACCAATAGCTTTATGATTTACACCAAGTGTACTTTTTTGTCTTTAGCTATTACAAATAATGATGTAATGCAGCATGCATCTGCCCTTTCTGCCTTTTTGCCTATCTTTGATATATGTATAAATGCATTTCTAGAATCAAGAATAAAATCAAGCTTTACCAGGTATTTCCCTTCATAAGGGTCACACTACACATGCATTCCCAACAGCAGTGTATGCAGTACCTCTTTCCTCTTGCCAACAGAAAATGCTTAAAAATGTTGGATTTGATAGCTGAGAAAAGGCATCTCAGTTTAGTCTTAATGTGTAATTACCTCCTGAGCAAGGCTGATCCTCTTCATTTGGTTAAAAGCCACTTGCAATGTGAGCCACTTTTCTAAATGAGTCATGTTTTCATTCTGTAACCCATTTTTCTATAGAGTTATTGGTTTCCTTCCTCTAATTTCAGTCTTTCCATATACTTGGATATTAATTCTTTGAAAAGGATTTGAAGTAAATTTTTCTTCAATATCCCCCATTTTACTTCATTTTTTAGAGTAGGTCATGATGCAAATTAAATTGTGTGGAATTCACATTGGAAAAAAAAGTCATAAAAAGGAAAAAAGTGATGTTATAATTTTACTATAAAATATAATATCTGGGCCTCCCCGGTGGCGCAGCGGTTGAGCGCTGGGTTGCGAAGCTGCCCGCGGCCTCTGCGGCGCCGGTTCGATCCCCGGCTGCTCCCCGGCCACCGGAGGAGGGTCCCACATGGCGAGCAGACCTCTCCTGCCGCCCGCTGCTCCCCTCAGCAGTGTACTTCGGTCCTTCTGCCTGCTCTGCTCCCCGCTCTGGCTCTGGTGAATTCTCTCACCCTCCCGTGCTTCTGACTGTACCCAGTGCATGTATAAACAAAAACAAACAAACAAATAAATAATAAATAAATAAAAACATGCCTCTATAAAAAAGTTTTTTTTTAAATATAATATCTATAATATACTAGGAATTACATTTTTTTACTGCTACTTAACTATATTTAGATGGCACCTTTTAAAAGTATGATTATTTTAGATGGTCCCTGAGGAGTTAGCTGAGAAATAATGCTGAAAGATTTAGGTCCTGGTCAGTAATTTCAGTAGTTTTGCACCTATAGCCCATGCAAGTATCAGGAAAAATTACTTCACTTTGTAGTCTGAAAGGATGAAGTCCAAACTCTACAGACCAGTACAAACAAGTTATTAAGCCTATTGAAGCCTCACTGTCACCATATATAATGTATGGAGACAATAATATACCTTCCACATAAAGTCACTGAAAAAACTAAGTGATAATGGCAATGTGTCTAAACATAGTAGACCTTAAATATTTTTGTGCTGCTTAATCTCTTAATGAAATAAAGGTATAGTTTGCCTTACCGGATTATCAGTTACCTAGAAACACATCACTGCTCTTTCATTTGTCTGCTTTGTTTTTATAGTGCACACACACACACACACACACACACACAGGAAAGAAGCTATTACATGCTGTTATAATGCTTGAAATGCCATTCATCCATTTAATAATATATCTCTATGCAGCACATTGTGTACGTCAAGCACTATGCTCACTGTAGAGATTCAAAGATAAGATATGATCCCACTCTCAAGAAGCTATTTGTGAAGAAAGGGATGCTTACATGTTAACAAATGAAGTCAGTGCTGTGCTATTTTTTGCTTGACAGAGGTATACAGGCATTGTTGCTAGGGCACAGAGCTCTTAATTCAACCAGAAATAGTGAACGTTTCTCAGGAAGATATTTTGTTTTGCTTTAAAAAATGAAAATATCTTTGTCTGCATTGCAGATAAACACAAAAACAGCTGGTCACATGACTTTTTCCCCAAGGTGCCAAAAAAACAGGAAACTATGTGAGTGGCTGGTGAAGGAATCCACTCTGATTATCAATTACTGCTGAAACTCAGCCATGTACAAGTTCTCATTCTGAAGGAGAACTTGCAGTGTGATTCCAGAAAATGAAAGAGAATTATTTCCATTGATCTGTGTCTGGAGAGGCTAAGGATGAACTGTTGTGATTCAGCTATCACTATAATGTATTCACAGGGATCAAATGCTGCTCTCCTGCATGGCTGTTTCCTCTTTTTGTGTCATGTATAAAGGTCTTTGCAGCACATCTCTGCAAGCAGATCTCTGACTCTTTCTGTGCAATTAAATGGTAAGACAATTTCATACTCTGTCTTTTCCTACATACAATCCAAAGAATTTAGCTAAAAATCTTGTGTGTGTTTTCAGATTATCCTCGCTTACAACTTTAAAAGTCATACAGCTAAAATTCATATTTTATGAATATCATCTCTTCTCATCTCTACCTTGGCTAGAATAGATCATTTGGGATGTTTGTGGTCAGGTGACCAATGTCCTACTTCTGGTCCTATCATTAGCTCATTATAAAAATGAACTAATAAATTAAATATATATATATATAATTAGACTAATCATAAACGAAATGCCTCCATTTCCAATTAATGTAAAGTGGGATAATTCCTGTTTTCACTATCTCACAGATTGTTGTATGCATGTAATACCTTTGCTAAATTTTCCTATCCCTTTTGCTCTAATGTTATCTCTTTGCCAGTGTCTCCACTTCAGTCATGTACCTATGTCTATGAAAAACTGGTAAACACCATTCCTTAAATACTTATTGAATGAAATGTAAGTTATTCCAGCTTATAATTTTATCACCATTACAGAGGAACAGGGGGATTCCATTTTAAATAGACTTTCAGTGATTCAAGAAGCCAAAACCACTCCAAAATCTCTCAAAAAGAATCCAAAGATATACCTTGGCATGCTAATTTTTATTTTAAAAATTTTTGGAGTTTATTTATTGTAGGCAAAACTGGTTGTATACTATTGGATTTTATATTTTTTTATTATTTTTCTTTTTATTATTGGGTTTTTAAAAAGGGTGATAGAATCAGGTAATCCTGGGTTGAATCTTGGTTCTAAAATCTACTTGTGACATTGCACAAGTTTCTTGAACTACATAAACCCCAGTTTTGTTTTCTGTAAAAATGGAGAATTAATAATATATTCTTCATAGTATTAGTCTGAGGATTAAATGAGGTAATTCTTATAAAATACTTAGTTCAGTGCCTGACACATGGTAAGTATGTATATTAGTGTTGTCTAGGCTGTGACAACTAATAAATGCCCAAATAAATGATGACTCAATACATTAGTTTGAGGCGTATGTTCTTAGTTAGCAGGTAGCTCAACTTTATGTAATATTGAAAAGGAAAGGGAGGCAAAGGCCTTACCCAGGAAGGTACCATATAACTTTTGCTCTCATTCTGTTGGTGAGAATTGCTCACATGGAAAGGAAAGAACAGATGGTTGCTAAGTATTACAAGAAATGTCAATGGATTAATTGGATGAAAGGAACAGTAATATAAAATCTAAAGATAAAAATGCTTCAAGTACTTGTAGAAATATCAGTATCTCTAACATAAATTGGGTACAAAGGAGAGTAAGTGGAATGGGAAAGAAAAATGATTGATTCTGATTGAGAATATTGAATTAGATGTCCAGAAAATATATACTTTGGAAGACTCTTTTGGAAATTAGGAGATATAGGATTAGAGCTGGAGGGAATAGGTCAGGTGGTGTCTGTGGAATCATTCACATAGAATGAATGGTTATATTCCCTGACTCAGTTGCTAAAAAGGGGATGCACCAATTTTAACAGCCCTTACTTCTAGCATCTTTGCTACCAGCTTTATTCTAATATTACTTAAGTAGCAATAGTCTTATAATTTACTAGAATTTTCCAAAATGTGACTGGTATATAAAGATCTTAATGAATATCCCCTTGAACAGCAGTTCAAAGATACCCTTAAATTGGCCCCCAGAGATGAAAGAAGTAAAAACAAATAATTCAGACATATTCAAATATGTTTATCACATATAAAGTGGAGATGATATAACATCTACCTAATGGAGTAGTTGTGAAAATTAAAATGATGGTAAACTGTCCAACTGCATGGCACATGATTAATTCTTCTATCCTACTTACCTCTTACTAAATGTTTTCCATTATTAACCTAAATATGCAACCTAAGTACATCCAACCTGAGACAGCTTTAATAAGTATCTTCCTTTTTTCCTGAGAAGAGAGCTCTCATGCTGCACCTAGGTGACACCCAACTTCCACACTAAACTCTGATGGGGATCTTTTAAGTTCTCTACAAAGCAGCGAGCTTTCAGCAGTGTTTCTGTTCAGTGTCCTCTTGGAAAACAAAAGTATCTGCTACCCAATTATTCAACAGTTTTGCCCTTGGGAAAATTTTTATTTTTTATTTTTATTTTTTTTTTGCTACTGTGTAGACCAGAGGTCATGAAATGCAAATAAGTGTTTCCATTTTTGGATTGCCTTAAATTTGTATTTAAGACATTTTTGAAAGACTTGAGTTCACAGAATTCTCTGGTTTCTAGGATATTTTGTATTTATATTTCACTTTCTGCTATAAAAGCAACTTAAAAATACCAACTAATGATTTAATAATATGCTACTTTTTTAGGCTAGTGTGTTTGTTTATAGCTATCATTTCATATAGAGATGTTCATTTAACATCTATGCAGCCTTTTACTTTTATTTGATCTAAGTATGCAAATATATTAAAGCTTAATAAGTTAGAATAAAGCATAAATAAGTAGTAAAAACATTCATTTAATTGGTGTAATGTTGAGGACATAAATCTGAAAATAACATTACTTGATAGGAGTATAGAAAAATTTATATTTATGTTTTATTCTTTTTTTGTCTTTAATATTGACTACATTAACCTAGTGGGTAATAGAAATCTGGTAATGCCCATGTCAGGTTATATACTTCTGTACCTCTTAGGCTAATCTGTCCTTAGGCATGATATATGTAATATGCAGAGTAATTGACAGATATTTTTCCCCAATCAACGTGGAATGCATCTGTATTATAATACATGCTATTGCCAGTTAATATGTTGCAACATGAAAAGGAGAGTGATATAAGTCAATTTAGGGAGGTCAGATACTGAAAGTTCCATCCTGAATATGATGGGAACCTATTAGAAACCTAGAGGGAGTAGTTACGGACATTGTATGGCATGTATATAGTGGGTTGCCAGAAACGTCATGACGTTATTTTTTTCTGTTTTTCAAGAAACAGAAGATAATCTGTATATCCTTTAAGGATGAATGATGGAAGCAAGAAGACCAATTAGGAAATTACTATAGTTTAGGCAACAGATAATGGTAGGTGGTAGAAATAAAGAAAATAGGAGTCTGCAGAAGATGGGCTTGGTTTGTGCTCCCTGCAGCCAGAGTGAAAAAACTTTGTAGTTTAAAGGACACTGGGTCTAAGGGAATTGATTGTGTATTGGGGAAAGTTTAACACTAGATAGACTCTTTGATGTCACATAACAAAGCTTAAAAATCAAACTTTGGAAAGATGAAATCACTTCTAACTAAACTAACTGCATCCCCAATTGAAGATTATTTATAGAAATACAAAATTATGCAGCATTCTACAGGGAAAAGTTTACAAAGATTAGCATCCAATTAAAAATTACCAAGATTGCAAAGAAGCAGTAAAATATGACTCATAATGAGAAGCATTAGCACATAGAAACAGACCCAGTAATGGCACAGATGACAGAATTCTTAGACAGGGAAATTGAAGTATATTTATTATAATAACCATATTGCATATGTTCAAAAGCTAGAAGATTGAGCATGTTAAATAGAGGCATAAAGATACCAAAAGTATCTAAAATGAACTCCTAGAAAGGAATATCTGAGGCAAAATCCTGCACTATGTGGAACTAATCACAGTTGAAATACCATAGAAGAAAATATCAGCGAATGTAATTGAACACATAAAAACTATCCAAAATGAAACAGAGAGAGAAAAAAGATCAAAGGGAAAAAAGGATACTTCATGAGAGAAGTACACAATATAAGAAATAAGCATATGAAAAATGTGCTATATTATACTTCACCAAGGAAATGGGGATTAAAATAACAATGGAATACATACCAATTGGAATGCCTAATATCCAGAACATTGACATCAGCAATGCTGTCAAGGAGCAACAGGAACTCTCATTCATTGCTGGTGAAAATGAAACATGGTACAGCCACTTTGGAAGGTAGTTTGAAAGTTTCTTACAAAACTAAACACACTGTTACCATATGACCCAATAATCAAGCTTCTTGGTGTTTATCCAAAGGAGTTGAAAGTTCACATCATGAAAACACACACACGAGTGATTAAAATGCTTTATTCATAATTGCCAAAACTTAAAAGAAACCAAGTCCTTCAATAGCTAGAACAAGTAGATAAATAGATAAACTGATACATGTAGACAATGGGCTATTTTTCAAGGCTAAAAAGAAATGAACTATTGGGTCATGAAAAGACATGGAAGAAGCTTAAACACATATTTCTAGGTGAAAGAAGTCAATCTATGCCTCCAAGCTTACTGTTTGATTACAAATATATGACATTCTTGAAAAGGCAAAAATAAATCAGTGGTTTCCTAGGGATAGAAAAGGTGGGGAAGAATGAGTAGGCAGAACACGGAGCATTTTTATGTTAGTGGGTGTATTCTCATGTGAAACATTTTCAAATTGTGCTTTAGATCTAAATCTGTGCAGTTTATTCTATGTCAGTTGTCTCTGAATAAAGTTACAAAAGTGAGAAAAAACAGTTTCTAAATTTAAAAATAATAGTAACTGTGGTATGCAGATAGTTTCTTGGCCAGAGGGCCTCTTTCAGGGAGAGAATTGGGCCTGAAATTGGACATAAATGTGATTTATCAGCAGAAAGTGAGCCTTTTTAAATTTAACCACCTAGAGGAAGTGTGTGTGTGTGTGTCATTTTTTTCCTAATGGGATTATCTTTTACTAATTCACAGAAAGTTGTGTTAGCAGCAAGATTGCTGAATCTACAAATTATAATCATAATATGTTATATTTACATTGGGGGAAAATAAGTAAAGAGAGTCTACTGAAGCTAAATGATTTGCTAAACTTAAGTTTCTGTACACATGAGAAAGCAAATCATAAAAGACTACTTAACATTAACAGAAATATGAAAAACATTAAACAATTGTTACACTTTAATAACCTATATTTTTCAACTATCTGTTAACACCTATTATGAAAATAAAAAGAAATTGGTCCATTTATAGCTCCTCTTACATTCTCTTCCCCACATTTTTTGTTTTTTTTTAAATGTCACTATTTTGACATTGTCAGATCAAAAACCTGAATCATATTTATGAAACTGAAACTATGTAAGACTAAATGCCTTGATTCTATATTTAAATGGATTCAGTGCTTACCACCTGTCGTTGTACCACAGTTTCTCCTTCTTTGAGTTAATTTTTCATTTTTATCTTACATTTGGTAGTCTTAACAAATTGTAACTTTTAAGGAGTTATATTGGGTGTTTCCTGAATTCTTAGAATCCTAAAACTATCTGTTGTTTCTAACTTACAAAGCAACTTAATTAGGCTTTCACTTTTAGGTGACATTTTACTACCCTATGGTCTTTGCAAGCAAACATTCACTCTTTCCTAGCATTGAGGATTTTAATGTGAATGTGTCTATAATTCATTCTTTATATGAAAATATCAGTAAGTTTACTGGCAGTTGACATTACAGGTATTTTGGAGCACAGTGTTTCCCATTAGGCAACAAAGTTGTTTCTCTTAAGAAAAGTTTTTTGCCATTTTTGAATATTTATGTCTTTGTTGTTCTTTTCTCCAGGAATGCCAATTTTATGTGTGTTAGACTTTTCTTTTTCTTCCACACTATCCTTTTTTGCCATAAGCATTAACCACTGAATTCATCAATTCTTCTAAGTCCTGCCTGCATTTTCTGTCTCATTAATCCTTTTGTTTTGTAACTTTAAATATAATTTTCATGTCTGCAACACTTTTGTTTCTCTTTTATTCAATCTTTGACCTAGCCTGCTGACATTTTGTCTTTTAAGTGGTTTATGATATATTGTTTTAATAAGTCAGAATATATATATTAACTTAAATAGTTATAAAGGTTTATGTCATCTAAATTCCTTTGAAATTGTTAAGAGTAATTACTGTGAGGTTTTATTGAGTTTTTTATTTATTTGTTTTAAAGATTTATTTATTTATGCAATCAAGAACTGGGGTACAGGCCAGAGGTGTAGGGGGTAAGAGGATTCACCAGCAACAGAGTGGGAAACAGAATAGGCAGATTGACTGAAATACACTGCTGAAGGGAGCAGCGGGTGAGTCAGGAGAGGTCTGCTGTGCCATGTGGGTTTCCTTCCTGGCTGGGGATCGAACTTTTGCTACGGTGTGCTACAGTGGCTGCGGATAGCTTCATAGGTTGTGTCTTAACCCCTTGCATTACCAGGGAGGCCCCTTGAGTTTTTTAAATAAATTGTGTTATCTATATTCACTTGTCTTCTCACCACAACCCCCCCCCCAACATGCTTTTCTTCCAAATTTCTTTTTATATGTCCCTCTGTGCTGTGGTTCCTTTACAAAAAAAAAATTATTGCTCATATTTTAATTCACCTAATTTTTTCAGAGGAATAATAGGGTTAGAGTGAAGAATGAACTGGGCCACTCTGTTATCTTATGATAAATAGTCTAATACCATATCTGTTAGTCTTTTTACCCTGAGGATAATATCTTCTCACTTTTGGATATGCTGTAAAAGGCCAGATAGTAAATATTTAGGCTTTTTAAGCCTTACATACTCTCAACTATTCCACTATTGTTGTAGCCAGTTATGGGCTTAGTTATGTCTCTCAGAATTCTCAGATTGACTCCCTTATATGAAATGTGACTTATATGAAATGGACATATAACTCCCTTATATGAAATGGACATAGGGCCTTTAAGGGGTATTAGGTTAAATGAGGTCATAAGGATGGGGCTCTAATCTAACAGGAGTAGTGGTATCCTTATAAGAGAAAGAGATGCTAGCAACATGTATACACAGAGAGAAAACTGTGACAAGGTATTGTGTAAGTCCAAGGAGAATGGTCTTAGGATAAAACCAACTTTGCCAGTACCTTGACCTTGGACATTCAAACCCCAGAACTGTGAGAAAATAAACTTCTGTTGTTTAAGTCACTCAGTCTGTGATATTTTGTTACGGCAGACTAATATAAAGCCTGAAAGCAGCCATAGAAAATACGAATATATTCCAATATCACTTTATTCATGGATGCTGAAGTTTGGGTTTCATATAATTTTCATATAGTCTTTTATGTCACAAAATATTACTCCTGGTTTGATTTTTAAAAACAATTTAGAAGTTAAGATTGTGAAAGCCATTCTTAACTTATGGTAGAACTAAAATAGATAATAGCTAGATTTGACTAGGAGGCTATAGTTGCAACCCCATCATAAAGGGAAATTTGAATCACAGTGAAGTTCAGTAAATCACAAGCCATTGATTTACAATCCAATAATTGGGTTCCACTCTGTCCTTCTATCTCTCTCTCTCTCTCTGGATATAGAAAGTAGTGTGGCAGATCAGCCTGTCTTTGTGAATATAACTCTCCTATCTCCCTTCTGTGATAAGATGCTGCACACAGGGAACTCCCTATTCCTTTTAGACTCTCCTAGTACCAGTTATTCCAAAGAAACATTGCCTAGACATTCCATTATTGTGACTCTTATTTTCAGACTAGTCTACATCCTGGCAAGAGTCCAAGGTTTGGGGCCACTCTCAGTACCTTCATTCTGTCAGACCTTTCCACTGTAATTGACTTCTATGTATCACAGTGTGGCTTCTGCTTATGGCCATTTCCTTGTTTTATTGGATATAGAGGGTTCTTTTTGTTGTCCTGTTTTTCATTCTGTCTCTGGGGCTTAAAGGGGCTAGAATGGATAAAAGATCCTTTTCACACCTTTAAACATAAGTGACTCAAATACCTTTGGACAGTGGGGAATGTGACTTTTCTTCTCTGTCTTCCCAGAGAATAATCCAAGGCTTGGCCCAGGGCAGATATCTGCTGACTCATTAATCTTCTCAATTTTCCTTATTAAACATTTCCCCACTTCCTCTGTCTACACCGGGACTATTCTCACACATGGTCCATCATCTCTACTTTGGTGAATTTACCAGTTTTCAAACTGGTTTCTTCTCATCTGACCTTGCTTGAATTCACTTTGCTGCAGAATGATCTTATTTTATAATATGACTGACCATACCACTCAATAGGAACTCTGTTCTTAGGATAAGGTCCAGAGCCAGACCTAGGGGACGCGTGCAATAAGTATCTATCTCTTAATAAGGCAAATCAGGAGCCTAAGATGGAACTGAGATAGGTCATTGAGGTATAGTATCCCCTTTGGCAGTTCCCTAAATATTTCTTTGCTCAGCTTTTCTGTCTATAAATACTTTCTTATCACATAAAACAATAATACAAGAGCAGATTAATGTGTTAGTTAATGACTGCCAAGAGTTTATAAATACCAAGATAGGATTAGACACGCAAGAGAATTACTAAGAAAAGGAGTAGGGAAATGTGGGAAGAACCACCATAGTGTATTGGAAATCTGACACCTGTGGAACTAGAAAGGGAAGGAGGCATCTCAGACCATAGTGCTTTTCCAAGAAAGGTTTGGTCAGACCAATGAGAAGTCCTGTAGCAAAGTCAAGGATAGGTAGTGTCCTTCCTCTGACTGGAAGAACCTATATCAGTGCTCCCACCAAGGTCATTCATTGGATGGGAACAACCAGTGAGCAGTATGGCCTCAGCACCGATGAGGTGGATCTAGAAAGACAAGAACCCCTGGAGCAGAAGAGTTCACCAATTCATTTTTTTAGTTCCCACAATTAGAAAGCCTTTGAATAATGAAATGAAGCACTAAGTTAACAGATGGGGGGAAAAAATCAAACTTTAGTTGGTAAAGAAATATCTATTTAGTTTGTAGGTTTCACATCATTAAGTTTTCAACCTTGCTTTTTTAAGTTTCTTTTTCCAGCTACGTTTCTTTTATTTATTTTTTCTCTACTCATCAGCAACTTTATGCAGAGATTGGCAGGAACAGAAAAGCAAGAAGAATTCAGGCAATTTTTTTCTGCTATTAAAGACCAAACAATGGTACCAAAAACCCCTCTGTTCCCACCTTTTTGTTTAACTGTATTTTGTGTGTTTTTCCTTTCTTTTTAAAATGGTAATAGTGGGGTCCAGGTGATGGGGTTCAGTGTGTAGGGTTCTTGGGTCCCTCTGAGAATGAATTCAGCAGATGTTCCCATTCATTAGCACATGCCAAGTTTATTGAGGAAAGAAAAAAAAAAAAAAGAGAGAGACGCCTGCATAGACACAGACAGGCAATCTTAAAAGATAAGAACTGTGTGTTGCCAAGGCAAGAAGTATTCTTTTATAATGGTCTTTGATGGAATTATTGTGGAAATTGTCACGTTGGGGTCAAATTAGGTTCGTCTTCTAAGATCAATAATCCTCTCTATCCCCACCTCTGGCTTAAATCTCTTCTGACCCCACCTCAGACTCCTGGAAACTTCCATAGCTGTTTTTAGTCTAAGATTTGTTAATCATCCTTACCCCCACCTCTAGTACTTGTCCTTGTGAGACCTTCCATCCTAATTTTTCTACTCTTAAGTTTCAATCAATAACATGCAGCAAAAGGTTTATACAACTGGTTTTATCTGAAGGTGTTATTGAATTGTAGTTTAGCAGATAATAATTTTAGCATCCTGGACTTTTATTAATACAGATAAAAAATAGTGATATTATCATCTCCTATACTTCATCTCTTATTGCATTTCCTTAACTATTGATTTGATTTTTCTGTGGTTTTCAAATTGAAAAGGATTTAAAAAAAAATCACCAGTATTTCTTCCATACCCAAAAGAAAACATGTTCTTAAGAACACTTTTATTCCCTAATGCACTTAGGATTCATTCAGGAAGTTACTTGAGCTGGTGCCAGAAGAAGAGTAGACCATCCAACTTCTGACACTTTTCAGAGCTCTATGTCCAGAACTTGGTGACCCAATTTTTCTCTGTTGGCCTATATTCAGCTGAACAAGTAGGGGTCCAAGTCATTAGGATTGTGAGGAGTTTTTTGTTTTGTTTTTTAAACCCAAACCACTCTTATAAAGAAAATGAAGCATTAAATAAAACATGCCATTATAATCTTGTGTAATCTTAAAAACTGGCAGTACTGTTCTATAAAAACAAGCCTAAAAGCCAAGGCAAATAGGTCTATGAAGCAGTCAAACCCAGGGGGATGTTGCCCCAGGAGGCCCACCATATGGTAACAGCCAAACCAAACTCTTGATTTTTGATCTCTTACTTATGGATGCCTGAAAGTAAGGTGGAGGGGAGTATTAATAAAGGACAGAATTGGGATGTGATAGAATGACTTATTTTCCATACCTTTAAAATGACGGGCAATATTTTAAAAGTTAGATATGAAACTGAACATAGTAGTCAAAGAGAAAGATATTTTCACGTAGCTACACATAAGTATTCCAGGTTACTTATTTGTTTAGAATGCATAGATTAAGCATTTTTATGTGCTCAGTTTGGCCCTACTTGCTGTGGATGAGAGAGAGATGGCACACAATTGTATTTTAATCTATATTTTTATCAATTATATTTTACTATTTTCATTTTACATATAAAGAACCTAAGTCTCAGGCAAATTAGAAAAGTTGCCTAAATCCATGTAACTAATAAAAGTTGATTGAATTCAAGGTTCAAATTCAATGTGTTTAACTCAAAAATCCAACTGTTTCTAATATACCACAATACCTTAATAGAGAGACAGGCCTTAATTTTCTTGCGCTTGTTATGTGCTTGAGGAGAGAAATAAGTTTGTAAGATAATTAAAGAATGGTTTTATATTTGATAAAGTATTAATACATTTAAATGTGAGACTATAGTTTGAGTACTACAAGAATACAGTAGGGCAAAGCACTGTCATTTCTAAAATGCTGAACAGATTTCCCATATACCCCCTCTCCAGCTCCAGCCCTCCTTCATCCTGGCCTTCAGTACTTGGAAAGATATCCTCATTGTATATTCCCCCAACTTTCTGTCACAACTCTCCTTCCTAACTAAATCAGCTGTCCTTCCCAGTCAGTACCTACACCCTCCTTATCTTTTTCCCATCAGGCCCTATGCTATTGGGCCCATTCCTGCCCACTTCTCAGAAACACTGCTTCTTTGTTAATGCAACTGTAGTTATTACTGAGTCACTCTTCTCAGGCCCTGAATGAATTTACAAAAGCCTTCCAGTAAACTGCCTCCTAAGGCTAGCACTTTTGCTTCTTTCAACCTTTCTAGGTCAAACTACTTGAAACTAGATTATATTACTTCCCTTATACTATATTACTTATGTTACTATATTATATATTATAATTACTTATATTCCATTATATTACTATACCTTAATTTATCTATTCAGATTTCTACCCCTAGACTCTAGCCAAGGTTATCTTATAATTGCCAATTTTAGTTTCTTCAGAGTTGCCAGTTTCTAGTGTTTCTCTAATAACCTCCTCCCCTCCCTACTTAGAATATTCACCTTTTTGTCATATACTATATCTTTCTCTTCTCTGGCTTCTTTTCCTCAGTCATTTCCTTCACCTTCCTTAAGATTGTTATGACCCTGACATTTGCCTTTGCCTCTCTTTTTCTCAATATAATCACACATTTTATGAACAATCTCATTCTCTCTCCCAGCTGGAATTATCACTGACATTCCATATTCAGTACAGACCACTTTTCTGAACTCCAGCTTCCTGATTCAGCCGCACAGTTCTTTAAACTCAATGTGTCTGAAAATAGAATTCTTTACCTTATACTCCAAACCCTGTTCCATCTCCTCTATTAATCATCTTCATCAACATGATAATTCCATGGAATAGATTGCCCAAGCCAGAACCTGGAAACCATCTAAGACATTTCTCTGTCTTTCAATCCCTTGCTCTCCTGGATTTTTAACAAATCCCCTCCTGAATATGACTCATAATTTATTCACACATACTCTAGTCCTGGTCCTTTGTTTCAGCTGGTCTTCCATCTCCAGCAACAATCTTCTGATTTCTGTGGTTAAATGAAATAAACATCCCAATAATAATTGCAGAAAGAATTTATTAGAAAATCGAAGTGAGGATATGAGTTTGGGAAGCAGACTGACAGATTTTACTCTATGAGAACTGTCCCAACAATCGGACGTTTGAGTTTAGTTTGCATAGCTAGGAACAGTGAATCATTGAAATAAAAATGTAATTATTTTTTGATAATTTCCTAAGTTATCTTGACCTAAAAATATATTGATACGACCTATGTATGAGGAAGTCAACTGCTGAGGTTTAATTACTTCCCTGAATTTTAAGGAATGCACCATGTTCAAATCTTCAATATATGGCTCCTTGGTCATTAGTGAGGGTTGAAAGGCTGGGTTATTTGCTGGCAGCAGATTCCTTCATGGCTGCTTCACAGAACATGGGCCTTAGAGGGCATTCCCATAATATGTTCATGGTGCACAGTCTGTCCTATTCTTCCCTTGTGTTGTTTCTGGATTTAGCATTATAAAACCTACATTTTTTAGTCCCCTTCACCCATAGAAGTCAGTTCTAACTCCTTAGAATACAAGCTACTTTTTTTCTAGCCCATCACTTTACACTCTTTTTCGTAAGTGATTTACAGCATTACTAAAATACTTGCATTTCCCCAGATATTTATATTCTCTCTGCCCCTTTCCTTCATACATGTTTCTTTTCTCTGAAATTCCCTTTTCCCTCTTGTTTTCTTAGTGAGATTATTCTTTAAGAAACATCATAGGGCCTCCCCTGGTGGCGCAGCAGTTGAGCGCTGGGCTGCGAGGCTGCCCTCTGCCTCTGCAGCGCCGGTTCATTCCCCTGCCGCCGTTGAGGGTCCCACCAAAAAAAAAAAAAAAAAACCAAAAACATAAATATCTCTCTATATATAAATATTCACTGCTTCTCTTCATGAAATGCAGTACTCCTTAAGCTATGTAACAATTATGCCTTGCATATACCTCTTTTAGTATACTTGTTCCATGGAATTAATGTAACCTTTCCATTCTGGGGCTGTCTTCTGTTCTAGACTCATTTTATTCAGAGTAGAAAACTCAAGTTCATTCTAATGTATCTGGATTTTCAACAGCATGCTCAAATGTAGTAAAAATTCCTTCACTTAACTCTATGGGATTTTTATATGTTAATTGGATTGGTTATCTAATCAGTAGACTCTGTATCAAGTTTCTAGTTCTTTTGTATATATAGGTCTTACCTCTCCTTCTAGATTATCAAGTGTTGGAGTCTTTTACTTAACCACAAAATTATCTTAGGATGGATCAGGCCTCTTGTAAACAGGTAGCTGAACCATGATCTCTGAAGTGTGTCTTACTGGGCTTGAGATATAGTTACTTGACTGGGGAATCCATATTTAAATCATGAAATCCATAAAAATAAATAATAACAGTACAAACCACAACAAAGCAAAAACAATTATAAACCAGAGACATCCTGCAAAGGAGGAGGAGGGAGAGGGATCAGAGGGAGGGAAGGAGGAGCACAGGGGACTGTGGTGATGGTGCACGGGTGCCTTGGGGAAGGAAATTCTAGGGGGACTCAATCTGAGGGGGTGGGGGGAAGCAAATATTGTCGAAAAAATGTAAAAAAAAGGTAAATGTTAAAATAAAAAAAGAAAAAATCATGAAATCCTATGCTTTTTATGATTATTGGAGAATTGTCAATGAAATAAGAGGAAAAAATTGATTTTAAGCTATTAACTCACTCTCTCCATTTCTCACAGATTAATCCATTGACTTTGCATTCAAGAGCTTTGTTTGTCACTTTGAGTACCTCATAACATAACATTCCCATTATTACGACTCAGTAAATGTTTAGGTATAATCATTAATTTTTCATTCTTCTAATAAAATTTAATGGTTTATATGATACCTGTTTACACTATTACATCAGTGCCTCCACATAAGTAGTGGCATCTTCTAGAGTAAAGGATCAGCAGTAGGTATTTTGGGGTCAGAGTCATAAGACACTCCAAATCAAATGTCCAGGTTGAAGGTAGACACTGAGCACAGGATCTAAAGGGAAGAACGCAAAAAATCTGAGTAACCTGGACAAGAAGGCCCATATTTCAAGTTCATGATCTAGAGAAGTGAAGAGGCTCTGGAGGTCCCCATGTTTGTCTGGCTGCCCCAGCAGCATTTAGTTCAGTTACTGCTTCCATACAGGTTTCTGGCAAAACCTGCCTTGATTTCAAGGATTGGTCAAAATTTGCCTAGAGAGAACAAGGTTGCATGAAACATGGAAATTTTCTAAGTCCTTACGGCTTTTCACAGTTCTGGAAAACTTACTTCAAATATTTATCCAGATGCAGAATTCCTTGGATCATTGTTTTAGAGTGAACTTTATTAACTAAACTGGATCCAGGAAAATTCTATAATCAGTTTTGTTATTAAGAAACTTCATTTTCATTTGATGCATTCCTTTCTTGTTTCATTTATTCATTTCTGGGACTCAGTCCAATTCATATATAAAACATACATAGAATGAAGGAAAACAAGTGGCCTCTTTATATAAACTAATCAAGAAGGAAATGAAGCCACCCAAATGTGGCCTGTGCCGTCTGTGGTCTGTGAAAAACAGTAAAACTACAGTCATGTTTTTTTCTTTAAATGTTAACTGTAAAATATAAAATTCTTTTTATTAGCACCAGATGTCAAGACTGCTTATTAAAATGCCATGGCTTATTAAATAACATCATTTTAGAGTCACTGAACTTGTAAAAACTATTTTTATGCAGTTAGATTAAATGTCTGAATTAATGTATTACTTGCTACTTCTATTCAAATATGTGAATATTAATATACATACACCATAATTTAAATTTAGAAATGGAAAGATTTATAATTCATGGGATTAATTAAAATATTTTTAAATCCACAAAAGTAGATTTCTTTGGACTCTTTGGTTGAAGATTTATTGAGTTTTTATTTAGCACTGAAATTAACCATGACTTTTACATATCGAATCCAGGAAATCAGGGAAGAGTAAGTAAAAATAAAGAGCAGATTTGAAATTATATAATACATTCTCCATATCCTTTCTGCAGCTTTTTCTGTGACTTCCGTAATCATTTGTGAGGAAATCTGTTCTCTTCTATTTCTTTTTTTTTTTTTAAGATTTATTTATTTATTTGTTTGTTTGTTTATTTATTTATACAAGCACTGGGCACAGTCAGAAGCGCGGGAGAATGAGAGAATTCACCAGAGCCAGAGCGGGGAGCAGAGCAGACAGAAGGACCGAAGTATACTGCTGAGGGGAGCAGCGGGCGGCAGGAGAGGTCTGTGCGCCATGCGGGACCCTCCTCGGGTGGCTGGGGAGCAGCCGGGGATCGAACCGGTCTGCAGAGTCTGCGAGCAGCTTCGCAACCCAGCGCTCAACCGCTGTGCCACCGGGGAGGCCCTGTTCTCTTCTATTTCTCCCTATATTCCCATCAAGTCAGAGTTACTACAATCTTTTTCAATTTAAGGAAGGGATAGTTTTACAATTAGATCAGAACCAGTAGGTAGAATTTTTGCAGAAATAAAAGCAAATAAGTTTTGTAAACTGCTCTCAAGGTCATGCTTTGAATGTTTTGAATTCAAAGTCAGTAATGAGAATTTAGAATGGTAACTAAGGAACATTATATTTTAATTTTATTTCTTCATAAACTGATACTGTGGTTGAACTCTTCTCTGAACAGGGCTCCTTGAAATGAATTACAGATAGTAATTCTTTTAAGCATTTCCTTTTCTCATTCATTTTTGCACAGTTAGATATAGTTTGTATATGATATATTAGATAACTAACATGAAGAGGAGTAGAAAAAAAGTGGGACTTTTTAAGATATGAATTCACCTACATCAAAGTCAGTCGGCCTTACATATTACTTGGGCCAAAGTCAGTGTGTAATATTCACAGCCTTTATATTTGTCCAAGGAAACCAACTTTCTATTGGTGATTACCCTTATCTGCTCATTATACTGAAACATTGTTCTGTAATGTTTAAAACAGGGTCACCACTGAATATAATTTATTGAGTTTGAAACCAGCAGGTGTATTCTGGACAAAGTAAAGAGCAAATAGTAAAATGGCTTACATGTTTACTTAAGAGTTTATTTATTTTGGGTTTTTATCTGCTGCTTTTGGTTATAAAGGTTTACTTCAAGGACATTAGGAACAAATGGGCCCTTTGTGTTTCAGGAGCAGCAGGTGTTGAAACAGCTTTGTGATTTCACTTGGACAATAGTTAATGTGCTTATGGACTTGATTGATCATCACATGCCTCAATAACCATAGCCTCCCAGTAAAAAAGTTATATGAATGTTTTCATGGCTACCTAGTGTTTTTGTGTTCATTTAATTTGCATATTTATCTATGTGGACGAAGGATACATGTCTGGATAAGTGTTCCAAAAGACTATATTTTGAATCTAGCCTTCTCATAAAACAAATTCCCAAAATGTTATTATTCTAAAGCTTTCTGTGTGAACATGGATTAATAATTGCTATGGTTTTAAAGTATTACAAATTAATGCCTTTCAGGGAAGTGACTCTTATATTCAAAGGAATTTCCTACAGTTTATGCGTGAGGTAATTCTAAAAGTTCTGGAGTTCCAAAATCTCCAGTTTGGATGATTTATTTATTTCCTATCACCTATATAACAGAGAAAGAGTCAAGTTCCCAGCATAGTGTGAAATATATATATATATTTATATATAAAAGGGCTCAACAAATATTTATTGAATAAAATATCCAGAGGAAAATACCCACTGCTGATTAGAGACATTTATTCTAACTATACAAGCATCAGGGAATGACATTATGCAATAATTTGCTCAAAAGTGCACATTTATTTTCTGTTTTTGGAACTGAATATAACCTCAGAATAAGTTTAAGTGCATAAAAATTTTTTCCAAGTTAGCAGCAGTTCCTTTAATATCTGTCTATAGGTCACATTGTGAATCTTAGAGATAGTCTATTAATATATTATATTGCTGAGAGCTAAAATGTTTCTACCCTATTATTTGGACTTCCAAACAGAATATTGTGAAGTGAAAGGTAGTGGCAAGTTAAACATAAGAGTTGTGTGTCTAGGGAATTTTTGCATGTCTTCAATTTGAATTACGAAAAAATATACATAGCATACAATTTATTATCTTAACCATTTGAAGTGTAGTTTAGTGGTATCAGTACATTCAAATTGTGAAGCAACTGTCACTATCTCCATCTCCAGAGCTCTTTCCATCTAGCAAAACTGAAACTGGGTACCCATTAAACAACTCTGTTACCCTCCTCATTCTAGTCCCTAGCATCATGATTTTTAATGAAAGTTCACATGCTAATATATTTCTGTACATTCATAAAGAAGCATATATTTTATCACATTTATGAATGTTTTCAAACTGACATGTAGAAAGTACATATTATATATTTATTCATTGCCAAATAAATTTTCCTGGGAAATAGGTCTCCTTACACTTCTGATTCTAACTTTTCATGTGCTATTGTAATATTGAAATGTTTACATGCATTAGGGGTTCATTTTCAAATATCTCTGACATCTTTGAACTGTAGTAATATTTTTCCAATATTTCTTATTTTCAGGAATACTAACTTTCATTGCTTTATTTTTAGACATTTAAGTTCTATGTTTTTTTATGAACGTGACACCTAACATTTTTCATATTTCCGTACACATTTGTATATTTATCAAATTCAAATTCTGTGTATTTTTTTTGCAACATTAGCCTGGCATTTATTTATTTATTTTTATTTTTTTATTTTTTTACATCGTTGTTCATTTTTTAACAATATTTGCTTCCCTCCACGCCCTCAGGCATACTCCCCATAGAACTTCCTTCCCCAATGCACCCGTGCACCATCACCTCAGACCTCTGTTCTCCTCCCTCCCTTCCTCTGATCCTTCTCCCTCCTCCCTTGCAATATGTCTCTGATTTATAATTATATGTTTTTACTTTGTTGTGTTTTGTACTGTTATTATATTTTTACACTGATGTCTTACTTGGTTCCCCTATATTCCTGCTATAAGTGAAACCATCTGACAATGGTATATTATTGAGCAATCAAAAAAATAAACTCATGCGTTCACAGCAATGTGAATGGAGCTAGAAGGAATTATGCTCAGTGAAATAAGCCAGAAGGAAAAAGACAAATTCTGTGTATTTTGAGTAATTAACACCCAGCCATCCTATCTTCAACTACTCTATTGTATCTGTCCCAATGTCACCTGGGCTACTTTGATTTATTTTGAAATAAATTTTACCTTCATTTCTTTCAAGAGTTACTTATATTATTAATGAATGTGGAACTTTATTTAGTAGCACTCAATCTCTTCAGTAGGTGCTGCTTAGAATATCACGTGAATTATTGTACTTACACCTCAAAGCAATCCCATTTGACAGATGAGGAAATGAGACTTGGAAAAATTTAGTAATTTTCTTAAGGTTACCAATGACCAAATTGAATTTTAGAAAGATCACACTGGGTATGTGGGCATTGGAGAGGGAGAAGACTAGAATCAGACTAGAAATGAGAATGTTTTTGCAAGTATCTAAGCATAGACTGAATATTGATTAGGAGGTATGAAAACATGAATTTGTGCAAGATTGGGGAGTACACATCAATAGAATTTTGTCAGAACAGAAAAGAGTCAAGGATCCTTGAGTTTCTGATTTGAACAACCAGGGAGATGGTTGTCTACCAACATTTATTTTCCACAGTTCTGGTGACAGAAAGACTAAGATAAAGTCCTGGCAAATTCAGTGTTTGGTGAGGGTCTATTTCCTGGTTTGGAATGGAAATGACCATATTTTGTTGTTCCCACATGGCACGAAGAGAGCTCTGAGCCCTTCATCTTCTCAAAAGGGCATCAATCCTATCATGGGGCCCTCATCACTATGACCTTATCCAAATCTAATACCTCCTAAAAGCCCCACCTCCAGATACCATCTGACTGGGGGTTAGGCACTAACATATTAATTTGTTGGTAGAGTTAGAGGTGGGAGAAATGAACATTTTATCCATATCAATGGAGATGCTATTCACTAAGATGGTAACACAGGGAAAGGATTAGCTTGGGGGTTGTTATTTATGTGGGAAGGGTGCATAATGTTGCGCTATGATAATATGGAGTTTGGGATGTCTGTAAAATGTCCACCTGTAGATGTCCAGTAAACAGTTTTTCTTAGTGGTCTGGAGTTCAAGGAAATAGGCATGAACTGGAGATATAAGTTTGGAGGCTGACAGAGTATAGATGGGAAATAAATGAGATCACTTTGAAAAATGTATAAAATAAGAAGATAATTTCCCTGCACCAATGTCTGTCAAAACAAAATAGAGCAAAAGTAAATGAAATCAATATAGAGGAAATGACCAAAAACAGAGCCTATCAAGAAAATGAGATGGAACAGCTAGACATGTGGAAATGGCAGTAGTGACCTTGTAGAAGTACAAGAGCCCAGAAGGATAAAGTTTCAGAAAAGGGGTGTGCTCAGCTGCCTGACTTCTGCAAGGTTAGAGAGCTAAAGTGAGGGAAGGACTAGATTTAACATGGAGGAGATTGGTAGTATCAAGAGGGCAATAAAGACAGAAACTAGTCTCTGTCTTCTCAGTTATTAAAAGAATGTGTGGTGTAGTGCAAATCTTTATATATGTCAGAGAGAAATAAACTTCATGCATCATGCTCACTAATAAACATTTTAATTATTCTAAATGATCTGGGCAACATAAAATTATTTAATCCTCGTACCCTGGCTGGAATTTTATTTTCATCTCTCTACATCATTTGATTCTCATTTTACAGAGTTTTTTCCCCATAAGCTTGATGTATTTTAATGAAATCTGTGTAATTTTGAGATACTAAGAGAACTGTGATTTCGCAGGTACTCCCTCAGGAAGGAAGCAAAGACAGAACTGGTAAGTCTTCTTGATGAAGTATGTTTTACTATTTGTTTATAACACTTGTTTGAAGAACCTTGCCTATTCCCTATAAATTTAAACAGGTCATGAGTCTTGCTGAATAACTGATAGTCACATTATGACATTAAGTCAGAATATGTCCTATATTTTGAAATGTGGATCAATTCACTTAGCTCTTCTGTGACTTTCATTCAGTCACATCCTGGGTTCACTCTCCAAACTACAGTTGGCTTCACGTATAAAGAAAACCCTTTGCTTAACCAATCTTTATCTTGAAATATATACTACAGATTAAGTAAGAACAAAATGAAAGATTACACTTATACTGAAACAACTACTTTGAAAATGAGTCTTCTTTACAATAATGAAAGGTAGCAATTTTTATTTGTATAGCTTCTGTATTTGGAAATGTTCTGTATAAGTCAAAATGTTTCACATCTTAATTTATTGAATTTCTGCTTTCAATGACTATATAAAATAATAGTTAACAACCCCCAAACCACCACTTCTTACCAACTTTTGACAGCTGTTTTTGTATTTGAGCAGTCCTTTATTTGACCGGTCTACTGTAGATACATCATTCTGAATCTTTTCTTTTCATTTGTCATTCCTTTGCATGAACTTTTAAATGGTTATGTATAGAGGGAAGCTACTGTAAAAAATTTGTGTATTTCCACCATGCATATTCTTCATATCTTGAAGATCATGTATTTCTGGAATGATTCAATATAAAATTGAAGCTTCTTTTCTCTGTTGCTACAAAGCCTGTTTTAAGAATAATCTTGTCGAATAATGCCACTGAAAAAATAATACATGAGTGTTGCCCTTATCTGCATGGCAACTATCACTACTTCTATCTTTAAATACTCCTTTTCCTTTGCTCTGTTGACGAACAAGTTTTATTATTCAATGCCCAATTCAGCTTTTGTGGTGGGGGCACTGTGGCAACATCCCCGAGAGGGGAAACTCCTATACTTCCAAAACACAAGTAACAGTGTAATGCAACATTACCTAATAATAAAAATAAACAAACAAAAAAAAATTCATCCTTCAAAACAAAGATTGCAGTTTCAGTTCAAATTAGCATCACCATGGAACATGGTTAGTCATCTGGTGCTCTTCCATCTCTTGGGTTGATTTGTGAGACCTTTACACTGGACCAGCATACAAAGTTACTGAATGGAACTTTGTCTTTAGTGAATGTGCAGGACCCACCAGCCATAATGCAGTATTTTCTTCTGCTATCTGTAAAATGCTTGTAGCATTGAGTATGAATAATCTAATCTATTTTCAGTTTCACTTTTGAGGTTTTAACAATATATAATACTTAATTAACCACTTGAGGAAATAAAGAAAACCTTCTTTGAAAATTACAGGAATGTGTTCCAATAGCAAATGATGCCATAAGTAGAACCCTATGTGCTTCAAGTCTCTTGTTGGGGGCCTCCCCGGTGGCGCAGCGGTTGAGCGCTGGGTTGCGAAGCTGCCTGCGCCGGAGGCGCCGGTTCGATCCCCGGCTGCTCCCCGGCCACCGGAGGAGGGTCCCACATGGCGTGCAGACCTCCCCTGCCGCCCGCTCTCTCACCCTCCCGTGCTTCTGACTGTACCCAGCGCTTGCATAAACAAACAAACAAATAAATAAATAAATAAATAAAGCATGCCTCTATAAAAAAAAAAAAAGTCTCTTGTTGGAATTTCAGCCTGCCTTTAAGGAGTTGATACTCTGTTTACCTCAGTAAAGTACATGCTCCACTCCAGACATAACCATATGAAAGATTTACACAAATGACAATATTTGAAAATTTTAAACAAAGTATTTTTCTTGGAGATTTGATAACTAGAATGTGATACTTATTTTCTTTTTAGCATGAACCTATCCTATTTGTTTATAGCTAAATGCTATTTTCCATTATGTAAAGCTACAGTCAAAAGCATGCATAAGAAACAGCTGAAGTTAACTCGGGGCCAGAAATGACAAGTACTTTCCTAAGAAATCTCCAGTGCTAAGGAAGCACAATCTCCAATGCCTAAAGATGTTTAGTTTAGGTGACTCTAATGTGGTATAAAAGTACCAGATTGGGTGTGGAACTTATCTATGAGTATTGAGGTATCATGAAGTGCAAGTTCAGTCTATCAGAGATTGAATTTTTAGTTGCTTATCCACTCCTCTAGCTACTGTTTCATTTTGACAGAAAAAAAAAATAGATTATGCAAGCAGGTCAGCAGAAACTAGAAACTAGAAACGAGTCAAATCAATTTTCACATAAATATTTATGGAAAGCACTCTTGGAATAGAAAGTATTTGGTGAAGGTTGTCTGAGAACAATTTTTTCTGCACATGTAAATCAGAAGAGTTTTTGAAGCCTAATTCAAATTTCTATACAAATGTAAATCAGTTTGTAAGTTTGGGTTTTCAGTTGTTCTTTTATTTTTTATTCTCATCATTCAAATTAAATTATTTCCATAATTTAAATGTATAATGTCCATTCCTTCCTGCTGTTTATAGAATGAAGTGAATTTTTCTCGCTTCTAATTTGGCTCCCATCCTTGTTTCTGATTGGCCTGTCCAAGAGCTTCTCTCTGTAGGTTTACTAAAGATGTAATATGGAGACCAGACTGAAGAGGCCACTCGATATATACAGATAAAGTGTAATATGATAAAAGGGAAGAACATGATCGTGACCCAACCTCAGTGTTTGCCTTTATGGGGTCATTCCTGGTGATTCGTTCTTGTGTATTAAAATGGCCTGCTTTTCCTCTGGTTTTTGTCTCTGGTGGAGTCCAATGTAATGGTGATCCCAAGCAGAAAAACTGAAGCATGATTAGGTGGTATAAAATCCCATTATTGTTACTAATTTCACTAATGGATTAAGAAAGGGGATCACAAAATAACCAGACCCTCTCCTAAGCAGTTTAGATTATTTACTGGGACTGAAGAGTCTCAGACTGATGATGGAAATAATATTTACCATGGTAACAATGGAGTAAATCCTCTGAGTTTATGCTTACCGTGTTGCGATCTTTGTTAGAAAACCAAAACAGGGCAGAATGGTACACAATGTCATATACCTACCCTAATTATTAATTAATTTCATTTTTGAAAAGTAAATGTGAATATTCATAAATACACACAAACTTTAAAAAATAACCCAGTGTTTATGGTTAATTTTAAATTCCATTTCTTATTGTATTTACTTTTCATTTCTTCCAATTTGGAATTAGGAGATTAACACCAAATTTCAATGTTGCTCACTATCATGCATATTTGAATCTTGTACTGATATACTATTCTTATCATAAAATGCACACTTCACTGCAGGATTGCAATATATATCTCTTTAGTTTAGAAAAAAATTTTAAGCCTGAAAAAATAAGATCAAATCTGACAAAATTACTTAATTTTTTTCCTCAGTTAATTTCAGTAGGGCAACTGGGACTACTCCTCTAAGAACAGTTTCAAAAGAGGCTTTGTGGCCTCAACTATTCATTCTTCCTGTGAGTAGTGTAATTATTTTCTGCCTTCTCAGCTTCATTGTATTATGGTATTTTGTTAGGCTCATTATCAAGCATATGAAGGATCTGTCACAAACAGAATTTCGCAAAAGACACCGAGGTTGCAGGGAGTCATAGGTACAGCCAAATCCAATGATTAAGAATAAAAGCATATATAGTGTAGCAAAATATCCTCCTATTTTGCTGAAATATAATTATAGTGATTAATGTCTGAGCTGAAGAGATCCTTGAAACTCCTCACTAATCACAACTGGAAATTATAATTTCATTTTAATTCAGATATTTGTTGAACATTTACTGTGTTCCTGGCAGTTTGCAAGGTATTAAAACACAATGATAAATAAGATATAATTATCCCTCCTTCAAAACATTCACCTAACTTTCTCTTGAGATTTCTTCAGTGAAATCAGAGTTTGATCAGTAAATGTATGGCTATTTAGTGAAATTTACAATAATTTAATAAGTTGTAAAATTGTGATTTCCTGTGGCTACATAAAGAGAGGCAGTTACCATTCAGTGACTATATGCCCACAAGAGACAAAAGGAAAACTAGAGTGTGTGAGAGGAATCTTAGTTTTATTTGATTTTAATTAGTGTGAATCTTTATCTTGAAATCCAAGTGCTATATAAAGCTTAAGCACCATATAAATCTACTTAAAATACATTCTTTCCCTCTATATTTGAATTGCATCAGTTAATTCTGAATAATTAGTTATAGACCTTGCAAGCTGCCAACTTAAATACAGATGGAGAAAGCAGAGTGGTTTTTATCCACCCCAACTTTTGCAGCTGGCATTCGAAGTCATCTCCAGGGCAGTGCTTCCCACACATCCTCCAAAAGGACCTAAATAGCAAGGAGACAGGGAGATTTCCAAACCAGCAAATATAAAATTTCTTTTTCCTGAAGAATTCAGATGAATTTCACATTGCTGTGTTTTCCACTTCAATGTTCTTTGCTAACTCAGCATGGCTGTCACCTAGTCATATAGCTTAGCTACCACCTGCCTTTGAAAGCTTTCTCCACTCTTTCTAAAGAGATTGAATCCTTCCCCTACCCCCACCCCAGTTTCTATCTCTGTAATCAAATTGTTCCCTTCAGAGCGCTAGTCAGAATGTTCCTGTCTGCCTCTCTCCTTCCTTCCCTCCCTTTGCTACTTCTTCCTCCCAATCCTTCTTCCTTTGTGCCTTCTTTCCATTAAACTAGAAGATTTTTATCTTTTAAGTAAAAGAACTAATTATTTAGAGATATAATTGTGACATAAAAAATAAAATCTCTTTGGGCCTCCCCTGGTGGCACAGCGGTTGAGTGCTGGTCTGCGAAGCTGCGCACAGCCTCTGCAGTGCCGGTTCGATCCCCGGCCACCGGTGAGGGTTCCACATGGCGTGCAGACCTCTCCTTGCTGTGCCCACTGCTCCCCTCAGCAGTGTATTTCCTCTGTCTGCATGTTCTGCTCCCCCTTCTGGTTCTGGTGAATACTCTCACCCTCCCGCGCTTCTGACTGTACCAGTGCTTGTATAAATAAATAAATAAATCTTTAAAAAAAAAAAAAAGGAAAAAAGAAAAGAAAATAGAATATCCGACAAAACACATAAGGAACAAGTTATGATATCTTAAAAGTTAGAATACCTTGACTACTCTCTCTATTCTGTTTATGGACTTGTATCACCATTGAAATATTTTTATCATTAATCATTTTGTTTACATTTTATTTCATGAAAAGTTTTATAACAAATAAGTACACCCTTTTATAATTCTAAAAGAATTTTTTATAATTAGCAAATACCTATAGTTTAAAAAAAGGAAAGTAATTTATAAACTCAGTTTTACTACATTAGAATATATAATGAAATAATACAATGCTTGTCATGAATACTTTGAGGTTTAAAATAGTAAGAGTATGAGAAACCATTTGACAGAAGAGACAGGAAAATGAAGGAATGGAGATAAGGAGGAATTAGAATGAAAGTGAGTTTAGTTTGAGTAATGGCAACTAAACTTATAAGTATCTGATAAAAGGCAGAGGGAAATAACCTTACTTAAAAATTAGGTACCAATACAAATTGTTTGAATTGTTGCCTGTTAACAAGGAGAAAATGAGAAAGTTTGATATTCTTGCAAATGACTTATTTATACCATCACAATAATTAATTCCATATGTTACAGCATTAGAAGAAATAGGAAAAAAAATCAGCAAAAATCCATCTCCATTTTTTATATTCTGCCACTGTCAATGTATATGGTCAGTCTCATATTTTACAAGATATTGGAGATTATTTCCCTCCATGGGCCACAGAACATTGGATTAGGAAGAGAAGTTCTGCTTACTACAAGAAGCTACAGAGAAATGGTATAGTTGATACATGCAAACAGTACTGAATAGCCTAAGTAACTAACAAATAAATGGCTTAAAGATAGATGATAACATTTAACATTTAAAAAAATGATGAAATAAAAATAAGACCAGATAAAACTAAGAATCAGTCTTTCTATAATTTACAGGGTAGTTTCCTTGATGTAAAATTCAGTGTATATTAAAACCATGTAAAAACATTTTCAATTTGTATGTAGAATGGGATTAGGATCTAGTCTTGGAAGTTCAGGTAATAACTTACATGCTAGGAGGTTGGAAATCACATGGAATGCAAGGCAATTCTTCACAGGCTGGTCTCTTGGTTTTCAGGATAGTCAATAAATTGTAGTTCCCTCATTTTTTTTCCCTAGAGTGGTCCCATTCTGGTCAATGTAGATCTCCCATGAGAACCAATGGCTTCAAGATAAAGAACACCTTTGCATTCTGGACTTTCCCCAATGTACGCTTATCTAGCAGCATAACTCCAGGTTGTGGTATTGCCTAGAATAGGCTGGTAGATGCTTGTGACCTGTTTGTTTAACTGCATAATACTAACCTTGGTGAGCCAGTTCTGACAGTCCCCTAACGCTTTAAATACCTGCTGGTCTCTCTGCTTGTTGATGCCTTTGAAAGTAGGAGACATATATGAGAGACTTGAGGCTTCCTACACAACTAGTAGAGGGGAAAAAAACTACCATCAAATAAATGAGTACAAAATGCTTCTCTATCTCACTTGAATAATTACATATATGATGGTTTTCCTTTTCGCTCTTGTATAAAGTGAGACAATTTTTGTTCTTTTTTTTTGAAAGTTTTAATGAGACTCAAAGGCTTCTATTATCTATTCTTAGCTCCAAAACTCACATCAACATCAATCTGTCATTTGGTAACAATCAGCAGTTCAAATAAACAAACTCTTAGACTCAGATAGGATTTCAATTCATCTTTAAAAGTCATCTTTCAGTTGTGGTAGAAAACTGAGTATCTCTAATGAAAAATTCACTAAAACAAGCTTGTCAGTGTCTATTTTGAGTAACTACAAAATCCCTATAAGAAATAATCAAACTAGGGCTTCCCCGGTGGCGCAGCGGTTGAGCGCGGGGTTGCGAAGCTGCCCGCAGCCTCTGCAGTGCCGGTTCGATCCCCGGCTGCTTCCCAGCCACCAGAGGAGGGTCACACATGGCGCGCAGACCTCTCCTGCCGCCCGCTGCTCCCCTCAGCAGTGTACTTCGGTCCTTCTGCCTGTTCTGCATCCTGCTCTGACTCTGGTGAATTCTCTCACCCTCCAGCGCTTCTGACTGTACCCAGTGCTTGTATGAGTAAATAAATCTTAAAAAAAAAAAAAGAAATAAACTAATTTGGATTTTTACATATGAAATATATCCATATCTCCACTGGTTATGGCCTTTGTTTGTTTGTTTGTTTTTAATAGGTAATTCCATGCTCCATATCACCCATAGAATAAAGTCCAGAAACCTTGTCTAGCTATGATAGTCCTAAGCAGGCCGAATGCCTCTTGCCCCCACCCCCTCCCACTGCCATTCAAACCTCATTCCACTCCCTGCTCTGGCCATCTAAACTTTCCTCTTTACACACAAACCAGACACAAGAGAGCTTGAATCTGTACTTGAACCCCTACTTGGCCATTTAATCACTTCTCCTTCAGAATCAATTTTTTTTTGCAAATAAAAAGGAGAAGGAGGGCCTCCCCTGGTGGCGCAGCGGTTGAGCGCTGGGTTGCCAGGCTGCCCGCAGCCTCTGCAGTGCCAGTTCGATCCCTGGCCACCCGCGAGGGTCCCACAAAAAAAATATTTAAAAAAAGGAGAAGGATTAGTACAGACCCCAGTACCCAATAGATGCTCTACAACTGTTAGTTCCTTTCTCCTCCCTTTAAATTCTTCATCTAATAATCTATAAAAACTTGTCTTTGTGGAATATTACTCAGCATTCAAAAAAGATAAACACATGCAATTTGCAGCAACATGGATGGCGCTGGAAGGGATCATGCTCAGCGAAATAAGCCAAAAAGAAAAAGAAAAATACCGGATGGTCTCACTCATAGCAGGAATCTAGAAAACTTAAATAAGGGACCAGGAAAATGAATATAAGAAAGTGAAAATCGAAATCAACAAAAAACTATGAACCAGAGACACTTTTTGGGGGGGGGGGCGGGAGGGGAAGGATTGGGGTCAGAATGGGGCGTTTGCAATTGTATGGGGGAATATAAAAATAAAATTTATTATTTAAAAAAAAAAAAACTTGTCTTTGAAGACAAGTATAAATTCCACCTCTGAAGATTCCCTTGATCTATGCTTAAAGTATAGATTAGTGTACAGATTAAGAAATTGGGTACAGAGAGATTAACCAATTTAGGGCTTCAAAACTGGTAAGTGGTAGGGCCAAATTGAAATTTAGGTAGTCTGGCACCAGAGTATGTGTGTTATTGTTTTCATTTTTGTATTTTAGCCATCCCAGTGCAATGAAATATTTATCTCATGGCGATTTTTCCATTTCCCCAATGCCTAATAATGTTGAGTATCTTTTTATATGCCCATTAGCCATTTGTGTAGCTTCCTTATAATATGTGTTAAAATCGTTTTAGGATTTTTTTTGAAAACATTTCAAAATTGAGTTATTTGTCTTTTCAAAATGTTGAGTTGTAGTAGCTCTTTATATATTCTTAAATATAAATCTTTATCAAATATATAATTTGAAAATATTTTCTTCTGTTCTATGGGTTGTCTTTCACTTTCACAGTGATATCCTCTGAGTAAATTTTTTTTTAAATTTTGATGATTTCCAATTCATCATTTTTTTTCTTTTATTGTTTATGTTTTGGGATTTATGTCTAAGAAGGTTTTGCCTAAATTAATCTAAGGTCATGAAGATTTATTCCTACATTTTCTTCTAAGAGTGTAATAGTGTTAGCACTTAAATTTAGGTCAGTGAGCACTTGGATTTAATTTTGCATATAGTCTAAAGAGGGAATCTAATTCTACATTTTTACATGTAGATATCCATTTGCTCCATTTATTGAAAAAACTATTCACTCCCCCCCTGAACTGATATATCTGTTGAGAAAGAACCTGTGGTCTTAATTTCAGTACTGTGCTGCCTCCATAATTTCTGCTCACTTTCCATCAGATCCCTTCACCTATACAAACTATATTTTTTTCATCACACCACACTTCCTCACATACTTCCAGTCTGCAAGATGGTGCTCCATCCTGTCTGTCTGCAAAACTCCTAGTCCTCCTTAAGATCAGCTAATATGGAATCCACTTTGTCCAGCACATTATTTAGTTTTTTTAAATGTTTTGCTTTTTTATACTAGATCATTATCTAGTTGTTCTCAATTCCTTCTGCTTTTTGAAAAATCTTTCTCTTTCTCCAAGCATCTGGCATATTATCTAGCATATGCTGGACACTATTAAATATAAATCTATTGAATTGAATTAATGAAAAATACTTTGATTAGGAATTTTAAGACCTCTTAGAAATCCAGGAAGATCATAACAAAGTCAAGCATTCAGTGTATAGAGAAGTTAATAAATATGAAAACTGCAATCCACAGCAAGATCATTATCATTTTCACATGCTTCTGATAAATTTCCTGCAGATTTATCATTGCTATATCATTGTTAAGGAAATTGATTTATAAAGTTGTTTATGAACCCAACAATATACGCTATTTTTTTTCTCATTTGAAAGTGGAGTCTGTGGGAATGCAGCAGCAAATAACAGAAAATAATAAAATGAGAAGAAGACAACACTTTTCCAAAGATCAATTCTAACAAAAAAGAAAACTAAATAGAACATTTTTATCTCTTCTTGAAAATTTAATTCATGGTTTTCAAGTTAGGAAATTATTTCACACACTTGCAGAAACCAGCAAAATAATATAATAGACCTATAAAGTAAAAAGTTAATCATCTTTCTCATTCTACTGCCATTGTTCAGCAACTGTTTTTGATAGATAAGTTTTTATTCACAGTATTTTCTCTCATAGCATTTATATACATATAAACATGCCTCAAATATTTATTGCTGTGTAACAAAAGAGGGAGGAAAAGCATTATTGACTGTCGTCTTTGCAGAGTCTCTCCCAACATTCATTATCTAGAGGTTGACAGCTTTGTTTGTTGTTTGGTCTAGATGAAATGAAATCATACTACATACATTACAATGTATTACAATAAAACTCTTCTAAATATTATAGTCATGGGGCCTCCCCGGTGGTGCAGTGGTTGAGCGCTGGGTTGCGAAGCTGCCCACAGCCTCTGCAGTGCCGGTTTGATCCCCAGCTGCTCCCCAGAGGAGGACCAGAGGAGGGTCCCACATGGCGCGCAGACCTCTCCTGCTGCCCGCTGCTCCCCTCAGCAGTGTACTTCGTCAGTCTGCCTGCTCTGCTCCCTGCTCTGGCTCTGGTGAATTCTCTCACCCTCCCGCGCTTCTGACTGTACCCAGTGCTTGTATAAATAAATAAATAAATCTTTAAAAAAAAAAAAAAAGTAGTTTCTCCCTCTTTTAAAAATAAATAAATAAATAAACATTATAGTCATGGATGATAAATATCTATTTCTAGCTACCTTCTTTTAATTTCTTTATGCATATTCCCTGCACATATATCTATGATTTTAGTAAAATTTTTCCTACTCTTGTTTATCGTGTTTTAGTAATCCCTTTCTCCCTACTTTCCCCCATAGTTACTCTGTCTGCCTCACCCCACATAAGATAACTCATGTTTGTTGTAGAATTGATGTGTTTTTTTCCCCAGACTTTTTTTTTTTTTTTAAAGATTTATTTATGCAAGCACTGGGTACAGTCAGAAGCGCGGGAGGGTGAGAGAATTCACCAGAGCCAGAGCGGGGAGCAGAGCAGGCAGAAGGACCGAAGTACACTGCTGAGGGGAGCAGCGGGCAGCAGGAGAGGTCTGAGCGCCATGTGGGACCCTCCTCTGGTGGCCGGGGAGCAGCTGGGGATCGAACCGGCGACGCAGAGGCTGCAGGCAGCTTCGCAATCCAGTGCTCAACCGCTGCACCACCAGGGAGGCCCTTTTTCCCAGACTTTTTTATGTCATTGTCTGAGTTGCAAAAATGAGGTCTTAATATTGTAGTTATCTTTTTTGTGACTTCTATCCCCATCAGTCAAAAAATTGTTAGTGAAACCTCAACCAAGTCAGCTGATGTAGTTAGGATTCTTCCTTTCTTTCCCTCTTTCCCACCTCTTCCTTTCCTTTCCTTTCCTTCCTTCCTTCCTTCCTTCCTTCCTTCCTTCCTTCCTTCCTTCCTTCCTTCCTTCCTTCCTTCCTTCCTTCCTTCCTTCCTTCCTTCCTTTTCTCTCTTCCTCTTCCTCCTTGATCTCCCATTAATTTATTTATCTTTGTATTCCATTCCTTTAAAATGTTTTCATTAAACTTCTTAATTTGGTATAATTATAGATTCAAATGTAAGAAATAATACAAAAGGACCCATGAACACTTTTTCTAGTTCCCCCCAATAATGACATCTTACCAAACTATGGTATGGTGTTACAAAGATATTGACAATGATAACATCAAGATAGAAATCTAGGGCCTCCTCTGGTGGTGCAGCCGTTGAGTGCTGGGCTGCAAAGCTGCCCGAAGCCTCTGCAGCACCAGTTCAATCCCCGGCCTCTGGTGAGGGTCTCACATGGCGCGCAGACCTCTCCTGTCTGGCCCGCTGCTCCCCTCAGCAGTGTGTTTCGTCAGTCTGCCTGTTCTGTTCCCTGCTCTGGCTCTGGTGGATCCTCTTACCCTCCCACGCTTCTGACTGTACCCAGTGCTTGATAAATAAATAAATAAATCCTTAAAAAAAAAACATAGAAATCTATTACCATAAGGATCACTCATATTTTTTGTATCTCCCTCCACCATCACCCCTCCTTAGCTCTTGATAACTTCTATTTTTTTCTTTTTTTTTTTAATTTTGTCATTTCTAGAATGTTATATAAATGGAATCATATGATAACAACTTTTCAGATTGACTCTTTTCACTCAGCAGAGTTCTCTGGAGGTTCAGCCACAATGTTTGTGTATGAAAGGTTCATTTAATTTTGATGTTGAATAGTATTTCATAATATGGATTTACTAGTTTGCTTAATCATTCACCCATTGAAGATCATCTGAATCATTTCCAGTTTGGATCTATCAAAAATAAAGCTTCTCTAAATATTCACATATAGGTTTTTGTATAAAACCTAAGTTTTCATTTCTTTGGGATAAATGTCCAGGAGGATAATTGCTGGGCTGAATAGTAGTTTCTTTCATATTTCAATTTTTTTTAAAATGTCTTTTGAAAATGAGCATAATATATTGTACTGGGCCTGGAAAATGCCACGTCCTGCAAGGTCTCACATCAAGTGCTGAATGCAGAGACTCTCTGCTTGAGGACTCAAGTATTCTGTGTGGATTTAGTAACTGATGCCTACTCTTTTTAAGAGTACTTGAAAGGAGAAAAATAGAAATTCATTTGTTGAAAGTGTCTAGTTCTCTCTTACTGCAAGCAGATGAATTTAACCATCCGTTAGAGGGGTCCTTTTTTGTAGGAGAAAGCTTTCCTCCAACAAAGAGTGGGGCAAGAGGTCAAGCATTACTGGTGGATACTGCGAATGGAGAGGTCAATGACAAATTCTTCTTTTTTACCAGAAATTAGTGTATTTTGGGGTAGGGCCTAAATGTAATAGCTACAAAAGATTACAGCCTAGGCCTTTAATTGGAAATGTACTTAGCATCCTGACTATAATTCTCTTGGGATGTTATGAGGTCAGGCAAAATGTCCCCATTCCATATGACTTGCATCTTTGCTCACAACAACATTTTAAAGAAGAGAGAGAATAGTACCTGCTCTTCCCATTGTCTTCTGTGACACCAATAAAATGAAGGTGGTAGAATATATTAGAATATTTTCAATAAATCTCTTGAAAACTACCTAACCTGTAATATATCAGAAGCACATTCCTACAATGGAGAGGCACACACAGCTATTGATTTTTATTAAGCTTGCATTAAGCACTTAGCAGAAGACAGCAATAAATTAGTAATCACCTCAATGTTTTTCAAGTTCAACTGAAGCAGTGTATTAGGGGAATTTTGAGATGATCTATCAAATATACACTACATGGTGAAGGACAGAGCAGGGAAAAGTGGAGAAAGAGAACACTAAATGAAGAAAACAGAGAAAATTGAACAATAAAGAGAATGTAGTGGAGACAGAGACGGCTGTGGTTCTAAATGTTGACATTTGTGTATAACAGAAAGAGAAGTTGAAATTCTGATGGTCTTCATTTCTTTGCAAGGTATTTGTACTTCCAATTAAGAATGGTAAATATAAATGACTAAATAGTATTTCTCGGTGGGTGTTAGTACATCTTGACCTGCCATGTTCTGAAATGAATTTGACTCTATTTAGCCAGGCAGGTACCATCCTAATTTCTACTAGCTATGACTGAGCTCTGAACATAAATCCATGAAGAGAAATGTAACTTCTTATGCCAGGCTTTTCTCTGTAAGCAAAAGGGAAAGGCAGTAGGAAAAAAAAATGTGTTTTCCCTCCTCTGCCCCATAAAATCAATAGTTTACAGTACAATTTGTCACTGGGCAAGAACATTATGATGCCTAGTAGGAAGGAGAAAACTTGCAACCCCTTCTCTATCATTTGTAATTTGAGGATCATTTTCTTTATTCTGCCACCCATGACATAGTGGTTAAGAGCACAGACCGGGGCTACAGTGCTTGAGTTTGCACTATGGCTCCATCATACGCCAGCTGGATGACCCTGAGCGAGTTACTTGATGTCTCTGTGTCCTCAGTCTCTTTATCTATAAAATATGGGAACTTATAGCACCTGCCTCTTAGGATAGTTATAGGATGAAATGAGTTAACATTTGTAAAGCCCTTAGAAAAATATCAGGCACATAGTAAGTGATTTATAAATAATACCCTCAAAATGGTTTAGAGGGCCTCTTATTTTTCAGACTCTGTTCTAGGTACTGGAAATACAATGGTGAACAAAATAAAGTCAATACCCCTGACATTTCATTCTATTGGGGAAAATAGGTGATAAAAATAAGAAAATATATGTCAGGGTATTGACTGTTAAAGAATTATCAAGCAAAAGAAGCTTGGGGCTGGCTGCTATAGGTAAAGGATGGTCAGAAGTTCTCTTTGATAAGGTGACATTTGAGCAGCAATTTCAAGGAAAAGAGAAAATTATCCAGAAATCTGATTTGAGGAAACATTCCAAGTAAAGGGAACAACATTGACAGAGGCCTCATGGTGAGTGAGCTTGGCATGTTGGATGAAGAACAAAAACAGCCAGAGAAGAGGGAGTGAAATAACAGAGGAGAGAGGTGAAATGAGCTGGGGTCACGTAAGCATGGTCAGATCATTTATCTCCAAGAAATAGGTTTAATTCCTAAGTTTAAAGACAGCATAATAATCACCATCATTTCAAGGGAGTATGTTGTCATACCATGATATCACAAGATTTTAGTTACTTTAAAATAAAGGAGTAGGTGGAAGTAACCCAAGTGTCCATTAGCAGATGGATAAACAAATGTTCTGTATACATTCAGCTTTAAAAAATGAAGGAGATTATGAAGGGATACATCTTGAGAATATTATGTTAAGTGAAATAAGCAGACACAAAAAAGATAAATACGGTATGATCCTACTCATATGGGATTCCTGAAACAGTTAAATTTATAGAAACAATATAGAATGGTGGTTTCCAGGGACTGTGAGAAAAGAGAAAAAGTTGCTTAATGTACATAGGCTTTTAATATTTGTGGTGATTGGTTGTACAGCAATATGAATATACTTAACTACAAAAACTATACACTTAGACATGGCTAAGAAGGTAGATGTTATATCCAGTTTATCACAATTAGAAATTTAAAAATAAAAAATAGTAATGCAGTAACATAGATTCACCTCCATACCACTAATATCCGGGGTTGAGGCTCTAAACAATGCACCCAGAATCCCTGCTCTTTGAGTTTGTGGGTAGGAGAGGCTGCAGAAAGGGTCAGCCAGTAACCATTCTTACTGGAGGTTGGATTTCTTTTCACTTTGTATTCAACTAATTGATTAAAGTTATTCAACCTTTTCTGGGCCTCCCCGGTGGCACAGCGGTTGAGCGCTGGGTTGCGAAGCTGCCCGCAGCCTCTGCCGCGCCGGTTCAATCCCCGGCTGCTCCCCGGCCACCGGAGGAGGGTCCCACATGGCGCGCAGACCTCTCCTGCCGCCCGCTGCTCCCCTCAGCAGTGTACTTCGGTCCTTCTGTCTGCTCTGCCTCCCGCTCTGGCTCTGGTGAATTCTCTCACCCTCCCGCACTTCTGACTGTACCCAGTGCTTGTACAAATAAATAAATAAATAAATATTAAAAAAAAAAAAAAAGTTATTCAACCTTTTAAATTTATACACAGGGGCCTCCCTGGTGGCGCAGCGGTTGAGCGCTGGGTTGCAAAGCTGCCCACAGCCTCTGCAGCACCGGTTCGATCCCGGCCACTGGATGCGGGTCCCACATGGCGCACAGACCTCTCCTGCCGCCCGCTGCTCCCCTCAGCAGTGTATTTCGTCAGTCTGTCTGTTCCGCTCCCTGCTCTGGCTCTGGTGAATTCTCTTACTCTCCCGTGCTTCTGACTGTACCCAGTACTTGTATAAATAAATAAATGAATCTTTAAAAATAAATAAATAAATAAAAATAAATAAATTTATACACAGATGTGGGTTCTGTAGGAATAGGATGAGTTTAAGGTGCCATTACTGTGATGACTTTCTAACAGTAGATTTCCTCCCATAACTTTTGTCTGCAAGAACTGCCACTTGCCTTGCAGGCAAAGGAGGTAATAGTCCAAGCTACAGAGCCAAGCTCTCCTATGCAGCTCCTCCCTTGAGCACTACTGGAGAAAACAATGATGCTCAACCAAGTTCAGAGATAAAGATACTAAAGCCCCTTGGGGGACAGGAGTCCTCTGCATGCTTTTAACTATACCTGTCCCTGAAAAAGAGCATAGTTTCCATCGGAAATGACACCCTTAACCATGACAATTATGATTAAGCTGTTTCTGGGATTATTGCTGAGGAAATTACTCATAACAAGAAGAAATGACAAAATAAAAGCAAAAGTGCAAGAAGTCCAGGGTGGGGTTCTGCATGCCTCCTTTCTCAGTTGGTGCACTGATCTGAAGGTACTGGAAGCCCCTTCCTCCCCGACATAAGTTACATATAAATACCAAGTGCACAACAGAGTTCTGGGGTTTTTCTGTGGTGGGCAGATAATGACCACATGGCCTAGGCAGAAAAGGAGCGTGGTAGCAGTTCTTCCCAGCAGACTTGAAGGAGGCTTGCATACTGGAAAACATCAGACTGCTCACCTGAGTTAAAATACACAATTTCAAAGACCAGTGGCTTTATACCTTCTTTGTAGCCAGAATGTAAGAAATTATTCCACATGTGTGTTGCTAGAGAATAGTTTAAATTTGACAAAATTATAGGGAGGACCCATATTCTGAGGTAGTGTTTCAAAGAAAAAGATAGTACCACATTGCCTTCCTTTGGCTTAACTGCCATGATTTCCTTCTCATTATATATATATGTATATATATATATACACACACACACACACACACACAAACATACCTATATGTGCACATGCATATATGTGCATATACCTGTATGTATACGTATGCACATGTGTATTGCATATATGTATGCACGTATATACATAATGGTTAGGTTATGTATAAGATATATAAACACACACACATTTGACCCACATTATTCACAATTCAAAATTTGTGAATTCATCTACTTATCTGCTTGTTAAAATTTATTTGCAACCTCAAAGTCTTTACCTGGGGGAGCTTCATTCCTGCACATGCCACAGCAGAGATATGTGTCCCCAGCTGAGTCTGAACCAGGAGATACTCTACCTTTCTTTTTCAGCTCTCATACTGTAAATAAGTGCCCCTTTTGTGGTCAAGTTAGTGCCATATTGTCCGATTTTTGTACTTCTGTTGGTGATTTCACTCTTTAAAACACCCCTCAAGGGTAATGCAGAACTGCTAGCTTATGTTCCTCAGTAAAAGAAGGCCGTGATGTGCCTCACAGAGAAAATAGGTTTGTAAAGTGAGTTCATTCTGATGTGAGTTAGAGTGCTATTAGCCATGAGTTCAAGTTAATGAGTCAACAATAAAGATTAAATAAAGTGTCTTTAAACGGAAAAGCACACATACAAAAGATTATGTATTGATTAGTTGACAAAAATGTCACCAGAGGTCCACAGAAACCTAAGCCAACACTTCCCCTAGGAGCGGTGGCTCAACACTCACCAATCACTGTTAACAGCTACTTTATAAGACATATTTATCATAAATAATGAGAACTGATTATGTTTCAAAAACTCTGAGAAAGATTTATGCTGCTTAAATAGAAAAGTGAGCATATGCATAATACAGTTTTGCTTTTTAAGCAACATATTTTTTTAAGCTCTGTCAAACATGATTCTATGTATTAAATCAGTCCAGAAAGACTTTGTTAGCCTTAAATAGTGTAAGTCTGTTTAGATATGCATTGGTAAACAACAATGTGGAGTAGTGAAGAATAGGGCTTTTTGTTATTAGACTTGGGTTTCCCTTCATATTAACTCTGTGATCTTTATGCCACATGCTAGATGGGAAAGTTCTTAACCTCCTGAAGCTCAGCTTCTCATCTGTATAAATGGGGATAGATAATAGTAGTAGCTGTCTTTTAGGATCTTTTTGAACCTTGGCCAAGATGATGTACATGAAGTAATGAGCACAATTCTCTGTATGTATTAGTGCTTAATATGCATTACCTATTTTTATTATTATTTTCTGAGTGGTGAAATGTAAGAATTGGAAGAAAATTTGACCCTCAAATGTTCATTAAGAGTTTGTGATTGGGATATTTGAGGTAAGAGAGGAAATATGATTGTGGTGAGATCAAAATTAGATGTTCTTTTGAATCCATCCACTATTCATCAACCTAGCTTTATATTTATCATTTGTTTGACAATACTTGTTGTGCACTCAGAGATTGGGAGGCTCTCATATTAATTATCAATATTTGTGTTAATTTTCAAAATATCTTGCGTTAAATCCAGATCAGTGTGTCAACAAATGTGTCACAAGGAGGACCATATGTATTTAGTGCCAGACTATAAAAATGGTAGAGTCTTCAACAGTTCTCAGAACAGAGAGCATGTCTTCTCTGCCCTGTGCATCTCTTAGAGCTCCCAAGACAGTGTTCTGAGCAGTGCGAGCACAGTGAATATTGGCAGGCCTCACTGGGCAGACCATATATGTGAGCAACCATGTGAGGGGAGCAGGGGAAGAATTGATGAGAGGGTGGGGCCACTCACACAGTTGTGCTCCTCCTGGCAGAGCTGAGAGCCTTGCCAGCAGCAAGAATGATCATGTGAAGTGTGGAGAAAAGTAAACTTGCTGAGGCAGTGGTTCACAGCCTACTTACTGTCTCATTCCACCTGAGGGTTATGGTATTGTTCTGATCAGAAACCATGGCTCATATGGATACTAATTATTAAGGAGGAGATAGGATTCTGTGCAGGGTAGTAGTGGTGGTCATAGTGGGGGAGGGGTGTGTTGTCAGAATTCATTTGAGGCAAACACTTCCTGAAAAAGTGGCAGAGGTGCCTCTGACATCCCCCTCTACCCAGCAGGGTGTGACATTTCCTTCTCACATTTCTGTTTGGTGAGAGAAACTTACACAGACCTTATTAGTTCACAAAATGTTCAGTTCTAACTGGGTGCACACATTTGGTGTTTTCCCAGCCCTAGATCTACTTTATTGTTGAGAGTGACTTGTTCTTAGTCATGCCATTAGGTAGCTTAAGGGACATATCTTAGATTCTCTCTCTGGATCACTACCTAGTCCAAGTCACCAACCATGCATTCTAAACATCAGAAGTACTCGTTCCTGTATAAAAAAAAAATCATACCACTTTTGTTCAAAGGCTGATTTCTTCCATTAGTCTCTCCCTCCTTTCTTCCCTCTCTTTCTCATTTTACTTTGATCTTTCTTATTTGTGGAAAAACACATCCTTTTTGGATTCTTTCCTAAAAAACACACACACACACACACACACTTTAAAAGGAAAAGGAAATAACAGTAACAGATAAGCAAAGGTTTGTGTAAGCAGATACCCAGTTCCTTCTTTGTCCTCTTTGGGTTTTCATTGTGTTTTGTTTTTTGTTTTTGTTTTTGTTTTTTGGCCTCTTTGAATCTGTTTTTCAAGCTGTCCTTTGTAGTACTATCATGTCTTCACCTGTTTTCAGGAGCCATTGAATTGGCTTTCCCATTCTTCAGGAACAACATATCTCATTACTACAATAATTCAGCTACACAAAATCAGCAGTTACCAACTTCTGCATGTATTGCTCTTCAATAACACTCATTACTAAACTAATGATGAAAGTTTACCTATAACTCAAGAGGGCTGACAAGAAACACATAATAGAACATTTCTATAAATAGCAAGCACTTAGAATAATAGATGAATTTAAGGGAGCAAGAGGATAACAAATTTTAACCATAATTTATATAGAATATTGAACTTTTTGTAAAATATTTTCATGAGTTCTAAAAATGTAGACTAAGAAAATTTATAATCTATACTAATTTGATTGGAATTTATTGAGGGACAATGACCCTCAATAAATATTCAAGGTGAGTATTTATACAACAATAGTACTCTTTAGTGATGTCATATTGGGGCACAGACTTGAAGTCATGTGTAGGTTCAATCTCTTTTTAGTGACAAAAATTATTGTGAAATGTTTATTTCTGACCTATTACATTTCTTTTTTTTAAATTCCATAAAATATATGAGTTAATGAAAAATGAATCCTCTAAAGTATGAAAATTATAATATAAGCATGGATATTCATGATGAAAAATGTTTTCAGAGTAGTTACTCTCTTGCTTACTTGCCAGGCATTGCCTCAGCTTTTGCCAAAATTGTCCTTAAAACTATTAGTTTGGAAAACCTGTAATTTCTAAACACTCATTCCTAAATCGAAGCACAGGCAAAATTTGCCATTATTATAACATTAGTGTTTTTTCTTTAACTATCACAATACCCAATGTAGCCAACCACCAAATCCTAATTTATGGGAATAAAATTTACAATAATTTTAAAAGTTATCTCAGGAGCTACTTATTAGTGTTTTAAAAGCTGAGATATTTATATTGTGCTCCTCACCCTAATATTATTAGAGCAGAAATACTCATAGTTTAAAGTAAAATACAGAAGATCATTTGTTTCAAATATTTATTTCTACATTTTTCTGCTGTCACTGCTGTCTTAGAGATAGTGATTATAAATACCTTCTGTGTACTAAATGCTGTAGGAAGAGATATACAACTTGATTATGAGGATACTGCCTTTTAGCAATATAATTTATTATTCTCATAACTGAAATTTATTCGGTTTATGAAAACATGAGTTTCTGTCTTCTTATAGAATTTTACTTCATGACTGAAAAGATTTGTTATTTGGTTGTTTCAGTTTGGAATTTTTATTCACAAGTTGAAGAAGCTTTTTGGATGTTTCACAAACATGGGAAAGGTAATAGATGTAAAAGTCAATGGAAGCATGATTCGCAAATATATATATATATATATATATATATATATATATAATTTTTAAAGGAACCAAATTTTTTTTAAGATTTATTTATTTATTTATACAAGAACTGGGGCACAGGCCAAATCCGTGGAAGGGTGAGAAGATTCACCAGAGACAGAGCGGGGAACAGAACAGGCAGACTGTTGAAATACACTGCAGAGGGGAGCAGCGGGAGAGACAGGAGAGGTCAGCTGCACCATGTGGGGTTCTCACCGGCCGGCAGTGATTGAATGGGCGCTGCAGAGGCTGCAGACAGCTTCACAGCGTGGCGCTCAACTGCCTGCGCCACCAGGGGAGGCCCTCAAATATATTAACATGTTGAAAAATTGGCCTTAAACCAACAAGATAAAATTTAATAGAGATGAGTATAAGAACTTAAGAGCCATTAGAGGGACTTGATTGCTATAAAAGATGATAAAATATTGTACTGTGCATGTGTTCTTGTCATCCATGAAATTGTCATCAAGATGAGATTAAACTTGCAAGGGTTTTTCTGACGAAAATGCCAATGAGAAAAACTGGGTAGGGAGCTGGAAAAGTCCCAACTATGATGCATATCTGACTCCAAGTGAAGGAAAGAAAGAAAAAAGTTGGATGAAAGCATCGAAGACTTTCATAAAATCTAATCAAAGTTCAAGGCCACTGGGGTGTAACTTTAGCCAAAGTCGGCCTTCTGGAAGAGTCCTGTGTCCCTCAGGATCAGGCTACTTTTGTAAACTTGCTACAATCAGTGACTGACTAGAACCAGCTCATGGGATGCATGGCCTTTGCACAAATGAAGCAATGCATTTCAGAGTGTCACAGCTGGGGCATGTGTCAGTTAAGCTCCCTGTAGTGGAGGTCTGCAAGGCTATTCTCAAGGCAACTGCTTGTGTAATTTGGCTTTTCAAAATTACATCCAAGTTTTGCAAAGAAAATAGCTAAAATATTTTTATAAACCTAAGATCCTAATAATGTAAACCTATTCCCAGATTTTAAAATAGTTATTGCTCACAGAAAAGATTTTTAAGAATAAATAATGGGTAAAGAATAAAGAACTAGTGGTGGAATAAATTCTGTGCATTGATGTATATGTGTCCATGTGTGCACACATGTCATTATGGAGTAATGTGTTTTTACATATCCCTTGTAATTCAAGCATCTACAGCCATTATTCTCTTTTTGATGCTTACTCTGTGCACTTTTGCTAGTGCACAGAGTTTGTCTCTGTCATTTTGATATGCCACATAATTTTTAACTTGTTATCTTATTGTTTTAAATCAGCTTTATTGAAATGTTATTTACTTATACTGAAACATATCCATTTCTTTTATTTCTTTTCAATTTGTATCATTGTTATTGAGGCAACATTGGTTTACAGCATCGTATATGATTTAGGGCTATAGGTTCACACTTCCTCAGCTCTACATTACCGTACCATGCCCCCCACCAAAGCACCCAGAATCCTCCACATTTCATCCTCCACCCATCCCCACCACCTTCCCCATCCAGTAGTCTCAATTCTGCAGTCATATTTCTAGAACTTGTTTTGGTTTAATCTTATCTATTATTTATTTGTTTATTCCTTTATATTCCACATATGAGTGAAATAATGCAATATTCATTTTTTTCCTGACTTATTTTGCTTAGTATAATCCCCTTCAGTTTCATCTATATTGTTGAAAATAACAAGATTTCATCTTATTTTATAACTTAATAGTATTCTATTGTGTATATATGCCATATCTTCCTAATCCACCCATCTGTCCTTAGGTACTTGGGTTGATCCCACATCTGGCTATTGTAAATAGTGCTCCAATGAGCAGGAAAGTGAATATATCCCTTCAAATTAATGTTTTTCAATTATATGCTGAGAAGGTGAATTGTTGGATCATATGGCAGATCTATTTTTAACATTTTTAGACACCTCCACACTGTTTTCCATAGAGACTGAATGAGTATATATTTCCACCAACAATGCACAAGAGTTCATTTTCTCCGCACCCTCACCATCACTCTTTGTTTCTGCTCTTTTTGATATGGGTCATTCCCATAGGTATCTCATTGCAGTTTGATGGTATTTCACTGAAATTTTGATTTGTGAAATATATCCATTTTAAGAAAATGCCTTGATGAACTTGAATAAATGTATCTCTATGTAACTGTCATCACATTCAAGAATAACAATCCAAAAAGTTGCTTTGTGCCTCTTTGCAGTCATTGGCTCCCAAATCACAGCCCCTATCAGTGATATGTTTTCTTCCATAATAAGTTTCTTTTATCTTCCTTACATTTTATATATATATAAGTGAGTTCACATAGAATGTTCTGTTTTGTTAGTTCTGAATTTTTATTTTCATTTACACATAATGCTCTGGAGATTCAATCATGGTTTTAATCTATCAATTCTTCCTTCTTATTTCTTGAAAAGCATTTCTTTCTTCGGATATACCACTGCATGTTTATCCATTTGTCTTTAAATGGACTTTTGAGTTTCAAGTTTGGAACTATTATGAATAAATCTGCTATAAACATTCATTCATATAAAAATCTTTGCAAGGACATATGTTTTTGTTTCTCTTGGGTAAGCACCAAGGAGTGGAACTTCTGAATTTTATGGTGAATGTATAAAAAAGCAACCAGACTGCTTTCTAGAGTGCTTTGCCATTTTACATCCTCTCTAACAACGTATGAGAATTTCAGTTGCTTCTCTGACCATCTTTTCATATGTTTAGTGATATTTGTATATCTGCTTATGTGAAGTTATTCAAATCTTTTTTTTGCATTTTAAACTGAATTTTTATCTTTTTAATTAAGTTGTGTTTTTCTTTATTTATTATGGATAAACATTTTCAGATATATGTACTAAGAATACTTATTCTACTCTAAGCTTTAATGTTTTAGTTTTCTTAAAAAGGTGTTTCAAAGAGTAGAAATATTTACTTTTGATGACAAATCCAATTAACTTTCTTACACTTCATGTTTTTGAGTCCTAAAATGCTTTCCTACCCTTGTGTTATCTTCAAAGTTCTATAGTTTTTGCTGTTATTTTATACATTTTGTAAATGCTGTGAAGTAATGTGAAGGTTACTCTTTTTGCCATACAGATGTCCAATTGTTCCAGAATGAATATTACTACTGTTACAATAGGACAGACCTAAGGCTGATTGCAAAATTGACAAGGAACATCCCCTCCTCCTCAAAGAGATTTAACAGTAATCAGAGCAGTTGTGTTTGAGTCCAGTTTCTGGTACTCACCCTGTAATCACTTCACAATTCTTCCCCTCTAAAGACAATAGAAGGGACAGGCATTTACTGCCCAGTTGACCATACAGAATGGTCAGCATGTTTGCTACTAATTCCTATGTCTTCTCTCAAAGTACTTTATTTGGCCCATGAGGCCATCATCCTTCGTGTTTAGAAAGTGTTATCTTTATCAGCATTCCATCTTTATCACCAAAACTGTCCAAACGAAGGAACTGCTGTCTCACCCAGTTTGCAAGCTGACAAGTTAGCCTGACACAATTTTAAGACTATTGGCAGAAAACGTGATTTTTCAGTCAGAGACAAAGAAGTTTATTACTCATGACAGGAACAGAAGTGGGAGTGTCAGTATTTGCACTGTCTTCTTGAACCCCAATTCCCATCAAGCTTTTCTGCACATGAGGTCTGCACATCCAGTGTGGTATTGGAAAAGAAAACTTAGCTAGGGAAACTGAATCTTTGATAATGGGCACTATGATTGTCCTTTGCTCCTGAGGGATGTACTAGCTCTGTCTCCAAAAATTCTTGATTGTTTGTTATATACATCTGTTTAAAAAAAAAAAAAAGATCATAATAAATGTAGCCAGTATTTGTGGTTGCAAGATTTCTGCCAAAGTGAGAGAGCAGTAGAACATTATCACTTAATACTTGTAGCCCCCTGATTGTTCTTTCCTGGCCTCAGGGAGGTTCCTCCTGTGCATCCCAGACTTTAGAAGACCCTCTGCAGATTTCTGTAGCTTTTTGCCTGCAGAACTCCCTTCTCTCTGATTGTCTGTTTTGTAAATTTCTGTCATTTCACCTTCCCTAAAATGGGAGTTCTTTTAAAAATAATTTAAATAAATTTTTTATTGATTTCTGTTGGTTTATAATACTGCATTTTGAGAGTATAGCTTTACACCTTGATGTGTGTGTCTTTCACACCACACCCACCACCAAATTTCTAGTTCACCACCAACACCATCAAATTGACCTTATATACCCATTCCCCCATCTCCCTTCTCCTATGTAACCACCATATTTTTTTCGGAGTCTAATTATTATTGCTGTTGTGTTTTGTTGGTTTATTTGCCTTGTTTATTTATATCCCACATATGACTGAAACCATCCTGTATCTGTTTTTCACTTTCTGACTCATTTCACTTAGAATAATCCCCTCAAATTCCATCCATGTTGTCGCAAAGGGCAAGACCTCATCTTTCTGTATAACTGAGTGGTATTTCATTATGTACGTATAGCGCAACGTCTTTTTTACCAGCCATCTGTCAATAGTCATTTAGATTGTTTCCATCTATAGGCTATTATGATTAGTGCTGCTATGAACATAGGGTGCTTATACCTTTCTGAATAAGCGTTTTCATAATCTTCGGATTAATACTTTGGAATGGAATTCCTAGAACAGACTTTTTATTTTAAACTTTTATTTAAAATTTTTAAGATATTTCTTTACTGTTTTCCATAGAGGCTGTACCAATTTACATTCAAAATGGTTATTCTTATCTCTATCTTTTTTATTTAATGTAACCCTGTGCTTTTTTGGTGCCTCCCCACTCCCCACCACCATGTCTCAATTCAGTAAGTGCTTCCTGGCAGAAAGCGGTTGTTGATTATTGGCTCAGCTTATATTTCTCTTTTCTCCAAGATCACAGTTCTAAGCTCTCTCCTTATAATCTCTGAAGCAATTATTTTACAATTTTTGTCCAGTTTTACATAGTTTACAATAAAAACACAAATCTATTACCAGTTTGCTCAGCATAGTAGAAGGACATGTCCCTTTTTTAAATTTATTTTTCAACAGTTCTGTGTGATCATTAAAAATAATTAGGGTCGGGCCTCCCCGGTGGCGCAGCGGTTGAGCGCGGGGTTGCGAAGCTGCCAGCAGCCTCCGCAGTGCCGGTTTGATCCCCGGCTGCTCCCCGGCCACCAGAGGAGGGTCCCACATGGCCACCAGAGGAGGGTCCCACATGGCGTGCAGAACTCTCCGGCCACCTGCTGCTCCCTCAGCAGTGTACTTCACTCCTTCTGCCTGCTCTGCTCCCAGCTCTGGCTCTGGTGAATTCTCTCACCCTCCAGCGCTTCTGACTGTACCCAGCGCTTGTATAAATAAGTAAATAATAAATAAATCTTAAAAAAAAATAAAAATAATTAGGGTTTAAGTGGCATATACATAAAATGAAAATTAATTTTCCCTAAAGTGGATCAGAATAATACTTATACTGAAGCAGTCAATGCTTCCTCTTTAGTGTGTTCTGTTCTGATGCAGCAGTGTAGTCTTATGGTGCCTTTCAGAGCCACTAACAGGGTCAGGCTGTCTGCACTGAGGCTGGTCAGGGGAATGAGGAGTCATGAGGCCAAGGCATGAGAGGGCCCAGGAGGCTGCTCCCTCCCCATTCTTTGAAAAGGCAATTCATTCAACCCTTTGGGAAAATGTCAGATTGACCCCTTTGATGATGCTCTTATGTTTTTCATAGTACAGGTTTTAGGCCTGAACAGAAGTGTCTCTTTCTTTCTTATGAAGTCAGAACCTCCAGTCTCACAGTCATCAAGATGAGTGATGGCTCACTCCTTTTGTTATTGTACCAGATCCTTATCCAGAGGTAGATACAAGGGTTCACAACCCATAAGGCACAGGTTAATGTGAAGTTTGATCAGGTGAAAAGTGATTTCCAGCATATCCTCACTTGTTTTGACAGTTACCGCAGGACTAAATTAAATTAATAGTATGGAAAAAATTGAGGGAAGAAGAGTCTGTCCCTCATTTTACCAAATATTTATCTAAAACTAAACAAACACCAGCACAGGGAAGGTGTCCTTGATCTTTACTAATCTTTTCTCATCTTTCATGTTTCATCCATGTTCCCATCTTTTTCCTATATGATAATTGTATATTAATTCAATTCTTTCATTTTATAATATTATAAAACCAATTAATAGCATTTTAAGTATATTGATCAGGAATGGATTTAAGCTGCTTTACAAATTTTTTTTCATTTATTCAATAGATGACTGAATTTTTAAGGTCAGGCTAATAATCCATTTACCAGTACATATTTAACAAACCATTAATTTGTCTTTTTTAGTATAATTTTTTATGTCAAAAATATAGTAGGTATTTTTAAGGTCATTCTTTTTTGAATTATGAGGTATTATCATTTGACAATTAGGGCGCAATTAAATACTACTAGGGGAAATTTCAGAAGTTGTTTTTCAACCTCTAACCCAAGTCACTCTCCTCACGGCTCCATAGTTATTTTGTTGAAAAATAAAACTAAGTCATCATGTCACTCTACAGCTGAAGACTTCTGGTATCTCCCTGTGCCCTAATGGATAATATAAAACATTTTAGGGTTATACAAGGCCCATTGTGATTTGAAACTTGTTTTGAATTTTAACACCATTTTCTGTTATTGTCTCACCTTATTATTTTACCTCTCTGAAGTCCCCTGACCCCATAGCCGTGTGTCAAAAGACCTTTTCAATATTCCCTGCCTTTGCTCAGGCCATTTCATCTGTCAAAAAAGCCCTCTTTGAACAACTGACTGTTCTGGCAGAACTGTTTGCTCACTCTTCTTCATCTCATGCCCACCTCTTTGCAGGTGAAATGTGCCAGTAAATATTTCACTGGAAACTCCTATGCTTTACCCATGAAGGATCCACAAGTCAAGCTAAGATAATTCTCTAATCTTGAAGTCTCAATTTTCTATCCTCTTTTTTAAAAAGATTTATTTATTTATGAATACAAGAATTGGGTGTAGACCAGAGGTGTGTGTGTGGGTTGGGGGGTGGTGGGTTGAGACAGAGTGGGGAGCAGAATAGGCAGATCTACTGAACTGCTGAGGGGAGCAGCAGGGAAGCTAGGAGGGCTCTGTGGGTCAGCTCCCTGGCCAGGGATTGAACTCGTGCTTCAGTGGCTGGCAATAGCTTGATAGTACTGTCTTTAACCCCTGTGCCAGCAGGGAGGTCCATCTATCTTCTTGATCAACAATAAATTCCAGCTTTTTCAGGTCTCCCCTGGTGGCGCAGTGGTTGAGCGCTGGACTGCGAAGCTGCAAGCAGCCTCAGCAGAACCGGTTCGATCCCTGGCCGCCAGGCGAGGGCCCCACATGGCGCACAGACCTCTCCTGCTGCTCGCAGCTCCCCTCAGCAGCATACTTCGTCACTCTGCCTGCTCTGCTCTCCGCTCTGGCTCTGGTGAATTCTCTCACCCTCCCGCGCTTCTGACTGTACCCAGTGCTTGTATAAATAAATAAATAAATCTTTAAAAAAAAAATTCCAGCTTTTTCAATTGTTTCCACCATAAGTATCCCTAAAAATCTCCTGGAGTGATTACATATGTAACTTGAAAGACCCCACCAGACAAAGGCTAAAAATGAAGACACCGACTAACTCTGTACTCTTTAATAGTGCTACTCAATACAATGATGGAAATTTGTTAGCAATATTCAATATGATAACCACATATGGCCATTGAGTATTTGACATGTGGCTAGTGTGATGAAGGCATTGGGTTTTTTTTTTTTTTTATTATTTTTTTAAAGATTTATTTATTTATTTATACAAGCACTGGGTGCAGTCAGAAGCACAGGAGGGTGAGAGAATTCACCAGAGCCAGAGTAGGGAGCAGAACAGGCAGACTGATGAAGTACACTGCTGAGGGGTGCAGCGGGTGGCAGGATAGGTCTGCACGCCATGTGGGACCCTCACCTGGCAGCCAGGGATAGAACCGGAGCTGCAGAGGCTGCAGGCAGCTTCGTAACCCAGCGCTCAACTGCTGCACCACTGGGGAGGCCCGGCATTGGGTTTTTTTAATTGTATTTTAATTAAGTTAAATATAATTAAAATCACGGCACATGACTATTGGCTGCCATGTTAAACTGTGCAGTTTTGGGATCCTCATACACTTTCAAATGAGGACTATTAGTCTAGGAACTAGGCATTTGACAGTGAAACTAAAGATAAAAAATAAAGTAGGCACCTGATTATAAAAATGAAGGCACTACTAAGATTGTATGATTGCCCAAATTATTTTTTTCTACAGGAATTAATTTTATAGAATTCATGGTAACTTTGCACTAGTTTTTATATTGCTTTAAAAATGTTCGATAGCCATTCTTCCATGTCAAGTTCTGTCACTCTGAAATAACCTAATTTTCTATTTTGTTAATTATTTCCTTTATGAGTATGCTACATATAGAGAACATGTCTTAAATGACGTTGAGTTAGTGGTTAGATGTTGAGTTAGTGGTTAGATTTGTCAATAAAATCCTATATAAGAAATATCACTTTAGTGGAATACATGAAAACATAGAAATCATCTCTGAGTAATTTCTATAACATTCATTATGCTTATAATAGCAAAGACAATGAATATAGAAATTCAAACCCGAGTGTGGATGCCCAAGAGACCTTGGTCAAGCTTTTCAACCTGTTAATTGTTCAGTTTTCTACTCTGGAAAGTATAAAGTGATTAATAGTATGCAAGTATTTAAATGTTAGCTGCTATTTTTACTCTGATAATAATTACTCTGTCATTATTTTGTCAGTATTCTCATTTGTGTAAAACTTCACACTTGAAAAAATTATTTCCAGAATTTAATCTCATTTGACCCTCCAAAGAAGAGGCAGGTGGATGTTCAACATGGGCAAATATTTCCACTTTATAAATGGAAACTGAGATTTGGAGACTTTAAGCAACTTGTCCAACCCCCAAACAGGCAGAAGCTGTCTATGTTCTCCAAAGCTTAAGCACACCCACTACCCCAGCTTGATAATTGGTTATCACCTTGCTGTCCTTTTAGAGATGCTAATTAATTCACTTTTTCATCTTAAATACGTAATCTGGGTTTTAGCAAATAATCAGGCTTCCTAGGAATAACTTCTCCCTAGGGCTGCCTCTCTTTCCAGCCACATGCTGCTATTGTGTTCTAAATTGTTTCCTGTGTGTTAGGCAAGCAAATGTTTCATAATATGCAGTAGTCCCTTGTGTAAGCACTGGCAAATCAATGTTTTTGAACAGCTCTTATCCATATCCAAGAGCAAACACTTATGGTTTTACCTCTGAACAGCTAGGCCAGCATCTGAAGCTGGAGCTCTACAAATGTGTCTTTGTTTCAGCTGATCTCAACATCAGTTATAAAAGCTCTTAGGCATCTGCCAAGAGTCTTTGCCATATTATACCTTACAAGTGAGAGACAAAGAGCTTTGGAATAATTCAACAAAGCATGATTTCTACATTTTGTTTATTCAGGATTCTATCCTGTTGGGTTTTTTTTTTTTTTTTTTCATGCCAGTGAAGTGTAAATGGAAGATAGTTGAAAGGTGGCCCATGTGAGACTTATAGGATTAGACTCCTAATCCAAACTCAAAAAAATTGTTTCTCCCAGTGCTTGTTAGGTGATATTAAGTCTTCATTTCTCTTCTTAATTAGGCAGAACACAATGATGCGGTTAAATAAATTCAAAACTGGATAATTGCATTCATTCCACCACATCAGACAAACATGACGGTATGGCCAAATGAGCATGGCATCCTCCCATCCAAAGGCACTATGAGTCTCTTCACTCTGTATAATAATTTTCCATCTACATTTCCAGACACTTGGCATGGGATGACTGGGCATGAACACTGAGCAAAGAATGCACACAATATAACCCAACTTGGTTGCAGGAAAACCAACAGAGTAGAGAAGCAAAGCATATCACAGGATACTTAAGGAACCTCTGTGCATTTTAATTTTCTCATCAACAAACATGAATTAGACTAGTGTTCTATAGAGATGTCTATATAATCATGATCAACTTTATTCTTTTTACTCACCTGCAAAAAGAAGTTGAGAAAAAAATTCTCACAACAGTATCAAGTTCATACTGTCCCTGCTGACATCATGCCAGAAATAGCCCATCTCAAAAAAATATATTGCCCAGTGGGGGGAAAAAAAATCTTGTTTAGTAGCACAGTACTGCTAAGGCCTCTTAGGGCAATAATACTCTAGGATCAATGCAGATTTTTTCAGAAGATTGTAATTATGCCATTGGTTGTGCTTTTTCCAGACTATCATATGGGTATTAAAGATTTTTCTTTGTTATCTGCCAAGAAGTCTCTCCCATGTAATAGGTAGATGGTGCTCCCTCCAATGACAGGGCAAGTTGTGGAAAGCCACAGGCAGTCCCAATGAGGAGTTCCTACAGCTTCCAGGCCAGTTCAGCAAAGAGATGTTGGTTATGATCTGATAAGTAGATACTGATCCAAAGTTGACAATGTATGATCTCTGCTCAGGGACCTGATCTGATCTGTACATCTTTACTAAAATACTCCCTATTCCATTACTAGTCTTTTTTTTTTTCAATTTTTATTTTTACCACCACCACCTCTTATATCCCCTTGTCCCTGTCTGTCTCCCCTCTCCCTTTTAACCTCAGAGCCCTCACTGTTTTAATGTCTGCTAGTTTTTTATTTTAATATTTTACGTTGTTCAGCTGTCTACCATGGAAATGTCCAGTATTTGTCCTTGTTACTCTGACTTAACTTTCCTACGTATATTACCTTAAACTCCCTCCATATGCTGTAATTGGCTGCATTTCATCTTTCCTTATGACTGAATACATTCCATAGTGTGGCTATACAACTTCTTAAGTCAGTTGTCTATTGATGGACCTTTGGGCTGCTTCCACATCCTAGTTACTGTACGTATTACAGCAACAAATATTGGACAGCATATAGTGTTTTCCATTGATGGTTTTATGTTCTGTGAACAGATATTCCAAAGTGGAATTGCTGGGTTGTGTATTATTTCTGTTTTTATTTTTTAAGAGAAATAATCAACATTTTCAATAATATCCACACAAATATACATCCCCACCAACAGTTTAATAACAGTCTTCATTGCACATCTTCTCCACCTCTTGTTTTTAGTTTTGTGTTTTATTTAATATGTGCCAACTCTCAATAGTGTAAGATGATATGTCGTTGTGGTCTTAATCTTTATCTCTTATTAGAAGTGACAATGAACACTTTTTCATGTTTATTGGCCTTCTGGATATCCTCTATGATGACTTTTCTGTTAAAATTTGCTACCCATTTATTAATTGGGTTATTTGTTTTTCGGTTATTGAATTGCATGAACTTTTAATATATATTGAATATTAGCCCTTGATCAGATATATTGTATGAATATTTTCTCCCATTTAATAGGGTGCCTTTTTAATCTTCATATATATAAGATTTTTCATATATATTCATATATATATATGAATATATTCATATATATTCATACATATTTTTCATATATATTTCATATATTTTGTATTTCATATATATATATAGCTATATAAAGGCCTTTTAACTGGAAATAATCCCAACTGTTTATTTGCTTTTATTTCCCCTGTTCCATCATCTGTGAAGTGCAGCTGAGAGTCATTTGTATCTAATTTTGTCATATACATAATAATTTCTGTAGTTGTATTAAGATTTTAAAAAAATGTTTCCAAATTGTGTGTTAAATCAGTATGAGATGTGCTGGGCATGAATAGCAATCTTATATTTACGCTACATACTTACCTTGCAAATGTGACACTGTTTGTGATTTGAAAATAAATTACACAAATTTCAATAAGTCAAGATTTTGGCATGTACAGTAAGGATTGAAGGACAAAACTGTTGACACTGAACCTACTTATTTTGAAGAATTTATAGTTGTAGTTTTGTTTTGTAAATGGTAAATGTTATCTGCTCTGATCTTTGTTACCAAGAACAATCAATAATAATGTTGAAATTTATCTAGATTGTTTTCCCCTTCTTAAGGTAGTCACTTGTTTTACCATAAAATGAAGTAGTTCATTCCTTGTTGATTTTCTTAAGCATATGAATGATAAATGAATGAGTTTTTTAGTTATATTTTCACTATAACCCAGACTATTGTTTTCTAGTCACACGGAAGGATAAAAATCAATTTTTCTGTGACACACAGACACAAACATGCATATAAACTTAAAAAGTAACCTGCTGAGTGACTAAGAGAATTCAACTGCTACTTGAAATAATATGTCCTGAAAAAGGAATGTAGAAATAGAGACTAGTCTACAAAACCATAACTGAAAACACTATGTTTATACTAATCTCAAGGTAGAAAAAGGTCACAGATCTTCAGTGGCACATTTGGGATTACTTCCTTCCTGGCCCAGTATTCAAAATGAAAAGAATTGTGTCTTGATGATAGCTGGGATTTCCTAGCCACCAGCATGATAGTCACCAGAGCTAAGCTATGTGGTTTAATGTGGATTGTTCTTTAAAGGGACTAGAACTGAAACTCCCTCTCTTCTTTGGCCAGGAAAAATGCTGTCATTCTATTAATACTCTCATACTTCCAATAATGCTGATTGATTTGCATTGATCCATTTCTGTCCTCTTGTTTCCCCTTTATGACAAATAATATAAATTTATGAAAATGTTTGATAGATAAGTGTCATCTATCATCATTATAAAACAGAATAAATCTCATGTTGTAAAAGGCTATAGAGCCAATGCCCTTGGAATACTTGCCTTGTTCTAACAAACTAAGTCAAGTAGACAAGGGCTCTGGGTAGCAAAAATCAAGTTCTGTCAAAACACAGGGTTGAACAAATTCTACACCATCTTTCTCGTGGTGGTGCTGGGCAAAGTGATCACAGGACAATAGCCAGGAATGCTCTTTGACTCTGATTTTAGAAATGATTTAAGCTCAACAATTCCTCTAGCTTTTAAAAAATTACCAAATACAGGGACTGTGTCTTTTTTCTTTTGAATTTGTTAACAAGTTTGTAAAGTGTGTTCATAGGCTAAACACTTAAGACATGCTTTTTATTGATTTTTATGAATACTTTACCTTTCCAACTCCTAACATCTTTCCTTCTGTTTAGATTTTATAGCCTTCATTCATGATGTGATATCTCTGCTGCTGAAAGTAATTTCTGTACATTTACTTTATCCTGTACAAAAGAAGGGTGGACCACTCTTGCTTCTGTTTCTTTAAATGCTCTTTTTAAAATAAGACAAGGAAATAAATCAGATCTTTATTTTTTTTAAGATTTATTTATTTATGCATACAAGAGCTGGGGTATAGGCCAGAGATGCGGGGGGTGATAGGATCCACCAGAGACAGAGTGGGGAGCAGAACAGGCAGACTGACTGAAATACACTGCTGAGGGGAGCATGGGGTGAGACAGGAGAGGTCTGCTGTGCCATGTGTGTTTCTCCCTGGCCTGCATGCTCCAAAGGCTGTGGATTACTTCATAGTTCAGTGCTTAACCCCTTGTGCCACCAGGGAAGCCCAAATCAGATCTTTAACAATGTAACCTTAGAAGTTCTTTCGAATCACTTCCTTTTAAGACATCAAGATCAAAATTACAGAAACTTTTGCTCCCTAAGTATCAATGCCAGATTCATTTTACACTTGAACACTATAAACAAAAAAAATTACTACAAAATTTATATATATAATTGCATAGTTTCAGTTGACAAGGTTATTAAACTATATGACATGATGAAATAATATAAATTTAATGGAAACAAATTTTGAATTTTTGTTTATGCATCTATAAATAATTAAATGTGAACACATGATTTGAATATCAGAGTGACAAATTTCTCAAGTGAATTAATGGAGTGTTTACTTTTTTGTTGTTGTTCCCTATAGTTTTTAATGGGTAAAAAAATTGCAAACCCATTTTCTTACATTATAATAGGAAAACAAAGAGGTGAAGACGGTAAGTGATGGAGAGGATGTGTTGAGAAGCAATCCATGCCTGCCCTGGCTCAGCTCTCTTCCCTTCCTCTTTCACCAGCAAGCTACTTCCACCCAAGTTCCTTCTCCTATAGCCCTCTCAGGTGAGGGGGAAAGCACCCTCTCCTCTCCCCCCAACTGCATAGCCAGTGGAGTCAGTCTTCCTTATATACCAATTTTAATACCTTACGTAGCAGGTATTACCCTAACGGGACCTACCCTCTATAGCACTGATATATGAGGCAAAAATGTAAAGAGTCAGCAAGATAGTGAGAGCTTAGGACCCCAAAGTTGCAGGCAGTGAGACTGATATGTGCTAAATGTTTGCCGTAGGCTTTCAATGTGAGAATGTGGGACTGATCTCAGAGGCGATGGCAGATCTCAGCCTGCCAGTGTGAGTAACATTGGTACAGCTGCCAAACTGCAGGGCAGAGAACCAAATAGGTTATTTCAGGTCTTTATGCTTCAGCAAGTCTGAGGGTAGGGTGTGTCTATACAAATGAATTAATTGACAATGAAGGGCAGCAGGTCACTAATTTCCAAACTTCTGTAAGAGTTCAGAGGAAGCAGTTATCATAGTAAGGTTTTAGAAAAGATATGATTTAGCTCTGAATAAAGGACATGATTTAAATGAAATAACCCAAGAGGGAAGCAGGTACCTCACCAGCAAGACTTGAGCTTTTGTATCTTCTCACAGTTTTCCCTGACTGGAGGTGCTCAGCTTGTGCTGCATCTCTATAAATTTCAGACAACAATCACAAGGGCTGATGAGCTCCCCCAACCTACTGTGTTCTGCCTGCAAGACTCATGCTTACTCCTTAACTCTGTCACCCATTCTGACATTAAGCCTCTGCTGGCAAGTCAATGCAAGTCCCAAACAATGGACTCTTCTAGGCAATTGCTCGTGATCTCTGCCCATTTGCTCCAAACTAGGATTTTTTGCTCCATTTTACTTTATTTCTCAGTACCCTAGCTTTGATCTTTTGTTTCCCATTCCTACTGTTCTGCAACCCCGTGTGTGTGTATGTGTGTGTGTGTGTGTGTGTATATATACACGCCCTTTCCTTTAAAGGTTCTTAATATCTTAACTTCTAACTCCCATTGGCTTTACTCATCTCCTGATTTGGCATCTCTCTTGGTCAACACAAGCATCATTACATTCCAGTTCCCTCAGACATCTCATATTTGTGTTTTCCCTTTCACAGCCTCATAGCCCAATGCACCCTTGTGCTAGGAAAGCAAAGACCACCCGAACACCAAATTGTGGAGGAGAGGGCAGTGTACCCTCCACTACCAGTTCCTCCAGAAAAGTCACCATGAATTTTTAATCTGAATCTCTGGCACCTGGAATAGAACCTGGCACAAAATAGGTACTGACTGGATGTTTCTGTTTTTGTAACCCTGTGATAAAGCAGAACCATTTTAGTCAGTTTCAGCTGATATTCCCCACTGCTGAGATGAAATAATGTGTCAAGTTCCTCCACTCCTTGCCCCAATTCCAGAAGATCTATGAAGGATTTGTGAAGAAGGTAGTAAAAACCCCTATAAGAACCTCTTAGGCCATCACTAACCTCAAAATTTAAAAAAGATTGAAATTTAAGAGTAAAAAAGGCAGGTCTTCTGTTGGTAGATTGGTCAATATGCTGTGTTGCTCATTCAAGTTAGATAGGAGGACTGCTGGGACACTTAGTGCATTAGGTGACCAGGAAAACGGATCTATATTTTTGGCATTGGAGAGCCCGGAAAGTGGTGCTTCATTCCTTTCTGAGGAAGGAAAAAGCAAAGGAGTGGCTTTGAAATGCCTACATATGGCAGAACAGAGAGAGAGAGACAGAGAGAGGAGGAGGAAGAAGAGGAGGAGGAGGGAGAGGAGAGTAGGGTGATGAGGGGTACGAGGGGGACGAAGAGGAGGGGGAGGGGCTCTCCACTGATGGAATTGTGCACACGTTACTTGTTCTGGGCTGGACATAGACCTTACAGTGGAGGCAACCATGAGAACTGTCTGCAGGGCAATTGATCATGACACAGCAGATCAGTGTGAGCTCATAGGGGAAAAACGTGCCACATCCCGAGGACATCAATATGAATCTCATCTAACTAGCTAACTCAACAAGAAAGATCTTTTCTTTTCCTGAACTTAGGCTCTTTCCCCACCCAGTGTAACCCTTGAGTATCCTGGGGAGATCTAAAGAGAGCTTGATCAGGAAGATGAAGGAAAGAAAGCTCAAGAGCAAGGCTGGGAAACTTAGAAAAGATTTCATCTTAAATAAATCATGAAACGTTTATAATTACAAGGGATTTGGCTATTTCAATAACTAAAATGGGATGTAATTGTGACCAAAGATAGATTACTTTTAATAAGCTGTGTGATCTGAAGGACCATGGCCCTTTGATTTCATTGAAGAAATAAAGAAGAAACAGTTAAAAGAAAGGGTTTGAACACCAAATGTTGAAAAAGAAAGGGAAACTGCTTTCCTCTTGCAGGCAATTGAATTCAGCTGATATAAATATACCAGATGAATAAATAATGCATTTATCAGTGAATGAAAAAATGCTTCAAGCAAGGAAATCATTACAGATTCAGCCTTAGTACTCAATTTGACTCAAAACACATTTATCATAAATCAGGCTTTTAAAAATTATTGCCAGTTCCCCCCTTCCAGTTCACCCTTATCTCTATCTTTACCAGGTCAAAACCCTGGTCGAAAACCATTTGTGACCATTCCAGCTGAATGCTCTTTCCCTCAGTGACCTGTTCCTCCATATTCTGCTCTGCTAACTTTTTGAGCAATTTGATACCAAATAAACACTTCACCAAAACCTTCTAAATTTGCTACTCTCTAGCTGCATCCAGCCAGAAACTTGTATAACTTTCCTGCTTTTTTTTTCCAAAGCAAAAATCCGGGATTTCCAGGTGTAATGGACAACTGGGTCTCAGAGAAACTGGAACTATGACGAAGCCAGATATGATTTGGGAAGATGGTTATGTATCTTTTTTTAAGCCTCTTTCTCTTCTCTGTCATTATTTTGGTTCCAAGTGTAGATCACCTGCCCCTGATCTTCCCATGAACCATGAGCACAGTTAACTACTTTCCTCTTCCTCAGTGAAGCACTCTGAGTTAACACAGAGGGCTTGAGAGGGGTAGAATCATCTAGAGTTCTAAGTAAAGAGAGGGGAAGACATGGGTGCCACAGGGAATGAAGAGTTAAAGTATTTGAGGGCTACATCCCTGTAGACAACAGTGCAATTCACTAACCATCAATATAGTTCCAGTTCATTGTATTTTGAGGTTTTTATTTTAAGATTCATTTTATTTATGCATACAAGATGTGGGGGTGTAGACCAGAGGTGTCAGGGGTGAGAGGATTCACAGGAGACAGAGTGGGAAGCAGAACAGGTTGATCTACTAAAATACACTGCTGAAGGGAGTAGCAGGAGAGACAGGAGAGGTCTGCTGCACCATGTGGGTTAGCTACCTGGCTGGGAATCGAACTAATACACAGTGGTGATAGCTTGACAGCGCTGAGACTTTAACTCCTGCGTCACCAGCAAGGCCCTGTATTTTGATTCTTATTCTACATTTCAAATTATAATATTCTAACATCTATTTTTGTACTGAATCACTGTTATACTATATTGCACTTATAGGTTTATTTACTCTTGTACTATGTACTGGTAGATGCTTTTGTTTCTTTGCAATTAACTGACATAAAATAATTTGATTCAAAAGCAATTGCTTTCTTGGACCAATAAATTCAGTATACTCTTAAGGGACATTAAAGTATTAATTGGTCAGTGTTTAACAAGCCATGCTGATTGAACAGTCTGCTTCCTGATTCTTGGCTTGGCTACCAACATTCTAGTGCTTTAGTCATTGGTTTAGAAACTTGAAGAGAAGTATTTCTCTTCAATTATCACAAAGTGGTTAACAGCAAGGATTGAAACTGGAGGAAGGCTGTTTACTTGTCATTATTGTTTTTCAGATTCAAAGTGTTTTTACATGAAGGTGATCTCACTGTTCTTTTCCCTGAACATGGTCTGTGAGTGATCCTCATTGTACAAAATGCTGTTCTTAAGGCCTTCATCATCTTTGCTTTAGAGTTGAGCTCTCCAGCCAAGTTGCTGTCCTAGGGCTAATTTATCGTGTAGGTGACACATTAAATAGAACCACACGAAGTTTGAATTCCAGTCTCTTTGTTTTCTTGGTCTGTCAGCCAAATTAATCATCGAATGGTGTGCCCTTGAACACACTGCCTGCTGTATACATTTAGTTGTCTAAGCTGCAGCACTCCCTCCACACACACATTTTAGAAAAAAAAATTTGGCAAGAAAACAAGCTCACGAAAGACAAAGGTAGATAAATGGGACAGGAAAATAACCAGAAAGAGGTTGTGCAGTTTTGTTTTTCAAGTGAAACACATACCCCTGATATTTGCAGGATTCCTCCCATGAGGATATTCCATGAGAACTCAACCTCAGGGGAAGCATTTGCTACCTGTGTGTCATTTCTGTGGGACACAAAGGGAAATATGGGAGAAGTATTAAATGCCTAGTGAAGGGGTCTAAATGGATTTTGAAAATTCAAGTTCTGGATTTTTTTTTTGTGCTTAGAATGGACGATCTAATTATGTCACCCACTAACCCAGATCCACTGGTACTAAACATTTAATGTTTCAGTGCCACAAAATTACTGATAAATTGGAAGAAGTTTGGAAAGCTCCATGGGAATAATGAAAGGAATGGTGAAGAGTGGTTTATGGAGCAGAGTAAAGGGGAAAAAATCATATGTAGTGTGCTTAAATGATCGTCAATGGAGTACATGAAGCTGAAGGTATTTGAAGTGTATAAATGCCAATCAGATTTTCTCTATCTAGAGAAAATACTACCTGTATGATAGACATCATGTAATAAAATTAAACTTACATAATGGAGTAAATTTAATTTATTCATCAATTATAATAGTAATGTAGCAATAAAATATTAATTTATAATTAGGAAAATAAAGCAATTACATAAGCAAACTTATCAATGGAATAGCATTTCTCTATAATTTCACATGTAAAATAGTCCAAATTCTAGGAATGAGGCCTAAGCTGTAGCCAATTTATAAATTCTCACTTTTTCTACCCCTGTAATTATTCATTTTTAATGTTTTTTAATACATGTTTATTGAACATTTCCTTAGTAGATGCTATAAAATAACACTAAACAGAAACAAAGTCCCTGCCTCCATGCAATTAATTTATAGACTGAAGAGACCAACAGTAAACAAATAACCACATAAAATTACAGTTGACATTAATGCTAAGTAGGAAAAGACAAATGGTATTCCTAGAACTGACAATAGTAACTTGTCCAGTCTAGGGTAAATGTTAAGAGAAATGACATTTCTACTGAGTCCTAAGCAAGAGTTGCTTGTGAGGGGAGGGTGGTCAAAGGATTTGTGTGAGGGGGCAGAAGACTTCCATATGAAAGTCTTGTGACCCCAGGAGCATGGGCACAATTTTTATAATTGGATTAGTTTAACTTGAGACATAATTTTCTCAGAAAAAAAAAATCAAAATGCAAAATAAATAATCTGCAGTTACCCAAATGAACCCAGAACTTCGGATAATTTGACTAAGAGCATTCTATTCCACATGACTTAGTACTCCTAGGGTTTGACATACTGTACTGAGGACTCTGCAGAGCAGCCTGTCTCTGATCTGTGCATTTGCACAGGAGGTGATGCTGGGAGATCTTATGCTTATGGAGTTTGTGACCACTGATAGCCTCTATGGCCATTGATCTATCAGTTCTCTAGAAGACTGAAAGAAAAAGCTCTAGAGAAGGAGAACAGTGAAAATTATTGGATGTATTTTGTTGTTGATGTATCATGTAAAATCATGCCAAGAAATAAATGTCTTATGTTCCGTAAAAATAAAACTGAAAACATTTGATGGAAATTTAAAAGGTGAGACTTATTATGATGTAATCAAGAGGTTATAGTTCCTAAAATCCTATGGCCATTCTCACATGAGCGTTTTTCTGAAGAAGTGCTGCCAATCCATATGCATACAACCACTCCTGAGTCACACCCTTATTGAGTATTGACTCAATTGAGGTCAACTGTAAGGTGTTTAATAGGTGTTCTGTGGCAGGAGGGATTAAAAATTCAGTGATTATGTTTAACAAAGTCTATGTTAAACAAAGTTAAATATATTTCCTTACTACCCAGTTGGTCAAAGTTTAAAAAAATTTTATATTAATATAAATTAATATAATTTTATATTAATATAAATATAAATTAATAAAAATTTTATATTAATATAATATAAATTTATATTAATATAAATATAAATTAATATAAATTTTATATTAATATAAAAGGTAACACTAGTCAGCATCTCTGACACTTATTTTATCAAAGAACTTTTTCCCCCTTGAAATGACTTTCCTTAGAAACTAATATCTCCATGTACTGACTGGTGAGCTAAAATTAGAAAAAAAGTTACTGTTATTTTGTTCTAGAATCTATTGCCACTTCATTGTCTTTGTAATTAGGTCTGCAGTTATTTTATGAGTGGAGCTAAAAGGCCAATCACTATCTGGACCCAATAGAATTCTTTCTTCCACCTTTTGAACCCCTGCCTATGTACTCTGTGTTCAAGGCTCTCTGAACTTGTCTTTTACCACCCTTCCCCTGCCTGTACCTTGAATATTCCCCTCTGTTTGCAAAGCCCTTGGTCCCCACCAATCATCTCCCTCTGTCTCTGACCCCACGTTTGCTTGTCAAGGGCCTGATCATTTTTTCAAGTTTGAATGTCCTCTTTTAGGAACCTTGTTCTTAACACTCACACCATTATATTATCATTTATCCATTTTTCTCATCCTTTCTTGCCTCCCAACTCCTTCAGGCCAGGGAAGAGATGGTGCTCAGGTTTTTATACTGTCTCACCTAGCAAAGCATCCAAAACACAAAGGAGATGGACTATATTGACTGTGTGAACTTAAATGTGTGTATGTGTAGGCATGTGTGAGGTAAGCATATACCCCACATCTTAAGTAACAGGTCATATATAAAACAACAGTGTGATGATGAACTTAACTTGTCTGTATTGCATGCACTCATTATTGCAATTATCAGAGTGTTAAAATTGTTTCTATAAGTCATATGACATTGTCCTTGAGCTCAGGGACCTTAGCATATTCATTTTCATCCTCAGCACTTAACATAGGCCCTGGCTTTCACAAATGCCCAGTAAATAGTGCTTGAATAGAATTGACCCTTGCTCAGCTCTTTGCTGCTTCTCCCACTGATATAAAGATTGTCAAGCAAAATGACAATATATGTGAACTCTGGGATCAAAATGCCTGGTTTCAATTCCAGCTCTTCATCAGCTATGTGACCTTGGGCAAGTTCCTGAACCATTTTGTCCTTCACTTTGTCATCTGTGGAAAGAGGATGTTAATGTTGTCCACTTTCTAGGGATGTTGTTAAATCTTACTCTATTATTATATCTCCTTCCACATCTACATTATTTGTGTTAATTATGTAAAATATCTTTCTCACATCTTCTCTTTATGAAAAATTCTACCAATGTCAGGAGAAAAAAGTAGTATGGAGTATTTTTTTTAATTTGTACTATTTTGAAAGATGATTTAAAATTTCTCATCTTACCTGGTTCTCATAAGACTTCTATAAGGAAAACCAGATCAAGTTTTACAGTCTAACTGGCGATGATGCAGATAGATGACAATTGACAGAACATATACTAAGTGTCAAATGTATGTTTCTAATAACAAACACAGGTTTTTGGAGAATAGATTTATTTGTAAGAGCCAAAGTTTGGGATAAAGGTATAAGAGAAGTGGTAGAGCTGTGGGTGTGTCTTGGAAGGTAATATTTAGGCAAAGGTGTGGTGGTTGGAATGCATTTGGTATGTTTTGGGCAATGAGCTCACCTTGTGGCAGCAGCAGAGGCTCAGACTGGTTCTGGGACTAAACTTGGCAGTCTGAGCTAAAGGGTGCAGGGTTTGGAATACCACGCTAACACACGCATGCTCACTTTCCCAATTTTATAACTATTGGGAAACTATCTGCTTTCTTGTGAACACCACTGACTAACAGACTACATGAAATACAAATAAGATAACCACTTTCAGAGACCTACAACTGGATACTGGGTTACCCCATGAAAATAAAACTACTTTCAGTTGCTTCATTTGACACCAGCATTGTTCTAGAGCTGTGAGAGCACTCATTAGGGTCACTAAAAAGTTAACAGACATACCAAAGTTGCATTGACTATTGCGACTATTTTTAATAATAGGACTTTGTTCATTTGGTTTTTAGATATCTTATTACTGATTTACTCATTCAATCAATTTGTATTTTCCACTGCTAACCAAAAAAAAAAAAAAAAAAAAAAACAAAACTGCTCATACTCCTAATCCCAACCTTTGGGTTCAGGATAAAGAAAAAAACTGTATCATAACAACAGACAGTAATCACATATATTTTTGCTCCAAGTGTAACATTTTCATTTCTGATATGGATTATCCAGGGAATACTTTTGTATTATAAGTAAGATGTATTCTCACTTTTTTGCAATTGTGTGTGTGTGATGATATATTGTAAGAAGTGGAAGTGATTCAAATGTTCTGTTAAAATTTTGTGTAGTTCCACGGGACTAACATTTATTTATTGTCAGGCAAACAACTGGAATTATTTTTTTAATTTAAATTTTATTTTTATATTCCCCATACAATTATAACCCTCTTATTTTTACTCCAAGCCCTCCTTTCCCCACCCCCCACCCCCCATAGAGTGTCTCTTGTTCATAGTTATTTGTTGATTTTGATATTTTCTTTCTTATAGTTATTCTTTTTCCTGGTCCCTTATTTAAGTTTTCTAGATTCCTGCTATGAGTGAGACCATCTGGTATTTTTCTTTTTCTTTCTGTCTTATTTCGCTGAGCATGATCCCTTCCAGCGCCATCCATGTTGCTGCAAATTGCATGTGTTTATCTTTTTTGAATGCTGAGTAATATTCCATGGTGTATATGTACCACATCTTCTTGATCCAGCCATCTATTTTTGGGCATTTGGGCTGTTTCCAAAGCTTAGCTATTGTAAATAGTGCTGCTATAAACATAGGGGTGCAGGTGTTCTTTGGAATTGATGTTTCTGTGTCCTCTGGGTAAATACCTAGGAGTGGAATTGCTGGATCATATGGAAGCTCTATGTTTAGTAGGTCAAGAAATCTCCACACAGCTCTCCATAGTGGTTGGACCAGTTTGCACTCCCACCAGCAGTGCAGGAGAGTTCCTTTTTCTCCACACCCTCGCCAACATTTGTTGTTGCTAGTTTTTTAATATGTGCCATTCTCACTGGTGTGAGATGGTATCTCATGGTAGTTTTCATTTGCATTTCCCTAATTACAAGTGATGTTGAACATTTTTTCATATGCCTGTTGGCCATTTGCATTTCCTCTTCAGAGAAGTTTCTTTTTAGCTCTTCTGTCCATTTTTTCACTGGATTATTTTCTTTGTTTTTGTTGAGTCTCATCAACTCTTTGTAGATTTTTGTGATCAGTCCTTTATCATTAGTGTTGTGTGCAAAAATGTTCTCCCAGTCGGTGGGGTTTCTCTTTGTTTTGGTTATTGTCTATTTTGCTGTGCAGAAGCTCTTTAATTTGATGTAGTCCCAGCCAAACTACTGGAATTAATAGGCATAATAACACTCTTAGTCTGACAAATCCGGGAAGATAAATTAGCTTTCAGCAGCCCAGTAGTTTCACTTGATATCCCTAAGTTCACACATAGCTCTTTTTTAAGTCTTTCTTCCCAAATGTCCCCTCATATCAGAAAGAAGTATAATGTTAAATGTTTACACTAGAACATGGATTTTGCTTGCTGCTTTCTATTTTTAAAGCACATGGATGGCATTTATAATCTGTTTTCAGTTTAATCCTGTGAGGAAAAAAACACACCAATTATTGTTGAAAAATGAGATGCTTAGAGCTTTTGCTTTGTGTTGTTCCAAACCTGCAGGTATAACAATTACAAAAAGGCTGTTTTTATTAACAATTAAGAAGTGACTATGGAACATAGATTATAACAGCAAACTGGCATCTTTGAATAAGTGGGTCACCTTAAGAGTCTCAATACTCTTTTTTTTTAATTTGGAGACTACCAACAGAGCATTACTGACCAACTCCTCAGGCCATAATGTTTCCCAAAGTCAATTTTCCCCTTCCCAGCATTGGCCTTCCAGACATCATTTCCTTGACTTCTCAGCAGCATTTTATGTGATTAACTGGAGACTCCCTGGCTTCCTCGCATCCCAGACGTCTACCTTAGAGTGGTGGCTTGGAACTTCTCTCACTGCAAACACTGCCCTAATCTTGACCTTCTCTTAAAGACTACCTTCAGGGAGGCACCTCACCCATACTCAAAGGCTTTGTCCTTTTATAAAAATCCATTCGTATATCTAAAACTGCATTACTTTCCTTTCAAATTCTAATCTTTCATTCTTCATCTAGTACTTGACACTGCTCCTGACTAAGTCTTATTGGTACCTTCCACTTGGTCCTGTCTATCACCTCTTCCACCCCCACTTCTAGAATATGTTAACTCCCCGCTAAATCATAAACTACATGAGGACAGACCTCTTGTCATTTTTACTTAAACTTAGATAACCTCAACATTTGAAACAATACTTAACACATAACTGACCTTTGGTAAATGTTGATTGAATGAATGACCACTCACCAAAGCCTAAGTGTTAGTCACCATGCTTAGAGGTTGAGTGGCATAATATGTATTGCCCAAACTGAGACAGTCTTAGTGTAGAAAGGAGCACTATTAATAATTACATTGATACCACATGCGTAAATTTGGAATGTCTTGGGAATACCTAATTGTGTGCTGACATTAATCATCTGCATTTTATACTTTGCTTTCTTATATATTCCCCTGCAAGTCAGCTTCCAAGACACACATCTTTTACCTCACCATCTCCCTTTCTGTCCCTTCAAACTTTATTACCTCTTTCAGGCCTCACCACATCTGGCCTGGTTTCATTCGTAGCCTCTTGATTGGTCTTCTTGACCCCGAACCTGTCTCTCCACTGTCTGTCCTTGCCCATTCTATCCCCACTACCTATGGTTGCCAGATTTAATCTTCCCAAGGACCAACTCCAATGATATTATTTCCCTACCCAGAAGAGCTCCATTTGCTCCCCATTAACTCTGAAGTAATTACAGTTCAAACTCGTGTTGTTCAAATGTCATTTGTATAGATCTCTAATTTTCAAATTTTTCAAGCTTGGACTAATCTACACTTGTAGGCATATATATGTACTTGAGATCTGAGCCACTCAAACCAGCACTGGCATCACCTGAAAGCTTGTTAGAAATTAAGAATTTTGGATCATAACATTAGACCGATTGAATCAAAATAAACATTTCAGCAAGATTCTCAAGTGATCTGTATATCTATAGATAGATAGATAGATAGATAGATAGATAGATAGATAGATAGATAGATAGATAGATAGATATAGATAGATATATATACATTAAAGCATGAGAAGAACTGCTCTACACTAACTGGAAGGAATCCCATTTCTAAATTCATGCCTCAAAGATTTTTCTCTACTATGCTGTGATTATACTGGTTTCTCTCTCTCTCTCTATTTTTTGATTGAAGTAATGTTTGTTTATAACATTATATAAGTTTTAGTTGAACAACATTAAAATTTGCTTCTAAATATACATTATGATCATTACCCAAAGTCTAGTTTCCCTTCTCCACCATGCAATTACAAGCTGGTCTCTCTATTTATGAAAAACCTCCCTTACCTTCACTACAATATTAATCTTCCAAAGTTAAACCCAACCTCATTGTACTCCATAAAACCTTTTCTGAAACCACTATTATTTTATCTTCAAATTCGCTGAACATGGTAGTATTTTCCACTATTATTTCACTTATCTTGTATTATAGTTATTCAGACTCTAATTTTATGTATACACTCATTTCCCCTTCTAGATTGTAAGACCAATATGGACAGGAATAGTTTCACTTTTTTTTTAATTGTTGTAAAATAACATAATTTTATTATGTATCATATAATTTTTATGTACTTGAATATGGTAATAAAACATAAAATTTACAATTTTAACTATTTTAAAGTGCATGTTTCTGTGTCATCTAAATACATTCACATTGTTGTGCAGCTACTATCACCATTCATTTCCAGAACATTTTTTTATTCCATACTCATTATCCATTAGCCACTAATTACTCATTCCCTCTCTCTCCAAACCCTTGAAATTACCACTCTACTTTCTGTATCTAAATATGACTACTCTGAGTACCTCATATAAACAAAATCATGTAATATTTGTTCTTTTATATCAGACTTATTTCACTTACATAATGTCTTCAAAGTTTTATGTGTTGTAACATACACCAGAATTTCATTCTTTTTTAAAGTTGAATACCTTTTCATTGTATGTATTTATCACATTTTGTTTATCCATTCCTCTTTCAATGTACCCAAGTCATTAATTAAGCATTATTTAAGAACTTGAACAAATAAAAAATATAAATGTTGATCAGATACCATTTGAAGACACTCTACTAAGAACACAAAATAACAGTTACTGTGTGAAAGTAAGAACCCTACCCACAGAGTGAAAAGGCATAAAGAACATTTCCCTAGGGCCTCCCCAGTGGCGCAGCGGTTGAGCGCTGGGATGCGAAGCTGCCCGCGACCTCTGCGGCGCCGGTTCGATCCGCGGCTGCTCCCCGGCCACTGGAGGAAGGTCCCACATGGCGCGCAGACCTCTCCTGCCGCCTGCTGCTCCCCTCAGCAGTGTACTTCGGTCCTTCTGCCTGCTCTGCTCCCCGCTCTGGCTCTGGTGAATTCTCTCACTCACCCTCCCGCGCTTCTGACTGTACCCAGTGCTTGTATAAACAAAAAACAAACAAACAAACAAGCAAATAAATAAATAAATAAAAAACATGCCTCTATTAAATAAAAAAACAAACAAACAAACAAAGAACATTTCCCTAATGATTAGAGATGTTAAATATCTTTTCATGTGGTTATTTGTCATTTGTATATCTTCTTTCCAAGTCCTTTGCCCATTTTTTAATCATGTTGTTTGTCATATTGCTGTGGAGTTGTAGTTTTGAATGGCTTCCATCTTTTCACTCATATGAATAATGATGCCATGAATACCTATATTCAAATATCTGTTTGAGTCACCGCTTTCAGCTCTTTTGGGTATCTACTCATAAGTGAAATTGCCTGATTGTATGGTAATTTTATTCCTAATTTTTTAAAGAATCTTCATACTGTTTTCTCTAGCAGATGCACCATTTTATATTCCAACAACAGTGCACAAGGATTCCAATTTCTCCACATTTTTACCAGTACTTACTATTTTGTGTTTTTGTTTGAAGTGGTGTGCTATGGTATCTTGTTGTAATTTTGATCTACATTTCCCTAATGATTAGTGATGTTAAATATCTTTTCATGTGATTATTTGTCATTTGTATATCTTCTTTCCAAGTCCTTTGCCCGTTTTTTAATGGGGTTGTTTGTCATTGCTATGGAATTGTAGTTCTTTATGTATTCTGAATATCAGATATGTCATTTGCTATTATTTCCCCAATAGATAGTTTGCCTTTTCACTCTGTGGATAGTGTTCTTACTTTCCACAGTAACTATTATTTTGTATTCTAGTAGAGTGTCTTCAAATGGTACCTGATCAACATTTATATTTTTTATTTGAACAAGTTCTTAAATGATGCTTAATTAATGAGTTGCCACTGTGCTAAAATTTATGATAAAATCTGACTAAATATAAATTAACTTGCTTTAAAATGATTTGGGACAAATCCAATGAGATTGAGGATCTTCAAATATAATTACAGACATTTTCATGCTTGAGCTCTATTAGCAGATACAAATGAAATTTCAGAACATGAAAACATCCCATCATAGCTCTTAGATTTAGAATTTTGACACTTCCTCAGGGAGGTTTTGAAATTAACTGCCACTATATGACAAGTAAGAGATGAGAAATTATTTGTGAAACAATCAGATGACAGTTTAAATCCCTGTGTTTGACTAGGGGCTGTACCATGCTCAAAGACAGGTAGGAAATAGAAAATGACTCTGAAAGAATAAATTCTCAGGAAAGTAAGGATGTTTATAAAAATTCAGACTATACCCTGAAAGCATGACACCTGTTGGGCTTAGTTCAATCAGATGGGTCATTGATATGACTAGAATAAGTGAGGAAAGCTAATAAATATTTGCAGAATGGTAAAAAGGAGTAGTACGTACTTCATTATTTTTGGGCTGCATTGCTTTACTAATTTTAAGCCAAGAAAGCTACTAGTAATAACTAATAGCAACTCTAATTTCATTTCACTTTCTCACTTTCTGGCCTTTTTTTCTCTGAAATTTATTTTTGAAGAACTTTCTACTGTGAATTATCTTTAGGCTCTAGAGTCACACTGGTTTGTACTGCTGTGCTTGTGCCCCCTCCATAGACAGCCTAATGGAAATTCTGATTGTTTTGGTTGGTTCACATTTGAAAGGATTACATAAAACTCCTTTGAGTAATTAGCCCAGCATCCTAACAAAGGGTTACTTGATTTTTTTACAATAAAAGGTCAGGCAAGAGAAAGTCATTTAGAAGGCAAAAGAGATAGCCTTCCTGGGGTCATTTTGATTCGGAATTATGAAACAACTTCAAAGGAATGAGTCAAGCACTTAGTATTTTTGGTGCAAAACATTACTACTGAGAAACTGTAGTTCAATGACAGCATCTCTATTGGATTAACATAAATGAAAGCTAATAATGGCCCATTCATGCACATACGTAGGTGTATTTAAAGGGTATGTGTGGGTGGTTAACCAGGGTCATGCTTAACCTTTCATTATAACTCTTTCTTTACTCAACACCCAACTTTATGGTGAACAATCTATTTGGAGTAATTTTTTGTGCCCTTTCAGATATGTAAAGGCTACATATTTCCCCCCAGCTGTTTACATTTAATGTTTTCAATGTTTACCCCCTGCTATTATTGATTGGTTCACTAACCTGTGTTTTGAAGTGATTTATCTGATTGTTTACATTAAAAGAGATTAACAGATTTCTCTTTGGCAACTTCCAAATGTATATTACAATATTATTAGACATTCACCATGCTTCATCATATGCCCATGACTTACGTATTTTATTACTAGAGGTGTAGCTTTTTATGATGATTGATGGTAATTAAACTTTTTGCTGTGATCATCTCATCATGTTTACAAATGCCAAATCATGATGTTGTACCCCTGAAGCAAATATAATATTATAAATCAATTATACCTCAATAAAAAATTTATTGAGATAAACATTGATTTAGAGCACTGCATATGTTCTAGGTGTATAGGTTTACACCCCTTCAAGTAAATATTGCAAACCACACCCACCACAAAAATACCAATAACCCTCTACCACAGTCTGTTGAACCCCCTGCACATTTTGTTCCTGCCCTCAGTTCCCTCTATGGCAATCTCAGCTCTGCAGTTGGATGCGCAGGGTTTGTTTGGTTTGGTTTTGCCTGGTTTTTTGCTTAGTTTTTTTATATTCCACATATGAATGAAATCATTTGGTATTTGTTTTTTTCCTTCTGACTTAATTACTTCACATAATCCCCTCTGTCCTATCTATGTTGTCACAAGTGGTAATACTTTATCCTTTTTATAGCTGAGTAGTATTCTACTGAGTATGTATACCACATTTTATTTATCCAATCATATGCCATTGGACAGTTGCATTGTTTCCATATGTTGGAATAACTTTTCTTAAAAAAATATTAATAAGAATAGCCTTAGAGCAGGAACTCTGGTTGTTTGTAATTTAAGTCTAAAATGTGGTAGGTGTTTCTGAGGCAAGAGTTATTAAGTCTTTTTGAGTCTTAGTTGACATATAGACAGAAATGAATTTTTTGACCCCTTTTTTCCAATTTCCGTTCTGGAATAAAAGCAATAGTGTTATATAAAAAACTTGAATTGAAAAGGCATTCACATATTGGGCATCAAACATGTAATGAGATTTTATAATTTTAGAAAAGAGATCCCAGAGTAATCCATTCTATTCCTCTCATTTTACAATGAGGAAACAAAGAAAAATAGTGAGTTTCAAGGTCTAATCTAACATGAAATATGTCTCATTAATGACAATACCAGAATGAGACTAAGCAACTGGGAAACATCATACTTCAGTGTCCTTTTCACTTCAGGAATACATATTGTCTTCCTTCCGTTAATCCCTTTGATAAACACTAATTTAATCAAGCCTTGCTTTTTTAATTAGAGCAAACCATATGCAATGATTGAATCAACAGGTAGTTCTTTTATTAAATATTGAACTTTTCCTTAACCTTTCTAATGAAAGAAGGCTAAAAATAGCAAATATTTTTGACAAGGTAACAAAATGCTAACTCATGTAAAATTCTTAGTGACATCAGGCTAAATGCACAATAGTTGATAAATATATACACAGACTCAAGGAAAGTATTCTTTCTTATTGTTTTTCAAAAAGAACGCAACAAATGTCTAACCAAAGGAGATATGGAAAGGAAAAAAATAGCTGAATTTTTCTATACTGTGCTTCTAGATGCTAGGGAAGTTGAAAATAGTCAAGACAGTTATATTTACAAAAATTCTCTTTGCTTAGATGGTACTTAAGCATTGACATAAGGAAAAACTTACAAGCAATGAAATCTTTTATGCTATTGAGTCTTTCTGATTTTAGATAAAATATTTTAGATAAAACTATTTCTTTAAATTATTATACTTAAAGAAATTATGTCAAATTAAGGTGAACAATATTCAGAAAGTATAATTTTGCATTGCATATGATTACTTTAGAACCCCCCAAGGAATTCTATTAAATTATAACTAAATACTAAGATAAATCCTAGGACACTGAAAAATAGTACTAGCAGGTTTTCACTGTTATTAATTTTTTGTTAACTTCTGTAGATAGAGTATGAACAACATTAACCCCTACCCCACAAATGTTGTTAAAAATGGGAGAGGTATGGTGAATTAAAATTCAGCAATAGTAGCATTAGCAGATTTTTGTCATATATTAATTTCTTACTGTCCTTTTGAAATTAATTGTGCTATGCAAACCATTGTTCCCTATTCCCCAAACCCAGCAAATGAAAAAGATGAAAATTCAGCAAAATTGACCTATAATACCAAAATTAATTTCCTTTTCAAGAAGAAACAAAGGCTGTAAGTATAATTACTTATAACCAACAAATGTAACAGATCATAGTGATTGAGAGTTGTATGTTCCAGGCCCTGTTCTATATGCTTTGTAAATATGATATTAATTCATCTTGACAACTGTCTTTTGGAGTTAAGAACAATATTATTCCCATTTTACAGAAGAGAGAGCAGAGACACAGAGAAACTATAATTTGTTCTAAGAAATATATGTATAGGCAATGAAGATCAATAAATAGGTACCACCTAAATGTCTCAATGCTTTGAAAACCTGACACTTGTAAGTGGAAGAAAGTATGTTTGCATTGGCGTCTGGGGAGCCAGATGATGTTAAACAGAAATAAAGCTATTACCCCAAATCTAGGATTGCCAAATAAAATGCAGAACAAAATAAATACAAATAGTGCATGGAACATGTTTCTATTAAAGTATTATTTGTTTATTTGAAATTCAAATTTAACTTGGCATCCTGCATTTCTATTTGTTAAATCTGGCAGACTAAACACTTGTCACGTCTGCAGGGCACCTTGGTTCCTAGCAGGACACCATGGTTCTAGCTCCTGAAGGCTCTTGTGGTCTTGGTCAGAGATACTAGTAGGTGATGTTTGTGGGACAGGAAAGGGTAGACTGTGATGTGACCTTTAATGGGGAATACTGGGAGGGCCTCTTAGAGGGTCCTATAGTTGGAGACTGGAAACTCCTGCTTGTCTAAATCCTGAGAGGCACACTAAATCTTGGACTGGCTCCTCATAACATTTCTGCTGGCCCAGGGGATCATTGGTCCACCTTCCTGTCTACAGGCACAACCTTATTTCTGTTCAGGAGAAATAAGCTCTCATTCTCAAAGTTTTCCTAATCTACATTCTTGTTTAAGGCCCTTTATGGCACAGGGTCTTTGATATTTTATATTGGTCTTTCCAGCACCAAGCACAGAGGCCAGGACATAGTGGAAGTCCAATATATGTTTTTGCTGAACTTGTGATTCTCAAAGGTTTTTGTTGATGTTGATATTTTCCTGTTAAAATAGTAAAGAGGGCCTCCCTGGTGGCACGGTGGGTTGAGCAAGCAGGTTGAACACAGCGCTGTGAAGCTGTCCAAAGCCTCTGCAGTGTGGGTTTGATTCCCAGCCAGCCAGGGAGATTCCCACATGGTGCAGCAGACCTCTCCTGTCACACCCACTGCTCCCCTCAGCAGTGCTTTTGGTCTGTCTGCTATTCTGCTCTCCATTCTGTCTCTGGTGAATCCTCTCACCCTCTCTCACCTCTGGCCTGCACCCCAGCTATTGTATAAATAAAAAATAAATCTTTTAGAATAAAATAAAATAAAATAGTAAAGAAAAAGCAAGTATAAAATTGTTCCCTCCTAAACTCTATTTCTCTTTATTTTCTAAAGTCCATGTGGAAAGATAGAGTTGTACACAATGCCAACAGACCATCTGTCCTGCATAATGTCGCTAAATAGGATATGTTCAACAAATATTTGAGTGAATGTGGGAATGCTAATTATGATATATGTGTACAAAGGGAGCAGGCATAAGATTTTTCTGCATTTTTAAAAAATATTTCCTTGAAAGAGCTTTTCTATATTGCAGGACTTAGGTCATGAAGGGGGAGGAGGCTGGTTAGATGTTACTTGGTGCTGCGCATATTGAGAAATGTTGATGAAGGGATTCCTTGAGGAAGTGGGGACAGGGATTACTCACAGGATTTACTCCCCTAAGATAAGAAGTGTTTGAAGTAGGAGAGGCCAGGGACCTAAGCAGTGATAGTACCAAACAGCAGTGATAGAAGGAGGAAGTGGAAGGAAATCTCAATCCCTGTTATCAGAAAGGGGAGGAGACTTCTTGCAGCTACTGGGACTTTTGGCCACTTTTTCCAAATGGTCATATCCTGAAAGTGACAAATATAAATTCATATGTATTAATTAATGTGAGGGAGTATGAAATTCTTAAATTCACATAAAACAACAAACCTTCTTAAATGCAGTTCAATTTGAAACCCTTATCACATTCTACTAAAATATTTGATAAAGGCAGGAAAACAGTACAGTGAGTTACAACCGAGTTTTATTCCAAATCGTCTCCACATGGTTTCCATCATGCAACAATATAAAGGTATATTAGATGGGCAGCAAGTTGCCATTTTACCTTGGGATACTTTCCCACCAGGATGAAAGCAGAACCAGAACAGGAATTGAGTAATACATTTAAGACTTAAGCAATTAGATGTCAAACCACAAAGAACATTTTTAATATTAGCAGCAAGTTTTATTGTTGCTTCTCCTAGTCAATTTTTTTTTGTCTTTTCTTTCTTTTTTTTTTTTTAGAGCTATTCACCTTTCAGAAGTGATTGTTTTAACCTTTTTTTCCCCTCTATTGAAAATGAACAGAACACAGCTAACTTAGACTGAATTTAATTGCAGCCAGCTTGTAGGTGGCATCGATAAACTGCTTAAAGCAGAGAATTGTCTTAAAGTTTCAAAATTCAGCTTGAAGTTTTTGCCTATATTTATGCTTAACTGGAAATAAATTAAAAGAAGAACCAGAATCAGCTGGAAATATTCTTTTTTACATCTCACATATATTTCATGAAAAGGAAACATTGTCTAGTAACCCAAGTTTGCTTTAAAATATGTTGAAATGAGTATATAGGTAAATAATTAATGACTTTAAGAGTATATCACTTCTGTCTACATGTAGATAATATATCAAGAGAAAGCTAAAAACCTAGTTTCATCAGGTCAGAGATGCTCTATAGCACAGTTCAAGTGACTTAATGTTTTTACCATGGATAACCTCTGTCATGACCTCTAAAAATCCTTCATAAAAAATAAACTTTCAGCTTGATTATAAAAGGTTAGCTTTCATAATAGTTCATTTCTGAACCCCCAGCAATAAGCTTCTTTCACTAAATGTTGATATAATATCCGGCCTATCAAATGAAATCAGTGTTTAATGCTTATGAAAGGCATAGAACTGTGCAATGTGCTGTTTTCTAAGGCATTAATCCAGAGATCCAATAATATGTACAGTGAAGTTTATCTTGACAGGTAAATCAACTCATTGCTAAGTAAAATAGCCAGACAATACTGTCCTTGTTATTGAACTACGGGTGTTTGAAAAGCTAAGTGAAGTAATGAAAAACTTCACAGCATCATGTGGCAGGAATGAATGGTAGTGAAGGAAGCAAAACTTGGGTTAGCTGGTTAGGCAGGTGCTTAAGAAGTTGAAAGGAGAAGCAATCAAAAGCAGGTGCCTTAGTTAGGTTTTAATGGCCTCGTTAGAAATAAGAATGCTAAGGTTAGGAGCACAAAGATTAAAAGTCATTTCTAAGAAATCTTGTTTTGGAAGAAGGAAATACAAGTTTTGGAGATAACCCTGCACTAAGAATTCATTGTGTCCAGATTAATTACAAGGACATCCTGCAAATCCAAGAACAAACATACTTCTTATCAGCCTCAGAGATATTTATTAAATCCTTCTAGTGTCCATGGCACATTTCTAATCCTCTAACCTAGATTTCTTTTTTTTTTAAAGATTTATTTATTCATGCATACAAGTACCAGGGTACAGGCCAGATGCATAGGAGGGTGAGAGGATTCACCAGAGACAGAGTCGGCAACAGAACAGGCAGACTGACTGAAATACACTGCTGAGGGGAGCAGAGGGTGAGACAGGAGAGGTCTGCTGTGCCATGTGGGATTCTTGCTGGGCGCCGGGATCGAACCCATATCCAGAGGCTGCAGACAGCCTCACAGCACTGAGCTCAACCGCCTGCGCCATTAGGGGGGGGCCCTAACATATTTCTTAATATAACTATAATATAATCTTGAGAAATATTATTTGAAAATATTTTTAAGAATTGTAGCTAAGTGATATATGTACATGAATTATATGGACATTTGCTTATCAAGCAAGTTTAAGCTATTCTGATACTGTACCTCTGGGAAAAAGTCATATAAGCCCAATGATTAAATTCTCCAGCTAACAGTATTTAAAAAAAAAAAAAACATTGGCCTAAAATGAAACAAATAATGGGGGAATTTTATAATATGCCAATAATATCTTAATGAAAATGTTATGCAAAAACATGAAAGTTGCAAAAATCAAATTAAACTAAAACTACTGAAGAGAACTTAGAAAAAGAACAAAAAGAATTTGTGAACAGAGAAAATTAATATCTCTAGTGAAAATTATTAGGCTTTATAGTAATACCGAGAAAAGTATGCTGAGAAGAAAAAAGACAGGGTAACATGTTTCCTGGTCAGACATCTGACCCACAGTGAATTTATTGTCCATTTGTGAGAGTTCCAGAGAGCATGATTTAACTCTTCAAGACCCTGAGAGTTGAGAGATTGCATTTTGTATTTAGTTTGTCCCTGATGCACCCATAAAACCCTTTGATGAACTACATGACATTTCATCTGCTAGAAAACCTTGGGATCACTTTTGGTTCTATCACCTAGGGGTGTAATGGATAGAGAATCTCAAGTCTTGCCACCATAACTTTCCTGGTAGGGTTACCTCCTCCAGCTCCAATAGCTATTGTGTAACATACTGAGCCATTTTAACACACAGTTCAACCTTTTAACAGTGAAATGAACTGTGGTAGCAAGCTGTATAGTGTTGATGGGCATCACAAATGTGGTTTTATATTGCTTAGTACCCTTTGCCCTTTTTGCACCTCCTTGTCCCAATCCCTGTTTCTCTCTAAATTTCTCTATTAGAAAGAATTCTTTGAGGATTTTGTTTGGTCCACCTGCCCAGGCCTTCTATTTGTTTTGTTTTGTTTTCCCTTTTTTATTTTAAGGGAAACAGTACTTTCCTGTTTGAGGCTCAAGTGAACCCAAATCAGTTTCTAATTACCTCATATTAATATGGGTGGCAGCCAATTGGTTTTTATCTCTTGCAGTTACCTCTCTTCAGATCAGTTCTAGTAGGTTTTGTTTTTGCCTTATCACTTTGACATGTTGATTTGCCCCCTCTCTTGCTTCTGGCTTCATTGAACTGCTACCTTCCTTCTTGTATCCACAACTATAGTTTTTTCTTCTCTTCCTTCTTTCCTAACCATTATTTTATTCTCCTTTGATAACCACATATATTTTACCCACAAAACGCATATTTTCCCATAGGTGGGGAGTGATTAATTTTTTTGTATTCCTTTTCAGAGTCACAAGTTTGCATGTTACATGCACAGTTCATTTCTATTGTATATCTAAAGTACTGATAACACTGTCTTTATATTTTAACACAAAACTTCAGACTCTAACTCTAGTTTAGGGTAGAGATAGAGCTTATTTATGACAAAATTAATTTTTTCAAGTATAAAATTCAGATTTTACAAAAAAGAAAACATAAGGAATTTTTAAATAAATAGGCTTCATTAAATATTCTGAATAGTTAATAACATTCATCCATAATTTATTACTATTATTTCCTGTCATTCTTGGTTATTTTATCAGTTGTGATAGTACCCATATATCTATGTGCCTATTTACAGATTTCTATCTCTTTAATGGGCCATTGCTAAATATTTTGATATTTGAGTAGATGTGCTCCCTGAGCCCACTCTATAGCCCTGGTTTTTAATTTTTTTCATTTAATAAATATTGAGCACTTACCTTGTCTTGGGAATTCTTATTGGAAATACGGAAATTAAAAACTCATTTACCTCCCATAAAGGAATCACATTCCAATGGGGCAGTGAAGCTATGAATGTATGCAGCTTAGGAATGAGTATAGAAAGGAAGAGCCAGTGTGTTCAGAAGGGAGGAATAAGTGCAAAGACACAGAGGCAAAACAGAGTGTGGTGCTGGTGTGTGCACAGATTTATTTCTGGACTTTCAATTCTGTTCTATTAACCCAAGTATCTATTTTTGTGCACATGTCATGCTGTTTTTAATACTACTGCTTTATAGTAAAGTTTGAAGTCACGTAACATGATATTTCTGTTTTTTTTCCTTTTTCTTAAGGTCATTTTTTCAACTCAAGGTCTTTGTTGTTCCATACAAATTTTAATATTTTGTTCAGTGTCTTTGAAAAATACTACTGGGATTTTGATGGGGATATGTTAAATTTGTGTATCATTTTTTGGCAGGATCATCATTTTGATTATATTGATTATTCCCATCCATCAGCAAAGGATCTCCTCCCATATTCTTATGTCACTGTCTAAGTCTTTTAAAAAAAGTGTCAAGTTCTGAGTATATGGGTCTCTCACCTCCTTTGTTAGATAGATTCTAAGGTATTTCATTCTCAAAAAGCTTTTTAAATGTGTCCTAACCTTGAGAAGAGTGGAGTTTTAAGATATCACTGTGGGAAACAGGAATCAGACCCAGCTAGAGAAATAGTAAGCATTTTGCTGGCTATTCTTACCCCATCAGCATTGTGTCACCAGTCTATGCAGTTTTGGGGATTTCTGTAATATCCTGGATGTAAAAGTGGTTACAGGCTTTTGTCAGATAGGCATGGAAGAAGTAGGAATTAAAATAGCTCTGTGTGTGTGTGTATGTGTGTGTGTGTGTGTGTGTGTGTGTAATGAGAAAGTAGTTGAAAGGTTGGCTCATGAAGCTTAACCCAAGACTTAGAAGGAATTGAAGCCAAGGAGAGAGACTGATTAAGTAAAGGAAAATCAAAAGCAAAGATTGCAAGACAAGATGAAGAATGCTGGAAAGATACAAGATGGTTACAGAAACTGAGATAAAGGTTGGAAATTTTGGAAGCATAGCAGTGTGGGTGGTGACTTAACCCAGGGTGTGTCCATGCTAGGGTGAGGTGAAGAGGAGTTGGAAACAAAGGTCCCTGCAGTGAAAGGAACTAAGTTCTTCAGAAAACATGGGATGGGATCATATAGCATTTAGAATTTCTAAATGATCAGTGATCACATGAGCATTCTTGGCAAATGATGTGTTATTTATTCACTCGTGTTATTTATTCACTCATCACATGTGTTATTTGTTGCTCATCATTTTCATTGAGTGCTTATTTTGTACCAGACACTACTCTGGGAATTAAGAATCAGAGTCCAGAAAGAAAGTCAATTACCTGCTCTTTTGGAATTTACAATCTAGTGAAGAGGCAAGTTGGGCAACAGACAAAAATAACCAAACCCAGGCATGTGTTATCCTCAGAGAAAGTGAGACTTAATCTTGGCATGGAGAGTAAGAGGGGCATGCTTACATAGGTGTTCAGGAAAGGCCTATAAAAATGATAGTTAAGCTGAGACCTAAAAATAGAGAAAATCAAATCAAACTAAACAATCTTTTTTTTTTTTTTTCAGCTTGACTAGTATCAAGCATAGTTCTAGGCATGGAGAATGCAAAGACAAATGAAAAAGAGGCTTTAGTCATACAAATAAAATAGAGGTATCAAAAAATTCAATTAATTCCAAAAGATCTCCTAGGACTCCAAAGAATAATTTGAATTTATAATTATTTCTAATTAATATCAGGAGTTTTCATTTTAAATGACAATTGTAAACATACTTTAAAAAACTAACTATGCCAAAAATGTATTAAAGCAATGAATGGCCAATGTATATAATGGAAGTGAAATGGAAAATAAAGTATCTTCTCACATGGATGGAAGGGAAAAAAATGTTCCATTGAGGGGAGTAGAGAGAAGAAAAATATATGCTTAATGATAAAGTCATTTCTTACTCTTAAACAAAATAGTAATTATTATGCATTTAAAATATATGTCCTAAGAGAACCTCTCTGGTGGTGCAAGGAGTTAAGTCTCAGCACTATGCAGCTATCCTCAGCCACTGCAGCATGAATTTGATCCCCAGTCAGGGAGGTGACCCAAATGGCCCAGTAGACCTCTCCTGTCTGGCCTGCTGCTTCCCTCAGCAGTGTATTTCAGTCAGTCTGCCTGTTCTGCTCCCCACTCTGTCTCTGGTGAATCCTATTACCCCCACCCCTGCATCTCTGGCCTGCACCCCAGCTCTTGTATGCATAAATAAATAAAATAAGTCTTTTTTAAAAAAGAAGTGTTGTCCCAAGAAATTATCAGGAAAACTTAAATTTTTTAAAGAAATCAACTACTTTTAAAATATTTCTGTTGAATAACTTTTGAAGTATTTCTGTTGAAAAACAATTAGATTTAAATTGAGGTTTAAAAGAATTAAATATTATAGAATAAAATACAAATTTATATTGTTCCCACTTTTCAAAGTTTTGTTATTTTTTAAATTTTATTTTATGTATTTTTACATCATTTTTCATTTTTGCACAATGTATGCATTTTCATCTTGGTTATAGTCCCCATACAATTCCCACCCCCTTGTTTTGATCCTACTCCCTTTTCCTTCCCCTGTAGAGTGTCTCTGGTTTATAGTTGCTTGTTGATTTTGATTTTTACTTTATTATAATTAGTCTTCTTCCTGGTCCCTTATTTAACTTTTCTAAATTCTTGCTATGAGTGAGACCATCCAGTACTTTTCTTTCTCAAGAAAATGTCATGGGTATTGTTAGTCTTTGTCCTTATGACCCTTTATTTTATCTGAAAGAATCAGAGAATGGGAGACTGTGGAACTGGGAGTTATAGCAAAGTCATCATTCCCTTAAAATGGGCTCAACCCCAGAAATTATTTTAGATAACCAGACTCTTCCCAGTGGCTTAATGATCAATTTGCATATAAATTAACTATTAATTAAAGTTTACTTTAAAGAATGAACTGGATTTATCTCATTACTGACAGAGATGACATTTTTATTAATGATCATAAAGTATTGTCTGACAACCTCCAAAGTTCCATAAACTATGTGGGGAAAACCCTATTATCTTAAAAGGACAAGGCCTTTGGTAACTACATCCACAACATGACAGCCTCTGCAGAATGGGGAGGGAGCTAAGGGACCCTAGAATGAGCACTGGATTTAGAGATGGAGATAGCATTCAAGTCTTGGTTCTCTAACTTACGAGCTGATGATATTGATCAAGTTATATTAATTTTTCTGAGCCTCTTTCTTTTTCTGTCTTATTTTTAAAGAGTGAATGTCTGCTGCATGTGTTTGTATATCAAATAATGCATGCTGAGAAGTTCATCCTGGCTAATGGTAAGCAAGGGCAAAAGCTTATTAATGAAAAAATTCCTAAAGAAAATGCCATATCTACTCAGATTAAATAACAAGTTGGGAGTTACTTCTGATAGCTCCAAAAAGTTTCACTCTACAATGTGTGCTGCCTATCTTTAAAGATGCCAAAGACTTGCTCAATATATATTTGTGGATTAAATAGAATTGGAGTGAGGGTTGCCCAATGGAAGGGGATGATGGCCCAGACTCTTCCAACTGTTCATACAAAGAAATACATTTAACTGACCTTAAATCATGTCAGCAGTTGTGACATGATTATGGGCACCAGGGAAAAACTACTGGATAAAGAAGCATGTTGAATAAATACATATTTTTAAATTCAAGTAGGAAATATATCATCTCTAAATATAAATTCTCCCTAATCTTTCTTATTATCCATAACACCTTTCAATTGTATAGCACATTAAATTTGTAAAACTTTCTCACACATACAGTTTAATTTTGATCAAAATAAATAAAATGTTCTTTTCTGCATTTGACAGATAAGGAAACCAATGTTTAGGAAGTAGTTTCCACCAGTCCTGCTGTTTATCATACTCAGAGGTGAGGCTTGAATTCTGTTTTGATTCCTACTAAATTCATTGCTGTTTTCTACCACTTTTAGTGTCTTCTTTCAATTTAGCATGCTATCCACAATTTAGTTGGATGACATTCCAATGAGAATTGAAGAACTGATTAAGGTCAAATAATAATTTTGGTAGTTAACATTTAATTCATTATATGCCAGCTCCATTCTAAATATTTCACATGTGTTACTACATCTGATCCTTATCAAAAACCTTATGAAGGAAGCATTATTGATTCCCCCATTTTATAGATGCTGAGACTGAGGAATAGAAAAGATGGGATAACACAGTCGTTAGGTGTGTGGAGCCAGAGTTATGAACATTCACTGGCAGTAGCCATATCACTCTGCTGCCTAAGGGAACCAGGAGTTTCCTTTCAGTGTTTTTAGAGGAGGTGTTCATTGACTGTCAAGAACTTGGTAGCCCTAGAACAGTGTATCACAGTGTATGTCTGAGTGTCACTAATAACCTACTGAGGTCTTAAGCTACCCTATATATACAGGCAGGCACAGCAAATTGGATATTTAACTGGTCAATTTGTCTATGTCAGTGTAATAAGGCAAGCTTGTGTGATAAATTTCCCCAACTTTTATGAAACAGGCTGGTAGAAGTGTGCCTTTCTCCACAAGTGGATATCGAGATCAATCCAATCCCTGAAATGTCTTCAGTCCAAGTAGCCTGTAAAAGCAGTCAGATTTGCAACACACCCACCCACAGTCTCCAATGTAGAAAAGACTATTCCCAAAAGTATAGATGAAAAACAGAAAAGAATTACAATTTTATGAAATAATATTAAATTATGGGGGATATTACTATATGGCATTAGCCTGAAGATTCTAGGAATTTACCATTAAAACTAATATAACCCCAGATATTAATCAGCAATGCAGAGTTTAGAGCTAGCACTAAGGTTTGCTTCAAAGAAAGCACTGAGCCTGACAATATTTTAATTATTATAAAACAAACCCCAAAACAATCAAATCTATTAGCTTTAGAAGATAGGAAAATTCAGAGCATGGCAATGAGGTACTAAGGCACATCTCACAGGACAGGTCCAGATTAGTGACAATGAACTGAAGATCTAGAATGAAAATTCAACTTCTCCAGAACTTTCAGCAACATTTTTCATAAGGAAATAAAGAATAAGATTGCATTTCAGAACCTCCAACAGAAAATCCTCAAGTGTAGTCTGAAGGGAACATTCAAAGAACCACTGCTACATCACATGTCTCCTGGGTAGGGAACAAGTAAGGAGACCTTTACCTCTTTCCATGCAGTAAAAGAAATGGATTCCCACAAGGAAGTTGGTTTCATACAGTAAAGCTGTAATGTAACATGAACAAGAGGGTCATAACACATCAGCTTCTGGCAAAGGATCACTGGCCTGGTATAGTTAGAAACTGGATTCTTAAGCAAAGGCTTCTGACAACAAAATATTCAGCAATATTTTGGACAGTAAACAGTGCTTTTCCACTCTTAGGTATAAGGGGTGATGGTGCAGAATAAGTGGAATATGGGAGGGTACTTGAAGAGAAAAAAAACAAGAGAATTGCAGAGTCATTGCATTCATATATATAGGTGGGTAAATGGCACGTCTTACTTAATGCTTGTGGTTGTGGGTAAAAATGATGATATATTATTTGCCAAAGTTGTTTATCACAACATTATTTGTAATTTTAGACATTTGCAATGAAATATCTGAGATTATGAAAGTTTTAAAATAAATTATGGCATGTCCACACACAAAACTGTATATATTCATTAAAAACTTTATTTTAAAAGATAATAAATTGAGAAAATTCTGACAATATAATGTTAAATGAAAGAAATTTAAATCCCAATTCCTGGTAATATTATAAGTAATTTCTTAATGTTTCTTTTTATTTTCTGTGTTTAGAATATTATATCTTTAATACATATTACTGTAATATTTAAAATTAATAAATTTAATAGATTTACGGTTAATGATATCACATGCATAATTAAAATTTGCATTTATACTAAAGACCAGATTCTAGTAGTAACAAGCCACCCAAAACTACAGTAGAATCTTCATTTAGTCAGTAAATGATCCTCTCTCTATGTGCTGTTCACTCGAAAGGACACAGGGAATTCAGAAATAAAGGTCCTACTGGCTGAGAGGAAAGCAGTTACCTACAACACTCTGTGGTAGACTCTCCCTTAGAGATGGACCCAAAGGCTTTAGGCACACACACGAGGAAGAACAGTACAGTCACTGTGATTTGTGGAATCCTTCCATGAGTAGGTGACCTCTAAGTTGAATGTTGAATGAAGAAAAAAAAGCCAGAGAAAGTGAGTCCAAATTGAGGGAATGGACAGCTTTCTCATGTGATCTCATTATACTAAAATTCTGGGGAAGAAAGAAGAAAATTGAATTAACCAGTTATTATAGAAATAGACAGGCAGAGAAAGTTGGAAGCACTATAAGGGATTTTAAAAGTTTATAATGTGTTCTAGATTTCGCTCTTGGACATTAGATTGGTGGTAGCATCACTGGCTAACATAAGAAATAGAGGTGGTGGGCCTCTCCTGGTGGTGCAGCGGTTGAGCACTGGGCTGCGAGGCTGCCCACAGCCTCTGCAGCGCTGGTGATGGTTCCCTGGCCACTGGCGAGGGTCCCACCAAAAAAAAAAAAAGAAAGAAAAGAAACAGAGGTGGAAGAGCAAGTTTAGAGGGAAAATTCTAGAAATACCCATCAGTAAGATAAATGATATAAGATTGGAGTGCAATCATTCACTTATCTCTACAAGTTTTTATTGAACACGACTGTCAGGGACTGTTCTAGGTGTTGAGGATACACTAGTCAGTCAAAAAGAGAAGGCCTCTCCTCTTATAATGCTCAAAGTTTACCTGGGAGACAACCACAAAATAAATAATCAATCAAAATATTGTAAGGTCTCACTTACAGGAGGAATATAAAGGATCCAAATAAGGGATTGGGGAAAAAAAGTAACTATAATAAAGTGAAAATCAAAATCAACAGACAACTATAAACCAGACACATTCTGCAGCGGGGAGAAAGGAGTAGGATCAAAACACGGATGGGAAGAGCACAAGGGACCATGGTGATAGTTCACGGGTGAATGAGTGGTGGGAAGTTCAGGAGGACTATAACTGACATGAAAACGTGTACATTGTACAAAAATGAGAAATCATGTAAAAATATATAAAATAAAATAATATTAATTTTTATCACTTGTATCCTGGATACATATTATAAAATTTTATCTTAATTTTTATTTATTTATTTATTTTTTAAAAAATTATTTTTTAAAACAATATTTTCTTACCCCCACCCCCTCAGGTTGAGTCCCCATAGAATGTCCTTCCAAGGCACCCGTGCACCATCACCACAGTCTCCTGTTCTCCTCCCTCCCTCCCTCTGATCCTTCTCCCTCCTCCTCCCCTGCATTGTGTCTCTGATTTGTAATTGTCTGTTTTTGCTTTGTTGTGTTTTGTACTGTTATTAAAATAATAATTTAAAAAGAGAAAAATAAATAATCAAATGAGAAAATACCTGGAAGTGATAAGTACTATAAAAAAAAATTGGATGCCATGAGGAAGCAAAGGGGTATTTGGATTGGGTGTCAGGAAAGGCCCCTTTGGGGAGGGGGCTCAGCAGAGATTTGGACTAGGACAGCAAGATGATGATGACAATAGCATTATTAATGGAAATATAGACTGGATCCTTTCTATGGGTCAAGTGGATTATTTCACTTACTCTACAATACGGCCATATAGGTAGTTAGTATTGAGAGACAGAAACATACCCAGAATCAAACTTGACTCTGCCTCTAGCCACACTACTTTCTGTCTGTACCAAACTGGGCTTGAGAGAGAATTAAAGCCATGGAAGGAAATACAGTCACCCAGAGGGTCCCCAGAGGGAAACCAAAGCCTGAGGAAAAAGGGAAGGTTGAGAACTGAAATCCAGGGAATGCCAACATTTGACCGGGTAGAAAAGGAGCTCTCAAAACAAAGTCCATGACGACGTGGGGCATGGTATGAGAAGGGGTAGATCAAGGAGAGGTATAGTCTGATAGCCGTCAAACACAGCTAGAAAGCTAGAAAGGACACGAGTGGAATGCAGTCGTTAAATTTAGCAACCAACCTGCTATTAGTGACCTTTCAGGACCATTTTCTGGTGTGTAATGAGGCAACAGATTGCAGTCGGTTTGATAAGGGAAGTCTTCTCTTCCAAGAGGCACTGTGCTTTGTTATGATTTTGTTGTTGCTTTGGGTTTTGTTTGATTTAAAGAAGTGTGAGTCTTGAGGGCTGAGCCATAGAGAGGGAGAGGCTGAGGGCATGGGAGATGGAAGAAAAAATTAATGTAGCAAAATCCTTGTAGGGATAAGGATTGTGCTAAGAAGGGTGCTAAGAAGAGCTCAGGTCAAGGAATAGGTCTTAATTTGGAAGAAAAATACCTCTTCCACTGTAACGGGAAGGGAAAGGGAAGAAGTTGGCTGATTTTTCTCTGAAATAGAATTGTCATTTGTTTAAGGCAAAGACAGAGATAGGGGATAGGAGTGGAAGTAGAGATCCTACTTACGGTTCAGCTTTGAAATAGGGCTAGTGGAAAATGGATGTAAATGTTGCCTAAGGACCTATATAAAATACCCCAAGTGTCCCTGAGGTTCCCATTGCTATTGGAACCCTTCCACGTGTGACTGCTGTATCTGAACAGCTGTGAAATTTCCTCTAGCAGGGCCAGCAGCCAGGCCAGGCAGGGAGCTGGGCCATGCTGTGTGGCATAAGCTGTTCCAGCGGCACCTGTTATGGGCAAATCATTTCAGTCTTTCATCTGGCTTCTCTTAGCACTGAACTCACGGACCCGTGGAAGCCAGAACTAAGCAAATTTGTAATACCAGAGTATATCTTTATATTACTCATTTAAAGAAGCCCCCTAATCCAAGACATCTGAATATAAAATATGTATTAATATAGATTATAACTAGTAGGGGCCCACGATCTTTAGAGGTAAATAATCGATGAAATAGTAAGGATGTTCCTTGCTCTATTCCCTTATATATAATATTATATTTGCTGCCCTCCATTAGAGATCCTTTTTAAAAAGTTAAATGCACAGCATTTCTGGGAATGTAATTGTGAAATATTTTGTTGTTGTACTGTAGAGCAGTCAATTTAAGATAACAGAAATCTTGCTCCTTGTAAAGCATTTCATTACTACTACATGCAAACAAAACAGAGGATGTAATCAAAAGGGTATTTGGCTTGGGTCCAGAAAGCAATCTGGATTACTCTACAACTGACATAGTTTCAAGTCCATTTCTATCCAAGACTTATTGCTTCATAACTGACAATTTCAAAGGTTTACCAGGATGGGACCGAAAACCCTCAATCACAATGTGCCAGATCATTCTGAAGTGTATTTCACTAATGAATAGTTTTGAATATTTAAAATAGCAAAAAAAAAAAAAAATACTGTTTTTACCATAACTTGCCCCTCTCCCTTTCCATTTTCTACTAACAATATAATCTGGTGGAGGGAACATTTACTGAAAGTGTAGAGGGCATAATTCAGGTGGATTTTACTCTTTAAATCTGTAGCAATTTATATAATAGACAGAGGGTTGAATAATTTTCTTGAATTTTCAAATTTCATGTGGAGTACCAGAAATTTTAATAAAAAACAGCTGACTAAACTTTGGTTCTTATTTGGCAGTCTGTTACAAAGATATTTTAAAAGAAATGAGATTCAAGCAACTTTACTGTTTAAATAGTTCAGAAATTCTCTTTAGAAATATTTCAGTACCTCTTACCAAACTTGAGATGTAGCACATTAATCAGATGGTTGAATTACATGAAATGTTATAATTAGTTTCTGCAAGCACTTATAATCACTTTAGAAACAAAACGTTGAGCATAGCAGGAGACACTGAGGCCTAAGCTAGTGGAGTCTTCACTTGTTACAGAGTGAGGCTTGGGGAACGTGAACACCACCTCCCCAGGTATTTGTTAAAGAGGCAGCGCATGTCCTCCCTGTTCCCTGCAAGAATCAGAGTTTATTTTTAATTATGTTGTTGACTAAAATAACTTAAAATTATTCTATTTTCATCGTTCCCTTCCTCATAATACCTACTTTTAAAAAACTACATGCAGATTTGAGTGCTTTACCAGAATATGCAAATCTGTTTTACTTAGGATCCCCGTGGCTTGGCCTTAATATTTGCAAGTTATTTTCCTCCTACACAGTCGCTATGCAATGGATATAATGCCTCTTTAAAGCATTTCAATTTGATTGTAGACTAAAAATTGCCTTGATGAAACCAGAAAAGATTCATACAAGACAAGACCATCAGTACGGAACTCCAAAAGAAATCAGCCCAACTGAGTAACTGATGTCAAGTGACTTGAATTCGGGAAAACGATGTATGATGAGTTAAGGCACTAACTGGGGCAAAGTTTAAAATGTTTGTTACAGTTGTTGCACCGGTGCTAGTGTTTAAGACTTGAAAAATAGAATGTATCGTGAAATAGGCGGACTACAAAGGGGGATAAAACCCGTAGTGGGGGCCACTGGGAGCAGACCGTCAGATTTAGAAGGGGGGAGGGCGGGAGGGAAAGGATCGAGCTGGGGAAGGGAGCGGGGCGCGAGGCAGCCCGGGCGAGCGAGGGGAGGGAGGGGAAGGGAGGGGAGAGGCGCTCGCGGCGCCGGGGAGGGAGAGGCGAGAAAGTGGGAAAGGAGTTGGCGGAGCGCAGAGGTTAACCTTGCGGGCGGCTGCGGCGGCCGCGCACCCCGGCGCGCGCGTGCGGAGGGGCCCCGGGCGGGGGCGGCGAGCCCATGTCGCGCCCGCGGCGGGTCCCGGGATCCAGCGCGAGTCCCGCGCGGGGCGTCCGGAGTCGCCGCGAGCCCGAGCAGCCGGCCACGCGGGAGCCGCGGCGGTGAGCCCGCCGGTCGTTATGAGGACGGTTCTACCATGACCAGCGACCCTAAGCCTTTCCGAAGGCAGCTGCGGCGCTCCATCAGTGAGCAGCTGCGGGACTCCACGGCCCGAGCCTGGGATCTGCTGTGGAAAAACGTCCGGGAAAAACGGCTGGCAGGTCGGTGACCGCGAGACTCCGGGGCCCGCGGGGGCGGGAGGAGATACCCGCGGCGTCGCCCGCCCGCGCCCACCGCCCCGCGGCCGCGGTGGGCTCTCAGCATAGGTTTTCAGGCGGGGGTGGACCGGGCAGGCTGAGCGTGCCACCCTTCCTGGGCCCGGCCCGAGCGCCCGCCAACCGCGCTCCCCCGTGGGTGTGGGCTCAGCGCCCGGAGCGCCCTGACAGCCCGGCGGGGCGCCGCACGCGGCGGGCACCGGGTAGGGGTTACCTGGAGCGTCATCCCGCGCGTGACCAGCTCACCTGGCCTGGCCCCTGCGCCACTGCCATGCACCCAGCACAATGAATGAATGAACCCCAGAGACCCTCCAGGAGGGCTGCCCCTCTCCCAGCTTCTCCTTTTCTACAAGGACACGTTCACTGCGTGTGTATGAGCGGGAGAGTCAAGACAAGGCAAGGTTGCATATACAAAGCTCTGGAGACCAGGTGTTTGGGCAGTAGAGAAGGAGGATTTAAGGGAAGAGTAGTGGATAGTTGTTGGTACAAGTAGGCAGCTGCCCAGAAACCCTGTCCTGTTGTATAGAGCAGGCTCTCCTCACTATGGGACTGCAAAAGAGAGGTGTCCCTTTTGGAAACCAACTTTCAAGAATCAGAGGAAGAAAAGAAATGGTTATTTGGAGCCAAGGGGTCCTTAAGAATCTTTGCTTAGGTCAGAAGGCCAGCCCTTTTCTTAGTACCTCCCCCAGTGTCCAGGCTGTGGCCTTCTGTGCATGCTGCATGGAACATCTCCTTGTAGGGCCACAGATGCTTGAGTGGTCCTAGCCTTCTCAGAGCCCTCATTCAGAACTGTAGGTCTGGTTAGTCAGGGAATCATACATGCCCCAATATGGGAAAGTGGCGTACTCCACAGCTTAGTCCCAGGGCAGTGTGGAAATTAGGATCATTTTCCCCAAGTGTTAGCTGCTGGAAGATACTTCAGGAATTGGGGAAGTGCAGCTGAATGTGCCCCTATGGTAACCAAGAGTTGCCTTTATGTCTCTTAGGCAGTAATGACCCGAGCTGACCAGTGACCACAGGGGTGGGTGGAAGGAAGTTTCTAGAGAAGAAACTGGATGCTGTGTAGAGGAAAAGGATGCCTAGGGAAGATGGGAGATTGACCCTTCTCTGGGCTCCTCCCTCTTTTCCTTATTGTAGAACAGTAGAAGTAATTTGCTAGATATTCTGCCCTTCTTCCCATGCAGTCATGTCTCAGTATCAGCCTGACAGGTGCTAGAATAAATACGCAGAGTCTCTGTCTCCTTAGATTTTTATCAATTTAGCTGGTCAAATAAAAAGTAGGGATTGGAGATGGTTCCAACACTCAGTGCAGTTAGCATAAAATGTCCATCCATATTTTTCTTCTAGACAGTGGCTTCATTTAGTAAGCACCCAAAAAATAAACAACCATTTTGGTGTGGACCTAGAATTAAGTTGTGGTAACCCAGTAGTTTTGAATGTTCATTTTTAAAGACCTGTATGTACGTTGCAGGCCTCAATTAATAACAGTAACTTTCTGTTATTGTACTAAATTGTATAATCTACTTGATGGATGATGTTAGAGAAATTTTTGTGGTCTAGTAAACTTTTGTTGCTTCATTACTTCAAAATGCTTACTGCAAATGTCTCTTTCATAGCTTCTGTTATTTAAGTTTGTTAAGTTTGTTAAATCAATGGATCCTCAGGAAACAAGAAGTCTTTCCAGGAGGGCTGCCAAGGCTGTGCTGGGTTTTTATAGAGGCCAAAGATGACTGCAGCTCTGTCTTTTTCAAAAGATCTGGGAAGGAAGAGTGTGTAATATAAAAACTTAAAGCCATTAAGATAGTACAGGAAAGTCACTTATTCACATAAATTTTAAATACTGCAGTTCAATTAAGGTGGAGAGAAAGTTTTGTTATTGGGAATTAAGCCATATATATAGATTTTAAGGTCATGATTATATAGAAGTGAAGGCTACAAGTACAGTAGTATAAGAGTTATCCCAGAGTAGTGCAATTATTTTTAAATATAGCAGTATGAAGTTTTAAAATGTTCAATCAGGATATTAATATGTACTTACCCGTAATCTGCTTACCACTTTGCTAAGAGTAGATGCCAGCAGGTCATTCAACTGGGACCAAACAATCCTCTGTGAGGCAGACTTCAACTTCTGCTTCTCTAAGCAAGCTGGGATGCTTGCCACAAAACCAAGCCAACTCCATGAAGGGGTTTTTAGATGCAAATTGATTTTCTTGGGTTTTCTTGCTAAGGTAGCTAAAATATGGAACTTTGGCTATGAGACACTGAAATACTTAAGTTATTAGTGTTGGCAACAGTTCTAGGTGAAAGTGTTCTTCAATTGTAAAAGTGTTCTTTATGTGGTTCAGTTTCCATTATCAGAATAACCAACGATATGAATATACCCTCTGAAAGCATCTGTCTGCCAGTGGATGACAGGAAGCTATGTATGGGTGTTTTGTTTTTTTGTTTTTTTTTTTTAATTCTTAGTCTTTTTCTATTAGACAAAAGTTTTGTGCTGGGACTTCTTTAATTTCCCTAAAATGTTCTTATTACACTTAGTCAATATAACACTGTTCAAAGGCTTTTTGGTATTGTGTGTTTTTTTTTTTTTTAAATAACAAATTTATGTTTGTTGTCTAGTGCATTCTGGAGGTATTTGATTGTCCCTTTTGTTTTTTGAGATCCCAAAGAAGGAAATCCTTATTCTAACTCATTTTACTTCACAAAAGACTGGCTTGTCAGTGAAACAGAAAGATAAGAGGTAGAAATGTTTAAAGGTGTTAAAAGCTATGGATTTCTGTGCTTTGGGACCATACTTAAGGAGGCGAGGATTATATATAATTGGTAAAATCATTTCTTAACACATGTCACTGTGACACAAATACTTAAACCAATGTAAAATGTGAATGATGCTCAAATATATTCATTTCACACAAAGATATAAAAGGGAATTATTGTTAAAGAAGAACGGATATTGGAAGTTCTTTTTGGACTTTCCAATTCTGTAGCAGTTACCAAATTTTCCTCAGACTGGCATTTTTGCCAATGCATACTAAATTTCCCAAGATTTTAATCCCTTTGCAGGTCAGCTAGAGTTTCTCTCACTTGTCATCTCAATATTATTATCATAATAATGGTGGTAATTGTTGTTTATTCCCAAGATGACAAAATTAGTCAACGTTCAAAGCAGTAGTCTTATTCAGGTTGTCAGAAGGCAAAGGTCATCTGAGCCCATTTTCTATTAAACACACTGCCTTTGGAGTGTGTTTTGGAGACACATGATCTCAAATCCTTTTTCTATGAATTGTCATTTGCAGTTTGTTTAAAAAAGGATAGCAAAACTAACTGGAAAAATTGCCCTATCTTTCCCCTGGCATGACAAGGATAAACAGATGTAACTAAAATAGCTTGTCTCCTAGTTATTCTGATGGGCTTATTAGTACACTAATGAGCAATATGAGCTTATAAGAGATTTGAAACAGCTCATTCATCTAGCGTGTTGTGGGTCCCTATGTGGTGGGCCCTGGCCAAAACCACTCTATAACTACCAAGAAGCAAAGGGGTGCTAGAATCAGATACTGTCATAAAGTCTAAATACATAGCATATTTCTTCAACGTGGGTGACAGTTTCTTTTGGCTTCCCTAGTTCTCTAATCAGTCACTACTGGTGGGTGACAATTATTAACTTTTATAGCATCATTAAATTCACTAAACCAATGCATACCCTTTAACTTTTGGTGCTCATAAGCAGTTTGAACTACTTTTCAATGTTAAGGTCTGAGAAAATCCAAATGAGTTTTCTAAAGCTTTCGGCGCCTTTATTATAAAACCCTACTCTATTTTAATGGAAATTTAATCCATATGTTTGATTCCTTTATACTCACATAACAATATTTAGGTAGCTTGTGAACTAATTGATGTCCAAGTCTTTTGATCTCTTTTATAGTCTCATTTTAAATCATTTCTTTTAGACACAGGAAGCTATATAGCTGCCAAGGAAAAAACTAACTTAAAACTCTGAAAAGTTTGAGTTTCATTAGAAACACTAATTCCACCAAATTTCAGCGAGCTCTTATCATGTCAAAACAGGTTCATTCATTCTCAGAGTCAGTGCTAGCATCCTGTGGTGTGATGTAAACAGGAGATTGGTACTCTAATGCCCAGTGAGATGAAGACTAGACTATGGGCCATAGAGTTACTTATTAAAATCTAAATGTGTTCCATGATATCAAAAAGTATAGGATGATTCTTGCTAATCCTTTTCATGTGTTTTATGTCAGTGTCCTTTCTTTTTATGATCTCTTTACTACAAAGAGCAGGCCATTATCCTCTTGTCAGATTTGGTTTTTTAAAACATTTCTTGAAAGACCAGTATATTTAGATGTGATTTATGTTAACAATAATAAAAAAAAATTCCAAGTCAAATAAATAAACAATTAAATCAGAAAAGAAGAACACATCATTTATCTCATTTATATCTCAACCTTAAGCTACACATAGAATCATCCGCAACCTTTCAGAAATACAAATGTCCTGGCTGCCTCCCATAGATTCTGGTTCCAATGTGCAGTCTGGGCTGAGAACCACTGACCTACATTAACTACAATATAACTCACAGAAGTCTATGTCTAGAACAAGGTCATATTCTAAGGCCTTGGGAAATGTTTTGCTCAAGTGAGGTTGGAATGAGCTTGTCATTTTACAGGGGCAGGGGAAAAGGCCATTATGCCTGGAACATAAATGAAAAGTTGTGGTAGTAGTAGTAAGTAGAAGTAAAGAATTATCCTTTGGCCAAATTAGGTCAACCATGCCTATTAGACCTCCAAAAATCAAAGAATTAGAGACACAAGTATAGAAGTATACACTTCTCTCTTTGGGAGAGAAGTCAAAGAAAGAGATAAAAATCTGGGAGTCATTTGTACATGATTGGGACAAAATGTAGCTTTAAGACTGGCTGGAGCTACTTAGGATGAGAATATAGATAAGAGAGGGAAGTCAAGGACCAAGTCCTAGGGCATCCTTCATTTAGAGCACAGTGTTTGAATGTGAACTATATATGTGTATATGTGTGCTAAATTTCTGGAGAATTAGAATATAACAACACTGTCCCTATATCAGCTTTCTTGTTGTAGATCAATAGTAGTGCTGTATTGAATAATCATTTGAGACAGACTTACATATGTGGTCTCAGAACTATTGATGATAGAAAAGATCCATAAAAATGTTTCACTAATGAGATAAATCATTTTAAATTTGAAATTGTATTGCAAAGTAAAACTTAAATAATTTTAAGTAGCATTTGAGGGAAAGACTTCTGGAGATTGATTGCCCCATCTATAAAAAATAAAAATGTAATTAGACAAAAATGGTATTTGCTGGAATATTTCTGTTGTTACTCTAACTTGTTGGCCCCATATAATGTGGTAAAAGCTTTATATTGGAAAGATGACATCTCCAGTGTCATAGTATCCAGGAACAGTCTAATCAAACAAAGATTAATTTGCAAGAAAGATTCTGCATACTGACTTTTTCAATATTGCATCCATTTACTTAATTATGGTTTTTCCATAATAACATTGATTGGAGGGAAATTTCTCAGAGAAAAAATAGAAGATAAATGTCTGAAATTTTTGTTTTTGTAAGAAGTATAACTTAAACTCAGATGAAACTATCTGCAATAACCCTTGGAGGTGATACAGTTTCTTCCTGGAAATTGAGCAAAGAGAGGGCTGTGTTCCTTGTTGCTGGTGGTTATTTTAGCTTGCTGGAAATCCTGGAGGAGATCCTATGATACAAATTTTGTGAGTGATCAACTTGATCATTTAGATATGGAGCATGCATCTAATGAAACCGATACATACTCCTTTTTGCTTTTTAAATCTTGTGTTGAACTTATAAAGAAAAATTTGCTTAGAGCCCTGATAGTTTTCTTGGGTTTTTCAACAGTGTATTTCTATTGTGTCATAAAATTTTGCAAAAGAGTGATATTGCCAACATAAAAACAAAAATGCTCTGAAAAGTGTCACAAGATTCCTGGATTTTTTTAAAAAATCCTTGAATGTTTAGTCCTAAAACAGATGAGGTGAAGTACAAATATTTTTGTCATTTTTGTAGTTAGTCAATATGTATTTATTGAGCCATGAAAAAGCATCCTTGTCAAAGCATGTTGGGACTGTAGTGCAAGATATTAATCCAGTGCTGTGGTTTTTATCCTGGCAAAGCACACAAATTTTATTATGTTGCTCAAATCACTTTACTCATCTATTTAACCAGAAATAGATCAAGCTTCCAGAAATTGCAAAAGGACAGTATAGAATGTGCTATGACTATACAATATTGTATTTGCAAATCTGCTGTGTCAAACCCTTTTACATTCTCAGGCGGAATATTTCCTTGCATATTTTATCTAAAATATTATCAGATAAATTTATCAAAAATGTAACATTTTGCCTGAAATAAAAATGTCAGAATCTTATGGTTCTGTTATTTTGTGTAATAAAGCCTATTTATTTCCTCATGACATACTATGTTGTACATCTCATCTTTATATTATGTATTATATAAGACACTAAATGAACAATAGAGATAATTGTGTGAGCCCATGAAAATTAATACATGCTTGAACAATGACATTAAACTGGAAATTTTTTTAAATGATTGCCTTTTATCCTCTTTCCATCTGGAAAGTGCAAGAAAAATTCCAGTTTCTTTGAAGAATCTTTAAAAGTATTTTCCACTAAAATTTTATATTTATCATTAGAGTTATGGCCTAAAAGTACAAATACTTGAATTACTAGAAAGCATAACCATATGTTAAGGCTAATTTATTGCTACATGGGAAAATACAGATTGTCATAGTGGCATTACAAAGATAGTAAGGTAGTGCTTCTCTCCTTTCCCTAATGCTGAAGTGCATTCATCTTAGAAGTCTTCAAAAGCAGTGAGGGATTGCAGTTTTTTTTTTTTAGCCACAAAGAGTTGTCACCATTGTCTTTGAAATGAACTAAATTTTTATTTAAATCCTAAGAAAAGACTTCAAATCGATAGGCGTAAGAGAAGAGCAATTATTGGAACGAAAATAAGTCAAAAGAAGTTTTTTACATGTTTCAACTGTTATTCCATAGGCCATTTTATTCTTTCTAGAAAGAAAGAAAAGCTTTGTGCTATTTCATTTCCATCTCTTAAATCAAATTCAAAGCAATAAGGACAAGTGAAAAAGTACACTCTTAACCCTTTAGAGTAGCGCTAGCATAGTGGAAAAGGGGTTGATGTTATTTGAGATTTCACCTGTATAAAATCACAACTGTGAAATGGTGATTAACATCTGTGAAATTAGCATCAGTTCAGTAACAGTGTTGATATAAATATTTGCCACAACTATGGCTACGGTGCTGGTAGCATAGATTGCCCAGTGTCGTAAATGCATTCATTTAATTTTTGGTGTATACAACTATGTAGTGGAGGGTGGGGTTAGTGGTGTTTGGGCATGATGGAAGATTACTGGCACAGCATCATGATCTAGTGGTTAAGAGCAGCAACTGGAGCCAAGACTTATGTGGATTTGAATCTTGCCTCTACCACTCAGACAGTAGGTTCATAAGCAAGGTAAGTAATCTCAATGTTCCTCAGTTTCCTTATTTTTAAAAATGAGGACAATCATAGTACTTACCTTACAGAGTTTTTTTGTGAAAATGAGTTAGTGTTTTCAAAGCATTTAACATGGTGACTGACCCCCAATAAAACTATGAGTTTATTTTTAAAATGCATACATATATCTATATCCATCTATATCTATCTGTTGGTCTACCTATGTACATATGTGTGTATGTATTTTATATAGTGTATATATTATATATACATGTATATATTATATATGTATGTACTGTATGTATTATATATATGGAGAATAGCAGTAGACATATAATTATTTCCTGGCAAGGGAGATGCTTTCCACTAAAGCCTTCAATCACCTACCCCCTTTACACCTGCACTCCTCTGCTTGTTCCCTATTTTGAACCCATTGTAGATCCCATTGTAGATTCCATGTTCTGGAATTTCCAAGAATGAAGACAACATTAACCTTACCCTCTTTGCTATGACTGGAATAATACAGTAAATAGCACATGTTGTTAGCATGGTTGGCAACATCATGTGCAAATCCATTAGTGTTACAGAATGAATTATTCATTCCAGTAGCTTTTGTCTTTTGGGAAGATCAACAGTTGTGGTTTGTTCATCAAAATCACCATCAGTTTTAGTGTTGTGCAACTAAGAATTCATTCCCATGCCCTTAGCCTAAAGGAATCTGATGGACACCTAATTAAAATAAACGAAATTGGACTAGATAATCTCTAGTTACCTTTTATGGTAATAATCTAGATTATCCATTTACCTTTAGAAATCAGTAAGTCTATAATACTTGACCATAAGTCTAAAAGAAACTTAATGCCCTAAGTCTTCTGTTTCCTTCTCTGGTGGATTTCATAAGATATTCTAACATGAGAGAGAAGGCAGAAGCCTGGAAGTAGCCCCCAAAATACCTATCATTGTCATTCCCCATGCTACTTTGGTTACCTACCCTCTTTCAACAGCAGCAGTTTGAAACTGGTACCTTCTATTATTAGAACTCTGTCTACCAGAATTGGAGAAGGAAACAGGACGGGGAGCAACAAGGGATCCAGGGTTAACACATGCTTGTAGAATCTCAGCAGTTTTTGTACCACACATTGAGGCAGCCTCCATGCTCAGAAGAACCCTGAACTTAGTTTAATCCTCTGCTATTTCCATTTTGAGATTATTAGTAATTGTTGAGTGGAGGGTCCACATTCTCATTTTGTACAAGACCCAGCAAATGATATAGCTGGCCCTGCATTCATTGTCTTGTGAATCATGCTTTGATCTGTGAGTTCCCCTTCACTCGTCACTTGCTGTTATGTCAGTAAGATAAAAGTGATGTGTAAATATCAGGATATTAGATCTGGAAGGGATCTTGGATGCCTCTGCTTGAGCAGCTACGGTATACAGTTGTGTACGCAGTGCCCCTTGCTCTTAGGAAAGGTGAACTCCCAAGTATTTATTTTCTTTTATTGTTTGTTGATTCTGATAATATCATTATGAAATAAGGCAATAACATTATCTGGGTAACATTACTCTCAGAATGATTCTATTTTCATAATCATGCATGTTGAAGCAAATATTGTAATAATTTTTTTAGGCTATTGTAGTACCTGAAGTACTAGCACCTTTGAGTTTGGGACAAATTCTAACTCTCAGAATATGCTAGATTTTCAGATCCTTGTTTTGAAAACCTCCTAATTAAGCTGTTTCTTAATTAAAAAATGTATTTATAATACCCATGGTAGGTTAATTCATTAAACCACTTATTAAAAAAAGCATTAAAGCTATTTCCCATGTAGGTTCCACCTTAAGGCTACAAAATCAGAAAAGGAAATTAGGAGAGGTAGTAATAAAGCCTATTATTTATCACCTGGGATTTCCAACACTTACCTGCCAACATTTTATTTTGTTATTATGTCCATCTGTCTCTGGGAAGAACACTAAAGCTGACTGGGGTCTAGTCTCATAAAGTTACACAGATTAAATTCTCCTTTCCTAACAGAAGCTAAGCACAGACTTCCTTGTTTATTAATTTTTGTTCTGTTTGTTTTTTATTTTAAAACTCCCTATTTAATGATAAGGAGAAAAAGAGATATCTGTTCCTTAATGAGTTAAGCTCATTATTCAATGCAAAGTATTTCTGGGCAATTGCATTTTTTAAAAAGTGCATAAATTTCATTTGTTCTTCAAAGAAGAATGTATTTGCATACTTATGAATAATGACAAAAACAAGGCAAATTTTTGTCCCTTATCAGCTCATTCTAAGCCATGTTGTAAAAACGTAGACCTGCCTGGCAGCAGCGCCCTGGCATAGGTGGTAACCCCTAAAGGTAATCAAGTGACAATAACTTGTTAAGTCTATCCTATGTGTAAGTTGTAAATAATTTTTCAAGTGGCCCTAACAAATTTTGCTTTCCAGATAAGAAATGCATAGGAGCAAATTAAACCTTGATAGCACAATCTTCAGTATTCCAAAATTCAAGCTATAGCTATTACTCTGGAAAAGATCTCCTGTATCAATATCTGAATATAACGATTTATTCCTGTATCTGTATTTGTCCCTAGTTTTGTAAGTTCCTCCAAGGAAATAATAGTGTCTTATTATTGTAGAGGGTACAGTCGTGTTAGCATAATAGCTGAGAAATAACATCGTAGCTGGGTGCACAATGATTGCTTGTTGAGTAAATACATTAATCATGATAATTATTATATTAACAGCTACTCCTCATTGGACCCTATTCTATGCCAGATGTTGTGCTAAGAACATCATGCATTTTCTCATTTGATGCCCAGGCTTTTGGGTAGGTACCTCTGTTAGTACATGTAGCAGCTTACTGTGATTTAGGTAAAGGTTTCCTTTCTAGACTCATGAATTAGAAATCAACAGAGTTTAGCAAACAGTGTTTCCTCTAAGAAAATATAGTCCTATGGGCATGTGGTTAGGTGAGTGTACCCTTGGCTCAATCTGAATCTGCACCTCCGTGATCCCCCTTGGCTGCTTGATTTATGTAAGGCACAGCTTACACATTTTTACATGGTGACCCTGGGCACTGTAACTATCCCTTCTACATGGATGAAGAAACTGAAGCTTAGAGAAGCTAAGTCACTTGTTTGAGGCCTATACCTAATAGTGGTAGCTATATAGCTTTGTGAGAAAGGCACAATATCCGTGACTTTTAACAAGATTTGTAGGAGCTTCATGAACCAGCCTAGCGCTTAGAAAGGGGTAACTAACTGTTCAAGGGTGTCATAACAATAATATGGAACCATTTTCGGAGCTCTGCCTCATTCTTGCCTCAAGGTTACCACAGCGTATAATAAATGGCATCCTGGCATCCCAAGACCCTCCTGATCATAATGATGATTCATGATGATTCTAAATATTTGTGCAATCGCTTATAGTTAAGTGTTTTTCCATTAAGGTAATATAAAAGTGACTTAAAAATCAATAGGTTCTCACAAAGTCCTTTGATGTTGAGGTAAGTGTTACGATCTCTGTTACATTAATGACACAAATGAGGATAAGGAAGAGGGAGTGACCCAAGATCCCATGGGCAATGAGGGCTGGAGGGTAATTTGAATCCAGGCTACTACTCCAGGACCTGCTCTAATGGTTACTTTGCTGCTCCCCAACCCCAAAGTGGGTTTTGCTCTGTAACATCAATCTGTCAGTTACTGATAACTAAACCCATGATTTCAAACCTGACCGAATCACCAGAAAAGCTTTTTCAAATATAGGTTCCTACACTCTTTACCAGGCCCATTGAGTCCAAATCATCCCTAAGGCTCAGAGAACGTTATGGGAGTTACTGAGATGTGTATTTTTAATAAGTCTCCTAGATGATTTTGCTTTTGTTGCCTGATACTTTCCTCACACCAGTAACTGCAAATGGCACTTTCAGTCCCTTTGCCACATGCCATGCAATGTCTTCCACTGCTAGGCTGTCCGCTTGCTAGATACTGTCTATTTTCCAAAACTGGCTCAAGTCCTTCATGCTTTTGTTGTCATTGCCTCTCCTTGACAATGATCTCCCTAGTCCATCGTCCATATCTTAGTGCCCCTAGGGGAATGGGAGGGTGTGAGGACTCTGAGACCCTGCTGTATGTGAGGCCTCTGATTTAATATTTTTCCACATGTCATGCCATGAGTCATCACTGCAAGATGCTGAGGTCATGACTAGCATCCCCATTTTAAAGATGGCTAAGTAAAGAAGAAATTTAGCTGCACCAGCACACTAGTAATATGCACAGTGGGGCCTCATCAGGCTTCTAGTTCCTGCTTTTCCACTCATTTTGCTGAGTGGTTCAGTCTGGTTCTTCTCATCAGCAAGCTTTCTTTTGTACTATATAATAGATAAGCTTTGTCTTACATCAGAGAAAAAAATATTTTACCTCTTACTGTAAGAGGGTGGTCCCCAGGGAAAGGGGGGTTTCCCTGCCCCACCCAAAGGAGGGTGGAACTGAGCAGGGAGAGAAGTTGGAGAAGAGATTGGGATAAGAAGGAAGCAGGATGGAGAGCAAGAAAGAGACCTGGAGGAGGCATGCGGAGCAGAGAGACATGTAAAGAAACTGCACATGCTTCTTGGTCCTGGACTGATTGAAACAGATGCAGGGGAAAGACCCATGGGGAGGTTCACAATGGCAGCTTTTATCTTGATTTTGATTTTCCTCTTTTCTTCTCAGACTTGTCTGTTTCTGACTCTTTTCTATGGGTCCCCGCTGGAAGGTTCTTTAGACTTGTGGCAAGCTTTTGGGTTTTTGGCTTTGGGCCAATCCTGTTTGGGTGGACTTTTACCACGAGGGGATGGGTAACTTTGGGTGCTTGATTTAGAAACTAAATGCTTTGTCTTGTCTGTATTGCACACTAATTGTACTAAAGTTTCTTTCCATTAAAGGGTTTATATGTTTTGTCTTGATGTGGAAGATGGCAGCACCTATTTAAAGCAGGCAGGTTTGGGGTTTTGGGGTGCCCCTCTCCCTGCCCTGTAACATTACCACATGATCTACATAGTAAAATAATCTAGTTGTGAAGAAATAAAGGAATGGATTTTTTTCCCTCACTTCTATTATGAATTACTTCCTAGCAAGGTCAAAAAAGTGGACTGCTATTGATAAAGACATATTAATAAGTTTATGGCATTTATTTGTTCAAGTTTTTTTTAATACTATCAGGAAATATCAGTTACATTTTATCCCTTTTTTTTAACCTCAAAAAAAATATGAATGTGAGAATATATAGAAACCTTTAGCACAAGGGCTTATTGAACCCCAGACAGATTCTGTTACTCTGTTTCAGGTCACATACCTCAGTAGTCATAAATTTGTGATCAGGTCTTAACTTTTAAGTCACAGCAAACACACTTTGTTTTTTGGTTTACAGGTTAATATGTGGTCACCCATTCATAATCAAACCATTCATTTCTGAAATTAGCCTAGAGTACAGTCTTCTTGAGGGAAAAGAGGATGCCTTACCTTCAAGAGCAATGCCAATGCCAAAACAATGAAATACGTTTTCTAAGTGTATGTTGGCAGCATGACTTGCTGCCTGAGCACCTGAAAGGCATTAAAGGAATCTGATTGCTCTGTCCTAAGTGCTGAGTTCACCTGTGATGACCCCAAGCCCTGCCTGCCTGATTATGATCCCACTCCTAGGTGTTTTGCACATTGGTCAGCTTTGTGGGGTTGAGCAAGATAACCTTTCCCTATCCTTCACCCTCCTTCCAAGGTGCAGTTGGAAATTTTCATTCTGTAGATAAAAGAAATGAACTCTGCAGTTGTTATCACATGTTAACCATAGGGATAAGCGTAGGGTGGGGAAAATGGAGAAAGCAGAGTTGAATTTTAAATATTGATTTTTTTATCTACTTAGGTAGAAATGTTTCCTTTTGTTTTTTTTTATTATTATTAACTATAGAGCTAACGTTTTCTCATGGAGACTCCAAGTTTTCAGTCTCTTATTTAACAAACATTTAGTAAGTATCTGCTCTGCCAGCCACTGTTCCAGCTACTGGGGATTCAGTAGTGAGCAGAATAGACAAAATAAATGCCTTCATTGAGCTTCCATATGACTGTGGGAGACAGATAATAATAACCCAATGCATATTATATCTTTCAAATTATACATGATAAAGAAAAACATATGAAGGAGACCAGAAAGGAAAGGGAATACTCTTCTGGATTGGATGGTTAGTGATGGCCAGGACTCTTTGGGAGTGGCATTAAGCAGAAAGATCCAGAGACCTTGGAGAAAGAGTGTTCTAGGCAGAAGAACTAGGATGTGCAAGGGCCCTGAAGGAGTAGCACAAAATATGTTTGATCAGAGACAAGGAGACTGTGGGGCTTGGAGTACAGTGATCCCAGAGAAGAATGATGAGAAAGGTGTTGATATCAAATCCCCTATAAAGAGCTGGCAAGAAGCCCCGATATGATCTAAGGTGTGATTTGCTGTGAACAGGTACCTGGGTGATGATATGTAGAAGGCCAAAAGTAGAAGCAGAGAAACTTTTTAGAGACCTCTTTGAAACATCAAGTTTAGTTCATGTCTCAGTTATAAAAAATTATTTACTGCCCACTGACTCATTAAAAAGATGGAGAGAATAACTACCACTTTGTTTTTTCATCCTTAGTTTTTTTACACAAATGGAAGGAAGTAACTAGATGTACCCAGTCTTTCAAAAACGGCTATTAAATACATGTTCCAGATATCCTGCTATCCTGTGCACTGAGAATAATGAGATGAAAAGGAGACTAAGTTTTACTCTCAAGGGTTTAGGCATTTATTGATGACAAGGGTAGTGGTTCTGCAACCATCCCAGACCGGGTAGATTTATTGTTTGTTCAGGTAGCTTAAAAGAAAATTTTGGAGCCCTTGGCATCATCCCCACAGATTAGGAGAAACAAGCCAGCAGGGAGACAGCAACTTGGGCCCCATGGGAATCCCTATGTGCTTTTTCCTCTCTGAGCCCTTCTCTGACGCTGTCTACCACTCTTCACTGCACTCTGCCGCATGGTCCTCTGCTGCCGCCAGTCTTCTGCAGCCACCACCCTTACATGCTCAGCCTCTAGATCAGGTGTGCCCATTATGCACACCCACAGCACGCCCCAGGTGCCACCACCAGGCACAGGTGTAAGACCACAAATATCAATCATGGATGCTAATGGCAGGAATGCAGAAAAAAAAACTGATAACTTCCATTTACCCTACGGAGAGTAATAGAAGAATGCACAAGATGTAGAGGTAAATCAGATGAAGTGATGAACTTAGCTAGCTTCAAAGAGGAGATAACTCCAGTTAGAGATGACTTAAAGGAGAAAAATTTATACTCGAAAGAAGGGAAGAGCAAGTATATGCAAAGAAATAGAGAGATATGATGCAGCATGAGTAATTACTCAATTTTGCTGGGTTCCGCTATCAAGGATGGCAAGCAAAGAAAAAGTGAAGTGGTGGGCAGAGACCAGAAATAAATGTCCTCCATGACTTCTGATGCCATGTCAGATCATCTGTAGGTGCTTTTCTAACTCTAGGATTTCCTTTCTCCACCAGTGTTTAAGTATCACAAGCACCTCTTTATTTTTTATCCATCCTTTCTAAGTTACCTTGCTCTGTAACTCATTTTCTTGCATGACTGTTGCAAAGAACCTGAGGACTTCTGTGGCTTTCTAAGATGACTTCGGTTGAATTAGCAGAGCCTCTAGGAGTATCTGTGAATCCCCAGTTTCCAACCTTGGTCCTTCAGGCTTCTGCACTCCGAGCTAGTGGCTTGGGTTTGTAAGTGGAAATTTAAAGTGAGTGTCCAGTGTGCACATGGTTTATTACAGAGATTTGGTAGTCCATGATTTCCACATAAAACTAATGTGACTTTCTTGATCAGTTTTTCAGAGGTCTTTGGTGATAGTTTCTTAAAAGAACTCTCTTGAAAAAGGATCTGAAATGAATCTTGAAAGCAAAAATATTTATTGATGACCAAATTTAAGCAAGCTTGCATACAAGTTACTGGGAACAAAAAATAAGATAATATCCTTTCTTTCAAGGAGCTTAAAGTTATTAATGACAGCTCATAAGAAAACTTTAGTTTTCTTATACTTTATATACAGAATGCTTTTTGATCAATGACTAAAAAGGTTTTATAGAGTTTCCTTTAAAGTTGTTGAGTTCCTTGGTTATGTTTGTATTCGGTCCCTCATGGAAAACTGGACTTATTTATTCATAATACTGACTAGAGATAAGGGGACAAAGCCAAAAGAAAAGTACTGAATCATGATGCACAACTTGAGAATCTTCATGAAACAGCTGTGTTGTAACACTTACCCTTTTTGTTCACATGAAGTTGCTTTCTGGAATCCTCAGCTATTATCCATGGTTGCCCCAGGGCTCTTCAGATGTCACCAGGGCAACAACAAAGTAACACACATGAAGCAGGCCTTCTGTGGCATTCTGTATGAAAAGCATTGAATTAAATCATTGCATAACAAATCATCTGCATATGAAAGGCAGTGAACTGTTAGAGAACCCAACTGAAAACAATGGAGAATTTGATTCCTACCTCCACTGATAACACACTGGTACCCTTCAAAACCTTGTTTGACCTGAGTCCCAAATTTGGAATGTGGGAGTTACTAATACTATTTATGACCTTAAGAAAATTGTTAGCTAAATTAGGGAGTTTGGTTAAAAAGAAGTTTCCATCTAGACCTTAACTTCATTTCACTTAATCCTTTCTTGACGAGCCTTTCAAAAGATTGGGGAATTTCCCTCGCTAGTTGCAATTATTACTACCTACCATAGAAATCCTCACAAAACTGACAAGAACTATGTTGACTAAGGCCTTACCAAATGCCAGAGACTATGCTAAGCACTTCACATGCATTATTTAATGTCATTCTAATGACCTGTAGGGTCAGTATTATTAACATCCTCATATTATAATGAAGACATTTAGACTTTAAAATGTTTTGTGATTCTTGGCTGGGTTCGGAAAACTAAGGCATATTCTAAAGCAAATATTAGAACCAGATGGCCTGTCTCAGGAGCCCTCGATATTCTGTACACATTAGTTTAGAGGGAGCTGTACCTCACCACATGACATTCTTTATCACCTCTCATACTTGGTTACTTCTTAATCTAGAGTCCGTAGGTACATTCTTTACACTAGGAAAAACCATTTTAACAGACTCAGTTAAGTATATAACTCAAGAAAGCCTCTGAAGAAACAGTCTAAGGGGAAAAAATGATGTTATAGACACGATTAAATAAAAGTAAGACAGATTTGGAAAATGTACTAAAATATTTACATGCAGATGATATTGTCATTAGTCACTTACTTCCTTATGTGAACAATCCTTGTAGTTCTTCTCCAGAATTTCCAGCTTATGAACCATAAAAGAAAATGAATCTCATTCCTTTTTGATTGGATTTCAGTTTGGATCCCCAAAGAAACCAGTCACATTCTTTGTACCAGATTCGATCCTGAAACTCTTTAACTATCTGAAAGAGCAAGCAAGCACATTCTCAAAATGCAAAAAGTATGCACTACTACTATTAATATGTATCTGTAATAACAGATTTCCCCTTCTTTTAAAATTTTATTTATTTAAAATTATAAAAAATGACACATTGACTATTAGATAACGTGGTGATTATAAAATTTAAAAAAAAACAAAGATAATCTCTACATACATCTAAAGCATACTCAAAAGGGCATTTAAAAAATGTTTTGAACAGGCCAGCATTTAAAAAAAAAACAAATGTGGTCTTCCAAGACAATTTTCTTAATGGAAACAGCATATGTTTGACTGTTATAGGTAGTTTTAAATAGTACATTGCTTTAATCACATATCTACAATGGCATTCTAAGAATGAGCACTATTTTTGGATAAATATACAATTGTGTCTTAGATGCATCATTATTTTTCAAAGAAAATTATTGTAGCTACAATTTTTTGAGTGTTAACCATGTACCACTTACACAATTAAATTGTATTTAATTCTTAAAACAACCCTAGCAAGTCAGTATTAACTCATTTTTCTTGCACTACAGCAAACATAGAGAGCTTTAGGAACTTAAGCAATATCTCCTGGCAATGGCTGTCTGTCTTCCCCTCATGTGCTCAATCATGTGCTTCCCTCGTGTGTTCAATCACGAAATGTCCATGTGGAACAGCAGCACAATTGCTCTGCTTAATGTGGAGAACCAACATACAAACTAAATCATAAACATCACCACGTGGGTGTTAATAAGCTACCAGAACTGATGTGAGATATATTCTTAAATTAATAAATAAGGTAACCTATGTGAAAGCATTTAAAATCATTTTATTGATTTCAAGTTTGAGTACAAAATAATCACCTGAGCTTGCTTTTCAACGGGCATAATCTGGGATTCACTCATTAGAAGAAGGGTCCAGGAACCTGCACTTTTAAACCACCTTCCAGGGAATTGTGAAGCTGTTGAGAGGTGGGACCAGCTTTGCAAATACCTCCTTAATCACATAGCAGATGCTCTAAATGTGGTTTCCTTTCCCCCCCCAAATCTTTGAGTACAGGAAGAAAACTAAGGACAATAGCTCTTTGGAGCTGAGTTCATAGGGTATTGTGCCTGGTTTACATTGCTTTATTAAAACACAGTAAAATGAAATTACATTTCAAATTTAGCTTCTTATCTTGATGGTCTCTTTGTAAAACTTTACCAAAAAAATGGTGTTTAGCTGGATAAGAAGTTTCTTACAGAAAGTTCTGCTTTGGATTCTCTTCAGGATTCTCCCAGCATAAAGAGCAGCTAATGCCAGGTGGGAATGCAGGGGATTTCCTGTTTATTTGTTTTACCTATTTAAAATGATTTTATACATCCTGTGATTTTTACAGTTGTTCTGAAAGGAAGCTCTTATATTTAACTCCATTCAAATGCAGTGCTTGTGTTTTTGGAGGAAGAAGGGGTAAATCTTTGTACTTTTCACAAGTTTAATGAATGATATATTCTTCCAGCCTTACTTTTCTGCTGTCTGTAACAGAGACAATGTTAGGCTTCATCAGACTGGCAATAAATTTCATAAGTTATGTTAGAAACTCAGGAGGCAATGTATGTATTTGGGGTCTCTTTTTCTCTCTCTTTTTTTCCTTTTTTCCTTCCAGGCATGAAACATTTGTATCATTTGATCCTGCAAATAATGAGACAGGCAAGAAAAGGAGATTAAAATAAACATACTTTAAAATACCTCACATAAAAAGGTTCTATGAAAAAAAAGGATTGCAAACCCTAGATTACACCAAGATTTTATACTAATGCTGAATTTTTTTTTTCATTTTCTTTCTTTTCTGTATATAGATTAATCAGGAAGTATCCATGGGCAAAACTGTTGGTTGATTGCAACAAGCAAAGTGTCTGGGAAGGCCCTTGTCCTATTTTCTTGTAGAGCCACTGAGGCTTAATGTGTCAGTCATTTTGGGGTTGCATGAAGGCTAGACATAGAGTTGAGTTAAATCTTCATATATTCAACATCAGTAGGAAGTAGTGCCTTTTGCACTGAAAGCACATTTGTGCCTATGAGATTTTCAGTGAGAATGACAACTGGCCTTTGATACTCAAGAAAATTTTTTTTTTTAAATTTTAATAATAAATTTTATTTTTATATTCCCCATACAATTGCAGCCCCCCCATTCTGACCCCAATCTCTCCCCTCCCACCCCCGCCCCCTTAAAAGTGTCTCTGGTTCGTAGTTTTTTGTTGATTTTGATTTTCACTTTCTTATAGTTATTCGTTTTCCTGGTCCCTTATTTAAGTTTTCTAGATTCCTGCTATGAGTGAGACCATCCGGTATTTTTCTTTTTCTTTTTGGCTTATTTCGCTGAGCATGATCCCTTCCAGTGCCATCCATGTTGCTGCAAATTGCATGTGTTTATCTTTTTTGAATGCTGAGTAATATTCCATGGTATATATGTACCACATCTTCTTGATCCAGTCATCTATTTTTGGGCATTTGGGTTGTTTCCAAAGCTTAGCTATTGTAAACAGTGCTGCTATAAACATGGGGGTGCAGGTGTTCTTTGGAATTGATGTTTCTGTGTCCTTTGGGTAAATACCTAGGAGTGGAATTGCTGGATCATATGGAAGCTCTATGTTTAGTAGGTCCAGAAATCTCCACACAGCTCTCCACAGTGGTTGGACCAGTTTGCACTCCCACCAACAGTGCAGAAGATTTCCTTTTTCTCCACACCCTCGCCAACATTTGTTGTTGCTAGTTTTTTTAATATGTGCCATTCTCACTGGTGTTGTAACTTGGGCTGCCCCTCTCCCTGTCCTATAACAGTGTAAGATGGTGATACTCAAGAAAATTAATGACACCTTTCAGAAGCCTTTCAAGTTTACTTCCTAAAAAGAGAAAATACATTGTTGATATATCATATATGCTCTTAATATACATGAAAGAAAAGTAACAGTGGCAACTAGCTACCTTGAATGGTAGGAATGACATTTATTGCATAGAAGGAAGATAATGGCATCTGTTTTCAGCAGAGAATATTTTAAGCATAGACGTGACATGGGTATAGATGATTGATGGCTACAAGATGACCAATCTAAGTACTTATTACTACCTTCAGTGTACTCAGAAGACATATACAACCTTTTTAAATAGTAGTAGAGTTTGATTTTTTTTTTATTTAGGTACTACAAATATTGTAATCTCTTGAAAACATACAAACTACAAAACCACATATATCTGCCTTCATTAACTTTGAGTAAAGTATAGAAAATAATGAGGTCAATGAGGGGACTTGAAGGTGAGGAAACACTATCACTTCCCCTGAAAAATTTTAGGGAAATAGATAAATATTTTCAAGATGTTTTTGTAAATAAGTTGTGGAAGTTTTGTTTTTTTTTTTTTAATTTAAAAACAATTGTGATATTTACCTTGTCTTTGAATCTCAAGCTCTAATTTTCAATTCATCATCAGCTTTAGGTTTTATGTTCGATATCACTGGGCCATGAAGATACACACTGACAAAACCTATTTAGAACTTTTAATTCTGAATAAAATAAATCCAGTTTCTAAGTTAGGTAAGCCCTCACCCTATGCATAAGGAGCTTTTGTTATGCAGGACTTGAGGAATGCCCAGCTGGGAAAATGCCAGTTAATAGATTCAGACAGATGGATTTTGATGAGAGTCTGCACTGTTCACACCCCTTTAGCAAATGTTTTTGAATATTCTCAAGTAACACACTTAACTTGAAAACAAATATGGATTTGCTTACTTTAGTGTCAATAGTAATTATTATCATTAGTGTATAAAAATATCTTTTCTGTTTTTGCATATTAGGGTGCTAAATTCATATGTCAAATTATATCTCTAAACTTTTAGCTGTCTTGTACATACAGAGAAAAAAAAACTTTGAATTTAAAACTAGCTTTGGCAGAAAATTATTTCAGCTGTTGTGAAATAGTGCACTTTTATTTTAATCCCCTGCACCTCCCGACTCCTCCCCACCCCCCCCTCTCCCCACAGTCAGAGTCATCCTCAGCTGTGGAAATAACCTTAGAAATTCCCAAGAGGAATGCAAAAAGATACTATCTTTTTTTTTTTTTTCCAAACTGAAGAATGAAATCAGACCAAAAGGCACTAGCATTATCATAGAAATCAGCCTGGCCCAAGAATCAAGTGTGTATTTCTTATTGGACCCACTTCGTGGAGTCCATTGGTCTCTTCAACTCCAATGAGGTACATGTCTGGCCATATATTTTTTTTTTCTTGCCAAAGTCTATTTGTCTCTGCTTAACTTCATTCCAGGCCAGAGGATCAAACTTAAAGTATGGGGAAACGGGAAATCGGGAGATTGGAGATAGTGCTTTAAGATGTAAGTATATGTGTGATACTATGAGTACTCTTTTGTTTGGGCAAAGCACTTTGTTGGGTGTTGAGTGTATGAGTGAAAAAAGAGGCTTTATAAAACTTGCAATCGGGGGTGGGGTAGATTGACTTCATACTACAAGTTGCACATGTAATTTTTTAACTGCAGTTTTAGAAAGCTCTGTGTAGCAGAAGAAAGGATGCCATAGGAGTATCACAAGGGGGCTGACAGCATCTGGAGAGATGGAGGATGTTTTCTTGATGAATAGCACTTGAGCTAAGTTCTAGAGCATAATATAAATTCCTGAGAAGCAACAATTAGAAAAGCATTTAAAGCAGCGGGAACAGCTTGAGTGAAGGCTCAGAATCAGGAAAGCACTTGAGTGAAAGCAAGGACTGGGAGGACAAAGTCCTTCCAGTTTCTGAGAAAGCCTTCACCCGTGACAACCCACAAAATCAGTGAGGACAAGGCTGGTGGGTGCACATCCCTGGAGAGCCTCTTAGTGTTCTATTCTGTGATGTGTACCACAATCGCTTGGTTGGCACTACACACTTTCTGCCTGGAAGAAAAATTACTGAGACTTCAAATTTATTTTTATTTTGCTACATTTTTTACCTGTGTCTATGTCTCCATCTGAAAATTGTTTGGTTGTTTGTTTGTTTTTAAAGTTTGTTTTTTATGTCTCCTAAGGCCATATTACTGCTTTTTCATAATGGCCTGGCAAATTTAATATCTGCAGTGGTCTTATATTATCTTTCAAAGACTAGAATTTTAGTTCAAATTAGTAGAAATGTGAATTATATTACATGATCATAACATGTATTGATTTAGGTTTTAAATATAGCAGTATCTTCATTTTAACTTCTTCAAGGTCTGGTTTAGAAATGGGAAAATAAATCAATTCTTGTCTACCAAGACAGAAGGCTTTCCTGATCCTGTTGCTGAATAGCTGAATGTGTCAGCTTTTACATCACATCTGCATGTGCAACAGCTGTTTGGTCATTCCTAAAACTCTAACATTTGTTCATATTTTAAGATGCTCAACATTTTTGTGGGCAGATGTAAGTTTTCAAGTTTTATTTGAAGAAAACATGTCTTCCCAAGTTGCAAATATAATTTCTGGCTTATTTGTTAAGAAATAAATACATGAGATATGTTTTCTAATGTAGTTCTGGTGGCTTAATTTCTCCACCAAGCTATGTGAAAAACGGCATAAACAACAGAGGTTGGGCTCCTTTGGCCTGTAAAACAAGATTTTACTGATTGCATTGTTTTGAAGACTCGTGTTACTAAGACTTTGGACTGTTTATTCGTACGTTGTGTACATTATAAAGAAATATAAGCCATTCTTGTTGATTGTCATCACCAGATTTGAAAAGTTATGTAAGTGAAGATATTAGATACAATGGTGAATAGTAATGTAAGATTGGTAAATGAAGTTGATTTTGAAATGAAGTATGATATTTGTTAGGCAGTTGCACACATGTTTGATCTTAACACTGTGATTAATGAAAGGTGAATTGATAGTATCTGCCAAACATGTACTTGTGCGGAACATTCTTTTGTTCACTGGTCACAGCAGAGAGAGAAAAAAAATAAATCTCTTCTCTGTAATTAAATAAAAACTTATCTGAATGTACAAAATACTTATCTTCCATGATACTTAAAAATAACAGACTTTAACTAAAATTACAAATTAACCTTTACATACTGAGAGTAGAGAAGGAAGCAAGAAGCACTTGTAGAAGACCTCTGAGAGGAGATGAGTTTGACTTGGCTGGAGAGGAAGATAAGCAATGTGATTGATCCTCGTGGTGTTCTCCAGAAAGGAGATCCCTGATCTTTCTGCTGCCATCTTCCAATTATATGGTTTTAGTCAAGATGCTTTACCTCTGGAACTTAGTTTTCTCATCTGAAAATGAAGCATTTTGTTGTATATTAAATAAAATAACTGGAAGAGAATAGTGATGGCAGAGTAAGTGCTTAAGTGTCAGTTTTTATTGTCATTATCCTTTAATAGAAATCAGAGTTATTGAGCTTAGGAAATGCTGTTTGTATGCAAAGGCACAGAGGAAGGAAAACGCCTGCTTCAGAAACATTCAGTCGATTTTAAATGATAAAAATGTTATTTCTAGAAAATCAAAGCATTAAATATTATTTTAAACACACACTATTTAATGATCTCCATAAAGTTGATTGTATGACTTTTACATGTCACTAAAAAATCTAGAAATTATGCCATAATCCAGAATTAGAATGATTACTAGTGCATAATTAACCTTGAACCATGTGTCCCTAGTGGAAGAATATGTATATATTCACTCATATGAACAATGGAGGGTGTGACAGTTTTAGAAAATATCCATGGGTAGAAATGTGATTTAGAGACGCAAATACAAAATAAATAGTAGAAGTATACTTTGAGAATTTCAGGTTCTGAAAAATGCTATTAGTAGAGATCAGGGAAAAGAATGTCATTTTCTCACACTAGTTAACTAATCCCCACACTTTACTCCAAGAAACCTTGCAATGCCCTGAAACCAGCACAGGGGGGACCCTGGAATCAGGGTTTATGGCCTCTGTGGGGGGAAGAAAAGATCCTTAAAGTGAAGTCTCTTTCCCAAGTCACTCAATAGATCAGTCTTTGTGGAAGGGCTAAAAGAAATACATTTAAAAAAAAAAAATGACTAAGTGTACCACCTGCTACATTCAGTAATTGCTCTTTTGTTCTAGAATTATCTAAAGACTATAATCACCTTGTTTTGCTTTAAACATTTTTTAGTATGCTTGATGATTAATGCTTTCCAATACAAACTGATTTAATATTTACAGAAACTACTCTTAATCAATTTCACAGAGAAAGAAACTGAGTGGAATGAAGTCTATCATTTAGCAAACAGTTGAGCAGGGCTTTTAGCTTGGAAAATCTGGTTGCTCCTAAAGTGTACTGTCACCCATCAGGCTCAAAAAATATCATCTTTATTAGAAGTAAGTAAGGAGTATACAAGTATGTAGCTTATCTGTGCTGAGATTTTGTAAAAATATAAAGTTTTTATATAGACTTATAAACATTGAACTTTGGAACTGAAGGTGGTTTTAGAGTTCACCGATGAGTATAATTCCAAAAGCGCAACCAATGTGGTTGGTAGCAGAAATGTGCCTCTCTAGTATCACATGAGATAATTTAGTTAAAACCACATTCGTTTAAAAAAATGAAAAATGGAGAGAAATGCTAAATAGACACTTCCCCGAAGAAGACATACAGCTGACCAATAGACACAGGAAAAACTGCTCATCATCACCTATCATAAGAGGAATGCAAATTGAAACCACAATGAGATATCATCTCATGCCCAAAAGAATGGCCCGCATCAAAAAGACCAGAAACCACAAATGTTGGCAAGGATGTAGAGAAAAAGGAACCCTTGTACACTGTGGGTGGGAATGTAAACTGATCCTGCCTCTATGGAAAACAATATGGAGGGTTCTCAAACTATTAAAAATGCATCTACCACAGGAGCCAACAAACCCACTCCTAGATATCTACCTGAAGAATGTAAAAATACAAATTCAAAGGAATAAATAACGTCAGAAGGAGAATGACAAATATTGGATGATCTCACTTACATGTGGAATGTAGAGAAACACAACAAAGGGTCAGTCAAAACCAAACCAATTGTAAAATCTTAACATCTTACTGCAAAACTGATGCAACCAGAGCGGAAGGGTGAAGTGGGTATAGAGAAGGGAAGGGAGACAATGAAACATGGTGGAGGATTATTGGGATTCTGGCAGTGGGCAGGGTGTGAAAATATACATTTGTAGAGGTTTAAACCTATAACCACCCCATTGTTGTATGTATGTTTACATACAACAATGTATGTAAAGTAAGTTTGCATACTTACTTTACCTGAATAAATATAATATGAAAAAGAAAATTACCGTCAGGTAAAATAGAACAGGTAATTGATATTAAAAAGGAATTTAAATTTCCTGATCAGATTAAAAGTTTCTGTCCCCCTCCAAATTTTATCAAGATGTAATTCACATAATAGTCATTCTTATAAAGTGTATACTTCAATGATTTTTAGTATATTTGCAAATTTTGGCCACCATTATACCACAATATAATTCCAGAACATTTTCATTACTCCTATGCCTATTAGCATCCACACCCAATTTTTCCCTTCTCTCAATCTTCCTTTCTCTCAATCTTTGCAACCATTAAGCTACTTTCTGTCTCTCTGAATTTGCGTATACAGGATATTTCATATACATAGAATCATACAATAGATGCCTTTTCTGTCTGACTTCTTTCACTTAACATAATGTTCTCAGGTTCATCTATGTGTTAATGTTCTGTTCCCTTTTTATCACGGAATAATATTCCATTATACGGATACACCACTTTTGTTTATCTCTTCATCAGTGATAGGCATTTGGGTTGTCTCCATTTTTTATTATTATGAGTAATGCTGCCATTAGCATTAATATGTAAACTTTTTGTGAACATTTGTTTTCAGCTTTCTTGGGTATATATGAATGGAATTGCTAGGTCATGTAGTAACTATTTCTGACTTTTTAAGGACCTGTCAAATAGTTTTCCTAAATGGTTGCTTCCATTTATATTCTCACCAGCAGTGCCTTCAAATTTCTCTATATTCTGTAAATATTTGTTGTTGTCCAACTTTTTCATTAGAGCTGTATCAGTGGATGTGAAGTGGTGTCTCTTGCTTTGATTTGCATGTCCTTGATGATTAATGATATTGAGCATCGTTTCATGTACATTCTTATATATTCTCTTGACAAAAGTATATTCAAATCCTCTGGCCATTTTTAAGTTGATTTACTCTTTTATTGTTGAATTGTAAAATTTGTTCCTATGTCTGGATGCTAAGCTCATCAGATGTATGATTTGCAAATATTTTCTTACTCTTTGGATTGTCTTTGCACTTTCTGATTATATCATATAAAGCACAAGTTTCTAAATACCGGATGGTCTCACTCGTAGCAGGAATTTAGAAAACCTAAAACCTGGTCCCCCTAAAGGACCAGGAAAAATACTAATTATAATAAAGTAAAAATCAAAATCAACAAGCAACTATAAACCAGAGACACACTGCAGAGGGAGGAGGAGGGAGTAGGATCAAAACAAGGTAGGGTGGGAATTGCATGGGGACTATAAACAAGATGAAAATGCATTTCACTGTGCAAAAATGAAAAATGATGTAAAAAATATATAAAATTAAAAAAATAATAAAAAAATTTAAAAAGTGCAAGTTTCTAATATAATGAAGTACAAATTACATATTTTTGATTGCTTGTTACTTTAGGTGTGATTTCTAAAAACCAATGCATAATCCAAGATCATAAAGATCTATACTTATGTTTTCTTCTAAGAGTTTAGCAGTTATAACTCTTACATTCAGGGTTTTTAATCCATTTTTAATTAATTTGTGTAAATGTTGTAGGGGTTTAGATTCATTCTTTTGCATGTAAGTATCTAATTGTGCCAGCACAGTTTCATGAAAAAAGACTATCCCCCTTTGAATTGTTTTGGCAAACAGTTGATGTATTCATTCTTATACTAAAATAAATACCTGTTTTGTATGACTCAGGAGGAGCCAATTATTAGTTTGTTTTGTTGCTTTCCATTCTGATTGGACTACAACAATATGTCTGTCATTTCATGGCTTCAAGTATACAGTGATGATAACAGTTTAATGTAGTACCATTTGAAGTATATAATGCTTTGCTGAAGAACCGAGGTCTAAATCATGTGATCTCCTAATATATTATCCAGTTTTAAAGATCTAATTTTGAAAATGATTGTGGAAAAGTTGTGGAAAGTGAGTTTCACTGACCTGGGTTCAAGTGTTGGCTTCAATTCTTACCTTGGACAATTTAGTTCTAATCTGGGAATCAGGTTGTTATAACGATTGAGTCAGATAATATATAAAAATGTTTAACAAGATTGCTATATTTCTTTTTTTTTAAAGATTTATTTATTTATACAAGAACTGGGGTACAGGCCAGATGCACAGGAGAGTGAGAGGATTCACCAGAGACAGAGCGGGGAACAGACAGGCAGACTGATGAAATACACTGCTGAGGGGAGCAGCGGGCAAGACAGGAGAAGTCTGCTGCACCATTTAATCATTCATGCATCCATTCAGAAAAAGCTTATCATGAACCCATTATTTTCTACAATAAATGAGTTAAATACACAAAACTCCTACTCTCACAGAGTACTTCTTTGGTATTGGAGGACACAGACAATAACTTATAAACTGTCAAACATATATGTGTCAAGTAGTAATAAGTGTATCAGAAGAAAACTCAAGTAGATTTTAGAGAATAAGGAATGAGTAGGGATTTCTTTAGTATGGAAGAACAGAAAGACTTCTCCAAGAAAGTTATATTTGAGAAAATACCTAGATGAAATGAGCCTCTAGATCAGGAGATTGAATATTCCAAGCAAAAAGTCTATAAAGGTTTGACAACAGGAGGTGATAATGGAAGCAGGGTTGTTATAGCAATCAATAGATCAGAGGGTACTAGCTTGAACCAGGCTGGTAATGAGAAATGGTCCTATTGGAGTATATTTAGAAAGCAGATCAAGTACTTGCTGTTGAATTAGTTGTAAGATGACTCTTCCATGTTTGGTTCAAGAAGTCAAGTGAATGAGATGGGGAAGCCTGGAAGTAATTGTTTGGTACATTTTAGATATCCAGGTAGGGACAGTAGACCACTAAAATAGAGTCTGAGTCAGATGACAGAGCAGGGCCAGAGACATCATTTTGGGAATTGTCAGGTTTTATTTAGTGTTTGAAGTTAATGCTGCATGAGATCACCAAGTGAGTGAGAAGAAGAGAAGGAATGAATGAATGAATTCTGAGGGATTAGTAAGGGAAACTAGGGGAGCACACTATCTCAAAATCCAAGTGAGGAAGAACTTCAGGAAAGATGGTATGACAAAATGTGAAAAACTTCTGGATGGTCAAAAAAGACACTGAATGAGAAATTATCCCTGGACTGGCAAAGTGGAGGTCATTAGTCACCTTGAGAAATAAGGTTGGACTGAAATGGTGGCAACAAAAACCTAAAGTATCTGGGTTGTTTAAGATAGAGAGGAAAGTGAAGTGAAGGTAGTGCCTAAGTTCCACAAGGGGCTATAGGATGTGTTCAAAAAACCTATTAAAACATGCAATTAGAGACCCAAGTCAAAGGCAACACAATATAGTGGAATGATTAGAAGCTTTGGTGTAGCACACCCTTGAGTTCAGCTCCCAAAAATATGTACTTCTTGTATGGACTTAGGCAAATGACTGAAGTCTCTGTGCCTTAATTTTCCTCTTGTGAAGAAAAAGTATAACCCCAAGTATACTATAGTGCTGTGAAGATTAGAAATAATTCATAACTTAATGCTGAGACAGCTTCTGGCTCACAGTTGTCACACTGGAAAAATGTAAATATTTCTGATTTTATTATTTGTTAGCTTACCAACCAAAATCAATGTCATGGACAAAGTCATAAGCTTTGTAACTAGGTGATGGGAAAGATGGCACAAAAGAGGAGTCATTTCTGTCTATAAATGATTGATTGGAAACTTTCTTGGTAAAGAAGATCTGAAGGGATATTTCTGAAGGGTGAACTACATATAAACATAGCATGTGTGTTAGGAGCATACCTGAAGTAAGAGATAAGTTTGTAGACATGAGCTTAAGATAAAGTCTGAAAACTCTTACAAATCATACCAAAATACATGTCCTTTTTACATAATCTTTAAAAGATAAATTATACATCATGACAGTTATTTCCATTTTATTACTAGAGCTTAATACTTTCATGAACCTGAGCATTAAAGCAAAAACACAAAAGCCCCTGGCGTGCCCTTTAATGGTTTGCTTACAACTATTTGGAAGCATCAACCTTTGCTCCCAAAATGCTAGTGCCTGTTTGGCAGTCTGATGAAATGGTCATGATTTCATGGGGGAATTGTTATGTAAGATTTCAAAGTATTATGGCCTCATAATACTTTTCCACTTTCTACTTTTTGATATTTAAATTGCTATGTTTTTATGGAATGACAGTGGTGGTGTTGAATGCTTCCCTGGAAAAACTAAAAGTATGTAACTTTATTTTATCCTGAACTTTCTTTCGAAATTTTCCCCAGTCTATAAAATCCCCAAATCTAGTCTCCTGTGTCTTAAAGGACTCTATACCTAAAATCCATAAGTATTGTTTCACTTAATTATCAAGGGATCACAAAGAGATTCTAACTATCATTGCTATTGGTAGATAGAAATACACAAAATGTGAAAGTCAGAGTTGTGCTACTTAATTTTAATTCTCAAATTCTGTTCAACGAGGTTGACCAGACAGTTAGATCATACTTAATATTCTTGCACATTCTCAGTTCAGTTGAAGAATTTGGTGAATTAGATGAAGTAGAGAAGTGAGATTTGATCAAGAGCTCATATGCTAAAAAAGTCTCCATAATTCTTCTCAATTGCCAGTCATTCAAGGGGAACTATATTCTAGCTAGAGAAAACTCATTTTAATTTACATCAATGAAGATGAGCATATGTTTGTTCCTTGATAAAGACTTCCTTAGAAAGTCTTTAATTTCCCTCCTCCCCCAAGGAAGATATAGATTACGTAATCACTTAGATCTTACATAAAACTTTGTAATTGTCATTGAACAGGTATACTTTCCCAAACTTTAAAAAATGGTGTTTGTTATGTCATTCATTTTAGGTCAGTTTCAATGTATAACATAGAAACTCTTTGTATTTTCAGAAACTGTACATCAAGCATTTTACCAGGTATTGTGATTATGAAAGGCAAAACTTCCAGTCTCAAAAATATGATTATTGGTCATTAGATAGGGGGAAATAAAGTACCACTGCAAGCTAGTATTCAGGAAAGGCAGCCCTGGTTTTGAATGCACCTCCCTGGCATTCTGTGGAAGTATCATGGAGAGTCAACAAATTACATAAAGGTCCGAGTTTAGCCAAATCGATTATAGAATGTTCTACAGAATGTGTAACTCTCGAGATGAGTTTGCCTTTGCTGCATGAAGTCATAGCAAGTTGGAAACCAAAGCTCTAATATTACTGACCTAAATTAGGGTGCCTGAGAGACATATAAATGAAAATATCAGGTGAGGTTGGTGACTTCTACTTACTGGGTTTGTGTGAATTTGTAGTTAATAAATTACACATTTATTCATGTTATATTGTGTTGGAATTGCCCACTGGGGTAGCAAAATATTCATTCTGAATACCTAAAGCATTCAAAATTCTAAAAACAGATATCTAGGGGAATATAATTTATGATAACCTTTAAAAAAGTCTACTAACAATAGAATTATTGGAGACTTATACACTTCTTATTTATACATGCTCTCAGATAATCTACAGGGTTTTGAAAACAACAAGAAAGTTCCCATTTTACTAGGTGATTTAAAGGAAAGTATGGGTGTGAGTTCAGAACTTCAATTCTCCTGTTAGGATCTGAACATTTGGAATTCACTGCAGTTAACTAAGGAGAGTAAGAACGTTACCTAAGAAAAGCCTTCCAACAGAGTTCTAATACATATGGTTCAATAAATGAATCACTCTTGGTGGAATTTTTGTTGTTTATAATAAATTTTGTTGTTACTTTGATCTGAATGAGATGTTCCAAAATAAAATTTGTCTCTGAGTCCAATAACAGGTATTCACATACTTATCCAGCTGAGTTTTTGTTCGTTTTGAATTGCAGAGGAAGCTGTGTTGCCACATGTCTGCTCAAACATATTAACATTACCACCTAAACTGACTCATTTGGAAGGAACAGGCCTACATAGCAAAAGAATAACATGTATCAGAAAGTATGCTTACACAAAAAATATTGAAACAGATTTTTCACTTTTCTGTTGTTTTAATGATGCCGTTTCTTGACCTCTATCTGCATCTTAGTAAAGAAAAAAGTCTAAAGGGTAGAACAATAGAAAATGAGAGGATGGGTTAGGGTGGGGAAAAAGGATAGAAGAAGAGGGGAGGAGCAAGAAAGACACATTATAGTTTCTCAAGATAGGAATTTAGGGGAAAAATAACCCTGACAAGGGAATTCCCACTTGAAAGACTATCTTCCCCAGCTAGGTGGCAGCTAGAACCTATGATTGCCATTCAGAGAAGGGGGTGGAAAAAAAGGAATAGAGCCTTTCCTTTGTAGTACAAAATGTGTTGTTTCTTTAGAGTAAATCATTGACCTAAATATGAACCTTAACCTTTATTCTTTTATACTCAAAGCAAAGGAAACTATGAAATAAACAGTAAAACTGTTTTGTTGATTAGATGTTATTATAGCTTTTGCGTATATTTTGTAAAGCAAAATGTGGGTGTTTCATGAAATATTTCAAGCACACATTTCTAAAGAGAAACAATAACCAGTTGTTCTGATAGGAACTGCATATTCAATAGCGGACAAATCCTGTAGTATTTATTTTTCTCATAGCAGTGTCATCAGGTGTTTTTCAGGAACTGAAAGGATCACACCACCTGTTTTTATTTGACAAAACCCACATCTCAGAAAAGTATAGTATAAATATTGTCTCTTATTGATTAAATTGCTTTCCAACAATGTTTAACCATGACTCTGTGCCACATTTGGCCTCATTTCCTATCATGGCTTCTACAGTCTCTGAGCTCATCACATTCTTGTGAACTTCTGACCCTTTATAATTTCATCTCTGTATCCCAGAGTCTAAAGGAAATCCCCTAAATATTTATGGTTGACTAGATGAATAAAGAAATAAATAACCTCAGGTTAGAAGTGGTAAAACATGTAAATAATATTACAATTAAAAATTATAGTTTACAAACCATTTTTATTATCTGATTTAATATTCAAAATCATGGTTTGAGGTAGATATCACTTATCTTTTTTAAGAATAAGGAAACAGAAGCTCAGAGAGGCTAAGAAGGCTGCCCATGAGCACAGTTAATGAAGTCACTGATTTGAACCCAGATATTCCCTAAATTTCATATGCTTTCTGGTTCCATATATATGCTTCTCAAAGTATTGTGCACAATGAGTAGAAGCTGAAAAGATTTTATCTAATATATTGAATTTTATTCAAGGTGAAATAAGAAAACATTTTATTTTCAAAAAGTTTAGAATATTAATAACATCTTATGAATGATCATTTTTATTTGGTTTATTATTCTTTATAAATATGAAAGAAAAAGAACCAACAATGCAAGTTGAATATCACAAGGACACTGACAGTATTTTATTTTATTTTAAAGATTTATTTATTTATACAAACACTGGGGTACAGTCCAGAGGCATGGGAGGGTGAGAGAATTCACCTGAGACAGAGCAGGGAGCAGAACAGGCAGAAGGACTGAAATACACTGCTGAGGGGAGCAGCAGGCAAGACAGGAGAGGTCTGCCACATCATGTGGGACTCTCCTTGGCTAGCCGGGAATCGAACCAGCGCTGCAGAGACTGCCGACAGCTTCACAGCGCTGCGCTCAACCTGCTGTGCCACTGGGGAGGCCCACTGACAGTATTTTATTAACCTGCTCTCCTAAGTTGCTTGCAATGATGTAATTACTGCTGCTTATCAATCTGTGCAGATGTACTGAATTACAGCCTAGAGATGTTCAGTTTTCACTTATAGGCAAGAAGGCTGGAAGATGCCAAGCAACCTATTGTAATCCTGGGAAAATATTCTTTAAATACATTTCTTTTGCAATTTTATAATGATTTTATTTCATATAATTTAGCTAATTTAAACTTAAACGAACCACCAGGAGGGTGTCAGTGACATGCTCTACCAATAACTGAGTGACAGCTGTCTGCTGCCACCTAGACTTACAGTTGAAAAGAACAGATGGTCTGCTCAGTGTGTTCTTGTATTCCTAACTGTCCAAAGACTAAGAAGGGAAAGATCTTTGCAAATCTCTATTATCTATCCATTTATATCTCCTTCCTTTCCCCAGGGAAGCATAATGAGAGTAGCCCTTTAGAAGGTTCTTAAAAATGATTCTCACCTTATAGTAATAATCAATTATTAGAAATGTGATTCTGTGTGGAGGAAAGACACTAATAATAGGAATAGGCTTATTAGGGCTAACGAGCAGGTATTGTCCTCATCTCCACTACCCTCTTGGAGGGAATCTTTTTATTTAAAAGAGATGTGTTCATCCATTCCAAGTTTACAGTATTGATATCTCCTGATGAATATCTTTTCTGCTATTCTTTGTAGACTATGAAACATCACAGATTATAAGGAAACAGTGACAAATTTCCTGAGTTGGAATAGGAAATCCTAAGCACAGGGCAATTGTTTTCAGATTTATCCCTCAGTGCTTTGTAGGATTGTTGTTCAGTTTATTTGAATGGAGCAATGATTCCTCGTGACTCTTGTCTTCTGAGCACTCCTCTTGCCCATGTCTGCCTCACTGGCTTAGCCTGTGCTTTGTAATTGTAGACAATACATCGGGATCTCTCCCTGCCTTTCTTTTATTTGTTCACAAGTCTCCTTGCAGAGAGTTGACCCACAGCTTCAGTTTTCACTCCATTTTGAAGACTGCAGCTTTCCTTCCTCCAGCTCTTTGGCTGCTTTGAGGCCCTGATCCATCACTTGGCCCACTACTCTCTAATTTCATTTTAAACTCTACGAGTTCAGAGGAGGAGTAGTGAATGTATCATCTGAGAAGGCGTCATGGAGGGGACAGGGCTTGAACTCACAGTGATGTTGGACTCAAATTTCAAAACTGTTCAAGTTGAATTTTTGTATTAAAGAAATTTATTGAACCTTTGGAATTCAACACTGTGCCTAGTGGTTCCCATTTAATCAAAAATGTTCATCTAAGATCAAAATTAAGCTCACAGAAAGCTGTTCTTGTTAGATTCACAGAATAGGTACTTGGTGAAAGAATTTGGTAAGAGGCAGAGTGACTACCCTCATAAGCTTCGTTCTTCTGTTGACCCCAGAGCTCAGCAGAAGCTTATATAACACCTTACTATGGGCAATCATTAAGTATGATATGGGAGAAAATGGGTAATCCCATGAAACAAGCCATATTTTGCCAAGATGCTTGATTGAATAGTAGGTAAAATAATAAATAGGTCATTAATGTCATTGATGGGGTTCTAATTCCACTTCTCCAAGAAATGCAGATATGCATATTGACAGCTGCTTTTCAACATTAAATACACACACAGATGCACACACACACAGACACACACAATATTACATTATTTTTTGTGTAAATTCCCAAATGTTGACTGCTCTGTTTTCTACATGTACTGTCTATACTTCACTTACATATTCAGGTGCATTTTCACTGGAGTAATCAAATTGGGAAATGGACTAATTCTAGAGCAATAATGGAGGAGGAAGAAATGACTGTGATTTAATTGTTCTTCTTCTGGAAACTATCAATAAGGTGCATTTTGCCAGGTCGCTTGAAGCAATACTATAAAGCTCCATGTGGAACAGAACTGTTGTCTTTCCAAATATAGTTCTTTTGTTTTGAAGGTCAAGAAATCCAATAATGGTATGAAACAATGGAAGTCTCCCCAGGAATTTTCGTACAGAACGGTTCTTTTAGTCAGGCTGACTAATAAGGAAGCACCACAATTGCTTGTTTACCAGCAATTGTGTGAAATATATTACTATAAATAAAATATATGTGGTAGTTTATGAACAAGAAGTTTCTCATTTGTGTGTCTGCTTCCCAAAAAGAGAAGTGATATATTGATAGTAGAGAAGAGCATAACACAGAATGATTAACATAAAATTTGAATCCCAAATGCATAGCTCAGCTTAAATACATAAAGCATTACCTCTAAGATACAGATGGAAGGAACCTTTGAGCTGGATCAGAAGTTCTCTTATAATTCTCATCCCCCATATTGGAAATGAGGTTAGCCTGTATATTTCTATAGAACCCTGTGCTTTAATATATCGTAATATACTGATGAGAAGGTGTTGTTTTAATTGTTATTTGTCTTACCCATGCAGGCAGGGGAAATGTGTGATATAGTGGATGCATAGTGCATGGCACATAGTAAGTACTCACGAATAATAAGTAGTTTATTTGTATTAATAAATGTCCCCCTGGGTAAAACATTAATAATCAACATGGATGTGTTTTTACTACAGGGGGCATTCACTGCTGATTTGCTATCCATTCTCTGAAGTGAATTTTGTACTCTTAATTAAGTGCTTGTATGTTTACTCTATATAAGGAACTCTGCTATTCACTCTGGAAGATACAGAGATGTAAAAGATATCAGAGTCCATCTAACCCTAGTTGTTTCCCCAAGTTAATGTGGAACACTTGTCTTCAATTCACCTTGAATCATCATCTGTCAATTGTTCAAGGAGAGGGTTCAGTGACTAGGATACTGTGAGTACTCATTCCATGTATAATGAATGGACAGATAAATGACCCTACCTGGTACTAATAAATGGTCAGAAGCTTGGGGCTAAAAGTTTTTAGTGCAGTAATGAAATCCTTTAGACTGTTCTGGGCTGTTTTTCTCAACCAAGCATGGTTGGCATTCTAAACATTTAACTGTACTGTAAGATCCTTGAACACAGGTATTGACAATATTGATTTTGTTCATCATCATTTTCTCAGTTTCAGACATACAGTATGGAATGAGAATATTTGCTAAATGAAGTTTTGGTCTTTGTAGACATGATACTAAAAGCAAAGAACTGTGATAGAGAACACAGAGTAAAAAAAAGAAGAAATAAAACAAAATATTTTGGGAGGACTCACTTGAGGTCAAGATCCTTTCTTGTAGAGGTATAATAGCTTAATAAATAAAAGTAATAAATTTTAATGACATTTGGGGTTCATCTTGATTAGAATTTCGGTAGGTGTAGATATCCACAAGAGCATTTACTTTTACATTTTTATAAAGCTCATTCTTTATAGTTACTGAATTTCTCAATTCAGAGCTGTGGAGTTTAGAAACTACACAAAATTCTTTATATCTTCAGGGAAAATCAATTATTTTAATGATGATTTTTGTTTTTAATCACGTGGAATGTGAAAATATTTTTTTTAAGATTTAAAAAGAAAGAATTTCAAAATTTAGTTGTATGAAATTAATGTTACCATTAATGTATATTCCTACAACTGTTTGAACTACTTTGGTACCAACAATAGACTTTAGTTCATTTTTAGAACCTTTTTTTAGAGAGCCATTTAACCAAGAAGATGCTTAAGAAAAAAAATTTGACTTTCAGTGATAAATCATATTTAAAATATGATGTCAGTAATATGGAAGCAGTCAAAACAATGTCTAAAAAGTTCACCTAAGCATGTAATACATCTGCAGCTCAGTAGCAAGATCAAAAGCCTCAAAATTAAAGATCCTTGGCCTGTGCTGTACCTGCAGTTGGCAGATTTCACAACTTGGGAAAGTCCACTAACTCACCTTCCTTATTGATGAAAAGAATAGTGCCTCTCAAACTTTAATGCGTCACCTATCAACTGCAAATCTTGTAAAAATGCATATTCTGATTGAGTAGGTCTCGTAGGGACTGAAATTCTCCATTTCTAGCAAGTTCCCAGGTGATGTCAGGGCTTCTGGTTGTTGACCACACACTGAGTAAAAAAATGATTGGAAGTCTTTGAGGTTTCCTACTATGCCAGGGTTCTAGGTAAGGTTACCAGATTTCTATCATGAAAACTTAAAAATTTTGTTATCAGACATAACCTAGAATGATGGGTTAACCACAGAACTCTTCTGTAAGTCCCTTCCCATTGAATGTACAATGTGCATAGCATATAATGGGCTTCAAGAAGTTTTTTATATGTTATTTTTTGCATGTAGAAGAACTGGGGTATATATTATTTGTTTGCATGTAGAAGAACTGGGACGGGGTTGGGGGGACAGTGAGAGGAGTCACCAGAGACAGAGTAGGGAACAGAAAAGGTGAATTTAATGAAATACACTACTAAGGAAGGGGAGCAGCTGGCGAGACAGGAAAGGTCTGCTGCACCATGTGGGCTAGCTGCCGAACTCAAGTCCTAGTGGTGATAGCACTGAGACTTAACCTGTAGGCCAACAGGGAGGCCCTAAAGTTTTTAATGTAAAAACACTAAAAGATGGCATAAAGCAGCTCACAATGAAGTGCCCCTTGACTATTCCAGAAATAAGTTTTATGGGAAGGCACAGGAGGAAAGGAGCCATGTGTGCAAGACAGCCTGGAAAGTCTTTCCAAAGAAAATGCCACTGTGTCCTGAAAAATGAGTAGCAATGGAAGGAACAGAAAAGAGAGCTTTGTAACAGTGGAACCTCTTTCCTTCTAAGCATGGCACATTTCCACATTTTTTTCAAGCAACAATTAGGGTGTCTACCATGACAGACCTTTATTGCCAGACTGAAGAATTTGGATTTTTTTCCTTTTATCAGTGGAAGCCCTCTCAATGCTATCAGAACCATACTGAAGAAGGATTAATATATCAGAACTATATTTTAGAAGATTATTTGACAATTAGGTATGTGAAAAATTGGAGCTCAAAGGATCAGGAGGCAAGTAAAGAGGAGTTATTTTCCTCATCAGTAACTGGGGAAAAGCCTAATTGGGTCTTTTAGACTTTTTTAACAGGTGATTTCCATCATTAAATGAAAGGAAGTCGGGCCTCCCCGGTGGCGCAGCGGTTGAGCGCTGGGTTGCGAAGCTGCCTGCAACCTCTGCAGCCGGTTCAATCCCCGGCTGCTCCCAGGCCACCGGAGGAGGGTCCCACATGGCGCGCAGACCTCTCCTGCCGCCCGCTGCTCCCCTCAGCAGTGTCCTTCGGTCCTTCTGCCTGCTCTGCTCCCCGCTCTGGCTCTGGTGAATTCTCTCACCCTCCCGCGCTTCTGACTGTACCCAGTGCATGTATAAACCAAACAAACAAACAAATAATAAATAAATAAATAAGACATGCCTCTAGAAAATTAAAAAAAAAAAAAAAAAAAAAAAATAAATGAAAGGAAGTCTCTTTAAAAATTTTAAATGCTGAACAAATAAATGGAAGACAATTTTATTATAACCATGAGCATTGTCCTTCTGAGTCATATGAGAGAATTGCACCAAATAGTATATAACTTAAAATGTGCATTTATTGTACTCAGGAAATCAAAGAACAAAGTTTGACTATAACCTGGATCATAAAATACTCTCCAAAGAAAAGCCTGGGCATCCACCTGTCCAGTACATACAATGTTAGTGATTTCATAAACTCATAAACTCTCAGTTTAAAAAGAGTTATTCTTACAAACCTATGCTATTTTCAATATGACTAACCACACTGAATTTGAAAGCTTCAAGGGATGAAGACCTCCTAGCTGACAAAGGCAACTTGCCTGTCTTTGTACTTTGAACTTGATTTAAAGTTCTCACTCATATTTTGGGTCTGAATCTATTAGGCGGGAATAGGGAAGGGAAGCAGTAATCTTATAAAACCAGGTCCTTCTCATACATAATTAACTTAAGAGGTCAAAGCTTTATAGCTGAGAAAACTGAGGTATAGGAAAATGAGTTTTTATCTGTCTAATTTATATATAGTTAATAAGTAGCAGAACCTGACTTTAAATGTAAATTTATTGACTCCAAAGTCACAGTGCTAGGGTGCTAGGTGTTCAAGAACTATATTTTAGAGCTATTAAAAAAAAAAAAATCTTGGTGTTTACAACATCTTTTGAAAATCTGAGGACATCTAAAGACCTTTGTTCTAGAAAAGTAAATATATGCACATAATTTTGCATATAGTTTTAGGGTTTCTGTGGCTTACACATCATGAGATAATAACACTCATGCTGTGATGTTTGTTAATTAGAACAGAAGCTTCATTAGGATGTGATCATTGTCTGTCTTATTCATTGATGCATTCCCAGCACCAAAACATTGCTTGGCACAGACTAGGAGTTTAAAAAATACTTTTGAGTGCAAGTGATTCCAAATGCCTGGGATCATTGAAATAATTACTTAGAGCAGAATGACAGAAGCAATATGGAGGGTTTATCTCTCTGCAGAATTCACTGAAACACAGGATGACTTCCCAGCCCTGACCACTGGTGACCCCAAGGGACCTCCCACCTTCTGGGTCCTGATTTGAGAAATTATGCGTCAACCTTGTTTTGTTTTACTTCCTCCACTCTGAGAAAAAGGGTAATATTTCTAATTCTGGTACTCTGGTAAAAGTAGCACTTGTGAGTAAATTATCAGGAAGTATTTGGATATAAAATATATAGACTTTGTTTAAAGTCTTCCCAGTGTCACTGCTATATTATTGAAATGTATTTTGCTCATTGTTGGGTGACTAGGAATTGAATATGTTTATGCGTATTTGTAAGGATATTATATGTCATCTATCCCAGGTTTTGAAAACCAAGAAAAACTGAAAAAATAGTTTGCTGTATCTAGTGATTGGATTTATGCAGCTGACAATACTTAGATCCCCAGTAAATCTTTCCCCAAAGGACAGCATACAAGCAGTGGTACAGAATCCTTTTTCCAGTTAACTTATTTTTAATTAGTTTAAATTCTGATCCAATTGACACAGAGTAGTCAGAGAACTGATGATCATGTATATTTGGTCTGCTTATCTAGATATATGAGCTGTGTGTGTGTGTATAGGCCATGTAGATAAGGAAAATAACTTATACAGTTATTAAGTAGTAGAGTTGGGACATTATTTGACGTTTTGCAACAGAAGAGGAATATGATGGAAGTGGTATCCTGAGAAGCTAAGCTTCTGTGGTGTTCAAGATAGATGGAAGCAGCGGCGGCAAGAGCAGGCAGAGATGTGAGCTGGACTGTCAGAACCATTTAGAGAGAAGGACTGGTGCCTACATGGTTGAGATAATAATGAAGATGAAGGAAAGGATATGAGAGTCATTTTTTTTAAGATTTATTTATTTATTTATACAAGCACTGGGTACAGTCAGAAGCGCGGGAGGGTGAGAGAATTTACCAGAGCCAGAGCAGGGAACAGAGCAGGCAGAAGAACTGAAGTACACTGCTGAGGGGAGCAGCATCTGTGTGCCATGTGGGACCCTCCTCTGTGGCCAGGGAGCAGCTGGGGATCGAACCAGCGTTGCAGAGGCTGCAGGCAGCTTCGCAACCCAGAGCTCAACTGCTGCGCCACTGGGGAGACCCTCTTTATTTTTTTAAATTTGAAACTGGGGTGTTGCCTAATATTGTTAGACAATATCTGTTATCTTTGTACAGGTTCTTGTCATCTTCATATTCCATCTGCTGGACATAGAGGTAGCTGGAAATAAGCAAGTGCTGCTGAGACTCCTTAATACCTTCTGATATAATCATTGGTTAGGTTTTATTCCCTTTTTATATAAGCAACAGCTTTACTCATATGACAGAATATTTAAAAAATTTAAAAATCAGAAAATTAAAAAAAAAAACACCCATAAGCCCACCATCCTAAAAGTAGGATTAAATCTTAAATCTTTTGTTGTGTTTTCTTCAAATATAATTTAGTGCTCAACATTTCTGATTTGCAATAATATACTGATTAACAGAATGCCTTGGGGCTGGATTTTCAAGGGTAGTCTACAGTGAGAAATAAGCAAAGGCCACGGGCAGTCCTTGAAATCCCCAAAATCAGGGAGTAAAAAAGGGCATTTTAATTTCCTCAATGACTAAGCGAAGTTTGAGGTATGTTCTATCGTCCCATGCTGCAAACACATTTTTGGTGCTTCATAAGTATTTTCCTGTGATTGATTAGTGTTGAGTCATCTTGGTGGAGCCACATAAAGAGAAGGTAACCACGCCCAGCTACTTGTGCTGTACTTGGTCTGTTTAAACAGGTCTGTGTCATAAGAAGACTGTGATTATAATGACTCTCTCAGAGGTTGGCCAGAGACTACTGCATGCTTTGATAAACATCAAACCCTGGAGAAATGCATAAGAAATCTTAGGACAATCTCTGTATATTTGTACACACATTTACATTCTCTAACAGAAAAGAACTCCCCCAGAAAGACTACAAAACAAGCCTAGTAGTCCAGCAATGCCCCTTTCTTCTCTTAATTCAAAGGACCACTAGAATAAGGAATCTTCAAGGGTAGCTACTTTGGGTACAGGTTTGGAAAACTATTTTGACTTTAAAAGTGGAATGGTACGATTCTGAACCATGATGAGATAAAGGATAGTTTGTTGCATACTATACCATTTGATGGGTAGACACAGGACTTTGCACATCTGCTGCTGTGGCTACGACCTTTCCTGATAGAACATTCTTCCTTCCACCCTATCCGATAACTCCTGCATTCATTTTGCCTCTTAATTTTTTTATAATTACTCACGATCACCCTTCTTCTAAAGAATCACCTTCAGGAAATGGCTATAGCTGAGAGATGTCTCCCTAATTTAGAGTGTTCGTGGGGTAAAGGGAGAATGAATCATGAGGAGTGCTGGGAGAACGGTGTGTGCTTCTGAGACTTGGAATCCTGGAGGTCTGCATAATGTGGTGATTTGAAATACTAACCCCTTGTCTTAATTAAAGGAGGAGATATAGGATAAGAAATCATCTATGCATGATTTTCTCTTAATGGGGTTTTTTTTAAGTATTGTCTTCCCTGTCAACTCTCCCATATATGCCTCCCTCCAGATGCAGTGCTTGCACTGTATTTTCTGTTCTGAAGAATGAGTCTACTCTTTTTCTGAATTAACTATTCCTACCTCTGCTTTCTCTGCGGTAGTACTGGTAATAGGATTCTATAATTGTTAACTGTCCTCAACTTTATAAATTGACATTATAAATCTTGAGGTTTGTTAAGAGGAACAGTATCTTTATTTTTCTTTGTACTGGTATACTGGTGATGCCTAGCACTGTACCGGACATGATGTATACATTAGAAATATTTGGCAAAGAAAGTCTGCTAGAAAGGAGTTACAACATGAGCTAAATTGGTGTCATTTTCAAAGGATCTGAGAAATTACTCAAGGAGATAATTGACAAAAACTTCCCAAGCATGAAAAAGGAGACAAATATAGACATACAAGAAGCAAGAAGAACACCCAGTAACCACAATGAAAAGAAAACTACAGCAAGACACATAATAGTAAAGCTTGCAAAAGTCCAAGACAAAGAAAAAATAATAAACTGGCAAGGGGGAAGAAACAGATAACTTATAAGGGAAAATCAATCAGGTTAACCTCAGACTTCTCCAAAGAAACACTAAGGGCAAGAAGAGAATGGAGTAATATATTCAACAAACTTCAAGACAGCAAATGCCAACCAAGAATACTTTACCCTGCAAAGCTCTCCTTCCTCTATGAAGAAAAAATATGGACCTTATCAGGCAAACAGAAACTCCAGAAATTCATTACAACTAAACGCCCACTCCAAAAAATTCTACAAGAAGTCCTAAAGCCAAAACCAACAGAGGAATTATCAAGAAGAACAGAATAAAGCAAGGAATAAAATCACAAAAAAGACAAACAAAATGGCAAATACAGATGCCAACATATCAATATTAACTAATTGTAAATGGATTAAACTCATCAATAAAAAGACACAGAGTAGCACGCTGGATTGAAAAACAAAATCTATCCTTCTGCTGTCTCCAGGAAACACATTTAACCACCAAAGATAAACACAGACTGAAAGTAAAAGGTTGGAAAACAATCCTACAAACAAATGGATCAAAAAAGAAGGTAGGAACAGGTATAGTTATATCAGATGAAATAGACTTCAAATTAAAAAAAGTAAAAAGAGACATAGATGGACACTACATTATGATCAAAGGGATAATACATCAGGAAAATATAGCACTCATCAACATATACTCACCAAATGAAGGAGAACCAAAATATATTAGACAGTTATAATCAGCTCTGAAAATGGACATTAAAGAAAATACATATATAGTGGGAGACTTCAACACCCCACTCTCACCAATTGACAGATCAACAAGATGAAAAATAAAGACACTAGAGCCCTAAATAAAAACAGAACTCATGAACTTAACAGACATCTATAGAACGCACCCAAAACAATCCAAGTACACATTTTTCTCAAGCGCACACAGATCATTCTCCAGAATCGATCACATACTGGGCCACAAGACAAACATCAACAGATACATGAAGATCAAAATCATTCCAACTATCTTCTCCAATCATAAAGGCATCAAACTAGAAATAAATCATGAAAAGAAAACAAGGAACCCTCCCACTTCATGGAGATAGAAATCCACACTACTGGAAGACCACTGGACTAATGAGGAGATCAAAGAAAAAATTTAAAAATACTTTGAGTTGAATGACAAGGAGGGCACCACTTTCCAGAATGTATGGGATGCAGCAAAAGCAGTAATAAGAGGAAAGTATATAGCAATACAAGCTCACATCAAGAAATAAGAAAGAATTCAAAGAAACAACCTAATCTTACATCTCAAAGAGCTAGAAAAAAAACAACAAAAAAATCATAAAGCCAGTAGAAGAAAGGAAATAATAAAAATCAAAGCAGAAATAAATGAAATAGAAATTAAAAAAAATCCAAAAGATCAATGAAACCAAAAATTGGTTCTTTGAAAAAATAAACAAAATAGACAAACCTCTAGCCAGATTCACAAAGAAAAAAAACAGGAGAAAACACATATAAATAGGGTTATAAATGAAAGAGGAGAAATGAATAAATGTTATAAATGAAAGAGGAGAAATCACAGCAGATTCAGTAGAAATCAAAAGAATAATCAGAGATTACTATGAACACTTATATGCAAACAAATTCAACAACCTAGAAGAAGAGATGGACAAATTCCTAGAATGATATAATCATTCAAAGCTGGACAAAGAAGGAATAGAACACCTAAACAGACCAATTACAAGCAGTGAAATTGAGGCAGTAATCAAAGCACTCCCCAAAAACAAAAGCACAGGCCCAGACAGCTTCACAAATAAATTCTACCAAACATTCAGCAGTGAATTAGTGCCTATCCTGCACAAACTCTTTCAAAAAATTGAAAAAGAAGGAATACTACCAAATATGTTCTATGAAGCCCACATTACACTAATACCAAAACCAAACAAAGACATCACAAAAAAAGAAAATTATAGGCCTATCTCACTAATGAACACTGATGCAAAAATCCTCAACAAAATCCTTGCCAACAGAATCCAACAATGCATCAAAGGAAGCATACACCACGATCAAGTGGGATTCATCCCAGGGGCACAAGGATGGTTCAACATAAGAAAATAGATCAGTGTAATCTAACACATCAACAAAAAAATAAAAATAAAAACCATATGATCATGTCAATAGATGATGAGAAATCATTCGACAAAGTCCAACATCCATTTAAGATGAAGGCCCTTGAAATTCTCGGGATAGAAGGAACATACCTTAACATGATAAAAGCCATATACAACAAACCCACTGTGGTGAAATGCTAAAGGCCTTTCCTTTAAGATCAGGACCAAGACAAGGATCTCCTCTCTCACCACTGCTCTTCAATATAATACTGGAGGTCCTAGCCAGGGCAATAAGACAAGAGAAAGATATACAAAGAATGCAGATAGAGAAAGAAGAAGTAAAACTATCACTGTTTGCAGACAATATGATAATATACATAGGGAACCCTAAAAACTCCACAGAAAAACTACTAGAAATAATCAACCAGTTCAGTAAAGTAGCAGGATACAAAATCAACATGCAAAAATCAGTAGCCTTCCTATACAAAAACAATCAATCTGAAGACGAAATCAAGAAAACCATCCCTTTTATAATTGAAACAAAAAAAAATCAAATACTTGGGAATAAACCTAACAAAAGAGGTGAAAGAAAATTATGAAACACTGTTTAAAGAAATAGAAGACACAAAGAAATGGAAAGACATCCCCTGCTCATGGATTGGAAGAATTAACATTATTAAAATGGCCATCCTACCAATAAAAATCTATTCCAATAAAAATCTCAATGACATTCTTCAAAGAAATAGAACAAATATTGATGAAATTCATATGGAACCACAAAAAACCACAAATAGCCAAAGCCCTATTGATGAAAACAAAGGAGAAAGGAGGTGTCACACGTCCAACCTTCAAGCTATACTACAAAGCTATAATAATCAAAACAGTTTGGTATTGGAACAAAAACAGACACAGAGACCAATGGAACTGAATAGAGAGCCCAGAAATAAAACCACACTTGGGGCCTCCCCTGGTGGCGCAGCTATTGAGCACTGGGTTGCGAGGCTGCCTGCAGCCTCTGCAGCACTGGTTCAATCCCCAATCACCGGCGAGGGTCCCACAAAAAAAAAGAAAAGAAAAGAAATAAAACCACACTTATATGGTTATATGGACAACTGATCTTTGACAAAGATCTGGCAAGGGATGTAGTGAAAAAGGAACTCTCCTACCTTGCTGGTGGGAGTGCAAACTGGTCCACTATGGAAAGCTGTATGGAGGTTCCTCAGTCTACTAAAAATGGAGCTTCCATACGACCCGGCAACTCCACTCCTAGGGATCTACCCCAAGGACACAAAAACATTGATTCAAAAGACCACCTGTACACGTATGTTTATTGCAGCACTATTTACAATAGGTAAAACCTGGAAACAACCCAAATGCCCAAAAATAGATGACTGGATCAAGAAGATGTGGCATATATACACAATGGAATATTATTCAGCAATCAACAAGGATAAAATCATGCTATTTGCAGCAATGTGGATGAAACTAGAAGGAATTATACTTAGTAAAATAAGCCAGAAGGAAAAAAAAATATCGGATTGTTTCACTTATAGCAGGAATATAGGGGAACAAATAAGACATCAGTGTAAAAAAATAATAATAGTACAAAACACAACAAAGCAAGAACGGACAATTATAAATCAGAGACATCCTGCAGGGGAGGAAGAGGGAGAGGGGTGAGAGGGAGGGAGGGAGGAGCACAGGGGACTGAGGTGATGGTGCATGGATGCATTGGTGAAGGAAACTGTGGGGGTTACACCTGAGGGGGTAGAGGGGAAGCAAATAGTTTTTAAAAAATGAACAATGATGTAAAACATTTAAAATTTAAGAAAAAAATAAGACAAATAAATTGGTGTTATTTATTTATTTTTTTAAGATTTATTTATTCATGCATAAAAGAACGAGGGTACAGGCCAGAGGTGCAGGGGGTGAGAGTATTCACCAGAGACAGTGGGAAACAGAACAGGCAGACTGACCAAAACACACTGCTGAGGGGAGCAGTGGGAGAGACAGGAGGCGTCTGGGGCACCATGTGGGTCAGCTCCCCGGCTGGGATCGAACTCTAGCTGCAGGAGCTGCCCATAGCTTCCTAGTGCTAAGACTTAACCCCTTGTGCCACCAGGAAGGCCCTGTCATCTTTATTTATGACAAGCAAGATGCTAGCAAAAATTATATTTTAATTATACCAGAAGAACCATTGGTTAAATCAGCCCAAAGAGAGACCTCCTTTGTTGCCCAGCCATGAACCCTGAAATTCATCTTTTCAATCATTTCAAAAGTTCATTGATTCCAATATCTAAGGCTTTAAAGAGCCATTTTCTACCTTCTCAAATTCTTAATGTTTCTGTCTTTATGGGATATGTTCTAATTCTGTTGCTCCTCCTTGAACCACTTCCCACTAATTAAAGTATAAATTGATGTTTTTATATTAGGAATAAGGAGGGAAAGCATTTTATTATGTTCTTTAGAGTATTGAGCTGAATTTATCCATGAAGGTATAGGAGGTTTAAATATATAAGAAATGTGACTGAATTAATAATCCCATACCCTTATTCTTCCACTGTGGGTAATGGTTATTTCCAAAGTTTACTCAATGCCCACCTGCTGCCTACTGGGAAGTGATTGCATATAAAAACAGAGATTGGATCCAGGGCAATATTAATTATGCTGTGGCCATAGTTTAGGCAATCTCAAACATTTTGAAAACAGATAATGTGGAGGTTCAATAAAGAATTTTCCAAAGGATTCATCAAGGATTTCTTTAATGAGAAAGCTTCCCTTTTATATTCAAATTATAATTTGAGTCAATATTAAGAAAATATATGCAGTGTTACTCAAGATGGGGAAAGAGATTATAAAATCCAACCTGATGTAAGTGAGGATAATTCTTTAAGTATAGACATATTTCGCCCAAGAGACTGAAAGCACTGTTCTAGTAAGCTAAGCAATCCTTTAAACACACACACACCCACACGCACGCAAACACACACAAAATGAGTGATTACCTTTTTCTACAATTAGGGCAAAAATACCTAAGTTTAGAAAATATCAGACAGTAAATTCATTGAAATATCTGGAAAATTTATTGAAAGAATTATTTAAAAGATAATGAACATGAAACAACAGAGAGGCAGTGATATCTGGCCCTGTGCCATTCAGCTTTTTAAGTGAAGATACAGCACGAATGCTTATAAAATTTGAGACTGATTCAGTGCTAAAGATGATAGCTAATTGTTTATTTTAATGTCCTTCAGCCTTTCTCCTTGGAATAAGGGCTGCTCAGCCCCCCAAGCGTTGTAATTTTCACAATGGACCTTAAGCTTCCTTCTGTTTGATGACACTTTTGCCACTAACATACTTTTGCCACTAGCAATAAAAGTGAACTATGTACATTTAATGATTTTTTTCCCAGAGAATAAGACTTTGAATTACCTACTATTCAGTCCTTATTTAGTCAAAGTTGTAGCAGCAACACCTCCAATATTTATGATTGCCAAAAAATATGTATCCAGTCTTACAAACATACCAGATTTTATCCTTGGAAAAATTTAGATCATCAGGGCCTCCCCGGTGGCGCAGCGGTTGAGCGCTGGGTTGCGAAGCTGCCCGCGGCCTCTGTGGCGCCATTTCGATCCCCGGCTGCTTCCCGGCCACCGGAGGAGGGTCCCACATGGCGCGCAGACCTCTCCTGCCGCCCGCTGCTCCCCTCAGCAGTGTGCTTCGGTCCTTCTGCCTGCTCTGCTCCCCGCTTTGGCTCTGGTGAATTCTCTCGCCCTCCCGCGCTTCTGACTGTACCCAGTGCATGTATAAACAAAACAAACAAACAAACCAGCAAACAAATAAATAAAGCATGCCTCTATAAAAAAAAAAAAATTAGATCATCATTTTGTCAATTACTTCATTATTTATTCCACCAATTGCAACTGACTTCCTACCATGGTCCAAGCCTTGTGATGGGCACTAAGTATAGAATGTGAATGCAATAGATAAAGTTCATACTCAGCAGCGTCTGGGCAAAAGAAGGCAGCACACTGGTCAATGAGCAAAAAGATAGGCAATTACAAATTTAGAAGGTGCTATACAGACAACAAATGGGGTTCTGCTTCTGTGGAAGTAAAGTGAGTAGTGACAGGCAGAGGATGTATCAAACTGATGCTTGAAACCTGAGAAGGGGCCAGCTGTGGGCAGGGCTCCAAGAAGAACATTTCAGGCTGAGGAGGTGCAGATGTAGAAAGAAGACTCCGAGGCTGAAAAGTAGAAGCTAGTGAGGAGACTGGGGATGAGGTGGGATGGTAAGTGGAGAACAGATCGTGGAGGACCTTGTGGATCAAGCAAGGACTTTGTTGCACTTTGTTCTAGATGCAAGAACTTTTGCAGGGAAATGACAAGGATCAATACATGATTTTAAAAATCTCAGAGAATGCATATTAAATCATTTGGAGGAGAGGAGTTCTCAGAGAAATTACTCATAGTGCTTTGTTATCATACCTTTATTGAATTGAAGGGTAGAGTTAGGAAACTGTACTAAGGTTTGTTTATTCTTAATGCGGACCTAAGAAATTTCCTCTTGAGGTTTAATACCTGACCATCTGTACTTATCTTGAACCACTGTTTTGTTTTAATCTTATGGATATGTTGAATTTTGTAACTGATCTGTTTCCCTTTTGCTTTATCTGATAGGAAGCTACTTTTTTAGCCATCTGCCAGAAACGGACAGAGTTGTATGGCTTGTATTCTGTGAAGTGAGTTCAGTCTTGACTTTATTATTTTCTTATTCTTACTTTACCTTTTTCCAAACTCACTTAACTATTTTATACTTTTACAATATAGACATTTTTGTTATCAGAAGAAACAATGAAGAATTAAATAGTTGGAGAAAATAAATCAGAAATTGAAAGTATCCGGTAAGCTTAGAGACCTGTTCTTAAATTTGAGAGACCATTTGTAAGTACAAAATAGAGAACACTTATCTAACAGCAGATATTATGAAGATACATGAACACCACATGGCTTAAGCACATAGATTGACTATCAAATGAGGAAATAGAGATAGCCCCCCCGCATGGCACTTAACATTGGTATAATGAGTTTCTTTTCTGTCTTCCTTAGCATACTGTTCCTTTGGGGTAGGGACCATATCATATTCACCTTTGTAAGTCCCACACTTACTACAGTGCTATGCAGGCACTTAGTCAATGTTGAATGAATGATTTATTGTAAACAAAGATTAAAAATTAAAATTAAAACCTTCCATAATCTTGACTGTAACTACACAAGTGAAATACCTGGAATGCAGGAAGCAGGCACACATTGTACCATGTACTACCATGCTTAGCCACTTTTAAAGCTCTAAGGTTAAGGTAGGAGCCATATTTCTAAAGGGACACTGACAGATCGGCGCATACACAAAAGACAGCAATTAGCTTACTGCATAGCTAGAAGTCATGTGATTTGATGAAAAGCATTATCTAGCCTATAAAGGAAAATTTCCATAAGGAACATGTTAGCTTTCTACAAACATCTGCAGTACAGACAACAGAAAAAGGAATAGATTTGTCCTTCTAATTCCAAATGACAGAATAAGAGCCATGGGTGAAATTATAAGGAAAAAATTTTTAAACAGCTCATGGTTCTCAGTGAGATAAAACTTTTCATATAGGACCTCCCCTGGTGGCGCAGCGGTTGAGGGCTGGGCTGTGAAGCTGTCCACAGCCTCTGCAGCACCTGTTTGATCCCTGGCCGCTGACGAGGGTCCCACATGGTGCGACAGACCTCTCCTGCCGAGCCCGCTGCTCCCCTCAGCAATGTATTTCATCAGTCTGCCTGTTCTGTTCCCCGCTCTGGCTCTGGTGAATTCTCTCACCCTCCCGTGCTTCTGACTGTACCCAGTGCTTGTATAAATAAATAAATAAATCTTAAAAAAATAAAAAATAAAAACATTTCATATAGATGGGTATGATATTAATTCACCGATTAATTGGCCTGACAGTGACTGGATAAGAAGATATTTAATATACTTTCTAAATCAAATATGTAAAAGCTTTATGCCCATAGTAGTTGCAATGAGCAAATGTATCCCATATAAGAATGTAGCAGAATAATCTAATTAATGAGCCTTATAACAACTCTTTGTAGGTATTAACCTGTTAATACTAACAGGTTTTGCACAGTCATGAAAGTGTTTCTAATTTTGATAGGGAACACGTGTAGGAAATCACACAGTTCCACATTTTTAAAACAATTTAGGGAAATGAAATAATTTTGGTTTGACTGTAATAGTCAGATGTAGGCCATGAGCTCAGAGCAAGGCAAGCCAGATCTGGTGAGCCGGTGAACTGGAGCTGATGTTTGGGTAACCACGGAATGAATAAGGGCAAAGCATACACTCTTTTTTTTTTTTTTTTTTTTAAAGATTTATTTTTATTTATTTATTTATACAAGCACTGGGTACAGTCAGAAGCGCGGGAGGGTGAGAGAATTCACCAGAGCCAGAGCGGGGAGCAGAGCAGGCAGAAGGACCGAAGTACACTGCTGAGGGGAGCAGCGGGCGGCAGGAGAGGTCTGCGCGCCATGTGGGACCCTCCTCTGGTGGCCAGGGAGCAGCCGGGGATCGAACCGGCGCCGCGGAGGCCGCGGGCAGCTTCACAGCCCAGCGCTCAACCGCTGCGCCACCTGGGAGGCCCAAAGCATACACTCTTGAAGGACTATAGAAGAGAAGTTAACCAAAGACAGTGGAGAGGGTTGGGAGACAAAGTAAAGGAAATCTATAGTCACTCAAAAGTCTTTGCAACAAAAACTGGACTCCAAATGGAAGGCTTAGTCTTGAATTGGGGAAGCTGAATCAGAAAAGATCTCTCTTTAAAACCTTTCAAATGCATGTTAGATACTGACTTGCGTACTTTGATAATTAGACACATGAGTAAGCCAGATACATCACAAATCAATTGGTATAAACCCACAAATGAGCTTCAGTACCCCTGGAAGGCACTGACATTAACCCCTCTATCTTTGGATTTAAGTAATTTGGAAGCATTCCTCTAAATCAGCTCTGCTTTATTCAGCTTGCCACTTGTATCTCAAAGCATTTGTCTACTTGACAGAACTACTTTGGCTCCCTCTGAGCAGTCTAAGAAGGAGGCTGGAATGCATATGAAGGAGTGGAAGGAGCAGCAGACAGATGAAAGCACAGTGAGCCATTCTTGGCTTCTGTAAATGCGCTTCTAGCTTTCTGCAGTGTGTACACAAGATTCCATTGAGCACTCATCTAGGATCATTTATCAAAAGACCTGAAAATTTTAAATACTAAAACTTTGTTGAGAGGTCAAATTTCAGAGTTTTAACTGTATTTGGAGTATTTGCATTGGGAAGAAATGCCATGGAAAAGGCAAGCAATATGGAGAGTTAGCTTTAAGGATGAAAACAGAGGACTGTCAGCTTACTATGCAAAGGATAAGGGGCTAAACAAAGAAGCAGTCAAGCTGTTTCTTCACTCCAGGTACATGGGTTGCCAGTTCTCAGTCTTGGGTTACTCCTAGGAGGACCCATGGTTCTGATTGGTTAATTAAAGGCTCCAGACTTGTAGCTTTTCCTCTTAGACACCCAGTTCTCAAGCATCACAAGCTATTAGTCATCCCACACCTATATTTTCATTTAGACAATTCATTATCATATTCAATTATATAGGATTAAGATGATTTTCAGTATATTCGTCCAAAGATTTTTTTCCTTAATCCAACTTCCCCAGCACCTTTTCAGTGCCACCATTTTCTCTTCTCTTTCCCTAATGTGTGATTGTGGAAAGAATTAATATTCATAGTCTGAGAGATAAAAAGTGACTCCATACCACAATGATATATGAGTGGGGACATTGCTTCACCTCTGGGAGTCTTAGTTTCCTTTTCCATAAAATAAGATACCACAGGGGGTTGCTGTGGATGTTAATTAAAGACATAAAATGTAAAAACCCTAAGGTCTGGCACATAGTAAGCACTCAGCAATGTTAGTTCCTAGCTCTCTCTTTATTGCTCTATTGTTTGCAATACTAAACATTTCTATATTGTTTATAAGATTCATCTATTTATCCATCCCTGAAGTAATCTGAGTAAAAACTATTCTTGATGACCAAATTAAGAAAGAGGAAAAGTAGGTGAAAACTAAAGATGGGTGCCATCATTTTCCTCCTCTTGAAAGGAATCTTAAAGGAAGCAGTTTGGCATTATCAGTATTTGGAGGATGCACTTGGGTGTGCAACACTCTCGAGTTCTTGCTCTTTCTGATACCTTTGGACAGTGAAGAGGAAGAATTCGCTTTAAAAAATGCATGAAGGACAAGCCTAGGAAAGATTATCAGCAGTTTCTTCTTTCTATATTTATTACGAACAGAACAGAATTGCCTGCTCAATGGTAATTCTTCTATCACTGGCAACAGTGATAAACAATTCAGGTTCTATAGTGATACATTAGCATAAAACGGCATTAATGATGCAGTGAAAAGACAGTACTGTTTATCTGCGTTAAGTATGGTACTTTAGACATAACAAAATAGCAAAAATATGGTGAGCAATTGCATGGACTTAAGAAAGACAAAATGAAAATAAAAACTTGCACATGACATAAGAAAGGCTGAATGTTGAAATATAGTATTTCATAGATCCCCTTATTAAGATCAGACTGATTTCCAAGAAAATTGGGGTCTAATTTTCTAAGTCATCTCTTTTTAATTAGGAAATAAAAATTCATTTTTTCTTTATTTACATTCAATTCTTGTTCTTTATTGCCATTCTCCTATGAAATACTATGTTTCATGCTGTTGTATCCATTTACAAAGAATACATATAATCTTGATATTTTGAGAACAAAATGCTTGAGATTTTTGAAAAGTATTTATGTTTTCATTATTTTGTAAAAGCAGGCTGTGTTTGTGTGAGTCTATGTGTTTTAATTTTGAGTCACCTGGCCTCAATACTTTGCAGTGCTTCTCAGGAAGAATCATTTCAATTATTTTTTAAATGCAGCCAAGTCAGCAATGAATTACTAAACATTGGCACTGGTAATAGTCAATATTTCTTTGTTATTCACAACAATAAATAGCTAAATATCATTTTCTGCTTTTGCCTCTTCTCTGTTTGGCTTCCCAGAATATACCCAAAGTTCCCCAAGTTCTATGTTTGCTCTTCTTTCTCTCTCTCTTCCTCTGTCTCTCCCAATGGGAAAGTGATAACTGCCAAGTGCCTGCCTTAAAAACATGGTTTATGGCAACGATGTCTACAGTGTTGGACTATCAAACCAGAAAAGCACATGCCCAAAAAGTGACTGACATTAACATCTCCAATAGATGACAATCAATGACTCTGAGCTTGATAAATGGAATTTACAATATAGAGCCAAAGCTTTCTACTATTACTGTCTATGCTTTCAGGATACCAGTGTTGCTAGATCTTAGATTTTTTTCACCGTTCGCAAAGGAGGCCCTGGACAAACACTTCTGATCAAATCCTAAATAAGAATGGAAAGATCCAGTAATAGCTTTTTTTCCTTTCCTACTATGATACTTGAAAATCCAATGTCTGCCTATACTTGCATAGTTATCAGAAGAAGCTCACAATGACGGTATGTTCTAGTGGACACCCTAGAGACCTGTGCTAAGTCATTCATTTACATAGTGGAAAGTTACATAAGATGGGCTGCTTCTCACAATCTGGCCAGCAAAAATTCCCATAGGAAAAGATGTGAAGTCTGACCTCTGGTAGTCACAGTAACAAGAACTGAGGTCTTAATTTGTGTCCTGTTAACTTTTTGTTGAGAGTTGCACATGACTAAGACTATAAATCCCAGGCTAGGCTATGTTTCAGATTGAGTTGGAAAAAATGTAAGAACAACTTGGCTATAATATGTTTCTTTTCAAAGAACTTAATTCATTTAGCCTCAGGCTGAGAATTCGATAACATGCTTTCCATGGACTTTATTCTGATATCAAACAATATTAAAGAGGAAAAATTCGGGGTGGGGGTGAGGGGGGTTATTTTACCCCTACATGTGTACTTGGATATGACCAAATTGAATTACTAGCAGTTTCCTTAAACACACACTCTGGTCCCTATCTCCACCCATGTCCGTATAGACCTGCAAATCTATTCCCCTGCCTGCCTGCCTGCCTGCCTGCCCGCCTGCCAGAATCCCACACATATTTTCAAGTTCCCCCAAATGTCTCATTCATTACTATCACAACCCCAGTCAAAAATGATATGGCTCCCCTGACATTGTGCTAGTGTCCTTTGAGGCAAAATGACCTGTTTATAAGGCTTTGCATAATTGTTTTATTGATCCTTAATAGCTTGTTGACAGTATATTTGCATGAATCTTTGCATTTTATAGTGATTCTCAGAAGTGCCTTAAATGTGATAGAAACTTCATATGTGTTTTGGTTCTTCGTGATGAACAATTGGAAAAATAGAAAAATTAAAGGAGAAGAGATGCTAAAATACACTTGTGAACTTTGCTTTCCCCAGTCTTATCTGTAAGAGCTCTCAACTTCTCCTGGCAGATGGTCAGGCATCTGTAGTGTATTTACTCGGGTGTTAAAGCACTTGAAGTTTATTTTTCACTGGAAAAGCTTCATTTGATTCATTTCTTTGTAATAAAAGTACTAATTTATACTCAGATGTTTATGCTTCTTTGAAGTAGCTTTCCATTTAAGACATTAATCACATCCACCTTTTACCTGGCTGTGACTGCCTTGCAGAAAACGAGTGTTTTCTCTGCCATTTATAGCCTAAAAGATCTCCTATGCCGAGGGCTTATTTTTCTTTTACAGCCTTTGCTCTTCCCCCTCCCCTCTCTCTTTCTCTTTTAACTCTTGGTGAGTGCCGCTTCTTAGGGCTTAGTCAGCTCCGAGGCATGGCCAGCACTTGCATTTGCACTCAGCATTGTGGGGGAATGAATCGTAGCTGTAGGAACAGCTTCTCTTCGGGGTTAGGGGCTGACTGTGTCCGTTCCCATTCTCTTGTCTTCCTGGGATTGGCTCGGCGACGTCACGTGAGGCCTGGGGGTTGGGATTCAGAGTTGTGGCTTTTGGCACTCCTTTTTCTTTTTAAAAATCGCTTGGTCTGTTGAGCTCTGCTGGGCTTGGTGCCTTGCTCTTTGACTGAGACTGGAGACAGACGGAAACAGCCACAGGGCAGACTGAGGTGGCAAAAGAAAATCTGCCGAGATGTTCAGTCAGGGACCCAGGACCCCAGCTTCAGGCTGCTACTATCTAAATACCATGACACCTGAGGGACAGGAGATGTACTTGCGATTTGATCAGACTACGAGACGCTCTCCTTACAGGATGAGCCGGATTCTAGCACGCCATCAGCTAGTGACTAAAATTCAACAAGGTGAGTTGCCGGTAGTGGAAGGCTGTTGTTAATCTGATTTCTGTTGGCTCTGTTTCATGCTAACCCAGTTTTTAGAATTACTGTTTTCACTTTACAACATATGGATTTCTATGTCACGCTGCACATAACTTTTAGAAATAACTTCAGGCTGCAGTTTTAAGCAAACAGTGACAGCACTTTGCTGCCACAAAACTCAACATAAAGTACACAGAAAACTTCATGTTAGGATGGTGGATCATAAATTTCCAAAACTTATTGATGTCTACAGAGCAAATGAGAAAGATTTACTCAGATTGGGAGCTTTTCTGCAGGTTCCTCATACTCTGTGACATTTAAAACTTAGACACTTGTTTATTTAATCAGGAGAGACGGTAAATCTAACTAACCTTGCCCAGATTCTTAAGAACACTCTGATGAAGAGGGGAAAAGTAGGAATTCTATCCTTAAAGTCATAAGGCTGACATCCAGACTCACATTCTCTGCCTATTTGTATGTTTGTGTCATTAGTTTCCGATGATTTGTTGATAATGTTTTTCTGGTGAAGGCTCAACGTGTCTGATAGCTTCAAAACAAATCCTGTGTCCTGTGCACTGACGCCTCAGCTTCCTCAGGCAGAGAGAGGATGTATTTATTATAAGCTGCTAGATGTTACTCTTTAGTCCCAGAAAAAAATTTTTACAGACTGAGCATCACTAAGCTCATCATTCTCCAAAAAAATAGTTCAAAGCACGCTCCTTATCTTAGGATAGGTCTGTAGAAGGTGGAAAGACGAACATTTCTAAGACCCTAACTGGTGTCCACTTAAAAGACACACACATATCCACATATACACAATCAGTTGTGACCATGTTCCTCTTGAACTAAAAATAATACCTAAATTATTACACTGAAATTATTATATTGGTATAAATCATTATACCAGCAATTTATAGAGCTATTATAAAAATATAATTTCCACTGAAATAAATTAGCTTAAGATTATATTGAATTTTAGAGGGGAAGTTTGGGTTTGTAATTGTGAAAATCTTATTGTAATGTTTCCAAAAGGAACAATATGTATTCTAGTGAGCAGCATTTGATGAGATTGTTTCCTTGGAAATTAGGATTTGTTTGTAAAAGTTCAGGAACTGGTTATGTGTGAAGGATACTGGTCCTACATACCGGTCTGATTTCAGGAAGGATATTATGTCATTCCATAAACTCTGTGTGCAGGTCTTGATTGAATAGAAACAAAAGTAATTATTTCCCTGTGGCTTGATTTAAAAATACATTAGGCTTAGAATAAAAGCAGCTCCATTTTAATTTTAGAGATTTTTTGACAATGGTACAGTACCAGATGCCATTACCATTGTGGGCATAGGAACTTAAATAAATATTTGATGATGATTTATAATTATCTACAGTCATTTATAAGCATTCTGTAAATGTTCCATAGCATGCATTTAAAGCATATAGTATTAGAAACATTGGGTAGAAATAGCTTAAAGTTGCTATGCAACGTTCCTTAAGTGTTTCTATAATAATTCATATTGTTGAAAAGGTTTTTATCTTCTCTGTGGATTGAAGGTTATTTTTTCCATTGAGGATTGAAATTATAACCACACGCATTATTTCTGAAAGTGTACTCTGAGTCATTGTTTCACTTTGTCTAATTAGAAAATTTGAGTATTTATATCTTTTTATATTGGACAGTAGGAATGTTTACAGCCAATAAAAAATTAAAAATGACAATTACATCAGGATACATAAATGGATTCCAACATTCTAGTGATTAGGAACTCATTACTAATAAATATCACGTAATTGTATAGTAAGATATTGAGAAAACAGAAGCAAAGAACTTTTACTGAGTATACTATACTAGCAAATTGGTTTGTTGTAATAGAGTATATTGATTACTTATAATGTATCAAACACTAAAAACTTTATATATCTCTCAATTTATTTTATCCTCAAAAAATTCTTGTAGGTAAGAATATTATACCCATTTTAAAGGTGAAAAAGTAGAGGCATAAGGTTACATGTAGAACTCAAGGTTACATAAGGAGCTGGTATTTGAATATAACTGTAGAGCTCATGTTCTACAATGCAGAAGGTTGCATTTTAGTTTTTATAATAAGCATTGAAGTACTGGACTTATGATTTATTTTTTGGGTTATAGTCTGTTCTACTCAAGATACAGCAGTGAACCTCACTACAAAATGGGAAGTGTTAACACAATATGAAATTTTTAGTCAGGTTTTATTTTTCTCTAGCATAAGCAAAGTTCCGTGTGTTTTACTTTCCTTGAATAGTTAGTATACAATACTGCATGATGTCAAGTTGTTTTACTAAAGGTTTACAATCCCATAACTTAACAAGAGCATATTAAATTAGTAACTTTTTTTTTTCTGCTTTACATATTGGTATCTTGAAATGACAGGCACATCAGTAAATTTGTTTGCATTACTCTGCTATAGAACTTTCAAGGAAGATGTAGCATCATACTAATATAATTTAGGGCATCATTACAAAATAATCATAATCTCTCATGACTTTTGGGAGCAGTGCAAACAAGAATAAGTTGCTCCCCACTGACCTCATTACAATGAGATAATCATTGAATGGCAAGGGCATGATTCAACAGCAGATACACTCATGGGAAGGAAAAACAAGGAGCAGAAATAAAGGAATCTTTGATGATGCATAGGATAAGAATTAGTTGCCCAAACCCAGGATGAATCTAAACTTGCTCATCTTACAATATACTCCAAAATATACATTCTTCAGTCCTCGAACCCTCATTTTAGTTCTGGATTTTAAGTCCAGTTAAAAAGAGAAGAGATGTTTAAAATAGAATGTTGTTTTGCACATTGAAAGTTTATGATAAGCCACACAGCCCATAATTCCTTCCCCACAATCTTGCTGAATCAATGGGGAAATTGTTGTAGGGAGGGAGAATGGAAATAGCATGAGCCTTTATTTCCTTCACCAACAGGTACTTGGGGATGAAAGAGAGGGAGGACTCTGAGGAGGCAGAGGAAGAGCATGTCAGGTCACAGGAAGGAAGGACTGAGTTTTAGTGTCATTATTTCAAGGCTGTGATTTATGGGCTTCATATACCCTGTATTTAGATCTACCCCCAGACCCGAACATGCTTAGATTTAGAAAATCCAAGTCTAAGCAGATACATAAATGTGATCACTTGCTTGTGAAAGTATTCATCATGTTATTAAACTTCAAAAAAAATTTCAGTGCTTAAAACATCATGACATGGACTAGATTGCAATAAAGTCTAGTGAACCAGGAGAAAAGGGACAGGGATGCAGGCATTCTTTAGACACTTCTTAATTCTTTTCCTGTGGCAAGTTTTGGAATTTCTTGATGCGAAAATGAAATGGTTGGATTATGATTTTCAAGTTTATTTTGGTTCTCATGTTCTCATTGTAGTTGAGTCAGTAACTCCTTGGACAAAAGTGTGCATAGCAGGGAAACTTAAACCTGAAGTAATAGAAGCTGAAAAGTAAACAGAGCAGCTTTATAATGTGAAATAAATCAACAGCTTATAATTTTTCTACAACTGGTCAGAGAAATGGTAAAGTGGAAATAAGATTTTAGTTCTATCCCTGCTACTAATTAATTGTGTGATATGGGGGAAATCAGAACTTCTCTGGGCACTTTTTCCCCTTCCACAAAAAAGGGCTTGGGTAATCTATAAAGTTATCATCATCTCTAAAATGCTTGGATTCTGTCATCACAGGTATTTGAGAGATTATTCTTATTTACATTTTCTTTATTACATTTTCCTTATTCAACATATACTTGGGCATGCTTCTTTGATGCCTACTTAAAGCTCTCATTATCAATTTAATAAGAATGTTAGGATGTCCAGTTTGGGCAGTATTTAAATGTCAGTATAGCCTATAAATTATAAAGAAACCCATGAAAATGTTTCTTTCTTAGTCCAGGACCATAAAATGGGGTTACTGTGACACTTATCCTGTTGCAAGGACTGTCAGAACCAGAGGATGTCTATTTATGTGCTTTCACAAAAGACCTTTTTTCTTGATAGAAAAAGCAGAATGTAGAAATTATACTACTGAGGGAATTAGTGAAAATTAACTTGCATTTTCATTTACTTTCTACACGAGGCTATTATTAAATAGAAATAGCACCTTAGTTGTACCGACCTTGAGTGGAATAAACTGCCTTTTTTATGTTCTGAGGGGCTACAAGTAGGCATTAATGTTGTATGCACTCTTATTACTCTGTCAAGTAAAATAGCATCTTGGGAATTTGCCCAAACTAAGTGGAGACATTGCCCACCAACTGGGTAGCGTCAGCTGAAATTAAACAATCATGTGTTCTTTCGGAACTGTCCATTCTCTAAGTTTAGTACTTTCTTACCCAATGTTTTCAGAAATGATGGGTGAATATGCTGGCAGAAAGACAGATGGAACGTAGAAAACAGGGTGAGAATGTATCAGTCATGCATTGCTCTAGTTTGTTTTTCAAAAAAGTGACAACTGTCAGAAATTCACATTTCATGAATCAGAGCTTCTTTCTGTTCAGTGCTAGTGACTGTACAAAAAGGATATTATTTAACCAAAAGTTATAGGAAAATCTGTTAAGTGAATTAACTCAACTAACTAAGTAAAAGTCTTTAAATTATCACATAGTAAAAATGTGAGTGGTCAAGAAATAAGTCCTGCAAGGAAATTAACAAAGAACAGTATGATTGTATACATATAAAGCTTGAGAGTTTTAACTTTAACCAAATTGAGACTTTGATGGCTACATCCAGGTCATAATTTTAGTAGCTCTGATTGTATGAACCCACATCCCAGATGCAGATACTTGCCAAATTTGAGTTTTGTGATATTAGTTTAAGTCAAGAGTGAGTTATATTTTCTCAGATCTTCTCCCTTACACCTCTATAGTCAGTGCTTTAAATTTTTTTTAATTTTTTTTAAAGATTTTTATTTTATTTGTTTATACAAGCACTGGGTACAGTCAGAAGTGCAGGAGGGTGAGAGAATTCACCAGAGCCAGAGTGGAGAGCAGAGCAGAACAGAGCAGGCAGACTGATGAAGTACACTGCTGAGGGGAGCAGCGGGTGACAGGAGAGGTCTGTGTGCCATGCTGGACCCTCGCCCAGTGGCCGGGGATCGAACCGGTGTTGCAGAGGCTGCGGGCAGCTTCGCAGCCCAGCGCTTAACTGCTGCGCCACCAGGGAGGCCCCAGAGCTTTAATTCTTAGTAACTTCTGGACACTGCTCAGATGCTCCTATATTATAAGTTTCTTTATTTCCTTAGCAACCTAATCATGGGCAGACTTAGAAGCACACAATAGAAAAGAAAAGTCACTACTAGCAGTCTGAGCAATATCAATTGATAGCCTGAATAAATTTAGAAGAAGAAAAAATTTCTAGTAAGTTTTGATAAACCTCCTATATAAAGGGAAATAAATCTGTCAGAGTTAATGGAGACAGGCCATTAATGAGATTATGCCTTATCTTTGCATTTCATTTGCTGTAAGAATATGGTGGTAAGACAATGGAAGAACTATGAGGAAGAAATAAGAAAATCCAACCATAAATTAAACACTAAATATTTGAATGAAATAAAATAATTTTCTGTCTCATCGGGGCAATCTGTATATGATTTTCTTATATATAAATACATCATATATTTATATTCTTCTGCATTCCCAAAAAGATTTGAGATAGTTTATAGAATACATAACTCAGTGTTGTAAAAAGATACATCTGATTAGAAGAAAAATGTTTATCAGTTGATGGGAAAAAATATATTACAAAGAAATATAAGAAGGTCCTGAATAGTTATTAAAGTGGGCTACAAATTTAGTTTGAGTTTCCCTAATCTAAGCAAAGAGGAAAACTGGGCCAGGGAAAGATTTACCATGTCCATAAGGTAAGAACATTCCAGCACAGTTTTTCCTGAGAATAAATATTTGGAAGAATTTTTCCCTATAACTTGATATACAAAAGCAGTTTCTTATATGCATCTCATAAGTGGACAACAAGCTGTAGTGGATTTTAACCTTCCTGTAGTGAATTCTGTAGCAAGCCATTTACTATATCCTGCAGTGGAAGTAAGCACATAACAATTTTTAATTCAGTAAAAATATTTGAGGATGGTCAAAACAAGTAGGTTTCAGTATGCAATTCTCCAATTCTCTGGCTTATTCTGAAAGTAGCATGAAGACCAGAGACAACCTCTCAAAATCTGCTTCACGGAATGCTAGTTCTGCTAAATGCTAGTTCTGCTAGTAATGCTAAATAGATATTCAGAGGGAATACGTTTCTGTGTAGTTAAGTAATTTTAGTTAAGTAATTTTGGGAAATGCTACATCCTCTTTCCTTTTTTGGCGATTCAAACTTATGAAAGGCCCAGAGAAATCCTGCAGAAAGTTGTATGACTTTGTTTAAACTTATTTATTTCATCATGGAACCATTTTCCACCAGATAACAGAAAGTGCCATCTTGTAAAGCCAGTATTCCCTGGGGAACACATTTTGGAAAGGCTTATTTAGAGAATTATTTTTGAATATATTTCTTGCATGGATTGAGTGCCAGTTTGGGGCTGTATTTTAGAGGGTACGTTGTAAGTATCCCATGCTTTTAGATAAGAACATCTCCATATATACTAAAAATCAACTGGATAAAGGCAGCATGGTTATCTTTATGGAAATTAAGAGTCAAAGGAAGATTCTAACTTGATTAGGGAGTCCCTATACATTTGCCAGTCAGAAAATTAAAGGAGTAGATATATGGGCAGAGTTAATAATTATAACAAGAAGGATGCAAGTTATCTTGAAATTACTATACATGGTAGGTAGTACTTGGCCAGATGACAGAAAATATTGCCTGTTAGCCCTGGGTTTGTCTTATTCATAAAGTTGCAGTCTTGGAGAGTTCCAAAAGCTTCTGAATAACTGCAGCTATTTTGCTGCAGAATATTCCATTATGCTGGGAAGTGGAGTCACCACCCCACAGGAAAGAAACAGGAAGCTCTTTAGTAATCTAACTCTCCCTGTGTGTAGAAGACATGGATGTGAACTCAGGCATAGTTGGGCGATTCAGTCCATTCCTGATTTCATGGCACAAACTAATCTTCGGTTGTATAAAGTCTCTGTCAGGATAACAGAAAAATGTGTGAACTGATAGATAAAGAGTCATTTTTAATAGGGAAAATCTGGTTTATTTGTGTAAACAATTTATCAAGTTTTCCAGGAAGTCTGCAAATTTATTCTTAAGGTATTTTTCTCCTGTTGGCAAATAAATAAACATTTTAACATTTGCATTATAAATGATACTTTTAGAGAGAAATCCACAAAATACCAAAAAGCTACAACTGAACTCATGGGGTGTTAGCTACAGATTGTCCTATGCAAACTCTCACGTTATAGAGTCACACGGAATTATAGGAATGGTGCAGTCCATAGAATGGTGCAGTCTGAGGCAGGACAGACACACAAATTGCAATGCAAATTTGTAAACTATTCCTTGAAAAGACATGAATTCTCTGTTTGAGATATTTAGGATTTAAAGGAATTTAAATGAAGTGTTTGGGAAGTGATTTAAATTACAGAAAATGTTAGTGCTGTTAAAAAAAGGAAATGGCTAGAAATAAATCCAAAATATTTGGCCAGACTGTCAAATGATTTCCTTCACAAAGCATAAGAATTCTGACAATTTTAAAGGTCTGACAAAGACAGAGATGGCTTAAAACACTAATGGTTTAAATTGCCTTGCTTTTCCAACACTGATGAAACTACGGGTGTGGGGGGGAATAGTGTAGAGGGGATTGTAAAGGAGCTTAGTCACAAGGTAACTAATTTACATATCAGTATTGGAGCTGAGGAGGCATTCTCTTCTTGCATTCTCCTCTTCCTAGTTAATTTTGAAACTCGTGCATATGGATGACAAGAATCTTGGATTAGTATTCAGTTATCTATATGTGAACAGTCTCATTTCATATACATTTGTATTCACTAAATAACATGCTGGAGGAAAGTGTGTATAGTCAAAAATCATATTTCCTCTAAGAGTATCCCTTCCCCAAAATTATTTATGATATTTAAAATTACTATCAAAATGGGCCTCCCCTGGTGGCACAGGTGGTTGAGCGCAGCATTATGAAGCTGTCTGCAGCCTCTGCAGCACGTGTTCGATCCCAGACAGCCGGCCGGAGAGGGTCCCACATAGCACAGGAGAACTCTCCTGCCTCTCCCGCTGCTCCCCTCAACAGTGTATTTTGTCAGTCTGCCTGTTCTGTTCCCTGCTCTGCCTCTGGTGAATCCTCTCACCCTCCCGCGCATCTGGACTGTACCCCGTTCTTGTATAAATAAATAAATAAATCTTTAAAAATAAATAAATAAAATAAAATTACTATCAAAGACAAGAACGATTCATAATTCCAATAAAATGGTATCCCACCCATCACCCCCACACTACTCCCTAAATTAGAGCTCTTAACAGAGAAATTTAAGTCTCTCCCAGATGCTTTGAAGGACACAATACATTTCCAAATAAATGAATTTCTCAAAATAGTCATGAAAATTATTGGAAATCTATTTCAAGGCATGATTTGGACCTCTGTAAAAGCATGGGTTGGGTATTAACAGCTTCTTATAATTAAATTGCCTTCATTTCTACCATTGATCTCTTTGAGTAGGAGGATCTGCTAATACATCTTGCTTTGCATTCCTATCCTCACCATTAATAGCCTATTCCACTTGATAGACTTTTAGGAGGAGGTCCAAGTCAGATAAAACTGGAAACTGGTTAGATATCTTTATTACTGGCTTCCTAGAAAGAAAACGGAGGGGAAAAAAAAGTTAAAACTTGGTAAGAAATAAGGAAAATCAATCTTGTAGGATATCTTGAAAAAGACTGAAATTGATTCCAGTAATTGAATTCATCTTCTATTGGTCCCAACAATGAGTGTGATGTAATTGCATGTTTTAATCTGTATGTGTTATTACTGGTCAGGGTGGCCAATCCATTAGGGTTGTCTAACATTTCATGAAGTGGTTATACAGAAATAGGCATTTGCTTGTTTCCTTCTTCTATGACACTCTTCCAAGATTTATTTAGTTGGCAAGATTTTGAAATCTGCGTTCTTAGAAACAAAAATTTGAAAAATATGTTGATTAGATTTCAAGAAACATGTTTTTCTATTTTACAAACAGCCCTATGGGATCAAGAATGTCCATTTAACCCAACTCTATACTTTCTACAATGACAATTTTGAACAATTGGAGACCTTTGGAATCATGCCGCTTGAATTTGAACTTTAGTTCTACATCAGAATGACCTTGGTCAAGTTATTTACCATTTCTGAGTTTTTATTTCCCTGTAGGCAAAATGGAGCTAATAATAGCAATTATCTCAGCATTATTTGTTAGGATTACATGGGAGAATATAGTTTAACACAGCATAGTCTGGCATATACTAAGTGTTCAGTAGAAGATAAACTTTATTAAACACATACGTATGTACATATGAACTTTCAAAGTACTATAACAACAAATAAAGAGTAAATTGTGAACTCTATACCAAGTTTACTATGACAGACATACCATATACTTTTGTCTTCAAAAAGGATCTGCCATAAAATTGAAATTAAAATGGAGGTTTTCAAAATCTTAAACAGTAATGAAAATCTTTGCCGTTCCCATCTGTGGTTTTCTGTATACAGCAGTCACTCCTTCAGTGCCCTCAACTGACCTGACATGGTGTGTTTAGGCCAGGTTCCAACTTATAATAGATAAAGAACAAAGCCTGTTGATCCCCATATTTTATAGAAACAAGACACATAAGTATAAATGTTCTTTGCAGGCAATGTTTCTGACTCTTGGAGTCATTTGGTAGAAAACTGTGGCGTTGAGACAGGGCAGCAGATGTGACAGAGTGAAAGACCAGGAAGACTATCAGTGTTGTGAAATGAGAGCAAATTCTGAGACAAACGCCATGAATCTTTATGGTTATACCTATACACATCTGACCATTAAATCTCTAATATCTGAATCCCCCTCTCAAAATCGCTGTGACCTTCTAAATTGTTACCTTTGAGATTTTAGCTGGTGTTAGAAACTTTCCAGTATTAGAGTGGTCTTTATGTAGAAAGTTAATAGAAAAGTAATGCTGTAATACAGATAAATTTTCTAATACCCACCCAGTTGGCAATTTACAAACTAAGAACTTTGTTTCTCAAACTAATTTAACCAAATTATTTAAGAAACTTTCCTTAAAAAAAAAAAAAAAAGAAAAAGATTTAGGGCCTCCCTGATGGCACCAAGGGTTGAGCACCACACTATGAGGCAGTCCGCAGCCTCTGCAGCACAAGTTCCATCCCCGGCCAGCCAGGGAGCAGCCCACATGGCGTAGCAGACCTCTCCTGACTCGCCCGCTGGATTGTGCTTCGGTCAATTTGCCTGTTCTGTTCCTCACTCTGTCTCTGGTGAATCCTCTCACACACACCCCACCCCCGCATCTCTGGCCCGTAACCCAGCTCTTGTATGCATAAATGGATAAATCTTAAAAAAAAAAAAAAAAAAAAGGTTTATTTATTTTATGCATACAAGAGCTGGGGTGCAGGCCAAAGGTGTGTGGGGGAGGAGGGTGAGAGGATTCACCAGAGACAGAGTGGGGAACAGAACAGGCAGAGCTGCTGAAATACACTGCTAAGGGGAGCAGCGGGCCAGACAGGAGAGGTCTGCTGGGCCATGTGGGTCACTTCCCTGATAGGTGATCAAACTCGTGCTGCAGTGGCTGAGGATAGCTTTATAGTACTACAACTTAACCCCTTGCACCACCAGGGAGGCCCTGTTTAAGAAACTTTCATTGCCCTTTTATTTCTAAAGATTTTATCCCTTTTAATTGAGGGATGTTCTTCATAAGCGTAGGTTTCCTCAGTCATGGAATACTGCAAATAAATATGATTATTAGTGGTTATTGACATTTGTTTTTAGAGCTGAATGGATTAAATTAGCATGTATCCTTTTTGCGTCATTTACTTATGGAATATTTATATATAGAATCTGAGATCCCTCTCCATTTAGGAAGTCCCCCACAATAAAAACATCAAGATGTTAGTGTTGTCTTAATACATCATAACTTAAATGTTAAGTGCTGGACTTGTATAAGCCTTGCATGTTCTCACATGGCACCCTGGAAGCCCTGAAAAGCTATCACAGTAGTAATTCCTTCACTGGTTTAGTGCATTTTGTGAAGCAATTTCATATGCATTATCTTTTCAGACACATGCATAAAATGGTAGTACAATATTGAATTAGAAAGCTTTGCCCCCAAGAATCTTTCTTTAAGAGGCTTGAAAAATGGATATGCAAATTTTACTACTTTTAAATGCTTCTAATCTCATTTCCCTGAGTCATTTCTTTGGAAGAAGATTTTCACTTGGTTCTCTTGTATGGAAAAGCACGTTTATATGAGTGGGCTCTATAGACTTGCCTGGTACAATAAGGAAACTTGGCAGTGAGCAGCAATGTCCTTGTAAAACATTAACTAAGCAACAGAACAGAGATGGCTGTGAAGTCCAATTATTTTCTTTACTTCTCCATTTAGAGTAAAAGCTCCAGCTTTACCATTTCTTTGCTGAGGAAGACATTATATTCCTGTTTGCTTCACATGAGGTTTCTCCTGTCACATTTGTCTCCTCCTTCTGCCTTTCATTACTTCTGCCTTTCGTTAGCAAAGGTGGCCCTAGACTCTGCAGCTTCTAGTCTGTGAAGCTCATTGCTTTGTTCCACAATGCAGGAATGACGTTGAGTTTAGACAAGTTCTTTTCAGTTCATTAACTGTCAGTCATGTTTCCTTCGGGCTGCTTGAGTCTGTACAGCTGCACCTAGAGGTGCCGGTGAGCCACAGGGCTGAGGGAGAACATTTCCACCCAGTTGTCCAAGTGAAAGAAAAGTGAAAGTTGGGGTTTATCATGGAGAAGCAGGTTGTGAACATAATTTATTAACATCTATGTGCATTTAGATAAACTATTTGTATCTGGGAATTGGTGATTTGGTATTTTATAAATTTTATGACAAAAACTTTTCCTTGGGAAACATTTACAAATTTTTAAAAACAGTAATAGTACACTTACAGCTATTTTTATTGAGTGCATGCTATTATGTACCAGGGGCTGTCTTAAGCACCGTATATACTGTTATTTAATTTTCATAGAGACCTCAGAGTTAAGGTTACTTATCTAGAAAATAAACATAGTAAGGTCTAATGTTCAAGGTCTTACTATGTTCATTCTCCAGATGAGTAAATAGAGACTCAGAGAATTCAGTAAATTTCCCAAAGTCTCCTGGCAAGGAGGTGGTAGGACTGGTCTTTGAATTCAAGTCTTTATAATTCGGTAGCCCACATTTTTTTACTCTTGTGCAACCTCACCACGTTCATAATTATGAGTAAGCAAGTCTACCTAGAACCAAATAAGACTGCTCGATTTTGTTTTATTCGCTTTAGATTTGGTTGCTCCTCCCTCCCCCAGCAGTTGGAGGACTTCAATATGCCTCCCTAACAGCAGCAACTCGTTGTTCCCTCCCCTATACTAGCTACCCTCCCACTGCCCTCTTGAGGGCTGGCTGCTCTTTATCAAGAACGCTCTGTCCAAAGTAAATGTCAAGGCAGCAGCATTCCAGTCATTGGCAAGGAATCTAGCATGGTTAGGTAGGAAGGAACATAATAGAGAGAAAGAATAGATTCCTCCACCCTCAACCTCCTTTCCCTACTTCCGATCCTGCAAAAATGCTGCCCTTCTTCCTAGAAAGTTTTGGGGGTGGGGAAAGGAGAGTGTATGTGTCCATCCTCTCACAAGTCTTCTCAGGACTCATAGGGCCCAGGTTGCTCAGTGTCTCACGTCACCACCACAGTGGTCTTTGCAGACAAGCCAGGAGGGAATTGGGTCAGACCTGTACTGTTCTCTGGATCCTGGACTTCAAATTCATCAGTTCTATAGTGCAAGGAAAGAATGTATTGTACCATGATCTCCATTTCCAGAGAAAAGTCCTGGATGGAGATTTTTTTCTTCCATATTTTGCAATTTTGACCTGAGTCACATCTGAGGCCTGCAGACCAGAATAGTCACAGTTGTACTCTGCACTTGTAGCTAGAGAACAGTAGCCAGTCAGAAGAAAATATCAATGTTCTGCCAACTTCTGTTGTTTGTGAAATTTTGCCAGAAGCAAAACAGGATCAAAAATAATAAACAGACCTCCTCCCTTGCTGCATGACTGCTATTTACATAAAGAGATTGATGAACTGACTGTGCTTGTGTGAGTACTCAGGACAGGGAATTTTTAAGGAAAAAAGGTGAATTTTGGGTCCTTGGTTGCATGTGATTTGAGGGTTTCTCAAATATATTGGTTTCCAAAGAGATAACCCATAGAATAAATAATGCTATTCAAGACAAGCAGCCTATACCATGGCTAAAACAACCTGACACACGACTTACATGCAGCAGCCAGCTTTCACAGTGAAAATGAATCTGAAAACAAAGAACAAGGTGAGTCTTAAGTAGAATAGTTTGGTTTCCAGGAGAAAGGAAAGTTGAGCTGTATGACAAAGCTTAGGAAACTAGAAGGCAGGGAACCCTGAGTTGTTCGACACTATTATCCTGACCCAGTGACCATGGATACTTTTATTCAAATGCCGGATGGCTCAGTTTCTCTGTCTACCAAGTGAGAATAACATTAGCTCCTGCTATTCAGCAGTACTATCAAGGAAAAAAGAATGTGAAGTCAATTCAAATGGAAGATGTGGTACCCCAAACGGGCATAGCTAAGGTATGTTAGAGCACCTGATGGGGACCACTGGATTGTCCTGAACACAGGAGCCACATGAGCAGTTCCCGGCTCTTCAGGCTTCAGGTGGACACACACCATCATCCCATTTGCTTTTTTTTTCCTGGAATAATAACTTATATCCTTCTTAAAAGACATAGAAATAATGTGATACTCCGTGGTTTTGCTTTGTTTCTAATTGGTTCCCAAATGGACAAAGTCGACTCATTTTTAGCGTCATTTTATTTTTTCTTTTCATATATCTGCTGTGCTAATGCTGGACCTATAGAAATAATTAGGGTCATTTCAAATTCCTGTTTTTGCTCTTATGTTTCTTCTCTTCTGAGGTGTCAAGGATTTTACTTTGTTTTTCTACTCAGTTAATAAATGTTGTTTCTTTATGAATAATTTCCCATAATCACGATCAGAATAAAACTTTTTAAAGTGAAATATATTGTTTGGGAAGTCAAAGTGGCATTAATCATATATTTTCAGAGGTAAGAATTTTTGATATAAATTGAACTTTCTGCTTAAGGTTGATATTCTGAGTGGGTGACTGCTCCTTAAGGCAGGAGAGCATGGTGTGGCCATCGAGCCAGGGCCCACAGGGCTTACTGTCATCACAGCGGATTGTCTGAGTCCAAAGGGACTCAGGAAGTTGATATCACGCTGATGACATTATCTGATGGAGTAAAGATGTGTCCCAGCATTCCTGCAGGCTTGCTCTGCACCGTCTGGTCTGGCAAGTCTTAGGAAAAGAAAGTAAGTAAAAGGTGAAAGGATCACACACTTTATAAACATATCCTTTTAAAATGTTTGGGTTTTGTTTTTTGCTGATATCAGTTTTGTTTTTTGTTTTAAATGTTTCCGTGTGCTGCTGCTAGTGAATTCCAAGAGGAAGGGCAATTGCTAAGGTGAGACCTGTGTGGAAATTCTTGGAAATTGCCAAACACTCTACATAGTTGGTTATTATTTGGAAAGACTGGTGTCTTGAATGAAGTAGAATTTAACAAGGAAACATAAATGAAGAGGAAAGGAGCTTGTTTAATGAGGCACATTCTAGCACATGGAATGGCTCCCCAAACCTCCTATTATTGAAGCCACAGACTTGATTAACTTCTTTGTTGCACATGTGGGTGAGCCTAGCTTCTCTCCACCCCCACACAGATATGGGATACTCTGAATTTCCCTGCAGCTTTTGCTTAACAGAACACATTCCTTGTTTATGGCTGGTTCTGCTCAATGACCAGTCATCTAAATAAATAACCTTGTTTTGTGATTCACGTTAATAATTTGACAGAAGAGTTATAAACTTCAGAGCCTTGATTTATCAGAGAAAGAATCTTTAAGACATTTTTTCTGTGGCTTTGGGAAACTACATTTTCTGAAACTTATATTTTATAAATGCAACATACATCACTTGAAAGCATAGACTTTGGCATTCTCGGGATCTGTGTTCAAATCCTAGTTCCAGCACCTGTGTGATCTTGAGCAAATTTCATAACCTCTGTAAAACCATTGCCTGGAGTTATTGTGGAATAAAGTGCTATTGCAAATATGAAGTTCCTAACATAGAACCAAACACTCAGGGCTAGAGTACAGTTACTTTAAAAAGGAAACAAAAAGGACACCATAAATAACTTAGCCAATACTATGGATTAACTGCTTGTGAGGAAGGTAAGAAAAATACCAGGTTTGGATAATTACATAAAGTGGAAGCTAGAGAAGAACTTCAAACACTGTAGATCTGAAATCAGAATGTCTGAAGTTTCCCCAGAGGAGAGAAAAGTATGACAAGGACAGCTTGGAAACAATGCAATTTATACAAGGACTTGCCTAATCAAATGAAATGTACCTGTGAAAGCAAATAGCTGTCAAACTTTGCATATAAAAGAAAATTTTTAGTCCTTAACACTAATGAAACCAGCCCAAAAAGTCCAGTTTATGAACATTAACTCGGGCATGAAGTTGATGGAAGCATATCTAACTCTTCATCTTTCAAGTCTAACTTCCCCAAATGAAGCACTGAAATTCTATAAAACATTTGCCTTTGCAGTGCAGTCAATTGGGAACTAATGACACTTCCTCCTAACTACTCTCATCAGATGTGGTAAGATAAGCCCAGAGGAAGCCCATTATCCTACCTCACCAGCCTCTCAAGTTTGCAGCCTGCTCTAAAGCCCAGAAGCAAAGAGGCAGCACAAGTAGCAGGACAAGATATCTTCAAAGCCTAGAATCCCCTTGGCTTCTTTTCAGAGACCTTTTAAGTCTGTTTTTACTAAGTTTTGCTAAACTCAAAACATTGGATCTTGACTTTGTTGTAACCCACTCAGCTAGCTAAGAGAAAATAAAGTACATTCATTGTCTTTCCATTTTACATGGAAGAACGTAGTCATTCACTGTCTCACAAAGTCACTTCTGATTACCTGCTCTTTGCTAGAAGCTGTAAGGTCCACAGGACATAACAACCCTTTGAAATGAAGTCCATTCCACAGTTGAATGGGTAGACTTTAAGTAGGTGCCACCAAATGTTACAGATGGGATGGAAAGCCCTCCCTGCAGGGCAAGTGGAGGAAACAGTGGGAGGGAAGGGTCTAGTTCCAGCTTTAACTAGGGTTGTTGTTAGTTTGGTTTTGGATGCCCCACTGCTTCAGTTTCCATGCCTTCAGCAGAATACATCCATGTCTGGTATTACTGGGGGGTGATTTTTTTCTAGCTCTCTAAGAACCCTGAGGTTAAAACTTCATCAATCTTTGTCCCCTCATGTTTGCCATGCATCTTCCTTAGAATCTGGACTCCAGTAGTCCTTGCACGTGAAACTTTTTCCCTCTGGTGAAAAATGCATTGCTACTCTTCTCTGTCCTTGAAAACTCATGAAAAGCCCATCATTTACAGAGAGCTCATCTCTATGCTAGCACTGCTACACTAAAATTTGTGTTCCCTCTGGAAAGATTAGGATGGTGGTGTTTTGCATTAAATCAGTGTTAGTAAGATAGCAATAACTAACACAAATATTTAAGATAGGCCATGTTTTAGAAACAAATATTCCTTTTCTGCACCAGCTATATTAGTGGAGAATTTAACCTAGTCAATATTTCAACAAATAACTATTCAAAGTCACTTGTGAATAAGAACTTTGCTGGTATTGCATATGATGCAAAATTATATAAAACCTGATCATTGCCCTGAAGGAGATTACAAGTGAGTGAGTAATCTGTCGTTAATATCAATAATTCAAGAGAAGTTTAGTGACTAAAAGGCCATCAACACAGGCAGAATGCATCACCAGCAGTGTTGTAAGGTAAGGAAAAAATGATTACTGGGTGTGAGCGGTGGACCCTGACTACGTTTCCACTGGGCAAAAATCAGTGAATTATGCTGAATAGGCCAAAAGAATGAATGAAAAGTATGTTTTGAGTAATTAAGAATGTGCCCCAAATCTGGTAAAATGCGGGTGGGAGTTATAGAAAGTGTAGCTATTACAGATGAAAAAGAAGTTTGAGGCCAGATTGCACCGAGTTTGAAGTTTATTTGGGTTTTTTGAGCAGAAACACAATACGGTAAACATAGCTATTTCAAAATCACACACAAATAACACACAAACTTGTGTTTGGAGTGGTCAGACAATGTAGAGAGAAATAGTCATTGAGCATGTATCTTGCTTAGGCCCTGCTTCCCATGATAAAGAGTTATCTCATTTAATCTTTACAATTATAAGTATCATCGATGCACCCATTTTAAAGATTTAAGAAGTTGAGGCTTAACGAGGTTAAAGTAACTTGTTCAAATTAAACACACATAGCAGAGCCAAGAACTAAACCAGGACTTTCTGATACCAAGTCAGTTCTTCCACAACTCAAGGTGTTGCCTTATACTTGTTATAGTGACTAGCCCCCCAAAATATCATGAGAAATAAGGATTTTAACTGTGGCAATAAAGGAAAGATTAATGCAGACTTTAGCTTCATAACTTTTCAGAATGGCAAAATATATGCTTTATAAAGTTTTAATGTTTCCAGCTACTAATTTATCTTTTCATGTCTGTCCCCTTCTCACTATGATAAGTATCTATTAATTTGAATTTATTGCTGTACCTCCTACTAGATATTTTCATTCTACTTGAAGACATTTATCCAGTGATTTGTGTTATCACTAATTCTTACTCAGTAAAGTCTGGGTCACCTTACAACAGACGTTTCACTGGATAGTAATTAAATTACCCGATGGAACAGAACACACTTTCCTTCTGCTTTAGACATGATCCCTTTAAAAATAAATTGCTGAAGAATAAATATAATCAAAAACCAAATAAGAAATGAATTTAATAAGTGTGATAGGGAGAGTTGAATTTTAAACACTTAGACATTACAAATTAGCTTGGATGGTTTCATACTACAAAAACAAACAAACAAACAAATCTTCGAATATAATGTGCCCAGGTACACAATAATTTAGTACTGATTATAGAAGTTTGAATAAACTGAAACACTAATTAAATTAGGTCCGTTGGCTGAGATAGTTTGAAAGCACATGATTCATTTGTGTAGCTACCCTATAAACAAATGTCCCATGGGATACCTGTTCTTGTTGTTTATACTAAATTCTTAAGCAGCCAGTCATTATTTTATGAAGAAAGAGAATTTCAAATGTGAACTACTCCAGAAGTAATTTAAAGATGTTTAAATATTTTATGAAGTATGAAATCACACATATTTGCTTCAGGCAGGCATCCCACTGGTATTGAATAAAAAAAAAATACTCATACAGTATTTTTATAAGAGCTATTAATATAAAGTTTTACTTCTCTGCCGGTTAAATCCCACTTAAATGAGATGACTAAAGAGGCTGCAGGGAACAGAGTTTGTGTGCTGCGAGGAGAAGAAGTCATGTCTGAGAGTTGGCTTCCTCTGATAATGCACAAATTACTGAATTATCCACTGTGCTGTTAGCATCCCTGCACGCATGCTGCTATTTTCTCAACACATGCTAGTGTCTTGACTCCTATTTAGAGAGCAACTTTTCACCATTTCCCTTTAGTTCAGTCCACTTTTATCTTTCTTCATAGAGATGGTTATCTGTAACAGATAAGATGGGCAAAAAGTTATATTAAGTCAGGCAAAGTTTTTCTTCCTGGCAGATCACTGTCACATGTATTCCCATGACTTCTCCCAACAGCAAAAACTCCAGCTCACTGTTCAACCTCTGGTCAATGCTAGGCTATTCTCTAGGGCAGTTTGCTTTTCACCCAGTAACCAACTCCTGAAGGTACACGACTTCCCAGGGGAGTGTTCTTCTTTAAAGAGTCATAATTGATGTTCTCATCTGATATTTATGTTTAAATCCAGCACTCCCTTTATTGCTGAGCAAGCTGCTCTCCACTAGGGTGGAATGAGAAAGCATAGCCTCTGTAATGCCTATGTGTCAAGAAGGCCTCTAGATACTGCTGGTGAAATGTGTGGCATCAAGCTCCTCCCCATTGCCAGTGGCAGACCCATTCTCTGATTGTTTCTAATATCTCCTCCAAATGAGATAATCCTATAAGACCCAAATTCCCAGTGAAGGTCCTCTTTGAACAGCAGTAGTTGAACTTCATGGAGGGGAGTTCAGTTACCGTTGCTATGTAAACACTCCACACCAAACTAAGTGACATTAAACAACCATTATTATGCTCATGGATTCTGTGTGTCAAAAATTTGGAAAAGATGACTTGGAGATGGCTTATCTCTGTCCCATGATAACTGTTTAAGGCAAAGAGACATTGACCCACCACTGGATGGGAGGAAAGCCAAAGAATTCTTGGACATATTTCATAACAACCGCAAGATACATTTGACACACTTGATAGTTCTGGGATTCTGCCATTGTTGCTGGCATGTGGCTAGCTCTTGATTGCTTCAACTGGAAGCAGCTCTGCAGTTGGTATCATTATGCTGTGTGGTTTTGCCCCCAGTGGGAAGATAATAACTCAGTGACATTCCCATGTAAGCTACATTGCAGCAATTCTTTGGTTGTGGTTTTATGAATATTATAGGCATTATTCTGCACCTTATTTATGTACAAAGGAGGATATGTTTCCACCCTTACTCTTTGCCCATGATTAGAACAGAATCACCAGTCCAAGATTAAAACAAAATACAGCATCTTCAAAACTTGGGACTGGATAAGAGTCTCTAAGTGAGGCCAAATGGTTCTCAATTTTATCCCAGACCCTGTTTTCCAAAGATGAAAACTCTTGAGTTCTCCCATTTTACACACAGCTCCTTCTTTTTCTGTTACCCTAAATGCTGAGAGAAAAACATTATAGTTTCTGGCTACTGTCTTTTTGAGATATTGGAGAAGATAGGTTTCCTTTGCAGTAGTTCTCCAGCTGGGGCGATTTTACTCTCTAGGACAGTTGACAATATCTAGAAGTATTTTTTGATGATCACAACTAGGGAGTAGATGCTACTAACCTGTAATAGGTAGAGGCCAGGGATATGCTAACCATTCTACAATGCACAGGATAGCCCCCACACCAAAGACTTATATGGTCCCAAATGTCAAAAATGCCACTGTTGGGATATCTTGCTCCACGAGGAGATTTTACAATCTCCCCTTAGAAAATGAGGAAACAGGGGCAGAAAGGAACTATGTGACTTGCTTACTATCCCATATCGAGCAAGTGATGATGGAGCCACAATTTAGTCAACTGGCTGAAGGTCTTATCAGCCTCATGTTCTTATCTCCTTTCGTACTTCAGCCAGTCCTGCCAGCTGCCTACAGAGGGAGAGAACCTGGACAGGGGAGCAGTTTTTCTCACATTTCTCATGTCCTGGGCAGTTTGCAGTCCACCATAGTCACCATGGTGGACATCGTACTCCCACTATTTCTTTACCCTTCAAAATATGGGGGCCTCGCTCACAAGTCACTTTTAATACTCCAGGTTAATTCGTGAGCGGGAAGTGGGCACCAACCTCTCTTATTAAGACTTACAAAAAGCATCTGAAAACTGGAACATAGGGTATGTTGGTGGGGGGAGTTCTGGGGTCTGGGTGTGTTGTGGGAGGGCAGTAAGATCTTATCTTACAATGAGAAGCAAACAGCTAATTACTCATAATTTTGGAGATAATTGTTTTCTCATCCTGCAAACATGCCAAGCAGGAAATTAATCTAAACCCCAGAAAGTTTGGATCATCTGCAGATTGTCAAGAAAGAAACACTCATTATCCCCTTACAGCCCCCATCACATCTAACAGGCAAGCTGGAAGCTGCAGCTGCAGCTGGGCACTGCCACCATCATGCAAGGCCCCTGCATGCTGGTGACTGGAGTGAACAGCACAGAGTATCTGGCACAGGCAGCCCCAGGCAGACAGGGTGCGCTCCCTGTAGACACCTGATTAATTCCACTCGATGCATAGTGTCTGACTGTGAGTTATCCTTTCTGATAGACCCATTCATCACTTTCATTTCATGCCAGTATAAGAGCTGGTCTTATTCTGCCTTGGACAAATGAGTCTGCAGGTAATAGTTGATAATGAAAATGTCAGGCAAATGTTATCTCCAGTGAAAGACTTGGTCATCTCTGCTCAGTCCTTTTTGCTTCCCAGTTCGAGCCAGTCTTTCTTCATTTGCAAATGGGAGGAAACTACAATCCAGATTATTCACTTAGCTAAAGTATCTTCCACTCCTGTCTTCTCACTGTTCATGGGTTCAAGTTCAAGAGGGAAAGCCTTCTCGGGGTGAGCAACAGAACAAAAGGAAAGGCCTGCCCTGCCTTCCGAACTCAAGCAGCCCACATACAGTGTTTTAACTGTTCTGGAAAGAATGAAGCATTCATGAGCCATTCCATTTTCAAGAAAAAAATTTCCTGTGACATTTTAATCCCCTTTTGTGCTGGAGCTTTTTTAGAGTTTTCTCCTGCCAGTCATCTCGAATGTTTTGTATCTTTCTCTTTTAGCTGAATTGCATATTATGAGCCATGACCCACAATAAAAAATAACGCCACTGTTATTGAATGAAAGTCTCCTTCTTTGGGTTATTCTGGGCTATGGGTCAGCATATAAATGCTGACATCTGAAAGTCCAAAGACATTCTCTGGTTGAGACTTGTGCTGGGAGAACAAAAATGAGCTGTGAGATGAAAATGACCACCTGGGATCTCCAATTTGGTTTATGTTTCTGTGAAATATAATCTATAAATGATATGACTGGGTGAAAGAACATTTTTTTCTAGTTGAAATCTGGTTTATTTCTGAGATTTCTGGTCTGCTCATGGAATTTTCATAAATACTCTGTATCTAAATCAGGGTTTTTCAACCTCAGCACAACTGACGTTTTGGGGCCAGATCCTTCCTTTTTGTGGCAGCTGTGCTGTGCATTGTAGGATGTTAAGTGAAATATTTAGATACCAGCAGTGTTCCCCCCACAATTTGAGATCCAAAACTTGGAAGAGTTTGAAGTATCTTAAGATGTTACTAAGTGTCCCTAGTGGGGCACTGTCACCCTGATTGAGAAGCACTGATCTAGATAAAAGAATACCTAGTTACAAGTGAATTCACTCTTTGTCCATTCCCTTTACATGTATCTTTTGCATGCTTGCTGTGTGTGTGCTAGAATCTTCTTTGGAGACATAAATTGAGAGCTGACAAGATTACAGTTATAAGAACTTGCAAGGCAGACAGACTTGAACTTCAGTGATGATAATCAAGGACTCTAATAAAAGTATGAAGGAGTTGGGTTTGGAGTTCAGAGGAAGAAGTCTTTTTAACTCTGTTCCAAGTTGTCAGACTTCCCTGAAAATTCTTGATTCTCCATTTATAAGTACTTATATTTTCAGGGAGGGGGGAATCCTACTTACCAAGACATTATACCAGAGAGACTCAAAACTAAATCTGTGAATTATTTTATAACTGTATTTAGTAAGATAAATTTAGTCTATCAAATACTGATAGAAAACCCCCTACTAACTGGAAATGCATTAATATACAAAACATACACTTGAAAACATCTGAGTGAGTTGATTGGATGTTGGTGGTTCCAGGGCTAAGTGAGCTGGTACCATAGACAGCATACACATTTGGTCTCAGGAAGGTGACTGTCATGCTGTGATGTCAGTTTCCAACCTTTGTTCTGCAGTAATACACAAAAGTGGATATTTACACTTCTTTGGGCCTCACATTTGGTGACTTTTCCCTAAAAACATGAAGGACAGTAAAGTGGAACCAGAGTAAACTTGTCCCAGCTACGAAAGCAGCATTGCAAATGTTACCCACCTGGGAGCTGCAGACAGGAAAACAGCGCCCGGCACTGTCGAAATACTCTTTTCTCCTTCATTATAAACCAGTATGAAAGATGTTCTTATAGCAATGATCTTGGAGGTATAAAAATTAATATTTGAAATCAGCTGTATATCTAACTGTGAGAGGCAGTAAGGTTTAGTCACTAGAATAAAACTCTGTCTGGAGAGGTAGAAAGATCTGGAATAAAACCAGGTTCCTCCAGGGCTTGCTGTTTGACATTAGACAAATTACGTAAACCCACTGGCTTCTCAGGTTCTTTGAAGAAACTGGAGTGACAACACTCCCCTCAAAGGATTGCTATGAGATTTACAGGTGATGTTCAGAAACTGTCCAATGTAAATGCGTGGCAAATGGGCTGGTGGCAGTATTGTTAGTAACACAGTTCTTGCCACATACCTCATGATGGTGTGCATGTGACCCTACGGTTGAAAACTGTTGTTTTAAAGATAGAAAGGAATGAAACCAGGAAGTTTTTATAAGTCTGCAGAGCAGCTGTGTTACTTAAAAACCAAAGATCAAAAATAGTTGACTTTGGCTCTCGTGCTAAGGAGCTGAGGGAGGTTCTTCAGCAGAGTAAAGCCAGCCTCGATGAGGTTAGGGAAGCTGATTCAAGAGCTGATGCATTTAAGATGAATGGTGGTGTTACAGAGGACGATTAGGAGGGCTGTCAGAGTTTAGGAAAGGCCTACTTAGGGGGAGAGATAAATCAACCCTCTAAGTTTGTTTTCTGTTCAGATATAATTTCGAATATCAGTAATGACTTTAAAATTCAACAGTCATACCACTTTTTTAATAGTTTGGGCCTGCCCCAGCTATTAACAGATTCTTAAGACTTTATCAAATTGTGCCCTGATCCTTTTCAGTGCTCTCTTTGTCTGACAACTATGTAGATTTGAACAAGGGTAACAATGGATGAGCCAAGGGAATACATGAGGTCTTGGGAACTGACACCAAACAGAATGTGAAGTTTAAGAAGGGAGGTTTTTTTTTTTAAAAAAAAAAAAACAAAAAAACTTTTTTTAAAAAAGATTCATTTATTTATTTATACAAGAATCGGGGTACAGGCCAGATGCATGGGAGGGCGAGAGGATTCACCAGAGACAGAGCGGGGAACAGCACAGGCAGACTGACTGAAATACACTGCTGAGGGGAGCAGTGGGCGAGATAGGAGAGGTCTGCGGTGCTATGTGGGACCCTCGCCAGCCACGGTGCTGCAGAGGCTGCAGACAGCTTCACAGTGCGGCACTCAACCACCTGCGCCACCAGGGAGGCCCAAGAGGGGAGATCTTGATAGATCTGTTTTGAAAAGGTCTGTTTCTTTTCTTTAAATATTCTTGACTGAATGTCCTGCTTATCAATATGTTTCTCTATTCATTTTTCATTTCTACCAAATCTCAGAAGGTGAGTTTGTCAGTTCCTATGAAAATGAGGACAATATAAATTTTATCAGTTTGTTCCTCAGAAGATAATTCCTCTTATTCATTCCTCCACTTATTCATTTAATGTTTATTAGGCACCTTTTAGAAACTGGGCAAAACAAGACATGGGCACTGCCCCCCAGCAGCTTCACTCTCTAAATAATATCAAGTGTAAGAGAGATAATGACAGTTCAGGAGAACATCCAGGGTGGGTATAAATGTAGGATGTAGTGGGGGCCAAGAAGTACACACTAAATGCTTAGGGGAAGTTTCCAGGACAGAGAAATGGACAGATTGACTTCTGAAGAAGACACCCAAGCAAAGGTAGAAAACAAAGATGCTTATTGTAGAAAAATTTCATGTGCTAGACCGTTGCAGTGTAAGAAAACATAATCTGTTGTTGGAAAAGCAAATTAAGGATAAATTTTGTTTCCTTATGGCAGCAGAGCCTGTCTAGGGCACTGTGGCTCCGTGATCTCTGCACTTGATAATTCCCAGTCTCCAGGGTTCTTCTCCTAAATCAGTTTGACTGTGAAAGTATGTGTGGTCCGTATTGGTCCTTGTGTAGAAAATCTACACATAAAATTAAATTTAAAATGTTTCATTGAAAGCAGCAGGAATGGTTCTCAGAAATGTTCTATTGCTCTGCATTTAGAAACAGCCTGAGGTGTTTTATAATCCATCTCTGCGCCTTCCAGCTAGAGAGAGTTTAACAATGCATATTTACAACCTTCACCCATGTTCCCTTTTTCCTTCCTAATCTTTAGAATGGAAGATGGCATAGACTTATGTCATAATTTGTTCCTGTACTCCTGGTCATTAAACTGTCTCTAAGTTTAATCGAAATCCAGCTTCTCTTGAAACTTGATCTCTTTGTTTTTTCCTCAATTGAAAGCACAGATTGCTCCTTAGCACCTCTATTTTTTAGGAAGATAGTTATGGAAGCATTTACTCCAGTGACATCATATGGGTGGGCTATTGCTTGCTTCAACTTTGCCAAATAAAGGATGAACTCAGTTCTTCTTGGCAACTAGAACCATTGGTGCTAGTAGAGCCAGAGGAAGCTGCGTTGAGTGAATTTTGTTAGGACAGAAATTTGCAGACGAGGGACTATCACTCACCAGTTTAACCCAAGAAGTTGATAAAGGGAAGCTGTCCATTTCAAACAACCCAGAGCCTTATCACATGCATATAAAGCAAAATGACTAAATGAAGCAGCTGGAAGATTATAGGGAGTTTTAATTATCTTTTAATAGCCAAAGGGCTCTTGCCAACACATGCCGATAATCTGTCAGCTGTTATGTGCCATACAATCTCCATTTATGAGTCTCAGCTGTTACAAATTGGAAAATATATTTACAGTGATGATCTTTTCTTGTTAAATGCAAATTCCCAGAGATATTCAAACTGAAATTTGGCCTCACTGCCTTGTTTCTGTTGCCCTCTTGTGTAAAACTGAAAAGGCTGGCAAAATCTGATCATAATAACCAATCTCTTTCTTGTTAATAATTTATGACTCTCATTATGAGTATAAAATCCCAATCCATACAAAGTAAGGGTAAAATCATTTCAATATATATTTCTATATATTGCCTACAAATCATTTGTTAATGGTAATTCACATTTTTCAAATCAGCCTGTTGCTTTCTTCCTCTCTTTTGGTTTATCTATTATCGGTGTTGTCTGAACTCTCCAAGGTGGCTGCTATGACGTCACGTAGAGCCCCTCTCTATCCTCAGTGCTTAGCCGGCTCTTGACTGCAGTCCATGGTAGACTGCACATGAGGGCCATTGAGTTACCAATCTCTACCAGCTTACTGAAATTCTTCTCGCTTTGACTTCATTGAATTTTATTTCTCTGTTTCTCTTAACTGTTTTTCTAAATGTCTTTGCTACCAAACTCTTTACCTTTCTCCCAGATCTATTTTCCCCAAGATTTTGGTTTCCATTTATGGCTTTTATTATTGATATCCAAGGACAAATTCCCAAATCTTCAACTGCAGGTCAGACCTTACAGCTCCCTATAACTTCTTAATGAACAGCTCTAATTGTGCACTCATTGTTACTTCTAATCAACAAATTTAATAACTATATAACAATATATAAATTTTCTGTCTGGATCCTTTTCCTGTTTTGTTACTTCTAATCAACAAATTTAATAACTATATAACAATATATAAATTTTCTGTCTGGATCCTTTTCCTGTTTTGGTTAGAGCTTCACCTGTTTTTTCATCTCCTTGATAAAATGGCTTAGAGTCATTTTTTAACTTTTCTAATTTTATCTCTGTAGTCAGTTTCTAAAGACTAGAACTTTTTCTTTAAAATATCTTTGGGATTGACATAAGGATTGGGTTATTTTCACTGCAAACATTGTGGCTCAAACTCAGAAACTTTTCTATTTACTTTTAACTTAAAAACTTTAATATACCAACAAATTATACGTTACTGAAGGCCTTATCAGTCCTACTCACAACACACAGGTGGGATTGGTAGCAATAAGTCATGTTTCTTCCCTCACATTTGTTAGTGTGCTTGCTGCCATCGAGCTTGATTACAAAGGGGTTTTGCAATCATTTTGAACCGCTTCTGGCTTGATAAATGCAAAAGCAGTAACAGTTCAAAGTTCTAATAAAAAAAAGACCTATGATTACCATGGAAACAGAATAGAAGGTTTTTTTAATTTTAATTGAAAACGTGTCACATATGGACTTGGAATAAATAGCTTGATAGTTTTTAACTGTCTGAGTGTGATTAGGTTCAGAAGGAATGTGGATAAACCATGCAATAGGTGAAGAGTGCAGAACCCATGTGATTGGCAAAAATCTGCCAGAAAGGAAGAGGCTGTTGACAAAATGGAAACACTGTTGAATGCATGCCTGGAGGAGCACCCCCGAGCTCTCCCACACCCACACCCCTATGCCAGGGGCCAGCAAGAGCGTTTCCCAAAAGGCTGAACAAGCAGAGGCATTGATGGAATGCTCATTTGTCTGGGATAGTTTTTAAGGCCCCATACCTATTCAAACCTACACACCAGAGTGGTCACTGCTCAGGAATGGAAAGAGGCCCAAGGCAACAGTTCAGGACTTGGCACTCCGTGAAACTAAGTTTGAAATTTAATTTTTTTCATCAATCCTTTATGTTGTTGTTGAGTGTATGATCAGTTCATTTAGTATTTTGGTGGGTCTGGTTGACTAGCATAGTTGGAAAGTGGTCAGATGAAGTTAGTCATCTTATATGTGTATATTTATATTTTTAAATTTATATTTAATATGAAAATTGTTCTGACTATAATAATATACTCTCTTTTTGGGATTATGAAAGTTCTTATACTGCCTATAGGCTTTTGATAGGAATGTCAGTTTGGGATAACATAAACGGAAGGACCAGTATTAGTGTTTTCACTACAAATCAGGATGGCTAGAACCAAATCACCTCTTCCCTCTTAGTTATGAGTAAGCAATGTTTATACACAACAAACCAACCCTTCCCTCCTGTGGAAGAAGTGTGGCAGAGGAAAAATAATGGAGATCTTTTTGTATACACCCATTGCTTGTTGGTGGTGAAGAGGCAGCCACTGGCTCACTCTGGTACAGTCTGATTTTTTCTTTTTCTTTTTTTTTTTTTAAGATTTATTTATTTTATTTATACAAGCACTGGGTATAGTCAGAAGCGGGGAGGGTGAGAGAATTCACCAGAGCCAGAGTGGGGAGCAGAACAGGCAGATTGATGAAATACACTGATGAGGGGAGCAGCAGGCACGGCAGGAGAGGTCTGTGCACCATGTGGGACCCTCGCCGGCCAGCCAGGGATCAAACCAGTGCTGCAGAGGCCGCAGGCAGCTTTGCAGCCCAGCGCTCAACCGCTGCGCCACCGGGGAGACCCGCAGTCTGATTTTTTCTTTCTCTACTTTCAGTAGAAGTGATCTTAGCGATGAGAAGAAAAGATTTGTCTTGTGGAACAAATGGCCAGCAAGACTCAGTACTCCATGAATACCTTCCTACCTCTTCACCCCCCTGTATAGACTTGGGAAGAGAGAACAGAGTGAGCATGTCAGCAGTAGGAATTGCAAGCCTGGAAGGAAGAAATGTCCCTATTGGGAGTGGTTCTCCTTAAGGATTGGGGCATCTGATAAATCTTGGATAAAACCTAGATTTGCCCTTAGCTCAGATAATAATGGTACAAGTTTTGCTCACCATCCTAGATATGAGCACTACTCTATCCCTTATCATAATACTAGAGTCTTTCCAGATGTGGATTGTATAGGTATTAGCTCACACATCTATGTGAAGTTTTCAGTTTCCATTTCTGTCTGAGGTTTCCCGCTCAAATAGTAGGGGACACCAAAGAAGGGATTGAGAAGTCCAGGGTGACACTAAATAAATCAGCCATGACTGCACAGCGTAGAGATAATCTGTCTTATACCATCCATAAAGGCACCCACAGTGTCACACCTACTGCTGAAGGAAGATCCTTCAGCACTGTCTGAACAGAACTTACTGTCCTGATATCACCTTCTCATACCCACTCTGTGTGGGTGTCCAGAGTATCACATTATGAGTTATCCTCTTTACGCTGGCTTGATCTTGTACTGTGCCTCCAACATCAGTCTGCTTTTCATCCTACCACCTTCTTAACCTAGGATTCTACCTGCTAAGGACCAACCAGCCTCTGCCTGGGACTCAGGACTTTCCGAGGACATAGGGCTTTCAGTGCCAAAATTGGTACAGTTCTCAGGCAAACCAGTCTGGCTGGTCACCCTATGTGCAACAGAGATCATCTCATTAGTGCAACAGAGATCATCTCATTCAGTGGTTGCACTTATACACTTTGCAGACCCTTGCCAGTTAGCAGCCTGCCTGGAAAGGATGCCCAGCTCCCCCAGGGGCTATGGTAGACTGTTGAAAATTACCCCTTTATGTTTTGTACATTTTTATCGAACTTATTTCCACTTGAGGAAGGTCTTTATTTTTATCCTCTCAGTCTAGTTAAAATCCAAACATTATCTTTAGATTCTTACTGTTTGGAAAGTTTAATTCCAAAGTTTAATGATGACATGCTTACAAATCAAAGCTACACCTGATGTAAATCAATAGAATTTACCCTCTCTGCTGGGGAGGGTCACAGCTGGATCTGGGGTCGTAGGAGCAAACAAGTCCAAGTGTCAGCAGAGCTGACTGAGAAGACCACCCTGACCTCACCCTTCACAAGAGCATCCCCTTGCCCACAGCACTGTGGTGATAACCACACATCAAGCTCAGAGTTGCAGTAAGTTCTGTGACCCTTGTTGTGGGTGCTCACTTAGTGCTCAACCTGCATTCTATATGCTCTTTGGTATAATTCTGCTTTTCCTGGATGAAGCAGTTAGGCCCAATTAACTCATGCTGTTGGAAAGTGGCTTAACATTTTTTAAAAAAATGTTCTTTTTGTGTCAAGATCTGTCCTTTATTGCAAGAAGTTGAAAAAGAGATCAAGAATAGTGAGCATACAACCATGACTGAAAGTGGAATATGATGCCTGTATTTCTACCACAATCTAAGTCTTTTAGGAAGTACAGGTTTTCCACCATCATCTTTGTCAGACCCCAAAGACCTTTCTTTCTGCAGGACTGTGACGGTTCACTGGCAGAGAACACAGTATACTGCAGGTGGGGCAGTGGGATTCTTTTTGGGTTCTTGGAAATTGCATATGACATTGTGATTTAGATGCTGCCGAAACCTTGCTAATGGCGATCTTATGTGTCACTAAAGTCATCTGAAAAGGCCAGATTATCTGTGTAGCAAGTGGAGTGAGCACAGGTGGTGGGTCACTGATATTCTCTGACCACAGACTCTGGTGCTCTCATGCAAGGGAGACACATTTCTATCCTTTCCAAACCTAACCGGGCCACATACTAGAAGGACTAAAAATGCTGGTGACTTGCACACAATCCATTTTAATTGGAAAAGTACTTTCAGATGAAAATTTCTGTAAATTATTTGATGCAGAAAAGTTTTATAAATATCTAAACAAATGTTCTTCTTCTGGATGAGATCTTTAATCACTTCATTTTGAATAATTCCCTATAATTCAAGTGAGACACTTACATACCTGCTAGTTCAATACTATTTATAGTGACACAATTGATTTTCTTCTGGTGGCTTCAACACTGTAGTAGAGAACGTGTGTGCAGAGGTCTTGGATGTTGAGATTTCTAGAGTTAGAACTAACTATTCAAAGCTGAAACTGGCTGTTAGTATATTTAAAATATGCGGAAGGGAGAGAGCAACACACAGCCAGTAGAGTGAAAACCTTCTTAGTCACAAAGTGTGGTTAAAAACAAATGACAGAGGACTGCTGTGCAGCTATTTCAATGTTTTGAACGGAATGTCTAGCACTCTGTTATCGCTGCTTCTGAGGTGGCCTCTTGAGCCCTCAGGCCATCCCAGCCGACCTCACCCATGTTCCCATCACTTCCATGTCAAAAATAGGCATTATATGGGGTGTGGCAACCAAGAAAGGATTAAAGGCAGGGAATTCCAAATAAACAGCACCTTCTGAGACACAGAAATGACTGAAAATCTTGGATAAATTATATATTTAACCAGAATAAACTGAACTGAAGATGATGATTTTTTTCCTTTTTTTTTTTTTAGTCCTTTTTTTTAGAGGGCCATTTATTATATGGGAAATAATGAATATAGTTATGATATGAACACTGTAATTTATTTAATATGTAACTATTTTCATGTCTGTAGCCTTTCGAAATGAATAAAACTTACTGTCTTGATCGTTTGGTTTTATCAGAAATCTGAAGCAAGCAGTAGAGTTTTGCTAGTTTTGGCTATTTTAAAAAAAGAATGGGAGTTAACTCTTGACATTGTGTTCAGGGTTATATGTTATTTGTTTCTTTTAAGTCGCAGCTTAAATTAACAAACTAAATAGAGTGCTAAATCCAAGACGCACAGAAAATAAGTTTTCAAAACATACATGTAGTGTTAAAAAGTATTCTATTATAGCTTAGCCTCAAGGGAAGAAAAAGTCCAACAGATAGATAAGTCTTTACTTTAACAGCCAATTAGACCTTTCAACGAAAGGGAAAACTTGAAAATGTAAACTGTGGGTCCAATTACTAAGCGTCTACCTATTACGTGTTGCTGACATAATGATGTCTTAGACACTTCCTCTTTGAAAATACAAAAATAAATGACACAGAGACCAAAAGTTCTGCAAATTAGTGGCTACTCAGGCTTTATAACTACACTGAATGCACATGGTTTCCTCATGACAACCACAGCTGGGGTGAATGAATCATCCTAACCTGGCAAACTTAGTAGATCTTCCATTTTAATGAGCTGATTCATTTGCAAGGAGAGGCAAGGCAATAAGGACAACGCTCAGATACTCCAGTGGCCTGAGAGCCCTTAACCACAGAATCCTGTGGTCTGATCATTCTGGCAACCCTAATAGCGTGGCAAAGCAAACCCCATCAGTCTGTCATCCTGTGGTGGGTCCCACCTCCTGGACACTGATATTTGCACTTAAATTCTCACATCAATCCCATAATATTTTACAAATAAAAATCTGAGACTCAGAGAAGTTAAATAACTTCTTAGATTCCAAACTATGTGTCTTGCTGTTTCCTGAAATTTTGTCCTTCCTTGATCCTTTCTTTGTCTCTGTCTTTCTTTCCTTTCCTCCCCTTTGCTTTCTTTCCCAGAGTTGTCCCCATTTTCTCCTTCCTTTTATTCCTTTATTTATTCAAAACATATTAAGCTTCTACTATATTCCAGGTCCTTTCCTGGATGCCAGAACTCTGCAATGACCAAGACAAACATGGGCATTGCCCTCAAGTAGCCAATAGTCTAGAAAACAAGAACAAAAGTGTGTTCAACTTGAAACTAAGAGCTGTTTGGGGGCAGGGAACAGATATTAAATGGCACATGTTAAATGGGTGGTAGCTTCCTGGGGAGGATAGTTAGTATATAAGTTGGTGGACTAATAATTTTGAAAAATTTCAAGAGAATGGAACAATGGACCAAAACCCTTGGTTGAAATTAAACTGGAATAAATATAAATAGAGCATCAGGAAACTATGACTGCATAGGATTTCAGTAAAGTTTGAAACCCCAGGAATATAAAGTAGTGGTTCTGTCTGTTGTCTATCTATCTGCTTACTATCTGTTTTTATTGAAACAAAATAATGGTATTAGGCCATATCTGTATCAGCATAGATTCCAAATCAAAGGTGCCAATTATGTCACATTCATAACTCTCTACAGATGTTTTCTTTTCGGGGAACAGCTCTGACTATTAGATAGCATATAGGGAATTTTTAGCTTTGTATAGATGAACTAATGAGATATGATTAGTATCCAATAGTAGTCTAACAACGTCTGTTATTCAAGTGTTTTTTACATAATTTGCCAGAAAATATTTTTACATTTTTAGCCTAATTGAGGAGACAAAATGGGGATGTGCAAAGTTACTATAAAATAATAAAATAATGGAGAATTAGTTTATGATGGCATCAGGAAGAAACAAAAAGAAGACAATGTGAGGGAGCAAAAAAGCATCAGAATTAAACATAACATAGAGGTGTGAATATCAACTCTGCTTATGTTAATTGTGACAGAGATAATTTACCTAACATCTCTGATTTTTAATGTCCTCATTTCCAAAACGTTGCTACAGACATCTGCATTGCAAGATTGTTGCAGCAATTAAAACTAATGCTGATAAAATGCCCACCAAAGTTCCTGGCACATTGTAAGTAACTAAGGAAATCCTGAGGGGAAAAAATATCATTGAAAGAAAATAGAGGGAAGTCAAGGAAGAATCTTGGAAGAAATATTTGTTGAAATTCATCCTTAACAAATCATGGGTGTGGATCGACTTCCTTTTTTTTTAATTTTTATTTATTTACGCAAACAAGAACTGGGGTGCAGGCCAGAGGTAGGGGGCGCGTGAGAAGATTCACCAGAGACAGAGTAGGGAGCAGAACATGCAGAGCTACTGAAATACACTGCCGAGGAGTGCAGCGGGCGAGACAAGAGAGGACTGCTACGCCATGTGGGTTAGCTCCCTGGCCGGGGATCAAACTTTGGCTGCAATGGCTGCCCATAGATTCATAGTGCCAAGACTTAACCCCTTGCACCACCAGAGAGGCCCTGGATTGACTTACTTTTAAGGAACCCAATACAGGTAGAAAAAAAAAATGGCAAAATGAAAATACAAAGTCAAGAATTTGTATAGTTACTGCTATGATTTCTCTTTGGTCAACATGGCCTAACCCCAACCCTAACCCTAACCTGTGGCCCATTATCATTACTAGGTGTGTGTTAATTTCTCTGCCCCTAAATCCTCCCAACATTTGAGGAATGGTGCTATCTTGTTATCAACTTTTCTCCTAGCTTTAATTTATAGGATTAGCAATCATTTTAATGTCTTATGGAAAGTCAAATGCTTTTCATCAGAATTTACATGTAACAGATTTCCTAGTGATAGCTTTCTTTAAAATGTAGTTCAATCCCTGTCTCACCTGCTGCTCCCCTCAGCAATGTATTTCATTCTACCTGCTCTGTTCCCCACTCTCTCTCTGGTGAATCCTCTCACCCCCCAAACCTCTGGCCTGTACCCCAGTTCTTGTGTGCATAAACAAATCTTAAAAAAAAAAAAAAAAGAAAATACTGCCTCATTTATTAATGAAGAGCAGCTTACTTAAAATTTGATTTTTTTTAAAATTCCATTGAAGTACATGCTTAATATATTTTTTTTAAGATTTATTTATTTATACAAGCACTGGGTACAGTCAGAAGCATGGGAGGGTGAGAGAATTCACCAGAGCCAGAGTGGGGAACAGAACAGGCAGACTGATGAAATACACTGCTGAGGGGAGCAGCAGGCATGGCAAGAGAGGTCTGCGCGACATGTGGGACCCTCACCGGATGACCAGGAACGAACCGGCGCTGCAGAGGCTGCGGGCAGCTTCGCAGCCCAGTGCTCAACCGCTGCGCCATTGGGGAGGCCCTAAAATTTGTTCTTTTAAAGAGAAAAGAATATTTCCTAAGATGAAAACCAAAGACTAGGGAATATCAAGCTCATTCAATAAATGCAACTAATAAATACAGTAGTAAATACACCTAGTAATGTAAAATATTGTGCAATTCAGGTGCGTTGAGTTAATAAGGAAGATCATATCTGTGAGAAAGAAATGGAGTGACTAAAGAAATGGAGATAGAAAGGCAGAAAGAACAAATTATGGGACAAGAAATGAGAAGAAACAGTGTTATAGAGCAAGGGTGTAACTTGGAAACCACGCTGGGCGCCAAACTGTTGTAGAGCAACCCCGATACAAAACGGGGTGCCTGACTGTGGGTCCTCACTCACGCGCTTAAAAGGACTTATCAATGCTCTACTGCAGGCACTCGCGAAAGGTTAATAAAGGTTTATTTACAAGGGAAGGGCAAATGAGGAAATGTACAGCTCTGGGAGAAAAGTGGGAGACAAAGTTTTATTTATTTTTTTTAGAGGCATGTTTTATTTACTTATTTATTTGTTTGTTTTGTTTGTACAAGCACTGGGTACAGTCAGAAGCACGGGAGGGTGAGAGAATTCACCAGAGCCAGAGCGGGGAGCAGAGCAGGCAGAAGGACCAAAGTACACTGCTGAGGGAAGCAGCGGGCGGCAGGAGAGATCTGTGCGCCATGTGGGACCCTCCTCCGGTGGCCGGGGAGCAGCCGGGGATCGAACCGGCGCCACAGAGGCCGCGGGCAGCTTCGCAACCCAGCCCTCAACCGCTGCGCCACCGGGGAGGCCCGGGAGACAAAGTTTTAAATGAGTCCTACCCGATCCACCGATCTGGAATCCCAAATGGCGCTCTGAGAGCTGGCTGCAAGCCAGGAGCCGTGAAGCCAGGAGGCGAGCGACAGCCAGCCAGCCCAAGGCCCATGTGTTTGGTTTTTATACCCAATCTGGCTGCTTAACTCCACCCTTAAATCCCAGCCACCTTCCTTTTGGTGGTGATGGGATTTGTCTTTCCCAATGAGTCCACAAAGCCTGTATGGGATTAGCTCAGGACATTATTTTTCCCTAACAATAGGAGAGGGATGGAGGAAAAGGTGGAGAAGAAACAAGGAAAGAGACACACAATAAACAGCGGACAAGAAGAGATATGGAGAAAGAAGGAGAAGTGAAAAGAGAAATGAGGAAAGGCCTTAGAGAAAACAAGGAAGCGACCTAGAGGAATGGGTGGGACCAAAGAGAAGTAAGGGTCATTAGAATTCCTGCCAGAGGCACTGCTTCCCCATCCCCACCTCCATGTCCCAGTAGGAGGGAATTCTAGCTCTAAATACCAATGTCAGAGAGGATTGTTGTTTGATGCCAAAGTACACAAATCTTTAGCATGCTCTCACTTGCCCAGGATTGTCTTAGAGTCCAGTTTTAAATGTCACCTTAAAATTTCTTTGTCATTAAAAATGCATTAAATTAGGGCCTTCCCCGTGGCGCAGTGGTTAAGCGCTGGGCTGTGAAGCTGCCCGCAGCCTCTGCAGCACTGGTTCGATCCCTCCGCCACTGGGCGAGGGTCCCACATGGCCTGCAGACCTCTCCTGTTGCCTGCTTCTCCCCTCAGCATTGTACTTCGGTCCTTCTGCCTGTTCTGTTCCCTGCTCTGGCTCTGGTGAATTTTCTCATCCTCCTACGCTTCTGACTGTACTCAGTGCTTGTATAAATAAATAAATAAATCTTTTTAAAAAAATGCATTAAATTATATTCCCTTTTTCCCTCTTTCACCCTCCTCTTCGTTCTCTTGATAACCCTGACCCATTCAAATCACAGGACCACAGTAGAAATTAAGTTTAAAGGCTATACGTCCATTTATTGAATATTAATTTTTTAGCCTAATTGAACCATGATGTGCAGTAATATAAGACCTACTAGAAAAGAAAATAAATTGTTTGAATGAAAAGTCCTCTGAATCAATGGCCCCCAACCTTGTTGGCACATTAGAATCACCTGGAGAGCAACTAAAACCTAGGGTGTCTGGACCCGTTGTTTGAGATGGTCTGAGGTGGGATGGCCTAGAGGTAGTGTACACTGTTACTACTTTTAAAGCCCCTCTGGTGATGTGATGGCAGCCAGTGTTGAGAATCGTGCCTTGGGGAAATGGCAACAGAGTGTGAATTGTGGTTAAAGCTCTCACTAGTACAGGTTTAGATCACTGACCTATATGACTGGATCATATGGTTTCACAATTTGCTTTCATCTCTGTATCATAGAACCTTTGAGGCCTTAGAAAATGGATATAAAAAGACAAGTTCCAAAAAAATGAGAGGGGAGCTGATCATTTGGAACAATTGCCATGCAAATGGTGTTGGGGAGACCTGTGTTGACTTCATAGAAACTTATCCACCCTCTGAGCACAGTGGTCATCACACTGCCCTACTGCCCATTAACTTAAGCACTGACCCCTTGCTCTGAACTTCCAGATATTCTAATTATCTGCTTCCTGGCACCCTGGCTCAAGTCAAACTCAACAACAATGCACTTTGTCTTCTAGGCCTTTGTGTGGCCATTCTTTTAATTGGACAAATTTATAACTCTTCCTAATCACAGTTCCATCTTTCCATCCTTGTCTATTTAAATCGTATCCATCCTTCAAGACCCTCCACAAAGCAATCTTAATTTTTTGTATAGAGACAATCCTTCTTGTCTGAAATCTCAAGCATGTTGTTTTGTTCGAGTTCATTCTTTCTCTCTCTCCTCCTTTATATTTGTGTTATGGTCATGAATATTTTATTTGTCTTATAAGCTGAAGAAGGCTGAGAACAATTTTATAGAGCCTTCATTGTGCCTACCTAGCTCAGTGCCCTGCATTAAAAGTGCTCAACAAAAAAATTATCCAGTAGAACCTAATGAAATCAAAAAAAGTGTTGGTTAATGTAAATGTGTCTGAGATATAAACTAAAATTTTACACAAGTACATTTATTCAAAGAAGTTGATAGTTTGAGGAGATGCCTTACTGCTCCTATACATAGGGCTAGACAGACACAGCCATAGAAGCTGAGTATCCAAAGTTAAGGAGGCATCTAGTTGCATGTTTCTGGATGCATTAGGTGCTTGCAAAGTGAATGAATCAGTCATTTTTTATCCAACATTACAATAATGATTGTTGCACATCTCTCTCTTGTGCAACAAGACAGCAGCTTAAGTCACTTTCCCTTGGTTCACTGATGCTCATGTCTTAAACTGTAACCTAGTAATTTATTATCTTTTGTTTCAGAAGAAAGACAAAGCATTTATGTGTATGAATACAGTGAAATTGTAGTTCTAACCACTTCCCACCTCCCCCCACATACACACAAGGGAATTATAAATTTTAAGAAATTGCCAAACTTGAGCTTCTTCTTTGTGTTGTTCTTCTGGATAATGACTTGCCCCTCCCCATTCCTGCACCTTCCAAATATCCCTGCTTGTTTAGAGAATAAAATGTAATTATCCATAGGGCATATTTTTCTTCTGCTGTATACAGTAACCACAAGTGTGCGTTTAAAACTAGAATCTGGTCTCTTATGTTTACCAGTTAATTTAATCAGTTCTTTAAACTACTTTAGAAAAAGGAATGCATGAGAGAAATCTATTTTAAAAACAAAACTGTAACTGTGCAGCTTTCTTTTCATGTGGAGACAACGAATCTTTCCTATAAGAGGAGAGAATGACAGTTCCACTTATCTTGGCTGCTCAGAAATTAGATCAGTGACATATTTTCTGTTGAAGAAGAAACCTTATCTCAGCGGCTGAATTTCAGAATCAATCATCTGGATTTCAGTCCTGCCCTCTCTTACAAAATAAGGAGCGTTATATAATCTGTATGTTTCAATTAGGTTGTGATAAAAAATGTGTAGCTCAAAGGCATTAGTTTATTACTGGTATCTAGCCATGTTTTCTTTGCTAAATGACATTCTGAAAACCTCCATTCTGAACATTATCACCTTAGGATACCCACAGAGCATGGCCCTGAATGATTCAATTACAACTGAAAGTCATTATGTTCTGGGAACATGAGACTCTAGATGGAAATCTGCAGTCTTATGCATTCACAGAATATTTTTTTCTTTCATAAATATCCTTGGAAAAACATAAATGCAGATGCGGATTGCATTCTGTCTGTCTTTTCACTGTTCTCTTTATTCTGTCTGGTCTGCTTTTATGAAATAAAATATCATGTCTTAGGGTGAATCATATTCAGTTTACCAAGTGAGTGTATAAGTGAGTTGATTCAAATGAGGAACATGTCCCCATAGAACTAATAGTAAAGAATGCTGACTTTCTCACAGAACTACAATAACCTATTTAATTCACAGTGAAACTCAACTTTACAGTATTAATAGTTCACAACAATTACTAGAGAAAGGAAGTTAATATTTCAAATGACTTAAAATGTCTGGAACTGCCTCTGACTTGTGGCAAGTTCTTTCTTCAGCTAATGGTAAGAAGAGTTTTTCTCCCTCTCATCAGAGATGGATTGATGTGGTATATTTGAGTGTAAGAATGTATCCATCATCTATCATAATGTAACAAACTACTCCAAAATGAATGACTGGAAACAGTCACTTATGGGGTCACAAGTCTACACATTCAGCAGGGCTCAGTGGCAGATTCTTCTGCTTGTCTCTCCTGCATTAGTAGTCATGTGTCAACAGTCCCCTGGCCGGCTGGTACAATCTGGTGATTGTTTTGGTAGCCAGATAGGCTCCTCTCTCCATGTGACCTCTCACTGTCATGGTTCTTGTCTCAGAGTTCCAAGAAGGTGAGCACAGTGTTTAAAGACCTTTTCAACTCTAGACTCATAAGTTGCAGTATTACAAAATCAACTCTCTCTTGTTGGCCAAAGCAATTTACATGGCCAAGCCCAGATTCAAAGGCTTTTTTGGTTTTGCTTTTTTTTTTTTTTAAGGTAACACTGATTTACAACACTGTATATGTTTTAGAGGTGTAGCGCCACTTTTTGATGAGAGGAGCAGCCAGGTCAAGTTGCAAAAGGGCATGCTGGGATGGGAGGAATTAGTGCAGCCATCTTTATAAGAGACTACTCTAAGAGCATTAGCGTGGAGCAGTGAGAAGATAAGGAGTAGTGAACAGGGTGAAAAGATGACTAATGACTTTGAAGTTTAGAGGACCGAGATTCGAAACCTACTTTACTGTTTCCTAGTAATGGGATCTTGGAAATATTAACCAATCTACCTATCTATGCTTAAAATTCCTCATCTTTTGAGAAATATGCTTCCCTCTCATGATGTTAAAATCAGAAATGATGCCCATAAGCTCAACTTACAAAGTGTCAGTAGCTGTCAGTAAGTGATTATATTAATTCTTATATTCTTAAATTCTTATATTCCTTCTTCCCCTTCCAAAAGCAAGCAAAGTGGCACAGAATTTGGCTATCTCTACCTGGATGCTCTTCAGAAATCTCAAAATCAGCTTATTCCCCCAAAAACTCACTTTTATCATCCCTATTTACATCACCACCCAAAAATATATCATCACCCAAATAATTGCCCAGGCTACGGACCTGGGAGCTGTGAACTCCATTTGTCTCACCCCACATGTACCTGTTGGTTCCTGCCTCCCTCCCTTAGACATATTTTTGTCAGACACCTGAGGTATACCAGGCTTCATGCTAGGCCTGGGGTTGACAGGTGAATGAGGCCGATAATCCACCAGTACTTGTAATCCAGCAGTAATATGAAGATTCCCAAGTTCTATGAATGAAATAAGATGTGCGATAAAAAAAGGTTTCTGGAGAACCTGCCTTTGCTTATACTTCCTCTCCATAGCACCCTAGCTAAGTATGGGCTTGCTTCTGTTTTTTTTTTTTTTTTACCTAGCGAGTGTGGCCCAGCAACAAGTGTTCTCAAACTCATCCTCTACATTGGTGTTAGAGATATTTTTTAGGGAAAATAAAAGAAAACTTTATTCCTTGCTAAGAAAAAAACCTATGACCCACAAGATTAAAATCTCAAAGTGGCGTGAAAGGCACATCTCTCCTGGTCTTAATTTAACCATTCCCCCACCCAAGGACATTTCACCCTTACATCTCCTCTTGTAAGCATTACTCACTGTTGCATGAATCTGTGCCTTCACTTCAGAGTAAGCCTTGACTCTGAAATACATCTCTCCAATGCTTACCTCTCCCCCAATCAGACACACTAAATTTCTATTCCTTTTGTATTCAAAAATTTAGAGCATAGGTGCTGAAATTGTGTCTTTTGTATTTACTGTTGAATTTTTAAGACTTTGTGGTATGCTAGCTCTATGTATGCTTGAATAAAATAAGGGTATCTACTATTTAAAATAGATTCTTAGTGTATCCAAGCTGACAGTAATCTGAGGTCACACCACTAATCAGTGGAAGCAGCTAATCTCAAAACATATTTGTACTTTCTAGTGTTATGTTCATAAATTATATCGATCAGTTACTCAATGTAGTTGGCATAAGATATTTTCCTGAAAGACATAATTTGATCTTTTAGTGAAAATGCCATGGATGTTATTGAAACAGTTCTCTGAATCTGGTAAACTATCATTTTTATCACCGGACAGGCTATTTTATTTGATTCTGAGTGACAAAGACTCTTTTTCAACCCAGTTAGTTTATTTTAAAGATAAAACTCCTAAGAGGAGATAGTATGTCTCCCAGAATATTAGTAGAGATTATGACAGACTTATTCTTGGAAAATTTTGACAAGTTTGGTCAAATAGGTGCTGCAGGGAGAGGGGGAAATTATGGGGACATTAAAGTTTTTAACCAGGGAATCACACTGATGAGTGGTGTGATCCAAGAATGTTTATCTACACCAAGGTATAGGATTACCTGGAGAAATAAAATGCTGAAGTAGAAAAAAAAAAAGACCAAAAAAAGAGTCAGTGACAATTGTTCATGTAGGAGGTGAAGCTGCTCCAAAATATGTCAATGAGGGAAGCAGAAATGATAAATAAAATATCACAAAATGAGATGTGTTTACCTTCCAGAGGGCGGAGACCAAGGCTGACATGTGCAGTACTGACATAATGCCTTGTGGGCAGTGTAATTAAACTGGCCAATATTCAATATATAAATGTTTTATGGATTTATGAAATGATTGAAAGTGAAAGACAAGGAAAAACTAGAACAACAACACTTCATGAAATATTTTGTGGTTTTTTGTTTTTTTTTTTACCTAGTTAGCTAAGAATTGGTGGTTCCACTAAGAATATTGCACATGTCAAGAAGACAAATCTAACACCTGAGAAAATAATAAATTCAGTTTTAGTCGGGGTGAATTTGATAGTTAGGTGGTAGTTGAAAATCTGAGACTGGGATTTGGAAAGAAGACAAAGTTGAAGTGTCAGGAGAAGACCAGAGGGTGGAGAAGGGACCAAGATGCCACCAGCAAGTGGGAAAAGTTGAGTTCAGTGGTAAGGATGACATTGTGGAAGTCTGGTATAGGAAGAAAGAAGAAGTTAAAATGCAGATCTTTGGAAAAGGCCTATACATGAAAAGAGGGAAAAGGAAGAAAAGCTAGCAGAGAAAAGGAAATGTGCTTTAGAGTATATCCAAAGGAAGAAAGAATTTCAGTTGGGAGACAGTGGACAAAAAGTATGAAAATTTGAAGAGTAGTTGAAATGTTTAAATGTGAATGAATTTGTACTGACCTCAGAAGATGGTCATAAATTAATTTCTAAAAATGAACACATTCAGTGAGAAAATTGAAGAAATCTGTTGCATAGCACTGCGAGCCAGAGGCAGGAAGGGGCTGGTCTACTGTCCTTGAGGACTGGAGGTCTGGTGATCCTGAATCGGACTCACTTTCTACTCCTTCAAAGTCAATCGCTGAATCATTCAAGTATTAGAAGATTCAAATTAATAGATTCTCTTGCCCTATATCCTAATACACATACTTTTCTCACCAGCTTTCTTATCATGCTCAACATTCAACTGGCATATTGCTTAGGAAAAAAATGAGGCTCCCAAAGAAGATTGTTGCTGAAACCATCTGATTTAGTACTCAAAAGTTTGAAAATCTCTGTATATGTACAAAGGCTTAGTGGGATTAACTGGGATGAAATACTGAGATCTGCTACTCAACAAAGGAGATTTTACTCAAAATCTCTAACACTCAAACAGTCATGTTGTTTTTACCACACCCAGTGGTCTTTTACCTTACTCTTTTGCACAGAAATACTAACAGTGTGTATGAGATGTATCTGCTTGGTGTTAATACAGAGGAGAATATAAATCAGATTTCTATCAAAGACCTTGGACTGTGCCTTGCTGGCTATTCTTACATGTTGTCTTCCGAAACAAATGATATGATACTTTATCAATGCTCTGAAACACTCAATAATACAATGGCTCAGTGGCCAGAAATCAAAAGATGTTGTGGGCTCTCCAGAATGCTACAGGATAAAGATAAACACAAATTATTCACAATACAGTAAATTTCTGTCATGTTAAAATTACAAAATAACGGGAACATGCACACACACACATATAACTAATTGGTTTAGCTTGGGGGTGTGGGTGTGTGTGTGTGTGTCCTATTTCTGTGCTTTTTCATTCAACCTGAGATGTTAATTTGCACACTGACATCCACATGCTTTAGCACAGTTGCCTTGGCGTTGAGGGCATGCATTGATGTGGTGGTTCTCAAACTTTAACATGCATTAGAATCACCTGGAGGTCTGGTTAAAACACAGGTCAGTATATCCCACCCCCAGAGTTTCTGAAGCAGTAAGATTGGTGCTTATAGATTTGCATGTATACCAAGTTCTCCTGTCAGAAATTCCCAAACCTTCTTGGTTCATGATACTTTCAGTGTCTCAGTAATGTTTTCACTGGGCTCTTTGGTAGGGATAACAGACTTATTGGCAACCCTGTTCTTGGGTAGAAAGAAATACCTAACATTTCCATTTATTAAGTTCACCAGGTCCTCAAATAATGTTTTGTCCAAAGTGGTTTCATTATAACATTAGTCAAAGAAAAATATTTCCAGCTGGGACCACTATCTGTGGCGTTTGCTTGATCTCCCCACATCTGTGTGGGTTTTTTCCAGGGACTCCACTTTCCTCTTCCATCTCAAAGATATGCCTGGTGCCTGTTAGGTTCATTAATGTGTCTCAGTTGTGTCAATCTGAGTGTGTGTGTGTGAGTGTACTCTGTGTTGCAAGGGACATCCTGTCCAGTGCTCATTTACCAAGGCCCGGCACTGAAATAAACAGCTTTGAAAATGAATGAATACAAGTGATTGTTTAACATGAGAAGTATTTGGGGTCTTTCATTAGAAGTTTGGTGATGTGTCTGTAATTGGAATTATGGAATTATGCCCAATTATTACAATTATGTAATTGGAATTAGTTAAGGAGACTTAACTTTCATTTTTATCAATTAGTTTATGGTAAATTATTTTCATTATAAATTGTTTCACTTACAGCTCAAGTTTCCAGGAACCTATTAACAAAATTAAGGATTTAATCTAGTTACATCCAAACAACTTAAAAAGTATTATGTCCTAACAACTTACTAGTAATACCCTTAAGTTGAAAGAAAATAATATTTCTACTTCATTATTAATAACCACAATTACTTAACAATGGAATATGTGCACTGGTTGAACTACATAGTTTCTCAAACATTAGAATCAGATTGAATAGCACCACCCTTATTTTCTAGTTCACATTGATTTTCAGTATGGCACAACTGCTTTTTAACACAGTAACTGTTAAAGAGCCAGCTTCACACAGTTGCTAAGCTATGGAAAGGACTGTGGTTGAGAAGAACTCATGTTGAAACTGCCTACTCTCTTGAACTAGTAATTTGCTTGGTGTCTGACAGATGTCCACTCTTGGTGTGGGTTCCTTGAAATTGAAAAAATTTTGTGGTAACCATGTGAGTTTGCCCCCAGGGTGCCTCAGGCACATTTTGGGAACTAGGTCTCAAATGTTGTTCCTCTGCTGGTTTGAGGAGCATGTTTTAAGAAGTTTGGTACTAATATCTCAAGGAGATCAGAGGGCAGGCATTTTCAGAGCTTTTTGTCATGTTCTTTGACAATGAATAGTATTTTTAAAATGTTGGAAAACAAGAAATGCTGAAAAATATATACAGATTTATCATTCATGATTTTTTATTTCTGTAGCAGAAGAATTAGGGAAGGAATCAGATACGGAGAACCCTTCCCCCTTTGCACCCACCCCACCACATCCCCCTTCTGGTAACCTTAGTCATAGTCCAATGTGCTCTTCCCCCTCCTCTTTTTACCCCTCTCCTTCTCCCTCTTCCCCTCCTAGATGCCTCAGATCTGTGCTCAGCTTTCAATTTTTATCTTCATCTGACCTTTTGTTTGATTTCTCTATATTCCACATATAAGTGAAGCCATCTGGTATTTCTCTTTCTCCTTCTAACTTATTTCACCTACAACAGTCCCTTCCAGCTCCGTCCATGTTGCCACAAATGGCATGGTTTATCTTTATTGATCTGCTGAGTAGTAGTCCATTGTGTATGTGTACCACATGTTGATATATGTGTTATGTGTGTGTATATATATATATATATTTATATACACATATATATATTATATATATATAATATATATATATATATTTATATACACATCTCTACTGGAGCTTTGGTGATAGGTATGGTAAAATAACATGCAATTGTAGAGGTGTAAACCTATACCCCTAAGACATATTCTGTGATGTAAATCAACTTTACCTCAATAAATATAACAACAACCAAAAAAACGATGCTACTATCTGCAAGTAGAATGTTTCTACTTAGTATCATTTGGTAGGTCATTTTGGGAGTGTGTAAATGCTGAAAATAACCTTCCTAATCATTCCAAATAGGAAATTCTATTTTCAGATAATAAGGAAACCTGTACCACAAAAAAGTTGTAAGCTTTGAACTTGAAGAACTTCCCAATGAATGTAGTTGTTATGGAAAATTTATAAGGCAATTTTTTTCTTCATAGCATATTTCAGTTATAACTGATTAAATGTAGTAATCCTAATGAACCTGGTAAAGATTTTTGTCCTAACTTTATACACAGGGAACTGATATATCAGTGGGATGATTTCCCTTAGGCCAAAGAGAGCTTAATTGTAAGAGGCAGAATGCTAAAATCACAGTATTTTATCTTTCCTTAAAAAACAGTTACAAGAAACTGAACTATCATTTAACTTCAGAGTCTCTCAAGCTTCACAGTTAATTTTCACAAAAATCTTATAAGGTCAATGAATTGCAAGTAACCATTTTACTAACTGGAAATCCATGGCAAGTTTCAAAGGTGTGCATGAGAAATAAGGTACTGCAGCTTGTGAGAGACCCCAGGGAAGGGAGGAGGGAAGACACGTGGTGAGTTTGCAGATACTGAGCTACTGAGTGAGGAAGGCTAGTGGTAGGTTACCTTTGACAATAATGGGTTTTTGTATCCCCAGAAACATTTTCTCAGAATAAAATTCAAATCCCATTGGGCCTCCCTGGTGGCACAAGGGGTTAAGCACCGCACTATGAAGCAATAGCAGCCTATGCAGCACGAGTTCGATCCCCGGCCAGCCAGGGAGCAACCCACATGCCCGCTGTTCCCCTCAGCAGTGTATTTCAGTCAGTCTGCCTGTTCTGTTCCCCACTCTGTCTCTGGTGAGTCCTCTCACCCCCTGCATCTCTGTACCTCAGCTCTTGTATGCATAAATAAATTAAAGAAATCTTCAAAAAAAAAATTTAAAGCCCATTGACAACAAAAGAATGGAAAAATCAACTGTTGGGAAGAAAAGCAAGTAATAGTCAATAGTCCGTGTGAAGGGTAAATGTTCAGCTTTTGTTTGACTGAATCACTAATCCAGACAAGAAGTTATGGAAAATCTATTCAGATACAACTAGCCTAGCAAATGTTCATATATATATATATATATATATATATATATATATGAACATTTATATATATATATGCATTTAAAGTCACATGATTGTATAAATATGGCTCCATGTGTCTAGCAGATCTTTGATGTCCCAAATCGTACTCAGTATACATGGTTCAGATTTCTGGAGTATGAACATAAGATTCTGGAGGAAAAGAGAGGAGACAAATGTTATAAAATGAATGATTGCTTCTTTATCTGCCCTGGAGCCATGAGACTTAATATACTAACCAGCAATCTAAATGATTCAACAGAGTACATTCACTAAAATGATACTGAATCATTAGCTTGTTAAACTCTTCAGATAAAACTCAGTCATCTCAGAGAAGTGCCACTGGACTTGGAGTAGGGGCTGTCTGCAATTTCATTCCCAACTTTGTTACTTCTGCCCACATGACCAAGGCCATTCTTTAAACTTTCAATTTCTTACATAGGTCTGTAGGAGATCAAAAGTGAAATAATAAATTCTGTACGTTTTTATTATTCTCCTTCAACTTAAGATGATACTCAGGTTCCATAACTCCCTAAATATACTCCTCCTCTGATTTCTTACTCATAATACAGTGCTCTCAAATGTATATGCCTACAGGCCAGTGAAGCACCTGAGTAGTCTCGCGGGTGCATTAAGGGAGTTCTAAGACTCTAAAGCTGTAGCACATATGTCCAGTTTAAAGGAAGTCACTTCACCACCACCTGTGTGCCAGGCCCTGAGCCTTGTCTCCTTGGTGACTAGTACAATGTGCTGGGGATAACATAGATGCCCAGGGAGAGGTTGAGGCCAGCTGTGCTGCCAGATTGTCTTCATGACCTTCCCTAGGCCTTTTTTTTTTTTTTTTTTTAGCATGAAAGGTTGCTGAGTAACTCTAACACCTAGCCAACCCACTCATTTCTGTTTCTAGTCCACTATTGTTGAAACAGCACCTCACTGTGTCTCTTTCTGGACATATGTTCTAATTCTAATTGTGCTCTAAGTTTGAATATCTATTTGAAGCATTTCATGGAACCCAAGACTTCCAGATTTAAAACTAAGATATAGATCACCCTATATATAGTCATTTTATATTCTGTCCCAATCTCTCCACCAGGAATTAAGAGTGATTTTTTTTCCTCTTCTTTATCCACACACAAGCACTCCTAGGTATTACGGTTCTTACACAAGAGTTTCTGTTTCTTTCATCAGCTTTTTAGCATTACAGTGAAGGCCTTGTCTCTTCCATAGTGTTTAGATGGTATTTTTTATTCCAGGAGTACTGCAGAGTACTTTGCTTGATCTGAAAATTAATCATTCAGATACAAAATGAGTAAAGGCTGACCCTGAACGTCATAATGGATTAAATAAACAGTGTTTTAGAAGAGACAGTATGATCCTCAGATGAATCAACACAAGGGTAACAGGAAATAGGCCGAGATTTCAGCAAAAGAGAATTCCATGTATCAAAAAACAACCTTTAACTGAAAGGACAATGGTGGGGCGGGCGGGGGGGAGAGGGGAGGAGTGGTTACGGTTTGTGAAAGGAGATTATGAAATGTCCATTCTCATATCCATTCAACATTGTCCCACTATCCATGCGTTTAAAATGAAGAATTTCTGAAATAAGGACTGGAAGAAGTAATATTAAAGGCAGTATACAGGCAGGCTGAATGAATGTAGGGCATTGGGACAGGATGAGTGTTCTCCATGTATCCACCAGAGGCGCCACACCTGTTTTTCCTTTTCACCAAGGTAAGATGTGTATGTACTGACTTATTCCTGTTCCTGTTGTGATTGTTTAGATTTAAAAGTCAGAAGTGTGATAGTAAAGCTAACTAGTAGCATTTGATGATATCACATTATAACCGAATACTTTACCTGCAAAGGAGTTATTTGGGGACACTAAGACTCAGTGAATTACCATTCGCCTTCGTCTTATCTGTGGAAAGATAGCTCCTTCTTCCACCATGTGGACTGACCATCTGCTCACAATAATTGCAAATTCATTACCAGGATTCATAAAGTCTCCCTATGTTCTTGCACGTCTTTGAAATGCCTCAGGCAACTGCTCTTCTCTCCAATGGAGCAGCCACAACAGCTGTGGGATTCACCAGGCTTGTCTGCTCCATTTCTGGCAGCAGGCAACAGCCGCCAACCCACTCTCCAAAAAAGCCTGCAAATTGTAAACCCATTAAGGCTTAACTCCTAGGGGACAACAAAGCGAACTGCCTTTGAATGTGAGCTCTGTGTGGGATCACAGAGGCCTCTGGCACCTGGGTTTGTCCTCAGGGCCAGGATGATCTGTAGGGAAAGTTACAAGCTGCTGAGGGAGTATTTTCACAGATTTTCTAAACAAAAGGTTCTTTCTTCAAACCCCATACAACTCTTTTCTGATTGCTAATTAACCAAACAGTGAAAAAATGGGTCATTTCTGTAAATAGAAGTAGTGGGGGGGGGGTGTTGGGGAGTGGTTGATGTGTGTTCCAATGTGTTTTTATTTATGTCTTTTGAAGAGGCAATGACATACAGCACTGTTTGGAGTTTGGCAAAATGGAAAGGGACTGTCCCAAGGCATCTCATCTTGCCTAGTAATTTTTCCTGTACACACGCAGACTTGCAGGTGTCTACACTTATTGAACCTGTTTTCCTGTTTTGCTTTGTCACCCACTCACCCCTGAAGCTGAGTTATTACAGTCCTCATTTTAGGGACTTTTTCGGTCTGGACCTCTCAATATTTGCGCCCTATCTCATCTGTTTTCCCTGTTTGCTTTCGTGGAGTCACTATTTAGGAAGCCCCTTCTCTCCCATCTGCCTTAGATTACTACTTTGTTTACTTTCCCAGCTGCTTTCCCACCCAAGAACCTTCCCTCTGTTAGTCGCTGCCTTTTGTATTTTGTATGCACTTGAAGACCTGAAAAGTCCCCTCTCCTCAGAAGCCCCTACAGGCTGCTGGCTATTTTTGCAAAGGCTGCTTCAGCACTTGGGTAGGCCTCCACCTTGTCAACACCTGTCAGAGCGCCAGGAGGCCTCTTGGAATTGTTGCTGAAGTCTTTAAAACTCTACATCTTTTAACTTTGCTTTTTCAGTTACAGTATCAGTAGTTTTATAAGTTTTGCAGTGCGGTATCTCAGAGTATTGATTTTGTTTATTTTACCCACAGTTATGGTGCTTATTGTAATGTTCCTTTCAAGTCTGTCTCTGCCTTACTGATGTTTGGTCAATTCTTAGTTGTGGTAATTCTGACCTTTTTGTTTGTGAGGCTGTGATGGGGGAAAAAAGCTCTCCACAGGCCTCTAGTGGACATGTGGTGGAACTGCAGAAATTTTGCATTCAAATATATAAAACTGGTGTGACCTTTAGGAATTAGGCAATCCCAAAATCATTCTTCATTGATTTTTAATTCACTGGTATAATAATGTGTTTGGAGGCAAGGGAATTAAGAACTCTGGGGAGATAGAACTCTTTCTTGACTTTAACAACAGTCAGCATTCTCAAATGAATCAACATGAGGCTACTAAGAAATATTGTCAACGATTGCATATTGTCAACTCAACCAAGTTTTTTTTTGATAAAACAGCCCATATACTTTATATTTTATAACAGCACATGAATTTCAGCTTCAAAGAGTAATTAAAAATAAACCATTCTCTTAACTTTTTATCAAAAATTTCATCAAGAATTTGAAATCCTGGGTCTCCCCTGGTGGCGCAGTGGTTGAGCGCTGGGTTGCGAAGCTGCCCGCAGGTTCTGCAGTGCCGGTTCGATCCCCGGCTGCTCCCCGGCCACCAGAGGAGGGTCCCACATGGCACACAGACCTCTCCTGCCGCCCGCTGCTCTCCTCAGCAGTGTACTTCGTCATTCTGCCTGCTCTGCTCCCAGCTCTGGCTCTGGTGAATTCTCTCGCCCTCCTGCGCTTCTGACTGTACCCAGTGCTTGTATAAATAAACAAAATAAATCTTTTTAAAAAAAAGTAAAAATTAATTAATTAATTAATTAAAAGATTTTGAAATCCTGCTCTTTAATAGATTAATAATTTAAATTTTCATGTTCATTTCCAATTCTTTTGAGTTGGAACAAATTTATGGAGAGGAATACCCAGAGGTGGCCCTAGTATCCTCCATAGACCAAAGTCCATCAGAGTTCTCTTCCAGTCTTCATTGGTTTTCCATAAACTCAATATCCATGTACCCTTCATGCCTTCCTGCTTTTTTTAAAAAAAGATTTATTTATTTATTTGTTTGTTTGTTTATTTATTTATTTATTTATTTATTTATATAAGCACTGGGTACAGTCAGAAACGTGGGAGGGTGAGAGAATTCACCAGAGCCAGAGCGGGGAGCAGAACAGGCAGACTGTCGAAGTATACTGCTGAGGGGAGCAGCGGGCGCAGCAGAAGAGGTCTGCGTGCCATGTGGGATCCTCGCCGGCTGGCCGGGGATTGAACTGGTGCTGCAGAGGCTGCAGGCAGCTTCACAACCCTATGCTCAACCGCTGCGCCACCCGGGAGGCCCTTTCCTGATTTACTTTATGTTCCCTTCACTTGAAATAACTCCTGCACCACTTCCCCATCTGGTGACATTCTTCATATCCTTACAAACCTAAGTCAAATTCTGTTTTTTATTTGTAACCATCCCCAACAGAGTTAAAAACTCTTCTACATTGTCCAGTTTTACAGATGAGTAACCTGAGGCACAGAGAAGCTAAGAGGCTTGCTCAATACACACCGCCAGGAATGATTGAGGCAGGGCTTGAATACACAGTTAGACTTCAGAGACCACATTTTATTTTCAAATGTACTTGTCCAATACAGCCAAAAATGCATTGCATATAAGCTTTTAAAATATAAGTAAGTTGTTTTTAGCTTTGTTGTAAGAGGCAAAATAAATGCACTATGCTTGAAGAACTAAGGTTAAGCTATGTATTAGCCTTGCAGTGTATGTTCTGAACTGTTGTCCTCAAATAACTGAAAACATCTTTCTCCAGACCAAAACTGCCAATAAATGCTGGGTAATCTAGGACAAGTTGGATGACTTCCACCAAAGTTTTTTTTTAGTTGACTATCAGATTCTAACTAAATTAATTTGTGGTCTGTTTCAGAAATGAAATTCCATTGTAACCCAAAGTAGAAAATGGATTCCTAGCCCCTCTTTCCCTTTGAAGGTTGTATTTACTAATCATCTAATTTATCAGTGCTTCACAGACCTGTGGTGAACATGAAATCAATTCAGTCTGAAGAAGTGTCAACCTGGGAACAAATAAGAATCGCAGCTGCTAGTCTCCCGGCCCTATTCCTTATGATAACCAATGATTCATTCTGTGACAGGATTCATTACCAAATGGCAATTCTGAATGCATAGCTGGTTCTTAAAAAGTTCAAATGACTGAGGGCCTCCCCGGTGGCGCAGCGGTTGAGCGCTGGGTTGCGAAGCTGCCCTCAGTCTCTGCCGCGCTGGTTCGATTCCCGGCTGCTCCCCGGCCTCCGGAGGAGGGTCCCGCATGGCGTGCAGACCTCTCCTGCTGCCCGCTGCTCCCCTCAGCAGTGTACCTCGGTCCTTCTGCCTGCTCTGCTCCCTGCTCTGGCTCTGGTGAATTCTCTCACCCTCCCGTGCTTCTGACTGTACCCAGTGCTTGTATAAATAAATAAATAAATCTTTTAAAAAAAAATTTCAAATGACTGAGAATTTTTAGGGCTTTGCCATTTTTATATTATATGGATAACACATATACGTATCTATTTCTTCTTCATCCCTAACATAGAGAACTGAAGAAAAAGAAAAGAAAAACCCTAGCAGAAATGAACATTAAATGTATTGTGGGGAAAGACAGCAGAGAGTACTTCTGGAAATGTTCTGTATCTGCTGTTATTATTATATATTGGCCTCATATATAAGTGCTTGTAAGGTTTATTTTAAGTCAACCGCAATTTGTCAGTAATATAATTTATAGCAGGAATTAATTCAAAAGAGCATGTTGAATACCTTCTAACATCAAACACATTCAAGATAATGCAATAAAGTAAAAAGATGATTTAAAACTCTGCTCTCAAGTGTTTGAAGTTTAGGGCCTCCCCTGGTGGCACAGCGGTTGAGCGCTGGGCTACGAAGCTGCCCACAGCCTCTGCAGTGCCAGTTCCATCCCCAGCCGCTGGCGAGGGTCCCACATGCTGTGACAGACCTCTCCTGCCATGCCCCTGCTCCCCTCAGCAGTGTATTTCGTCAGTCTGCCTGTTCTGTTCCCTGCTCTGGCTCTCGTGAATTCTCTCACCCTCCCGCACTTCTGATTGTAGCCAGTGCTTGTATAAATAAATAAATAAATCTTTAAAAAAAAAAAAAAAGTTCGAAGTTTAGTGGGAGCATATCTCCACTTGTAGATAAATAGTGGTGAGTCCTCTAGAAGTATGATCAAATAAAATACCATCAGAGGCAGGCCTAACTTCATGTATGTACAAACCTGCAGTTTCATGATAGGGCCCTGCACTTAGAAGGGCCTGGCAATTGTTTGAATGTTCTGTTGTCACTGCCTTGAGATCATTAATATTTGTTTCAAGTGGTAAAATCCTCATAGCATTTGCCATATTTAAGGTGCAGTTCAGAAATGTTAAGTATATTCACTTTGTTTAGCAACCATCATCCCTCTCCATCCCTCTTTCCATCTTACAAAACTTAAATAAAACTGTCCCCCCTCAACAGTAAGCCCCCTGCGACCCTCCTTCAACCCAGGGCAAGCACCATTCTACTTCTTGTCTCTCTGAATTGACTATTCTAGATACCTCATCTAAGTGGAATCATGCAGTATTTGTCCTTTTGTGATGGCTTATTTCACTTAGCATAATGTCTTCATACATATATATGTGTCAGGAGTTGGTTTCTTTTGAAGGCTGAATAAAATTCCTCTGTACATATATACCACAATGCATTTATCCATTCATCCATCATCCATCAATAGGTCCTTGGATTGCTTCCACCTTTGACTACTGTGATAATGTTTCCATGAATATAGGTGTACAGATATCTCTGAGATATGAAATTATTGAGAGTAAAATTATTAATAATTTTGAGCAAGGGACCACATTTTCATTTTTCCCTGGGATCCACAATTTACATGGCCAGTTTTGTATGGGGGAGCTGAATGAGAGTGTACTGAAGCTCTAAAGAGGCGTTGCACTGGCCAAGCAGAGGAGCAGAACAAGGGCACCATTCAGAGGGAGTAATATGAACCTGACCCAGAGGAATAAGGGTCCTGGCATACAGAAAATCGGTGGGACACACACCCAAGACAAAGGAATGGCTCTTTCAAGATCAGTTACCAGTCCTAATTAATCACAAAAAATTGACTGTATCTTTCAACATTAAAATGAAATTTTGACACACACTACAACAGGGATAAGCCTTGATGATGTCATACTAGATGAAATAAGCTAGACACAAAAGGAAAAATCCTGCATGATTCCACTTAACACAGATACCTAGAATAGTCAAACTCATAGAGATAGAAAGTAGAATGATGGCTGCCAGGGCTTGAGGGAAGAGAGAATGGGGAATGGTTGTTGAATGGGGACAGAATTTCTGTTTTGCAAAATGAAGAATTCCGGAGAGGGATGGTGACAAAGGTTGTGCAATAATGTGGATGTTTTTCTTGCACTGTTTGAATGTATTCCAATGCACTGAACTGTGCATTTGAAAATGACTAAAATGGTAAACTTTATGTTATGTATATTTTACCACCAATAATTTTATTTTTTTCACTTTTGTTTATATATTTTTACATGATTGTTCATTTTTGTACAATGTTTGATTTCTCCTCTCAGGTGTTCCCATAAAATACCACTACCAAGACACCTGTTAACTGTCACCATGGACTCTTGTGCTCTTCCCCACCATTTTGATCCCACTCCCACCTCCTCCCCTACTGAATGTCTCCAATTTATAGTTTGACTGCTAGTTTTGTCTTCTTTTTTTTCTGATCCCTTGTATAGTTTCCCTATGTTCCTCCAATAAGTGAAACCATCCAATATATTTCTTTTTCATTCTGACTTATTTCACTGAGCATAATCCCTTCAGCTCCAGCCATGTTGCTACAAATGGCATAAGTTTATCTTTTTTTATTGCCGAGTAGTATTCTTTGTGTATATATACTACATCTTTTTGATCCAGTCATCTGTTTTTGGACATTTAGGTTCTTTTTATATTTTAGCTATTGTAAATAGTGCTGCAATGAACATAGGAGTGCAGGTTTCTTTTCGAATTAATTTTTTTATGTCCTTTGGGTAGATTCCTAGGAGTAGAATTTCTGGGTCATGTGGTAGCTCCATTTTTAGTAATTTGAGGATCCTCCACACATTTTTCCATAGTCATTGGATCAGTTTGCATTCCCACCAGCAATGTAAAAGAGTTCCTTTTTCTCCATATCCTTGCCAGCAATGTTAGCTGTTTTTGTGTGTGTGTGTGTGTGTGGTTTTTTTTAATGTGGGCCATTCTTATTGGTCTAAGGTTATATGTCATTGTGGTTTTGATTTGCATTGCCATGATTTTAAGTGATGATGAGCATTTTTTTCATGTGCCTGTTGGCCAACTGCATTTTCTCTTTGGAGAAGTGTCTTTTCAGCTCTTCTGCTCACTTTTTGACTGGATTCTTTATTTTTGTTGAGTTATGTAAACTCTTTGTAGATTGTTGATATCAGTCCCTTACCAGTTTTGTGGAGTGCAAAGGTTTTTCTCCCAATCTGTGGGGTGTCTCTTTGTCTTGGTTATTGTCTCTTTCACAGTACAGAAGCTTTTTAGTTTGATGTAGTCCCAGCTGTTTATCTTTTCCTTCATTTTCTTTGCTTTAGGTGATGAGATTTGAAGATGTTTCTGAGATGTATATCATAAAGTGTTATGCCTATGTTTTCTTCTACATACTGTATGGTTTCAGGTCTAACATTCAGGTCTTTTATCCATTTTGAGGTGATCTTTGTGTATGGTGTGAAGTAGTAGTCTTGTTTAATTCTTTTGCATGTAGCAGTCCAGTTTTTGCAGCACCATTTATTGAAGAAACTGTTCTTTCTCCAGTGCATAGTCTTTGCTCGTTTGTCATAGATTAGTTGTCCATATACCACAACTAATTTTAAAAAGTTGACATGAGTGTTTTCATTTCAGTAGTCCATATGCTATCAAATGCTCCTCTAAGGCATAAATTCAATGAAGGGCATGGAACTTAGTATTTTAATGGATGTGACTCCATCTAACTCCTCCACTGATATTTGTGTAAATTTTCATCCGTTCTTGTGGTTTTTACAAAAACTTATACCATGTTTACTTCATAGAGTGCAAACTGTAAAAATGCTATTATCTTATCAGTTGTTAATTGTAGAAACGATTAATGACAATAATCTATTACAATCAGAACCTGGGTAGCTTTTAGTTATATGTATTCTAAACATATTGTATATTTAAATACATGAATTTTTATAAAGAATCATCTTCACCTTTATAACTAATACTAATGATCTACATCTAGCTAATATTCATTATCTAGAACCAACTACTACTTATTGACTAGTACCCAAAATAATAAAGACTTTTTCCCTCTGAATCTCAGGTGGATGTATTTCATGACCCTGAGGAAACTCATTTCATTCTTATTTTTAAAAGTTCACCAGTTTGCTCCATCAACTAGTTTTCATGTGTGCTCATCAATTGTATGAGTCATTTATTTGTTTGGTTTACATTTGAGTGCCTATTATGTACGATGCAGTGTCCCAGCCACTGAAGATATATGTGTGTACCAAACAGAAAAAAAAAAAAACCCTGATTCATGGAGCTTGCATTCAGAAAGAAATAGATGTTAAACCAAGTAAATGAACAAACTATGGAAGAAAGTGAAAGGTCCTTTGAAGAAAAAAACTAAAGCAGGGACAAGGGACCAATTGTAACTTTTGCTACAGGAAGCAGTCCCGCTGCCCATCTGTATTTCAGTCTGGAATCCTGCAGCTGTCTGTTTTCACACTGAATTCCTCTGCTTTCCAGCTCTGCAGTTACACTCTTGAACTATGATGTATCACTTAGTAGCCATCTCCCTCCCTTACATCTTAGAAAGATATTTTAAAGTTCCTTTTAATTATTCTAACATTCAGTCCCTACCACCTTACCTAGTACTGTTTACAGTAGGCATGGTAAATACTTTCATGATTTTTTTTAATTGGGGTAGGAACAGGCTCTGTATGTTTCCAATGACCTTATTTTCAGAGTCATCTAAGTTCTTGGTTTCTCTATAGATTGTTTTTTTTTTGTTGTTTGTTTGTTTTTTGTTTTTGTTTTGTTTTTTAAGAAATCATCTTACAAGTGTTCTCAGGTTGTTTTGCTACCCATGGCTATTCAGCACAACCAAGCATAGAATTATGTCACCTAATATGCATTTATCACAAAATATCCTTCTCTATCTTTTTTTTTTTTTTAAAGATTTATTTATTTATTTATACAAGCACTGGGTACAGTCAGAAATGCGGGAGGGTGAGAGAATTCACCAGAGCCAGAGAGAGGAGCAGAGCAGGCAGAAGGACCGAAGTACACTGCTAAGGGGAGCAGAGGGTGGCAGGAGAGGTCTGCGTGCCATGTGGGACCCTCACCCAGTGGCCGGGGAGCAGCCAGGGATAGAACCGGTATTGCAGAGGCTGTGGGCAGCTTCGCAACCCAGTGCTCAACCGCTGCGCCACCGGGGAGACCCATCTATCTTTTTTTAAAGATTTTATTTATTTATTTACACAAGAACCAGGGTACAGGCCAGATGCATGGGAGGGTGTAAGGATTCACCAGACACAGAGCCGGGAACAGAACAGGAAGACTGACAAAAATACACTGCTGAGGGGAGCAGCCGGCACAACAGGAGAGGTCTGCCACTCCATGTGGGACCCTCGCTGGCCCGCCAGGATCTAACCGTGCTGCAGAGACTGCGGACAGCTTCATAGCGCGGCGCCTGTGCCACCAGGGGAGGCCCATCCTTCTCTATCTTTTTAATATCAAAAAACTCAAAATTGAGTTTCAAATATATAGAAATTGTCTACTCCTCTTCACAGCTCGCTAAATGAAAGATAAGTAGATATATTACAATAATGCCATCTTGAATTTAATAGTACCCCTGCTGTGTTAAGATATTGGCAGCATTTCTTATAATTTTTTATTTAGCAGAGAGGATAAACATAGTGAGTCAGACAAGTAAAGTGAAATTGGCATTATAGTGTAGACATAGCATGAGCTTTGTAATTACATGCTTTGGAAGAAGTCCTAGGTTTGACTATAGTTGGCAACTTCTGTGTAACCTGTAACTCTGACCTCCAGTTTCTTTATCTGTAAAATGGGGTTAAAATGAGATTGTGTATGTATGTGTGGTATTTGGGTAACAGTCTGCTTCAAGCTTTGAGACTTTGTCATTAAAGTGGACACTTGGTAAGTATTAATATACTTTGTCTTTCTCTTTAGAAATAATCATTTCTTTGATGTGCCTGCCTTGCCAGGTTGAAAACTTCCTGATGGAAAGAACATACCTTATTTACCTTTGACCTCAGCATAGTTCCTGGACTGGCAATTTTTCAGTCAAGTTGCAATAAAAAAAATAATATTAAGTTTCATGAAATATTTTTAACAAAGGTCTTTCATACTTGGATTTGGTAGCAAACTTCCCAACAGGGGCTACACTACCCTCTATCACTCTCTGAAGTTCCTCTTGAATCTTCCTGTTTGGGAGGAGCCACCTGATGATAATCCAGTTACCCAGCACAGCAGTGAGTGGAGAAGCCTTGAAGGACAGGCTGCTCCTGACTTGATAGCCAACTGGCCCTCACCAATATCATTTTGCCCTCATTGCAGCCACACCAGCTTCTTAGGAATTAAAAATTCCTTTTCTCCCCACTGTGTAACTTGACAAGTGGCACGTTTGGCAGAAGCATGATAAACAAAGAAGGTATCGAAGAGGTCAAGCAATAGAGGTATGAGGTGTAGGAGGCTCTGAGGTCACCAGGGTGGGGAGACTTCCTGTTTGGTTTATTTCTCTTCTTGGACTAGCCTACACTCAAATCCTTTAGGCAATTAATACTCTATCTTCCTTTGAAGACACCTAGAAAGTGAGATTTCACCATTTCTACAGTCTCCCATTCCTATAGCTCTTGAATCATGCCTAACCCATGAAGCTACCAAATCTCCAAGTGATGGAACTGACCCCTATGTGATGAACATAATTATGGCCAAATGTCATGACTCCAAATCTGACTCTGTCATGGTCAAAAGAACAGAGAGAAAAGAACAAATCATGATATGTTATAAACTGGATGTTTAGGGGTTGTCTAGAGGACACCGTGAGGATTTGACCGAGAGTTGAAACAGAAAATGAACCTTTACTGTTTTTGTTTTGTTTTGTAGAACTAAAGTTAATTTTAACCTTGTGGGATTAAGATGGGCTAAGAAGAACAAAGGCCATGATTCAGGCGTGGGAACTTCAGCTTGACTCCAACAAAGCAGAAATATGTCTGCTGCTGAAACCCCTGTGGTCTTTCCAAGGAAGAATCCTTAAGCAAAAGCAAGGCCACCTATCAGAGGCTAGCAACTCTAAGTGCTCTTTTTCCCCCCAGAATACTTATTTTATTCCTGAATTCTGGGGAAGACTCATTCTGGGCTGGCCAGAGCATTTTCTTGTTCTCTAAATATATTCTTTCCCAAGGAGCAATGGTTTGTGTATCTTAGGGGAAAAACTACAGTTGGAATCTTTGCTTCCAAAGGATTTAAAAGAGGTTTAGTTTCCCTGGAAACCAGGCTCTCTCCTGATTGTTGTTCACATTTTTTCATATGAGATCAGTAGCACCTGAATCTCTTGACAGTGAAGGCCTCCTTGAAAATCAAAATATGTGAGGTGTTTCAAAGCACATCTTACTGTTTGAAAAGAATTTATACACTGTACAGTACTGAAAAATGTTAGGTCTCAGCTCCCATCACAAGAGAAAGGAGGGTGTGTGTGTTTGTGTGTGTGTGTCTGGGAGGAGGGGGAGGGAATAAGGTGATAGAAAAGAAAATCTGGATTTATTAAAAGCTAAGATTTTTAATAAGTCTTGAAGTCATTGTGAAGGTTGGAGCTGACTAAGGCAGCTATCACTCAGTACTGATGTTCCTGTGTTCGGATTACTGAGAGCATTATAGCAGAGTAGCTAATCTTTTGTGGCCAGTGCTGCTTGCCTGTGTTGATAAGTATGATTAACAACTTTAAAAGTCAAATACATTAACAAATGCCTTATAGCTGCCAGGAATGCTCATGGCCACCCACGCTTCACAACAAAATGAGAAACCAGTTCAGGAGCTAGGATTCCTGAAACTTTTAGATAAGTATGCCTCCAAGTTTTGGTTTTAAAGTTGGTTGTGATCTAATCATGTAGAGCTCTTGTTAATAAGCAGTCAGACATGAACAAAAAAATGAGGAATGTGCTTTTGGTTTGCAATAGTGTGAAAAATGATACTCATTATAGTTTCAAAATCTACTTTATGTCTGCTCTCTTTTCTGAAATTTCAAAGAGAACTTTAAAAGATACATATATATGTATATATTCACATACATATATCTATGCTAGAGATGTACTCTTTCCAACACAATGATAATATAACAAAATGTTTTAAAGTCATTTCCACACTATATTGGATTTACCTTTCTTTTCTATACACCACCATTAAGAAGTCTACTTTAAGATAAATAGAGTAGAACTAAGACTATTTCTACTAACAAGTATTTCCTATAAAACATCTTTTTTCGTTAATTATTGTGAAAATATTTCCAAAGTCAAAAATCTCTATATTCTTTCTTTATGAGAATTCAGTAAATTTTTCTGATCTAGGTTTTTCTTCTTTTGGTTTCTGATCCTATTAACAAAATAACATTTTCTCATAAATGTAATTGTAATCTTGACATGTTTGTATGTTCATACTTCTTTAATAACAATTAAATGAAATAAAAAAGAAACCAGGTTTCTTTTTCAGAAATGTTATTGTATAAACCAAATTTTTTATGACAATCCTGAAAAAACGCCAAAAACTCTACAGTGCATACAAATTGGACTTGACAATGATAGGTGACATAGTTGTTTAAAAAGTGGAAGAAATCATGGCCTCTCTGGTGGTGCAGGGGTTAAGTCTCAGCACTGTGAAGCTATCCACAGCTAGCAGCACTAGTTCGATCCCTGGGCCAGCCAAGGAGCTGACCCACATGACGCAGCAGAGCTCTCCTGTCTTGCCCACTGCTCCCTTCAGCACTACATTTCAGTCAATCTGCCTATTCTGCTGTCTACTCTGTCTCTGGTAAATCCTCTCTCACACACACACCCTCCCCCCCCCCCAAACACACACACCTCTGGCCTATACCCCAGCTCTTGTATACATAAATAAATTTTTAAAAATCTTTAAAAAAAAGTGGAAGAAATCTATTTGAGAAAATGATCAGCCTGGCTTGCATGTGACCACGGGTTGTGTGCTTCCAAACTGCAGCTTCATTGTTGATGCCTATTAGCAGCATCATTAAAGCAGGCCTCTGAGCTCAGGGTTATAGCATTGAAAATGTAAATCAGTGTAAGATTTGATATTTATAGGTCAAGGGTTAGTAGAGAGTAGGAGTGAAAGGAAAGACAAGCATTGAATTGGAATAGACAATCCTGAAGAATAGTAGTGCCAGCTTCCAAAAGGCAAATCCATTCTTGTAGAATTTTCATGAACACAATATATAAAGTTGGCATCAACCCAGCAGGTAGTTTATACTCTCTGCTCACTGTGGACTTTCTCTGCTTAATAGCAGCTGGATGCCAGAACTTCACATACCTTTCCTACCACAGGACAGCCAGGGTTCCATTCCTTGGCAACAAACTATGAGCCAGCTCCCCAGAGTATTAGATTTTAGGAAAGATGCTGATGTGATGGAGATTTTTTTTTCATCACTTATCTCCTTCTAAGTCTAACACAGAAGAACACACGTTACTCTTGCACAAAGTGATGTTGTTTTCCCTGTTTTTCAATACTACGTTCCAGTGTTTGATTGACTATTTTACTGAAAGGACCCTTTCCTCCCCCCAGATTCCCTGACTTTCTCTTAAGGTAATGTAAACCAGAAGTTTATAACTTTTGCAATTTTACAAATACTAAAGTTGAAAGCCTATATGTGCAGTGGAACATCCATATAGAAAAGGCAGTGCTGACATTTTCAAACTGTACCTGATGTGGAATTAAATTCTTACCATTTGATTTCCATGTACAGCTGTCATTACTCCAATGGCTCATTTTTATGCCCCTTGTGCTGAAGATGTGCTGTCAGACATTTCTTACATAGTCTTTTTAGATAAAGAAAATTCAAGCAGATCAGGGTCAGTAATCCAAGTAGCCAAGTCAGTTACCTTGATTTGCTTCAAAATAAAAGTGTATCAGAGATGACAGCTAGGTGGCCTCAATCTAAAAACATAATGGTTTCACAAAACTTTCCATTTTAAACAATATTTATTGACAGCAAAGTAAAACTTTATTATTTTATAATATAAAGTAGCATTTTTACCCAGAAAAAGAAAGAGGATTAAATATAGTAGAAATTACATGATAGATTGTCATACCCGCTTAGAAACATTAAATGCTAGAAATGGGGTTTATAGAGTTTGTTTTTATAGCACAATATAAACATGGGTTTGTTTGGTTTTCAACATTAACAGGAATGTTTGCTACTGAGATTGTGTTGGAGGTATACAGAGTATCCTGAAAATCACAAGTAGCAACTTGAAAATGGCTTCCATGACACTACAGATTGTGGGAAGTCCCAAAACCTCCATTGTGTACCTCTACACCTGCCTGTACCTGCCTGAGGGACCCCTGCAGACTAGTACATATCACTGCTTGCTCACACTCTGAGTGCACGTGCACCCAAGCAACTCAATATCCAAATATTACAAGTTCAACATTTCCATCACCATACTTAAGAATTACTCAACAGTAGACACTGGTATTTATTTTCTGCTCACAATGGGCTAGAAAAGGCACACATGCTCTGAATCTCTGTGTACTTGCTAGGAAGGCAACAAGTAAAAAAACTGAATTCTACTCAATCTTTTCATTTATGTGTCTGTATAGTCATCCATTCATCCATCTGCTGGAGAATAGCAGAAGGGACAGATCTTTCAACCTCAGGTGAACCAGGAATAACACAGAAAGTCCACTCAGAAAAACACTGACATGCTTCTGACACGATTCTGGAGCAGAGCAGCTCTGTGTGGCCTCTGTAGTACCAGACTTTTGATTAAAATAGTCACTTGTGGGATTAAGCTAGAGTTTTTGTATTCTCTCATTTAACGCAAACAAAGACACAAAAAATCATCTTTGTCTTGGGCCCTTCGGTCAAGCAAACTTTGGAACTTGTGCTGTTTTTCTTAAATGCCCTATGGGTTCTATGCCCATACTGTCTTCATTAGTGAAGTAAAATGGTCATATTGGTCAAGTACAGCTATTAGGTTATTTTTTTTTGCTAGATAATGATAGCCTAAGAAAAAATCATGAAACGAAAGAGGACAACTACTCTCCCCCAAACCTCACATACAAGTCACATTGTTAACCCAATCAATTATCAACTGATAACCCAAATTTTGTCAGATATATTTATCAACTGGCAAATATATAACCCCAGATAAAAATCAATCCATGTACAGTCTTCAAAAAGCCCCAGTTTTCACTTTCCATTTAGATAACCTTCACCACAGTCTTATGTAAAAAATTCCAATGAGGCTAAAGGAAAACACCCAGATTTCAAAAACAGATTCTATCTCCCTTCTAGCTGGCATTGGGCAAGCAGAACCCTCCAGAAATCATGGCTAAGTAAACTACAATGATCAAAATTGGTCACACTCAGCTCTTAGTTTCTTTTTGGTAGATAATGGTAGCAAATGATAACGTTTTGAAGCTAAAGATCAACTACTCTCATCTGAACTTTATAACCCAGTCATATTGATAACACATCTTGGATCATTTGGGCGTGTAGACTAAGGTATTTGTACAGGTATAGAGAGTTTTACATTGAAATACTTTGAGCCAATCCATGCTTCTTTAAACTCCTTAATTTTACCAAGTATGTGAGGCAATGGTAACAATTTTCACTAATTGAAACCCATTTTGAGACTTAGAATGCTAACTTTGGTTTTTGATGGAGAGATGGTACCTGTGAGGCTTATCACAGCTAATTTTGAAGTACAGGCTTCTCTTTAGAAAGCCAAAGAAACCACCTCTCAGGCTTCGAAGGCTTGATTAGATTCTAGCAGCAGCTGGATTATAGTTTAACTTAAATAATATACAAATAAGAACGTACCATATATGCTCAAGTGTTTTAAAGTAAATTACAGACAAGCACTGCAATTAGCAGCTCTTGCAGAAAATTCTGTTTCTCGAAGTTCAAATAATCAGATTCAACCCTATAAGAGTAGTTAAAAACATCTGTATCTTAAAATACTTACTAAGAAATGATAGTTAACATGTATTAAATGTTTATGCCAAACTTTGCTCCAAGCAGTTTGCATGTATTAACCCAATTAATTTTCACAACTCTATGAAGGGTCCTATTATCACCCTTTTAACAATAGAGGATCTCAAATAACTTTTCCAAGGTCATACAGCTTATACTTGCTGAGTCCATTTTAGAACTCAGGCATTTGGGTGTAAAGTGCAGTTTCTTCATTGCATTAAAAAAGAGAACAAGCTCTTATCCACAAACTCCTACCTTCCTCACTAGCTGGGAAATGCTGCTCTTCATTTGCTCTTGCACAGAGTCTGTGTACAAGGCAAACCATTCACATGTTGTTATGTCGGAAGGTTCTTCTTTACATGTGCAGCATTCCTCTGTGGGGGCCCTGTTTCCTCAGTGTGTTTTCCTTTCTACAGAGCTGATGAGAAACATTTCATAGTCAGACCTGGCTCTCCGCAAAAATGGGAACAAAATCCCCAAGGAGCCACATCTGTTACCTCTAGGATCCTTCCTACCATGCCCTTCCAAACAACACATGGCAGCCATAGACCAGGGTTTGCTGATGAGGTTTCATACACTTTCTGTGAGGATGTGCCCTGCGCCTTGTATGTGGTTGGTAAAGATAGCCTGTAATCAAAAAAGAAAGAGTTTGATGGTGGAAATATCAGCCCTTAGTCTAAGGATCGCAAGACTGAGGACAGCATATAATTCCAGATTATTATTGCTATGTTTGGTTTATGAACTTGCATTGCACTTGCACCTGGGCATGGAAGTTGCTTGTGATGCTTAAGTGACTTATGCCCAGAGTTTGATAAAAATGGAAAAATTCAGATATCATGTCATTTACTTTGTCATCTGATATAATCCTTAAACGTGTTTGTGTCCAAAGCATGGGATGGTGTTCCTATTAAGTGCAGGTTTTCCTAGCTTTCTTGTAGCTGCATATATATATTTTATGGATACATAGTATTTCATTACATGATGATATCATAATTTATTTGTAAATTTCCTTTCAGTGGGCATTTAGGTAGTTTGCAATCTTTTATGATTACATATAACACTGAAATAAAAATCTGAATATCCTTGTGCAGCTGTCCTCAAATATCTCCAGAAAAAAATTCCTCAAGGTGGGATTTGCTTGACTCATCTTCCCTGAAACTCATATCCATGCAGTGCCTGTTGTATCTTTAATTTTATCCTCATCCTCCAACTTTGATTCTTCATGATTCCTGCTTAAATTGCTGCAATAACCTCCTAATGAGTCAGTCTGCCCACTCTCTCCTTTATAATCCCTCGTAAACATAGTTTCTAGATCTCACTGCTCAGATTATGTTATACCCATGCTCAAAAACCACGAAGACTTTGTCATTGCTGATTGAACTAGCTATGGACTCCCCGACCCCTCCCAGCATTCAAGCCATACCACAGTAGGGGTCCACCATCTCTTTGTAGTCTTAGCCCCCCCACCCCCAAACCCCTCCCCACGTGTTCCTTTTGCTTCCACAGAAACGGATGATTCACTATTTCCCAGGCTGGACTTGACTCCTGCTTCTTTCTTAGAGCTCATTCTTTAAAGGATTTTCTTTTTTCTACAGTCCTTTCTTATCTCTGCCTGTGCAAATCCTGCTATCCCCCTCATCATGTTTCTGGATTCTCCCTCTCTTGTCCCTCCAAACTAGATGTGATCCTTCCCTCTTGAACCCCAGCTGCACTCTTTGTATCCCCTGCTGTTTTCATATCCTCTTTTAGACTGTGATCCTTCATGCCATTGTAAACCAGCCACTACAGAGCTAAAAGCATCATCCTCTGAGGTATCTAGTAGAATGCCTTACACAGTATATGAGTAGAAAAGTATTGATTAAATTAAGTCTTCACAGTTGGTAAATTCCCTTACCCCAAATTGGTATCATCCTTCAGCTTCAGGTCACACAAGCCTTTGTGAAATCAGATCAACTTTCCAATGTATTTGGTTAAGAACACAGAACCTCACTGTCACAAGGGGTGTACAGGGAATGAGCAGGAGCCTTCTCACCTGCTTTTCCTTCGTGGGCTTGAGGGAGGTGTCACAGCTGCCCTGGACACAGCCCAAGGACACAGCCCATGGAGCCAGATACCCCTCGATTTGGAAAGTTTACTTCTTGCTAACTGTAGCAAGTGAGGCCTTACATCCTCACTTAGGAAGATTTTACCCTAAAAACTCATGTACTTTCATTAAAGGGACGTTTACAAACATCCGGGTTCTTGACTCACACATTTTCAGCCAGATGATGTTCTCAGGAGAAGAAATAGGAAAGGGGAGTATTTGGGGGCAGGGGTTGGGGAGGGTGTGGTTGGTGAGTGTAGAAAGCTGAGGGATCCTAAACAAAATTTCCTCTCCTATCAGTGACCCAGAAAGCCTCTTACCCTACAAATCCCAACCTCATATTTGAGGAGACTGGAAGGACACAAAGGTAGTCTCAACCTGAAGTATCCAATTTTCCAATTCCAAGCCCAGGCTTTACACAATGACCTATGCGCCAGCCCTTACCTACTTCAGGGTCTCATTCATTTACTTACTTAACAGTCTCCACTTGTGTTTGTTTCTGTCAAGATAGTCCCAGGACTTGTCTATGAGAATATGAAAAACAAACCAAGGTTTCCCTACCTATGCTTACCACATATTGTCTCTCACTTCAGAGTTCAAATATTCAAAATCTGAATTCTCTTATCCTCAACATGCACATTATACCCTTCATATTATTCCCAGAATCCTTTCATCATTAGTTTTCTTTATTACGGGCTGTGGTATTTAATTTGATGCCATCCTCTGCCAGATTAAATATTTACAGTTATTTAGTTTTCTCTCGTTGTTGAAAAAACAATACGAATATTTGTTATAATGACAACAAGGTATTTTATCATCTTAATCTTGCAGTCAACCATGAGGGCTCCATAGCTTAGTCTCTGCCATACTCATTCAAGGACACTGTCCAAGAAACAAAACTAAGATTTGAATCCAGATCTTCTGACTCTGAATTCTAATCTTCAAATCTTTTGTTTTATTTTATTAATACTCGTGTATGCTATTTGCTCTGAATGTGTGGCCCCTCTACCTAATAATGTTGTAATGTTGACTGTGCACAATATATAAGTCTGAAAATGCATCCTTTGCCCCAGTGATTTACAGAGCAGACTGGTGTTACACATTCACCTGTTTAGCACTTCTTGTAGAGCAATCTTTTTTTCTTACCTAAAACCTGAAATTCATTCCTTACATTCCATTGATTAACCAAGTACATTGGTAGCAGATACACCTATCACGTAGCAGATATATGTCATCTCAATATAAATGATGATCTGTATCTTAGAAAATTACATCTGCATCAGTTTTATTATACACTATTTTGGCTTTTTTTTCCCTTTTCTATTTTCTCTTTGAAATTTGTTTTAACAATTTTAATGTGTAAAAAAATTCATTCTGCTATGGAGGCATGTGTGTCTGCATGTGTGTATACATGCTCTGGCATCTTTTGAGTCTCATTAGGTGTGGAAAACCTAAGCCTGGTTTAAAATGCTTTCTCCCATCCTGTAAAGTTCCAGGCTAACTTAAAATGGGGTTTATTATATAACACACATGCTTGGCACTGGTGTGGAAGACTCCAGGAGAGGATTGCTTCTCCTGGCTTGTGATAGACTGGCAGCTTTTCCTCTAGTAGGTGCCATAGCTGCAGAGCCAGATTTAAAAGAGAGAATTGTAGGAAATCCAGCTGTGAGTTTTCGTTTTTTTCTCTTAGAGCTGGAGGCGGGGCCAAAACCACCCTCAAAGCAGGCACACCATTGATCAGGCTAGAATGATGTGAAACGGTCTCACAGACAACAGCTAAGCGCAGAGGAAATATTAGCTGGCAGAGATAACGAAGAGGAAACACTCAGTGACAGATGCACCATCTGTCAGCTTCTGAGGAACAATTTTCAAGAAAACAGAAAATGAAATGAAGAAGAGCGTGTTTTTGTTTCAAAGGTACAGCACAGCCTAAGGACATTTTTAAACAAAGTAAGTTTGTATTCATAGAAAATGAGGTCCTGGTGGTGGGTAAGCCTACAGTTACTTCCTATTTGCACTGTGAGTTTTGTTATTCATATATAGAGTTTTCTTTGTAGTGTATTCAGAGGGACATTCTTTTAACAGGACCGTGATTTAAAATTTAAAGCAGTGCCTCTCATTTTGATTTCTCACTTTAAAAACATTTGAAAATCACAATAATATTTATTCTGTTTAACATCAGAGAATTATTTTTATCTTAGACTACTGATATTGATATAGGACTTTTTCCTTCCTTCCTTTCTTTCTGCCTTAATTTTTTTTCCTTTGGAACTAAGGGGGAAGTTATTTGTTTCTTTCTTCAGAGGTAATTTAGTGAGAAAGTGCCTATTCTTCAGACTTAAAAAGGTTGGCAGTAAATAAATGTTTAATTCCGTGGAATCCTTTAGGTAAATAGTCATGAATATGATCTAGACTTCTAGGTATACCAGAAAATGTTACTGTGTTGACATGGCTTTTAAAGGAAGCTGCTTCTAGAACTTTTATCTTTCTCAAAAAAAGCCCTTTACCCTTTTCCAGAACATAGGCTACCATATAAAAATATCCTGCTGTTCTATGTATGTTTAATACATTTTCAAATGTATTGGTTTTAAAGCAAAGTTGAACTTGTGCTATTCGTTGTTGTATGTTTCATCTGAGTAGTGTGCTGATGTCATATGTTGTATGGTTTATTAGGCCAAGATTGGCCTAAAATCCATCCGGATCTAAATCGGTGATTTGGAATAAGTTCATAGAAACATGAGCAAAAAGTTTTGAGGGGGTCACTGGAGCAATTTTATTAGAAAATGACAATCCTCTCACAACTTACACAGGCTAAACGGGACTTATTTTTCACCAGGGTTAGCAGGCTGTCTAGTCCAAACCAGAAGTGGAAGCACTGGCTGTAAACTCGCAAAAGCAGAAACCACTCAATGTTATGGCCCAATATGGATGTCAGAACTTTGTAGCATGTGTGGGAAAATGGCTGTAGTCCAACGTCTGGAATCATTTATCTTCTGGTAGAGTCTAGAAGACAACTGTTTTATGCATTTTACAGAAATTCTTGCTGATTGATTTCATTTACATGGAGCAAGCACAGTGACTGATGCTAGGGACAACGGCAAGTGGGAGAGAAATATTGATCTATTTCTGCTTTTCTTGACATCCTGGTCTCATTAGTGTTCTTGGCACCTTTGAATGAGATTGTGCCGTTACTGACTCCCATATGGTTTCTACAGGGCCCTTTCCACACATGTAATGAATGCCACATTTATGCCTTTCTTCATTGGGGGAGTCAGAAACTGAAAGTTGAACATTTGGTCTTGCGTTCTTTTCAGAAGCTTAACCTGTTTCCTATAGTCTAGCTTTGAAGAATGAAAGGAAGAAAATATCGAGGACAGAGCTCACCATAGGCTTAGTGGAACTTATGCAGTCGTTCAGACATGTATACAGGGTATTCCTGTGTAGCCTTATATCTATAAGTGAGGGTGTCATTTTCGCCAGCCAGTGTATTCTGAATGAGCTAAACTCACATGTGCTGACATATGGAAACCCGACAGGGAGCATCTAAACCTGATTTTCTAATGTGTGAACAAATATTTGCCAATTTCTAGAAGCTCATGAAGACATTCTGAATTTATTGTAAGAACTAAGGTAACAGTCAGAAGCTAGGATTTCAGCCACTACCCTTATGCTGTCTAATTTGGTGATCTTGAAAAATGTGTTACTGCTTAGAAACAGAGTGAACAATGTTAGCCATTTCTGTCTCAGAGATATTTCAAATATCAGAATGATATTTATTATGTCTTGTGCTTTTAACCTTTAGTATGTGTGTGTCATTTATAACATTGCCTTCATTTCCTTAGACAGAAGTTCTACACTACTCTTGAAATAACTAAAAAATTCTGGATTTCTAACAACAAAATCCTATTATCTTATGTACTAGTATCTTTGTTTACAGTCACCTGTTCTTAAAATTACTACACCGTTTTTTTCTCCATGTGGAATTATCCTTTACTTTTCTCATCACCATTCCCAGCTTTATGAAATACTAGTCATTTCCTTAAAGAGGTTGTCATTTTAGGAGTTGGTTTAAAATCGATGCTATACTCACTGCAGACCTCTTCTGTCTCACCTGCTGCTCCCCTTAGTAGTATATTTCAGTGGATCCACTTATTCTTCTCCCCGCTGTCTCTGAATCCTCTCAGAGTGAATCCTCTCACTCCCCCACCTCTGGCTTATACCCCAGTTCTTCTACACAAAAATAAATAAAATAAATAAAAGTCTTACAATAAAGGAATAATTAAAAATAATAAAATTGATGCCATGCTACCTTGATTTAGTATAGTTAAAATGTGTATTATTTTTAAAGTTCCTGATATGAGGAAATGGATGTTAGTATAAATAGATGTGTATATATATGCTTATCTTCAAATAACATATATATTCTTTCCAAAATATTCTAATAAAGAACAGCATATCAAATATTAAAAGTTAAAGATATGAGCTCTTAGTGTGTTTCCATTTTAAAATATTTTTATTTTTAGTGATAAACATGATAGCTGCTTAGCAAGTACAAAGGATCTTAGAAGTCAGACCTGCAGATCTCAGCTGCCAGTACCACCATACTGCAAACAAAACCATCACAATGGGCACCTTTCACAGAACTGTGAAGCACTGTGTGACCTTGGACAAGTCACTTTACCCTGCTGACTCTGTTCTTCTGCTACAATATGGGAATAAGAATGTATATCTTAGCACATTAAGATTGTTGTGAGGGTCAAATGACATAAAAATATTCATGAAAATGCTCTAAAAACTTCAAAGTTACTAATTACTTCTGGGACTATTCCTTTCCTCCCATTCTTAACAGATCCTTAAGTCATACAGAGGTTTCTCTTAACTCTTATTTGATCTCTGCAAAGGCATATTTCTTCCCTCTTTTGAACCACTTTGGCCACAGATAGAGCAACCAGGTTGCCAGTAATGTCCCTCCTGCCCGTGGCCTTCCACCACCAACTTGCCCATAATACTGCAAGTGTTTTCACCTCTCCACGTTCTGCTCATTCTAGTCCCTGAGCTCTACTAAATCTACTCTCTACTACTTTTTATTATTTCCTTCATTCACCAATGCTATTTTAAATATTACTAGTATTTGAAGACTTCCCCATCACTCTTCCTCCATGGTCGAGATTCTTCATTCACGGTTCCTTTAGGATACACTTCCTATAAGGTTCTTTTTTTTTTTTTCCCAAAGATTTATTTATGTATACAAGAGCTGGAATACAGACCAGAGGTTTTGAGGGGTGAGAGGATTCTCCAGAGACAGAATGGAGAACAGAACAGGCAGACTGACTGAAATACACTGCTGAGGGGAGCAGCGGGCAAGTCAGGAGAGGTCTGCTGCGCCATGTGGGTTGCTCGCTGGCCGGGGAGCAACTCATGCTATAGTGGCTGCGGTTAGTTTCATAGGTTGTGTCTTAACCCCTTGCGCCACCAGGGAGGCCCCTATAAGGTTCTTATCTTGCTCTATTTTATTATTTATTTATGTAGCTCTTCCCTAAGTTCCTAAAAGATAGGGAAGGCACTATGTTGCTTTGATTCACTGGTATTTCCAGTTTCCCATAACTAATGGTGGTCAAGTAATGTTTGGTGAATGAATGAACAAATAAGTCTTCTATACTTTTCTGAAAATGCTATCTAGCTTGCAATATGCTATAATCACACACCATTTGGGACAAAATCAGGGTATTTTGAGTATCTGGAAGAATTTAACTATAAACTATTTTAGGCTGGGAACCTGAGATTCCAACAACAGAAAATCCTACATCTAGTCACTAGTACCTAAACTATAGCCCTATCTGAATCCCAGTAGTTAATTAAAAACTAAAACTGTCAACCAACAGTCTTTGTTCACAGAAAGTCTTGATATATCTGTGACTAAATAAATTTTTTGGTAGAAAATTTACCCATCTTTTTGAAAATTAGTTTGGCATCAATTATACGGAACTTATTTCACTTTATGACTTTTTTAACTTAGCATAATCACCTCAGGTTCCATTCATATTATCTCAAAAGGCACATTTTCACCTAGTACTACTGGGTGGTTTTATTCATTTGGGTAATATAAGTAACCAAAGAAAACAAACTAGCAAAACACAACAAAAATAACTCTTAGACTTTGTGGAAAATGTGGTGGCTACTAGAGGGGTGGAGAAGGGAAGGGAATAGTCACAGTCATAGTCATGGCACTGGAGCTTCGGTGGTGGATGAGCAAACCATGTGCACAAGATGCAAAACTGTACTCCTGGAATTATATGGTTATGGCAAATCCATCAGATTTTATAAAGAAATAAAATAAAATATAGACTTTCTAATTTAGTAATCTCCCTTCTAGGAAATCATCCTATGGAAATGGTAAACAAATTAAAAAATGTAAATGAAACTTTCTGAACAAAGATGACTAGCATATTATTCATAAATGACATGAAAAATGGCAAATAAAATATGACCAGCATTATTTTAATAATCAGAATAAAATTCTAATAATCAAAGGTAGCCTGATCAATTATATACACACTGTATTGACTTGAAGTCTGTCTCTTAGGTACTTTACATAGGCAGAATGTTCTTGGAGCATTAAGTTTAGCATCTACTAAACGGGCTTCTAATTTTATTACTCACCCCTCCCCTTTTAAAGAACATCTTAAGTATAAGGTAATCTTTGTGGCCAAAGTCTGAAAATTCTTTGAGAGAACAATAATCTTATCATTGAGAGAGGCCTAAAAGGTCTTACCTATTTTCATAAAAAAATACACTGTCACTAAAAGATGGAAATTCTAACTGGTTTAACTTTTCTCTTGAACTAAGGTTAAAAACAGTTAAAAAGGGAAAACTTGAGTCTACTTGTTAAATGACTAAGAAGAAAACTGTGTATTAAGGAAGCTTTTTATAATCCCTTATTTAATCTCTTTTTACATGGAATAACTGGCATTGGTAAAGCCATTTTATCATAATAGTTCCTGCAAGTTATATCAGGATAAACCACAGGAATACTGGAAATAATCTATCATATCAGATATGTGTAGTCAGTTGAACACTGAGTAGAATTAGAAACATTATTATCTGTTTCCAGCCTTACTGTTAAATGGGATGGAGGGTCTCACCACTGAGGTATGTCCATCTGTCCTCTGTTCAAGAGACCTTTTCTTTTTTCAATTCTTGGAAAAATACTTGCAGTGCATCCTCCCTGAAAGTGTCACTCCCTAAAGTCTCAGTTAAAAAAATAGAGCAAAACCTTTTATAGGCGGAGTTGTTGCCTAAATAGTCTGTTGTCTTGTCTTACAAGGGCAGAGAAACATGTGTCTTCCTTAAAGACATTTCTAGATGGCCCTGCCCCACATATTGCAGAATGCCCAGCTTCAAAAGGGTTTACTGGATAAATGAGGAAGGACTACCAACTTCAAATGTGAATTCAAACATGGTAATACAGAGAAATCTCTCAATGGACTGCAAACAAGTCAACAGGCAATGTCAGTCTAATTGGGGATGGAGAGGGTGAGAAAACAGAGTCCTGCGTGTTTCACTTCATAGGAACATAAGTCTTTATAATCTGGATGCCTCTGTAAAGTGGCCTCGTTCTTAGTGAGGCTGTGAAAGGAGCAGTGCCTTCACAGGGCTGGTATGGAAGACAGTAGCTTCCACAATGAGCACACAACAACGAAATTGGTCAATTACATAGCTTCAGCTGAGAGGAGTTGATTATAGGAGCTGCAGGAAGTGAATGAGAGAGCAAGCTGTTAGCTGAAGGAGGACTCACTCTCCTCCAGTCCAGGTAGGCCTTTCAGGAAACCAAGGAAGGACTTGATGTCAACAAACCAGAGAGGAAGAAATTCAAGTGTGTGTGCTGATACCCTTTGACCTCTGCCAAAAGGCCTTACAGGAAACCTGTTTATTCTGCACTCAGCAGAGAGTAAGAGGACCCTATTTGATTGGTTGTTAATGGGTCTAGAATTTAAATCATTCTGTTGCCTCAGCCAAGATTATGCTATAAAAGTTTCTTGCAATTATTGGTTCTCTACTCCCCACAGAAAACAATGATTTAGAACAATCTCCAAAGAATTACTGTTCTTTCCATATGTGCTTATTATCATGCATACAAGACCATTTGTGCTGGGGCTGGCCAATGACTAGCTATATACCTTCTGGTACAGACAGAGAGAGGAGAAACCAGAAGCCAGATGAGATACAATTTCTTAAATGAACCAGAAATTATTCCATGAAAAGAACCCTTATGTAACATGGAGGCATCCTCACTGGTGTTGTTTGGAACTTGCGAGTACTTGAATAAAACCACAAAATGGTTAAACAACAATAGTGGGAGCTCAGTTTAAATAAAAGCCATTTATTTTTAGCTGAGAATCAAACTCCAAATTAAGTGACCTCTCTGTGCCAAGCATTACAGAAAAGAGAAATAAGATATCCATGTATTTAGAGTTTACTGTTAAAATCTCCTATTTCCTGTTTTTTAAGTTATAATTGTATTTTTCTTATTTTTTAAAGGTAGATACTTTTTTTTTTAAGATTTATTTATTTATTTATATTAGCACTGGGTACAGTCAGAAGCGCAGGAGGGTAAGAGAATTCACCAGAGCCAGAGTGGGGAGCAGAACAGGCAGACTGATGAAGTACATTGCTGAGGGGAGCAGCAGACATGGCAGGAGAGGTCTGCATGCCATGTGGGACCTTCGCCAGCAGCCAGGGTTCGAACCAGCACTGCAGAGGCTGCAGGGAGATTTGCAGCCCAGCGCTCAACCGCTGCACCACCAGGGAGGCCCTATAATTGTATTTTTCTTTTCCGTCTCACTGACATTCATTTATTTGGTATCACTTTATTACTTACACAAAAGACCTGAAGGCTTATCTTATTACACTCTCTTGAATAAAAAATCCACAGCTAGTGACATTGTATATTTCATCTCAAACATTTACTGATCATCTACTATGTGCAAAGAATTGTGAAAAGGAAGCATATCTGTAGTGCCTTCTCAGATGGTGTAGTCCCTTCTTGGGAGAAAATATGGACATAACTCAAAGGAGAATGATTTCTATACTAATTAAAAGCATAAGGCAACACAATATGAACCATATGTTTAAATCTAATTCAAAAAAATGGGAGAGCTTCATGGACAATATGATCATGATCTGAAAACAATGGATTTCAGTAGAGGACAAAGTAGGAAACAGATATTCTAAGACAAGAGGATTTGTCACCAACCGCAAGGAATTTATAAAATGCTGAATGCGTTTAAGAATAAATATGTGGTCAGTCCCACAGCATGACTAGACCATAGGATGTATGGAGAGATAGCTGCATCAGGAAATGGGGATGGAAAGGGAGATCTAGGCTTTATCTTAAAGACTTAGATGTTAGTTCATAAGTCATATATAGCTATTGACAATTTTTGACAACATAGTGATTTTTAACTCATAATTTAAGGTGAATATTCTGATAGGAGGATAGATTTACCAGGAAGCAATAGAACCTTTTATAGATTTATTGTACTCCTCCATCCATCCATCCCACTAACCCTCCAACCAGTGAAAAATATTAATTGGGCACCTACCATATGTCAAGCCTAATTTTAGACTCTATGGATACATCAGTAAGTAAGACAGGAAAACAAAATTTCCTGCCCTCATGGAGCTTATGCCCTCATCAGGAAGACATGAACCACATACATAAACTGTTTAGTTTATAATAAACTGTGTTTATTATCAATTTGATATTTGATAAAGAGAACAAACACAGAAAGTTGGTATAAGTGTGAGTGAAAGTGGTCAAATTTTGCAGAAAGGTGGCCTGGGAAGTTCTCTGGAAGAAGTGATTTGAGTGAAGTCTTAAAGGAACAAGAATGAAAGAAGGATACTTTGGCTGTCTGGGACAAGGTGTATCAGATAGAAGAAACGTTCAGGCAGGGCTCCAGTGCAGGTATGCCTGGAGTGCCCATGAGTTGACTCTCTGGTTGAGGCAGTGATGAGCAGGAGCAAGAGAGAAAGGAGCTACTTCAGCAAAAACATCCATGACTGGGGTTTGGTCAATTGGAGCATGTCAAAGACATCTTGGGGGTGGGGTATTTACACTAAACATATTCAGTATTAAAACAACTTTAGTAGGATGATCTTGATGATCTCATCAAAGGAAGAGGTGAAGTTGGCTAAAAGTAAGTAGCATGGGCTTAGAGCTAGGAATTAAAAATTGGTGGCAAAGTTTTGGACTAGCTGCTGGGAGGAATAGGAAAAGGATCTTATTGAATATCAACATAAAAATCGAAGATCAGTATTTTTAGCTTACCTGTGGTTTGCTTATCTATCAACAAGCATACATTAGCACTTACTGTGTGAGAAACTCTGTGCCAAATGCTGAAAGCACAGAGTTGGAGTTTGTTCTCTGACAGGAGAAAGAGAATACTTCTAAATATGTAAAGTTTTTTCATTTATCAGATTGGAGAGAATGAGATAGCATAAATATTTAATTTTTCACAACAAGCTTACTTGGGATACAAATTTTATTGGGCTGATTCTTTAAAGGTCATTTTAAAAAATAAAAGCCTTTCTCTCTGCTTTTTCTATGGAGTTGACTCTATTAGAACCAATTAGCTGCATTCTTCAATTATTAGCCCTTCCTAAATGTGTGTGTAGGACTGAGTTTCCAACCAGTATGCTTGGAGGTACTGGTCTAAGTGTGGGTGTGCTCTGCATAGGTCTGCTGAATATACCAGTCCCTTCAGCCCGTGGGCTGGCTGAGCAAAGCCTGGTGCAGCCAAAGGCCTTGTCTGATAACCTTGGGCTTCCTGGAGCCAGATAGTTGATCCCAGCGTGCAGTACAAACAAACACAGTGTGGGGCCAGGTCCTGAAAAAGGCTGGGCAGCGTGCTCTCAGTGATGGTCCTCAAGGGGCCTGCTCTGAGCTCGTGTTTCCTGGCACAGCAGCCCCACACATTTTGTAAAATGTGTGCTCCAATCATTAACAAGATTTTGAGCACAACCTCCAATATATCTATCTTTATTTTATAAGTTCTGTACCTGTTCCACTAATAGTGTCTCTATCAATTCATAAGGACCAAAGTTCATCAACAGTTACATCAATCCCTATTTTAAATAATTTTTGGTACAATTTAAAATTTCTGCATCTGACGTCTGATCTAAAGGAGAGGAACATTTCAGCATAGTCATTTTTTTGACTACTTGTGCTAATAATCAATGTTGCCTTCTCTTTTAAGCATGTTAAACATTTTCAGAAATAAATTGTTATGCTGAAATTCACTATCAGGACTTGATAGTGTATCAAATAACTTGAGCTGGAAACTTTTCTACAGGAAATTTTTTTAAGTCACTTCTCTATTTTGTGATGGGTAGAAAGTAAACAATGAGGCACTTGTAGCCTGCAATGCCTTGTCATTCATGGTAGCACCAAAATGTGCACATGCTTGCCTTGCCACTGCTTTGTGCTACACAAGGCCCACCCTCCCTCAGAAGCCACCAGCAGGAATACAGCTCAAATTATTTGATACACTATCATATCCGGGTAGTGAATTCCAGCATAACAATTTATTTCTGAAAATGTTCAACATGCTTAAATAAAATATTTAAAATAAACACAAATAGAAATCAATAATATATTCATCTGCATTCTTGTCCTATAAATATCAGTTGCCTCCCTCTTTAATGTAATGACAAAAGCTATTAGTTATGCACTTCTCATCTGCCATCCACAGTACAGACACTTCAGTGCTTCCTCACATCCACCATTTGAGGCAGGACTATTATCTCCAGTGTACAGATGAGAAAACTAAGACTCAGAAAGGTTTATTAACTTGTCTAAGGTGGCCTTTGCTTAGAAGAAAAATATTTGAGACATAAGACCTTTTTAATCTTCTTACCTTCCTTCTCAGAGTCTAGTATAATTTCTATTCTGTGTCTAAAGAACTTAGTCCTAAAAATGTTTTGAGTTCTCAAGACAGTATTATAATAATACTGCTGTCTTTCACCATTCTTAATACATGTCTTTTACCCTCCTTAAATTGTAACACCATCTTGCCTGGTTTGTATCCACACCACAAATCTGGTTGCTATGGCATCCCTCATATTAGGAAAATATTTGTCAGCTCCAGGTGGCAGAACACCAGACAAGCTTACTGATAGTTCGGTGAACAGGAACAATGATTTAGTGAGTGACGGGGTAGTGTGCTGAAAGAAAAACATAGTCTCCAGAGACTTTAGTGAAGTAGACCAAGGGTTTTCACACTGTATTTTTACTGCTACAAAACTTCAACCTTCTGTCAACTGGGTTGCAGAGAGTGTGGCTAATCTGCAAAGATGAAACGGGATACTACTGAAATAGCATTCCTTCCTGGGGGAACATATATTGCATTAGAACAAATGAATGTGTGGGTCCAGTCCAAAGTGGTGGCAGAATTAGACATCCTAATAGTTGGTCATTGATTTAAATCATCTCCTTAATCAGAATGGATTCTCCTTGGAACATGATTACATCCAGATAATGTTCTCTTCCAGTAAGAAGGGAAGAACAAAGGAAAGTAAATAAAGCACAGTTTACTAGATTCTCATAAAAGTTCTTGCACAAGAAGTGAATAAGCATGGGAAAATATGAGTTCTTTCATAAAAATAAGTTTTTCCTTGAAGTTATGACAAGATTACAGTTCACATCGCATATTGGTGAGTGTATATATTTGTACAAGAGGGGGCTGTACCTCAAGAAAAATGTGAATCAAAGCTTCTGTGGTAGCGGTGGTCAGTTTTTTAATGACTAATGTCATATATACTCTCCTTTAAAAAATTTTATCATTTTTTTCCTATTTTAAAAAAATGAATTTTCAGTCTCCAAAGAAACCCGTATCTATAAGTTGAAAACCAGTTTTCTTTCCTTCTTAATTCTTCATTCTTTTGAAATTGTTTTATAATCTGCCCCAAATTAAAAAGCATTATAGAAGTGAAAACTTTTAACAAACATACTAATTATATCTAGTTTATATTAAATCCATTTCATTCTCTGCTAAATACTTTAAAATATGACATTTAAATTTAAAATGTACTTTGAAAGGTAAAAGAAATGATAGTTGACCTATTTTATGTTTTCTTACCATGAAAGAATATACATTTACAAGTTACATAAATCAGGTGTTTTTTTTTTAAGGACTCAGTCAAAACACATTTTTTAAAAGTGAAAAGATTAATCTCTTTAGTAAATTGAATTTCATAATAGAATATTCCAAAATAAACCATTAACCAGCTCTCCATATTTAAATTAAGATTTATTTACAAAAAAATTCATTTAATCACAATTTTAAGGTAATGCCTATTTTAAAAAATAAAGTATATTTATAGTTAAAAAAATCATCAAAGTTTTATGTAGTTCATTTGTTCATTCATTCCTTAGTTATTGAATTATTACGCATGGGCTATGTTCATTGTCCCTTTCCTGTGGCTCTTCTGCTGAGTGAGTCCATTAAATATAAATTTGGATGGAGACAAGAAAGGCCAGTGTGTTTCTGATCTTTTGCATTTACCCAGCAAGAAATCTTTCTTACTTTTTCCCTATACAAGTGAAAAATAAACACTAACAATCCTTGAGGTCCCTAGGATAATTATGGATTAGTCACTAATAGAGAAAAATAAAACAGCCTCAGTTTTCATGAACTTTCTTTGCTTCAGCTCAAGAGGAAAAAAAGCATAATCCTATTACACTTAGTTGTCAGAGCCATTTAAAATTCTGACTGACTTGATAATCACCATGGAGCCACAGAGTACTTAGCTAGCAGAGAGCTAAATTTCATTAATTGTACAGATTGCTGGATAAACCTCCTCATTCATTTTACTGATCTGTGAATTTTCTCTCCTCTGTCTTCCACGTAAGGGTCCTCTTTTTGGTTTCCTTGCTTTCCTACCACAGACTCTGTAGTGGCCAGCAGCAGCACTGCCACAGAGTGACTGAGCAACATGGCACCCTAGAAAGGTGGCTTACTGGGCTAGGAAAGATCTGGGCATGGTGTGAATGCATTGCTTTTGTACTGGTGTCCTATTGCCTGTCTCCAAAATGGTGACAATAATGTGGATTTCTGAGAGTCCCGGGGTTTGAGATCATCCGTGTAGGGCCTGATGCTGTGCTTTGTCTGGGTGCATGTTCCATAACAACTCTTTTATTATGCTGCCCTCATGGTTACTGCTCCTACCTCTTCCAAAGTTCCCATAGACTTCATTCTGCAGGAAAACTCAGTGTTTCCACCTAAACCCTTTGGTCAAGACCTTTGGAAAATGTTGCTTGATGATTCAACTTTTTCTCCTAATTATCACTGACAACTCTCATTTTCATCAGATTTTAAGTGCTGCCATTTAAGTGACCTCTTTTTCTTATTCTCACATTGTCTGGCACAATAGTGACATATTTAATAGCTGACTAAGGTATTAATAAATTAGTGGGGCAATTAAGTAAGCAAATGTTGTCTTCTTTTTATGGTTACTTTTTATTTATTATTTATACTCTATATTCCCTTCAAAAGGATATGGCAGAATTTTTTGTTTTTATCAACTTATTCCCATTTAATTGTGAATGAGGACTTACATAGATATCTTTGGGTTGATTTATAGGAGACCCAATGTGTGATTGTGGTGCCTTATTTAACCTCTTTGAGTCTCGGTTTCTTCTTTCGTAAGATGGAGATAATAATACCTTTCTGAGAGTTATTGTGAGAATTAAGTGGCCCACTGCAGGAAAAAAAAAAGAAATAAAGCATTTAGCATCACACCCCACACGCATATTGTTGGCATCCACAATAACAATGCAGATACCTTCTCGAACATTTGAATGGCGTGGGAACAAATTAAAACAAAAATCAAATGGATTTTATGGGCTCTATAAACCTTCATCATACAATTTAACCAGGGCTAACATTCCTGAGTATGCATTTTAAAAACTCAGAAATTCTAATGATATTTATGATATTTATTTGAAACAAAAACAAATTCCAGTAACAAGTATGCATGATTGTGATGAAAAAATTAAGGAATAATGGAAACAAAATTACCAACATACTGTTTTAGGCGCTAAGTGACATTCGCTGTTTAGTAAATACTCCAATTATAGTTCATGTTTATCTCCAGTTAAACTACAAATTGCCTAAGCCTCCACATGCTCTAGAACTCTTTTTTTTTTCTGCCTTTTCAGTAATAACTATTTAGCACATTGCCAACAAGTTTTCCCATGCCACTTTATGACTGACGCTGTGTCAGGTGTGTGGGAACTGCTGAAAAACTGAGCCACTCCAGCTCACATATTTCTGTAACTTAATTTCAGAGAAAACAGTCCAAAGTCATCTGAACTAAGGGCCAGATTGCTTAGCTGACTTGCAGGCTGAATGCAGCATGAGGTCATTTACCCAGACATTTTAATGACTGTTTTGTAATAACTGACTGCCTTTTAAAAAATGCACTTTTATTCATCTCCCTATAGTCAGAATCCTCTCCTCTTTATTAGAATTGGGTTAAAAACCAGAGAGAGAGTTAAAATGTTACATTTAAGAATAAAATTAAAGTAAAGGAACCAGTTGGGGTTGATGTCCAGACAAAGACACAGCAGCTGGGGCTGTGGTTTCCCGGGATGTTTCGCTCTCTATGTCAGAGACCACAATATGAAATTATGTAAACCGTCTGGATTAGAGCTCATCAACAATGCTTTCCTAGCAACAAAGAGTTAGACCAACCTTAATTTTCCTCCAGCATTCATATGGGTTTTCTTGGATTCAGTTAATATAGCTGTGGCTGTCGTCTACAATTATGTCATAAGAACATCAGCTTAGTTGATCTTCCCCGGAGTCCTGTAGCAGAGTTCCAAAGTGGCACTGGCCTCACTGACTTCAGAAACTGTCACACCAACATTTCATCTTACATATCCTAAGATTTTAGACCTCATTTTATTGATAAGAAATTGGGGTTGGAGAGGATAAATTGCTGTGGCCAAGGTCAGAGCTAGCTGACACTATCAGATGGCTTCATTAGCATCTCTCTCCTTTGGAGCAACAACTTGTTCTGTAAGTCTTTGCTCTTTTTTTTTTTTCTAATTCCATGACTAAATTTTCCCCTCAAAAAAGTAAATTTTATAAACTACATGGTAACAACAGAAGATGAACTATGAAAAAGTTTTTTCTAAATTAATGGTATTCATAAATTGCTTAGTTTACTATCAAATAATCCATAGTGGACCAATCATTGAATCTTCCCAATGAAAAGTATACTCAAAAAGCTGAAAATCATGTATGTAGTCTTTTTTAGCATAATTACACTGTAGTAATTGTTTATATCATAACTTATTAAAACAGATATACCTTGTACACTATTTACAGAATTCCAAAGTCTTTTTAGAAATTTGGTTAAATAATGCATTGGAATTGCACTTTTTTTTTTTTTTGGTTGTTGTTGTTGTTGTTTATTTGTTCAGACTTTTTTCAAGAATATTTATGCTATTTTGAACAATATTCCAAACCACATCCCCTTTCTTTGTGGTCCATCATGGTGGTGGTAATGAGAAGAACCACAGACTCGAATACATTCGGTATTTTGCTTTCATGCCTATTTTAGTAAATTCTTGAAATATTTTTTAAATAAACCAGGTTCAGGGTAAAATAAAACCCAAATAGACATTCATTAGCCAGAATGAAAGTTTGACCAAATATTTATCAGTTAATGCGAACTCACCAGCTGATCACTGGGCACCTAATGCAGAGAAGTTGTTTTATCCCAGAGAGAGCAGGGAAGCTACGTTTTTAAATAACAAATCTAGAGTTAGGTTTGGGCTCATCATTTTTTCAATAATACTTAAATTATTAAGAGTGAGTTTAAGATGAAAGGTGAACCTTAAATGTCACAATTTATTAATATTAGTGATAAATAAGGACATAAATTTCAATAAAATAGAATGACTATCCAACCACATATTTTTAATTAGGTCTCAGATTTGCCCAGTCATGCTTTTCACAAATATAAGATTGATAAATTTGCTTTTTATTTCTTTTAACCTTCATCTTTTCTGAAGTTACAAAAAGCTGTGGAAAGATAAAAAGGGGAAATAGGAACTTGGAGGTAAATTCAAGTAGTAAATAGGGTACAACTCCATTCATTACTGTGGTAGCAATAACCTCCTAGAGAGTCAAGAGTCAGGAGTGCTGAGCAACTCTTAAGATCAGCGGAGCAAGACCCTGCTCCCTCTTCTGCCTGCCTTCTAAGCAACCCTGTCCCTCTGGCTCCTTTACATCAACTCCCCCAGTTCAAGGCTTCTATAGATGGGGAAATTTAGCCACTAGTTTAAAGGACAGGAAGTGACTCATGGTTCCCCCAAGGGGTCAGCGTGGGTAGTGAGGAAAAGCTGAGCAGGGAATTCCAGATCAGAAAAGTAGCCCAGATGAGAGAGTAACTAGGACTGGAATTTCAGAAATGACTATGACATCAGCATTAGTGAAACTCCCCACTTTCCCAGACCAGCTTCTGAAAGCACTGCTGTGAATTGTTTTCCATCTATTTTCACAACATGATTGGAAACAAAGAGGTATCAGTATGAAGCCCGAGGAGAGTGGTTGTAAATCCTTGAAGCAGAATTTCACGGAGATCGTTGGCAGGATTTATTGGTAGTTTAGTGGTGTCTGACTTTTGCTAATAGAAACCATTATGCCAAGGAGAACTTTAAAACCTAAAATTTGGTAAACATAAAATGTACGAATTTTTTTTTTAAATTTTACTATTTTGGGATTATTCATTTTAAATATGCTAAATTTGGTGATACCATTATTGTGTTATGAAATAAGTGAGCTTATAGAATATGTAGTTAATAATAAGCTGTGGAAACTGTAAATAGAGATATCACTTGATGGAGAGGAGAGGCGTAAGGTTTCAAAGATGTTATAAACATGGGTTCATCTGTACCTGCACAGTTTGAGAGGACATTTTATACCAAGGAGAAAGTTTGCAGAAACATGATTTTTGCTGCTTGTGGTCAACTATGGAATGTTTTTAAACTGTATTTATGTTCTTAAAGGGCTTGTAAGAAAAAGATATATAAATTTCAAACGAAAGATTGATGGCTGGAATTATAATGTAACTTTTGAGCCCTTTCTCTCTGAGTAGAGAGTTCTGTTTGCTACTAAAAGACTCTGTTGATGATGTGAATGAAGGAGTGGAACATACTCCACCTTATATTTTAGTTGTATTTAAGGATTTAATTCATTAGAAAGCCTGTGGTTCTTTCTGTTTCAAATGGAATCCATTCTGCCTGTAACTTTATTTTGAGGCTGTGATGTAAATGCATGGTGTTCCTTTTTAATGCGAATGAAAACAATGAGGAGAGGAAGTGTGGAGGCTTGGAATCTCAACTGATGATTCTCAGGTCACTGGGGAGCAGTAAGGTTCTTCTCCACTATCAGTGGCCGGAAGCATGAGAGAGGAGTAGCACTTTAAATTTATTTGCGCATCGGTCCCAGAAGCTCAGTTTGCCACACAGCTTTAATCAAACTTCTTTGGGTGCTCCTGCATCATATGCAAGGACATTGCCTATGAAGAGAAACTGAAAGGCAAAGTAAACCAAAAATTCCAGTGTCGGGGTAAGTGCTGGGCCAAAAGTACACCACGGGCCAAAGGAGAGACAACAGTACTTTCCTCGCTTAATCCATGTGGCAGGAATGGAGTGGTCAGGTAGGACTTCATAGGAAAGTTAAAACTAGAACTGAGCATTAAAGAAAGCAAAAGGGAAAGAGGAATAAGATTTAGGTGCTCAGATGAAGTGGGAGAAAGCCATTCGAGAAAGTACCTACAGAGAACAGAGGGTGGGAGTAGAAGGAGGTGGTGACAGTTTCAAGGACCCAGAGTTGGTTAGTACCACTGGCATCCAGTCTGCCTTTGAGATGCAGGTGGAAATGCCAGGGAACCATGCTGAGATCAAAAATTGTATGTTGTCCTCAGAAGTTTGGATTTTACTTGGGAATGGTGATGGTTTTTAAACAGGGGAGTGAATGAACAAATTGGGGTTGTATCCCTGAAATTATCTTTATAGGATGTTGGTTGCTTTCCTGAATGAAATGCACAAATCGCCTTTACAACATAAGATTGCCTGTTTTTTTTAATGGAAAGAGATTTAAGGTCTTTGTTTTCAAGCCAGAACTTTATGTTGACTACAGAGATTCTGCCTCCAGCCTGAGATCTTACTCCTACAGCAGTCAGCTCTTGATTGCCTGGGTGTCTCTTAGTTCATTAAAGTCAGACCTCTGGGTCCAACATTTTGTCACTGTGGCTTGACTAGAAGCAGAATTTACCTGGACCCCACATTTCCAGGTGTTCGGCGAGGCTGCTATTTAAAAATAACAATAAATCATCTCTAGAAGTGAGATTTCTCTTTTAAATTTACATCTGAGCCTCTTCAGCTGGATTGAATGTCCAGGCTTATAAAAAGCTACAGGATGGTACATCTTTGAGCAACATCTTTTTTCTTAATATTTGAGGGAAAGCTTTTTGTCATGTTGTTGTCTCCATATCTAGGTGGAAATGGTATACTTCATGAGGGATATCTGTTTATTTTCTCCTGCCATTCAAGTATATCAGTGGAAAAATATGAAAAGAATTCATTTCAGTTAATAATAGTAGCTTCAATTTCTAAGTGCCTGTTCATCGTCAATTTACGTAATTTATTTTGTTAAACAAATGCAAATAGAAAGTAAAGTCTGAAACCCTATCTGGGGGACCAGACTGAAGCCGTGAACTGAATGCCCTTCCTTGTCTGGAGTTTCTCTCACATCCTTACAGCTCCTCTGAAGATTGTGCATAACACAGTGACATTTTGCAGATGAGGAAACTGAGATTTTGAAAAGTAACATGGTTTGCTCAGGGACCCCTAGAATAAACCCATGCTCCATGTAACTCTCCATCATCACAGATCCTCTCTGAACAGTTTTTACCTCAACTTACTCTCTCCTTTCCCTTATCTGTCCTGCCTGTACTTGACCCTTAGGGCATTCATCTAAGAGCGAAGTCCAGAGAAGAGTCAGGCTAAACTGGGATTCAGGAGATGATGCCTTATCTGAACATAATAGGCAACTGAGAGTAGGTGAGGAGAAAAAGAAAAAGGAGGGATAAGACAGAGGAAAGAGAGGAAACAGCCTAAGCACAAGCATGGGACTTGAAACAACACCACAGACTGATGACCAGGCGGTTCCATGAAACTGGACCCAAACTGGGCTGGGAATGCCTGGAAGCAAGCAGACGCCAGGAGAGAGGGCACTCGTATTGGGCTGGTGCTTTATTTGTGGATGGCAGGGAAGCATAGGGTTTTAAAAGAATGTTCACTCATAGCAGGAATTTTGAAAACCTGAATAAGGGACCAGGAAAAAGACTAATTAATACAAAGTAAAAATCAAAATCCACAAGTAACTATAAACCAGAGACACACTACGGGGTGGGGGGCGGGGAGAGGAAGGACTAGGGTCAAAATAAGCGGGGTGGGGGGGTGCAATTGTATGGGGAGTATAACCAATGAAATGAAATGAAATGAAAATGCATACATTGTGCAAAAATGAAAAATGATGTGAGAATTATATAAAATAAAATAAAATAAAAGAATGTTCATACTTACATCTCGGGTAAAGAAGGCAAGAACTGCAGCAGAGATATCTCTCAGGAGTCTGTGACCATAGTCCTGGGAGCACGGAGAGGCTCTAAACCAAGGCAACGGAATAGAGTAGAGAGAAGAGGAATTTGAGGAATACATTGAATAGATCAACGCTTGGAGTGGTGTTGTGAAAATATAGGGAATCCAGGAGATGGAAAGAGTCTAGGACGATCCTCCAGAAGCTAACCACTCAGAACTGTGTTCAGTTCATCCACTTATTGACCAGATGCTTCTCATATGACGGTGTCATCTAAGACAGTGTTCTCTAGACTGGGGTATAAACAACAATTTTTAATAAGGGAGAACAAAACAACAGGAAAATGCCAGGCAGCATTGCATATATGTAAAGTATAATTGTTTTGTGAAACTTTGTTTCAGCATTTGTGCGCACCAGTGTGTGTGTGTGAATGTTCACAACTACATAAAGTGTATTTCTTACTAAAGATTGTTCAAAACATTTGAAAGCCCCGTGATACTCTTTTTCTATAGTTATATCTAATTATCCTCAAGGACGAGTATCTCCCAGTTAGATTTGATAGCCTTATAAAGGAAGAAAACAGGAAAATCTTTTCACAAATTTATTCTTCTTGCAAGACTAAATCTTGCAGTAATTTGTTTCCTTGGAATTCCCAAAGATTCCTTGAAGAGGGAAGGGAAAGGGGATCAGAGCCAGCAGAAACAGCTCTCCCAGGCAGTGCTAGGACATTGTCAAATGCCCTGCCCTTCAGAAAATAGCAACAACATCAACATATGCAAAGACACAGCTGCCTAGAGCTATCTGGGGACATGTCTCCCAGGGATGGGATCATAGCTAGAAGAATAATGTTACCTTATATTTATAAAGGGCTTTACAGTTTGCAAACTACCTTCACAATATATATTCCTATATTTCCAAGAGGCCTTTGAGTTTGGAAGGGCATGTATCTGAAAATTGTTGTAGGTATTTATGGGCCTATAAATTCTTGAAGGTCTGAATGTTTTAGTCTTTTTTTTTTTTAAGATTTATTTATTTATTTATTTATATAAGCACTGGGTACAGTCAGAAGTGCGGGAGGGTGAGAGAATTCACCAGAGCCAGAGCTGGGAGCAGAGCAGGCAGAAGGACCGAAGTACACCGCTGAGGGGAGCAGCGGGCGACAGGAGAGGTCTGCGCGCCATGTGGGACCCTCCTCTGGTGGCCGGGGAGCAGCCGGGGATCGAACCGGCGCTGCAGAGGCCGCGGGCAGCTTCGCAACCCAGAGCTCAACCGCTGCGCCACCGGGGAGGCCCGAATGTTTTAGTCTTAATACAGTCATTCACTCTTCAGTTAACATTCATTTGCAAGGTTCTGGACTAAGAACTGGACATGCAAAGATGCAATCTATTTGCCAATCTGGTATTGTGTACCTGCAATATTATAGTTTAAAAGGATGCTAAAAACTTCATATTTATTTAAGCTTGCTCGCAGTTATCTATGATATGTTTACAGGACATATGTAAACCTTTATGTAAGTGCATGCTTGCGTGTGAGTGAGAGAGATCATTTGTGTTTCCAATTTCCAAAATCAAAAATTGATTCTCCAAAAAGAGCAGGAAAAAGCTGGCCCTCATTTCAGCCTCCAAGATGCATATAGTTTTCTCCTTCTTGGGTTAAATGTGAGTACTTTAGTGGAGGATTAAAGGAATCAGAGAATTTAATGAAATCTACTTAGTTGTAGCAAACAAAGCACCTACCTAACAATACTTGCATAGAAAGAGGTTCCTAAGGTTCTGCATTCTATCTAAAAACCGAAGGTTAAGAACCCCTAGTTCTTAGTCTAAGCAAGACAAACTTCATCTCAATTAAAGTGTGTGTGTGTGTGTGTGTGTGTGTGTGTGTGTGTGTGTGAATATGTACTTACTGTTCCTTATTTTGGGGAAAAAAAGTTCAAAGGGGATTGCTTTCTCAATTTCTGTTCAACATTAAATATAATTTGAACTGTCATGAAACATTAGTTGTAATTATTCTAAGCATAAGAGCAAACCGTTTCTTTGTTTTTATTGTAAATAATTTGAAGTATTTTAATGGTATTTGAATTACCCTCCCGGTTACCTCCTGGATTCAGATTGCTGAACACACACCTAGGATGTTTTTAATAGCGGGAATGACCTTGACAGGAAACCTATCTGGGAGATTCATGACCTCCTGAGGTCAATGACCTTGGACTCCACATTAACCCGAAACTTCCCCCATTCATTAATCCACAGGAAACTTGTATCCCTTGCTCACAATTTTCTCATTTGTTTAGTTTTTTTTCCCCTCATAACATGGAATAATAATCTTTTGAAGGCATTTCCCTTAACAAAGCCTGCATGTCTGACAGATTTCTTTCCCAAGATTCTGATGTGTTTGGTTATGTTTAAATACATCTTTGCCCTTGAGATCCCTACATATCAAGCACCTGATAGCTAATATTTTACTTATTAACTGGGAAGCACATCATAAACTATAATTGCTAGATTGTTTTGCTCAACCTGATGTTCATATCCTAAAAATATCAGCCTGTAGAGTCCCTGACTGCCATTTTCAAAGTGTCACTTTTCATTTATGACCTTTGTTATATCTTGTGAAATAGCATTGTATTATTGTCTTCCTTCGATACAACATTAAGAGAAAGAGCATAACAAAATCTTCTATAAATGTAAAAAATTAATTGCCAGTTTAGAGTTGTCATGAGAATCAGGACATAAGGAAAGGAACAGGCAGCACTTAGCCCAAAAATCCTTCTGCAGGCATGGATGGAGAAACATAGGCATTTACTCCATGAAGGCGCAGAGTTCACAGGAATCCCAACTTCAAAATTAGTCAATGGGCAGAAAAGGGATTGTTACAGATGGAACCAATTGTTACAGTTAGCTAGCCATTTTAGCTAGCCATTTGTCCTGGTCACTTCCAAAATGCTGTTCCTGCTCTGAACCCTGGAGGGTTTTGTCTTACTCTGGCAGACTTTTGCTTTCTTGGGTTGTGGAGATGCCTGCATGTGTCTTTGTCTTGCATGCTGAGCTTAGAGACCTGCAAGACAGGACCTCCCTGTCACAGCTGTGCATTCTCCCACAGTGCTTCCCAGCAGGCTTTTCACATGGTGGGCATCCAACAGATGTCTGCTGTATAAATAAATAAGATGACTGCCTTCTCCTTCTCAAGGCCAAGTAAGGAAGAGCTGAGTAGAGAAAATCAGCACCACTATTTTTTATTATGCGAAAGTAATAGTAAGTACTTCCTCTATAGCAGCAAACACTATGGCCCTAGTAATATCTAGTCACTTTTCAGGCAGTAACTCATTTCATCCTGACAACAATGCTCTAATTCAGGCACTATTGTTTATTCTCTTGTTATAATGAAACTAAGGCTTGCTGAAGTTAACCTATGCAAAATCTTGAAGATAATAGGAGATGGGGCCAGGATTTGAATTCAGTCCTTGCTTCCAGCCAGGACTGCTGTATACCTTTCATCTGTAGTATACCCACAAATAAAGGAATGTTTTCTAAGTAAATTGATAAATGTTTAAAAACAAGTTAATTCATACAACATACATATATATGCAAGAAGAGAAGAAAATTGAGTTTATATGATAGCTATGTCATTAATTAAGAAAAATGTTAGAATGTCTTCACTTTAAACCCTCCTTTAAAACAGTAGCATTAACCCAGCACAAAAATAAAGCTGTTGGTTCTAAAGAGATGCATTCCTAGTTGAATTTGCTAGTTTTAGAAATATGGGTCACATTTGACTTTAATCCCTGTTGAAAGGAATTAGGGAGTCATGAAGAGTTTAAAAATTCATTTAGTCGTTAAGAAAAGATATGGAGCTTTTCTTTATTTAGTCTATTTTATGTTTTGTTTTGTTCTTAATGTAACTTCAGCAACACACTTTAGAAAATACCGATTTATTCCATAAAGTGAAATGCATCTTTGAAATTATCTAAATACATATGCAGGAGGTCAAAGACACGAAGAACAGCTGTTACATAAAATTTCCACTTAGCAAATACCAAGAAGGAAGAGGTGGGAACATGGTCCAAAATCTAACCTTAACTTTGAACTTCCTGACTTGTGTTAGTTTAAGACATCCCTGTAGCATCATTTAAACATAGTTCTGGTGTATGAATAAACTTCCACTTGGAATTTCCTTTTTGAAGTCTTCTGAGAATATAAATCAAAACCATATGAGATGTGTTTTAATCCAGAATGTAAAATAACATGAGAAATGTCAACCCAGAAGTACTCCCTGAAATGTATTCACCAGTATGCACGTTCTGGTAAAATTCTTTATTTAGAACAAAAACCTCCAGAGGATTGGATTTATTATTTTTCACCCATGATTACGGGAACCTTGACTGATAAAAGAAGATGCTTGTTAAAGCAATCACCGTAGGAATATTATTCAGCCATCTCAAATGTTTGAAAAGGACATCTATTGGCATGGAAAGAAGTTCAGAATGCATCAGCAAATGAAAAAGCAGATTATAATTTTAGCAATCTATGTTAATATACGACCTGTAAACCGTATGTAATAGTAAACTCAACCTAGATATTATACACATCTTCATAATAAAAGTATAAGGGACTGTATGCAACAAGATGTTGTTCAACCCCCAGGCAGTAGAATTATAGCATTTTTTTCTTTATCTCCTTTTTACATATATTTTCAGTAAGTATAAGGAAATTGAAATCATTTTTATTTGACTTTTTAAAACTAAATAAGCATCCACTTGGGTCTTCTCTTTTGTCCTCCATTTCACCTGAATGCAGCTAAAGCCCATGTTGCCCCTTGTTCCACTTGTCCTCAGATTGGCTGTCATAGATTATCCGGCCTGTGAGAGGCATCAATGATCAGTGTTATCTGGTGTCTGAAGTCACCAAAAACCTTCAATAGTGAGTTTGCTGGTGCTTTTGTAATTCAAGAATCTTGCTAACACTTGAAATTGTTAAATTTATTTGTGCTTTTTCCCTTTGTCAGTATGTATATATACTTGTATATATATATTATATATATATATACTTGAAATATACTTGTCAGTATATTTCAGTCTTGTTTTGAGTGTACATATGCAGTGTTTCAATTCAATTCTTTTTTTTATATAATACTTGCTTTTTTTTTTTTTTTAAAGATTTATTTATTTATTTATACAAGCACTGGGTACAGTCAGAAGCGCGGGAGGGTGAGAGAATTCACCAGAGCCAGAGCGGGGAGCAGAGCAGGCAGAAGGACCGAAGTACACTGCTGAGGGGAGCAGCGGGCGGCAGGAGAGGTCTGCGCACCATGTGGGACCCGCCTTCGGTGGCCGGGGAGCAGCCGGGGATCGAACCGGCGCTGCAGAGGCTGCGGGCAGCTTCGCAACCCAGTGCTCAACCACTGTGCCACGGGGGAGGCCCACCGTGTTTCAATTCTTGAGTTTAGATTGTGCTCCTCTTCTTTCAGATTTCATTTAAGAGGGAATTTTAAGTCACCTTTAGTTCCTATCCAGGCCTGTTCTTAGAAGAAATGATCCTCTATGCCTGAATTTTGTGAGTACTTGGGCAATCATATTTGTCAAAACCATCATATTGACTACATTAGTAAAGCTAGTCAGGTAATTAATTTATAATCATAAAAGGCAGAGTTATCCAGATCTCCTTCCATTTACAAGTAGTTATGTGGTTACATGACACATGTTTCTGCCATTTCCTGCTGTGTTTTTAAACTTGAAATTTAAAGGGGTTCAACAAAGATTTTGTGACAGTAATTATTAAGACCCAAGTGACTCTTTAAAATTAAGTTCTTTTCTGTCCAAATTGAACTCTTCAAAGAATTTTAAACTTTTATTATGCTTTAAGCTTTTAAAACTTTTTTATGGTTTATATAACTTTTTTTAAAACCTATTTGGTTGCATTTGTGGTGTATTTATGGGATGCCTCAATTAACTTGTGGTTAGATCATAGCAAGATACAATTCATTTATGTATCTCATGATGTCTAATGAAAAAGGCCCCACAGGAGAAGAGTGGCCAGTTAAGTTTCCCACATCTTCATTTGGAAGCTTGATCTCTCCCCACCCCAAATCAGGTAAAGCTATTTTTAACTACCTGATCTCATTTTAAATTGCTTTCTTTAAGGAATTTTGTGTGTATGTGTGTGTGTGTATGTGTGTGAATTAATGAATTGCAAAATAAAAATCCTGATTCTTAGCAAATCTCTAAACTCAATGGTCTCTATAGCCCTGAAGAACAGAAAGAAAAATGAATCTTTAAGTGAAAACCTATTAATAACTTATTTTTTTTTAATCTGGTCCTGATTTTCTGGAATGAGTAGCGTATGCTTAGAAAATGATTCACACACCAGTGCTAATGCAGACAGTAGAAAGTATTTCAGAAAACTGGCAAAGACATATTGAAAAATTCCCAGTAAATATTTTTCCCAGTAAATAAGATGCATGCATACATTTTTAAATTTTTATAAAATAGTTAATAAAATTGCACTTGAATTATGCACATTTTTGGGGGGGATTAATTAAGCAAACACTCATCTTGACTGATCCAGGTATTACTGTTTATGAGAAGTTAAATGCACAGAACCTTAGGTTTGAAGTCAGAAGTTTTGGTGACTATCATGTCATGCTTGCCCCAGATTCAAATAAAAAACTTGAATCTGTATAGGATTCTTGGAGTTATTTTATCTGGTGGACAGATTTTGTTCTCCAGATGCCTGCATGGTAGCTTGAAAGCTTCTGGTGTAATTGGAATACCCAAAGCTATAAAAGAGCTGAGTTAAGAAATTGAAGTAGCAAGTAAATCTTTTCAAATTGTAGATATTTAGATATGACTGAAAATAGATACAGAAGGGTTTGATTCCCTAATATATGAATGAATGTTTTAACATTTAAAATAGAAGTCTTAATTTTAAAAATGTATAACTATGTATCCATAGGTGTTAACTTATGGTGATGATTTTTCAATATTCGCAAATATCAAATCATGTTCCACACCTGAAACTAATATAATATCATATGTGAATTATACCTTAATTTTTAAAAAAGTTATTTAAATAATAAATAAATGCTTTTAAAGAGTTGTTGCAAGGTAGAAATGTGCCTGTCCAAAGCCAAGGAATGTGGCATCCAAGTGATGGTGGGACTTGTTAAGTAGTGGATTTTACCCACACAAGAAATTGTCAGCATGACAGAACATGCAACATTCTTTCCTATAATGGCAATTTGGCCTACCTCGTGGATATTAGAGCTTTTGCTCCTGGGAGCCAGCATCAAATCAGCTACTGTGGACTCTTATTTTCTACCTTGTCAAGAGGCCAAAGGAACAGAGTTAGAGAAAGAGAGAGAAGTCACTTCCAGAATTTCATACCTTTATCCAAGAATGGTTAAATCGAGATTCCATTACCTTGTTGGATCAATATGGAAGTGCATTGGCCAAGGCCTGCAAATTATGACTTCTTTCTAATTATATGAATCAATTCCCCTACCTTGCATCCAATTACTTAACTGACTCCATCTTGGACATCTCTTGGGATTTCGTGGTAGGCAGTGGCTCCACATCTTCAAAAGGCTGAGTATTTTCATGTGCTTGTGTATGCATGAAGCCTCTCTGAGAAATACCACAAGCGCCTGATGGGAACAATCTGTACCAAATGAAAGAGGAGAATAAAGAGCTATTCTGCCTCATGGAAAACTTGAGTCAAAGCAATCTGGTCAGAAACTATTTGGCTAGTAGAGCATATATTTTCTGCTTTCTTTTTCTTTGAGATTGATTGGGGGGAGGGGTTATTTTATATACTCTTAGCAATATGGGCATAGAGAACAGTATTTATCCTGAAAACTTTCCTTGTTCAATTGCAAGTGACCTTTTGATTTTTCTGTGCTCTAAGTGTGTATATGTATGAAAGAGAAAAAGTGGCATGTGTGTGTGTGTGTGTGTCTGTGTGTGTGTGTGAGAGAGCCCACACACATGTGGATACCTGTGATAGAGGAGCATGAAAGAATTATTTACATTTTTAATATTCATGTAGGCTGTGCACTGTAGGCAGGAAGGCGGAATTCCTACCAGAAATAATTACTGAGACCATTCATTTCTATGCACACTAGCAGATGTCCTAGCACCAGCTACAAGTTGAAATAAAGATTCATAGTGCATTCTGTATGTTCAACAATAGGATGAATATCTGGCAGCTACGTTAAACTAGCTTATAGTAGATTGTGCCACTGTAACAAATTGTTCCCCAAGATGTAGTGGCATAAAACAACAGAAATTTATTTCTTGCTCACATAACAAGTCAACAGCCAGTCTGCTGTGGCTTTGTTCCTTGTGTTATCATTCCAGGGCCCTGGCTGAAAGAACAACCACTGTCTGAGACATATTAGACTCATGGCAAAGGGAAAAGGGTAAAAAAAGCTGGCAGAATTAGGTGATGGCTCATGAAGACTTTTGCTAAAAACTAGCATGTGTCGGTTGCTTGTACTCACGTTTCACTGGTCAAAATAGTCATATGGCCAAGCCACACATCAGTGGGGTGGGAAGTATATGCTTCCCAGCTGGAAGAGAGCTGCATATTGCATGGCAACCACAAAAAGTGGGGAATCATTGGGAACAGAAAAGAATATATGTGTGTTCATTATAGATTCAATAAATAGACAAATTATAAATCTTGTTATTTATAATAAGATTAAAAACTATCCTTGAATGGTAAGAAATAGATCTACTATTTACTTATAGAATTTCCTTCATCCTTTTTTACTCCAGCAGAAATTATTTTTAAGTGACCAGATTTGCTACGAATTCAGCTTGCAGAATATACTTCAAAGCTTAGGAAATAAGGCTCACATTAGAACTGGTGATGGACTAGTTCGTCCCAACATGCCTGGGGCCTTGTGTTCAGGAAAAATGTACACATAAACAGCCTTGAATCTCCATCGTAACAGTACAATTCTGTTTCACAGGAATATGTACATCTTCTAGATTTCTTCTATAATTACACATTCACTGATAACAAGAGGTTTTGCTACACATTAATGAAAAAATTGCCTTAAGTTATGGGGAGACAAAATGGGTACTTATCAGTTTGGTCACTGATTTGAATATTCAGTGATTATTAATTTTAAGTTTATTCTCAATAACCTGTATTGTATATTCCTATTGGTAATTTAGAAAATGTTCTGATGTTAGAAAAATATATGCTGGTATACATTTAAGATGTAGTCATGTCTTTTACACATTGCAAAAAACTTACATGAGTCAGTGAATACTAAGGGTTGTACCCTGGTGCCATGCGGTGGCATCTAAATCAAAATCTATTTCTGGGCCTCCCTAGTGGCACAAGGGGTTAAGATGCAACCTATAAACCAATCCACAGCCACTGCAGCACGAGTTCGATCCCCGGCCAGGGAGCTACCCACATGGCGCAGTAGACCTCTCCTGACTCGCCGGCTGCTCCCCCCAGCAGTGTATTTCAGTCAATCTGTCTGTTCTGTTTCCCACTCTGTCTGGTGAATCTTCTCGCCCCCCACACCTCTGGCCTGTACCTCAGTTCTTGTATGCATGAATAAATAAATCTTTAGAAAAAAGTCTCTTTCTACATAAACCTGATGTTCCAGCCTGCACCTGTTAGTAAGGTTCCAAATCCCTCCTGGGAGAGGAGTTGTGATGGTAGTGTGTGATTCTCTGTAATACCAATGATTGCATCATTCCTATCCATAGAACAAAAAGCCTGGCATTGATTTTAACAAAACTGGCCTATTGTATGACCAAATAAATACACCTTCAGTAAGTAGGGATTTCACTTGAGAAATTCCATCTGAAGACAAAGGATTCATTTGCCTTAAGTGGTAAGTTAAAAATGAAGCTAATTCAGCGGTAGCAGTCACCTAAGTCAACAGCTTTGAGCCTGTTGAAATGTTAATACCTTTGGTATACTTTAATAGTGATAATTGCAACCACTGCAGACATCTTATGATGGTTGAGTCACCCATAATCTTTCAAAAACAGGGTGCCCACCATGTTAGCCAATTTAAATGCAAAAACAAAATACAGATCTCAAGCTTACTTTTGTAAATCACATGGCGATCCATGCTGTCTCTTTTTCTCCACTTCTCTTAAGTACACTTAATGAGCATTCAAGAAAAAAAGGCTGACTTAAACCAGCAGTATCAAAATTGCAAATTTTTCAGAACAACATAAATATCTGTGCCCGTATGTAATGACATCAGAATCTTTCCATGCTATACAGGCAAGCTAATTTTCTAAAGATAAAAAAATTTAATGTGGCCCTAATTTGAATTTCAGGTCATTTGAAAAACGTAAAATTCTTTTGAGTTAGCAATAAGAAAAAATTTTTGCTATGCTGAGAATAGTATAAACCAATGCACTTAAAATGCTTGACAAGGACATGCTGTTCTCAAGCACTTGGAAGCGCCAGTTTAAAAATTTAGTAAGATTGTAGCATGAGAGGTGGTCTGCAAACCTGGGTGGCAAATTTGCTGTGCTCAATATATTTCCTTACTTGACTTCCTGAACTTTGTCCATCTAACTGTATTTTAGCATCACTAAATGATACTTCTTTAAAGAAACACCTTGTCAGTTTTCTTTAGCTCACATCATCTTCCAGCCTTCCCCATAGTCTGTGCTGGTGAGATCCTACTGAATTGATAAATGATGTTATCACCATCCAGCCATGAAGTATAATTGGCAGTATTCAAAAACTAAGTACTTATTATTTCTGAAATCAAAGTAAATTTCCTATTTTTGTTAACAATATCATTATATGGGGAAATACTCTCAATATATTATGTGAAAAAAAGGACCAACCAAAGATATGGCCATATTAGCATTTTACAAGTAACACTCTTGACTTATTTGTTAGTAACGGAATGAGTTGAGTTTTTCTTTTGTCGCGACTTTCTATACTTTTATGTTTCCAACACTGAACATGTACAATTAAGAAACATGATCGGGGCCTCCCTGGTGGCGCAAGGGGTTAAGACGCAGCCTATGAAGCTGTCCGCAGCCTCTGCAGCACGAGTTTGATCCCTACCCCCAGCCAGCCAGGGAGCAAACCACATGGCACAACAGACCTCCCCTGCCTCACCTGCTACTCCCCTCAGCAGTGTACTTCAGTCAATCTGCCTGTTCTGTTCCCCACTCTGTCTCTGGTGAATCCTCTTACTCCCTACACCTCTGGCCTGTACCCAAGCTCTTGTATGCATAAATAAATAAATCTTTTTTAAAAAAAACAGGGCCTCTCCGGTGGCACAGCAGTTAAGCGCTGGGTTGTGAAGTTGCATGCAGCCTCTGCAGCGCCGGTTCAATCCCCGGCCGCTGGGCGAGGGTCCCACATGGCGCGCAGACCTCTCCTGCCGTGCCCGCTGCTCCCCTCAGCAGTGCATTAGGTCAGTCTGCCTGTTCTGCTCCCTGCTGTGGCTCTGGTGAATTCTCTCACCCTCCCATGCTTCTGACTGTACCCAGTGCTTGTGTAAATAAATAAATAAATCTTTGAAAAAAAAAAAAAGAAAGAAACATGATCATGCTTATTAAAGCCAGTGTCACAGGCCATGATTACCTTCCACAGTAACCTTGTTCTCACCTCCTTCCATATGCACTCCCACAGGAACTAGTAAAATGGCCTCCCTCTACTGTTCTGCTCTGGACAGAGGTCATATCATGTTCCCAGTGTCTAGGAAAATCAACTAAGGCAAAACAAGTGACTTTCCCTAAAGTGGAATCATAGATACATGGCGGAAGAGCTTGTCTTGTGCCAAACCATATTCTGAATTTGTTGAGTAAAAAGCTTTGCTTGGTTTTTGTGCAGATCAAGCTCCAATTGTAAAACTGAATAGCTCCCTTTTCAACCAGTCGATTCAGCCCCCTCAACTATTAACTTCAAATCCCAAAACTCCTTGGGCTCCTTAGACTGAAGGTCATGGAGCTCTCTTAAGGAGCATCTCTGTGGATGGTGGTGTTATGACCAAGGAATGTGTCAGGGGCAATGAGGAATCAGTCCCACATAAACCCTATAGAGGAGGCTCTTAATATAGACATGCAAAGCAGTGTGGAAAGATGTTGAACAGGCAAAAATAGATACTCATTACAGAGTAAAACGGAAATGCTTTTTACGTATAATGGTGTGAGGTTGTAATATGAAATTCTCTTGATATTTCTATTGAATCCTGTGCATTGAAATCCGGTCATGATACTGGGACAAATACATTGAATTTTCTTTAGCAATGGTAATGAAGTAACCACAGTAGAGACTAGGGTCAGCTCTGTGCAAGGGGCCCTGGTTCCAGTCCACATTTAGGTTTTCTATAGGATACTTCCTGTAAGTTCATGCTTTACCTTACAGTCATGGAGCTGAGCTGCTAAAGGGGCAGGTATAGATAGCAAATGAGGAACAAATAACCATCAAAATGTGATTTTAGTGACCCTTAGAGCTCTTTCATGATGTTGTGTTGGCTCACAAGAGCAAAGTGACAATAAGGTTTCAGACTCTCCTCAAATGTCATTTAAATCTCATTAGGTAGACCTTTGTCAAATGAGGACACCAGCAGTAATGATTTCTTTTTAATCTTGTGATCATTTTGACCACTGCAAGAGTTATAGTCCCCAGGAGCACATTGGCATTTGGTTGATAGATGTTAGTAGGAACTGTCGGGGATCGGTAGAAATTGTAAGGCTCTTTTTTCCCCTTCATACAAGTCAATTTTGATAGTAGTTAATTATGCCAGATTATTTTTTTTTCTCACTGGGTGGTAAACAAGTCTGTTTTGTCCTCAAATTGATATAACAATGTTTTGGGACTACCAGTGGTGGGACTGGGAAGTGCTCGTTTAGTAGACATTTTAGAAATAGGATGATAAATTGGGAATAGGCAGTAATGGGGAGGAGCCATTCACCATGCTGGGATTTGTTATTTTTGGCTTCTTCTGATTTGTTATTATATACTATCTGTAGTTTTAGTCATCATTTGAACTGAGACTTAAAAGCTAAATACCTACTCATTTCAAAAATCAGCTGATTTGAGAGTTTGATTTAGCCAGATTCTGGTTAAGAATTGATTATTTGTTTACCTGTAGATAGGATTTCAGTTTGTTATCTGTGTTGCCCTTGTAAATAAATGAAATGAAGTTGTCCAGAAAGCCTTTTAAGTCAAATCTCCCAAGCTAGTCTGAGCCCTATTCCACTGCCCAACAAGAGTCTTCCATTCTGAAAGGTGCTACCTTCCTCTGCCCCAACTCCTAACCCTTTCTGTTCTCTTGTCCAAGCCCTTGCTTTCCACAGGTCCAACACTTTTTATAAGCATCTTTCCACTCTCCTGTGAACTCTCTATGTTGTAAATTCCCTGCCTTCCAGGTCTCCTCCATTTGTTCTTTATGGTCCATCTCTCAGGAGCGCTCCTGCTTACTATTACATTTCAACAGTAGTAATAGTAAGAATGTAGGAAACTGCATGCTGTTCATGTGTTCCAATAGAAAAACAGAATTCTGTGCTTCTTGCTAACTCATAATTCAGTTTACAGCCTGTCTAGAAATTATATTCTCTCATGACTGACTATGGTATTATTTTGAAGTAAAAGGTAAACCCCAAGTCTGAAAGTTTCTAAAGCAACAGCTTATCTACAACTCAATATAACTCACCACACTGACAACATGTTATAATCAGAATGTGCCTTTCCTACTTCCCCTGAAGTACATTTGTGGTTATCATAGTGGAAAGCTTTGCCTCAGACTCTCAAGTGAGTTCTAAATAGAACTCTTGAAACTTAGAATAACTGCCTTTTGTATCCTCCAAAGGGAAAGCTCAAGTTAGCCCATTCAGTGCCATTCAGCTGAAGGCCTTCACTTGTAGATCTCAGAGATACCCACCTGATAGAAATATTTCCCAAAGCCTTTATTTCCAGGTAGTTCTGAATGATATGTACATGACAGGCAAGAGTACATATTAGGTCAGTGCAGATAGCAACTAGGCTTAAAAAAAATATCCTCACAGCAGAGAAAAAGCTCAATACCCGGAAACTCTCAAGCCCAGAAATGACAGTGGGTTAGAGGATGCCATAAAAAGCAAGTACTACAGGAGGGGACCACCCCAGTCTCTGTGTCCTTGAATTTGAATCTCATTCCATATCAAACATGATCAGTGGGATGAGGGTGTAGGTTTTAGGGGCCTGTGTAAAATCTGGTCTTTTTTGTTTTAAAGATTTATTTATGTATACAAGAGCTGGGGTGCAGGCCAGAGGTATAGGGTGTGAGAGGATTCACCAGAGACAGAGTGGGAAGAGAGCAGGCAAACTGATGAAATACACTGCTGAGCGGAGCAGCAGACAAGACAGGAGAGGTCTGCCTCACCATGTGGGTTGCTCCCCAGCTGTCCGGGGATCGAATTCATGCTACTGAGGCTGCAGATTGCTTCATAGTACGGTGCTTTAACCCTTGCGCCACCAGGGAGGCCCTCCAAATCTGGTCTTTGGTTTATTTTTCTAACTTATACCAGAATCTGTATCACATTAAACATTATGCTGCACACCCATTGAACTGCCAACATAGATGAACAGTCGCAGGTCCACAGCTGATGTTAGTGTAAAGTGCAGTGGTCTTAAGAACACCCTGTTCTCTCCGGCTTGGTTATGGGGGAAAGCAAATGTCAGAGTAAATGGAAATACAATGCCCTGCCCAGGCACCATCCCAACAGCAGAGGACGGGCCCTGGTTGAGATCTGTTAAAATCAGCTGTTCAGTTTTGTTTGGAGAAACTGGACTTTTGACAGATGAGTTTATTTTCCCTTGTATTCAAATGTATCTATCAGATCTGTGGTTGGGAAATGATCCAGGATTTACAAGGTCAAAAAGTGACCTGGTTCACACACTGTAGACTCTGCCCATCTCACTCCACAGCTTCTCCAGGCAGGTGATCCTGTGTGCTGTTTGTATGTCCACACCAAAAATGGTCACCCAAAGGACAGATAAGCCTCCTGGGATTGACCCTTAGAGATTCTAGAAGCCTCCTAAAACTTACGTCACAATTCTGGATCACCAGCTTTGCTTTTCCATGCTGCAACTCTGCAGCTTGAAATCATTCTTATGTGTTTGATGAATGAACCTCGGGTTATAGGGCATTGGGAATTAAAGCCATTAATAACATCAGAGAATGTATGGATCTTTGTAATACCCTTCTTCATGAAAAAAATACATTTGCATAGACTCCAGTTGTATTCTTTCTTTTATTATCCCAAGAGTGGAAAAGTAAAGGACTGTAGAATAAATATTCTTAGTCTTATCTTTAAAAGTTAAGAAAAAAATTGGAAAAAAATCAAGAAGTATTTTCTTCTTCTCCGTAGCCCCCTTGGTTCCCTGGTGTATAAATAAGACCTTTTTCCCTGCCTGAAACTCAGCCTTTGTGTTCAGTAATCTGTGGTTTTGTTATTATCCAAATACTTATGGATCAACATTTGAAGATAATTTTAGTAGACACATAACAAGTACCTTTGTGATACCTGCTCATTTTACACCCATTTCTGGGGAGCCTACTTAATACAGACTTACCTGAGAACAATTTTGCTTTGTAATGACTTGCACAATGCTCACCAGTTTCTCCTTGATTAAGAAGATAGAATTCCAGTGTGTGGCTGGTAGACTCACGCATTTCCCTTTCTTGTGTTTTTCAGAGATTGAGGCAAAGGAAGCATGTGACTGGCTCCGCGCTGCTGGGTTCCCGCAATACGCTCAGTTATATGAGGGTAGGTTGGCCACCCCTTCACTCTTCATAAAGGGAATGAATTCAAAATGAACTGTATATATCCTGTGGTGTCTTTTGATTGCCAAGTTTTTTCTCGACCACTTTTCTTCACTCTCTTTTTCTCTTGGCCTTTACAACGCCTGAGGGTTAGGCTCAGACCACTTTAGAGATGAGTATTGCGTCCCTATTTTACTTTCTGCATCTCACAGTTTCTCATTTCAAATTTCTTTGCTTTCTGCTTCACTTTTTCCAAGTCTCCTCTCTTTACCCATCCTAACTCCCTTTTCTCCCAGTACTCTGCCATCAGCGGTTTTTCCATATTTTTCTCTTGTTCTTTTTTCTTGTTTTTTTCCTCACTACTCTTGGTTTTCTTGAAAATACAATAAATCAGTTATTGGTAAATTTCATGGAAATTATGAAACCTAATTGTCTTGAGACTTTACTTTTTAGTTCTGTTTATATGAAAAACATAAGTTATAATATGATTCATGTCACTTTCCTAGGTAAAGTGCTTCTTAATGACATCATTCTTCCTTCTATTGACATTTTAGTTGATAGTTAAACTTACACACCTCTATCTTACTTATACCTGAAATTATAACCAAAACACCTCACTATTTTTTATATATAGTGAATTAGTCAGGACTCCAACAGTAGTAAACACATGGAAGACAGAGGATTTACTTCTAAAATTGTTCATTACAAAGCTGTGGAAGCCACAGGAATAGTACAGAATCCGGAATTTGTAGCAACAAAGCTGTCACCTACAGCCCAGAGGCAGAGGAGAGGGTCCAACCCAGGAGGAAACAAGCTCCTTAGCGTAGATCCTAGAGAAGAGGACACAGCTGACAATGGGCAGCCTCCCTTGGAGAGAACCACAGGACAGACACCCTCACTCAAGCCCCTTCTTCCTCCATCTGTCTCTAGCAAGGGCTTCCCACTGACCAAACACAAAAGGAAGCTAGAAGATATGGGACCCTTGAATGCCTTTCACACTGGGGATCCTAAGGCACAAAGCAGGGTACAGAGAAATGGAGAGTGGACCTGTAGAGTTAACCAGAGGATATCTTGCACACCAGACACTATCCACTTCTCCTCCTGATGGCGTAAAAATATATAGGTGAGAAGGTTAAGGTTTAACCTTAACTCACTAGTGAATTTTGTCCATTCTCCAAAAAGCTAACTTATAATTAAAAAGAAAAAAAAAACAAGATTCATTCTACTTCTCTTACTTAAATGAGAGCATGTCCCTGATTATGCTTTGCAGTCTAGAATCTCTGATAAAAGTTTTCATAGACTTATAGTTTTTAAGCAATAGACAGGTTTGGTCTAAGCAACCCTTACACTACCTGCTACCAACAATTTACTGATTATAACAGAGAGACATGAAAAGGTTAAGTGGCTTTTCCAAGGTCATGAGATGGAAGTCACAATTAAAATCCCAGTCTCTTGAGATTTAATGACATATTCTTTCTACTATAACATGCACTGTCTCTGTAAATTCAAAATATTATGCAATTAAATATGGCTAAGAATATGCAATTAAATGGCTAAGAATATATTTTGTAAGTAAAATATCCCTGTCAGATTGGGTTTATGCTGTCAGCATTGAATAAATATAATAAAAATAAGAATAAATGCTTATAGTGAGCTTACTATGTGCCAGGGACAGTTCATAGCACTTTACATATGCTATTCATTTGATATTCATAACACCAAATTTTAGATATTGCAATGATAATCATCCCACTTGACAGATGAGGAAACAGAGACCCAAAATAGTTAGGTGACTTGCCCACAGTTCTACAAGTAGGCAGCAGAGCCAGAATTCAGACTTTGGTATGTGTGTTCCTCACTGCTACACATATTCCCTCTCAAGCAGAGGGAGAACATCTTCATCCTGAAACTCACTCACATTATTTTTTTTCACCAGAGGATGAAGTGTTTCTATGTCCAATTCACATTAAGATTTAAATACCCTTATATTTAGTAGTATTGGTATGGTGGAGGTAGTGCCAATACAAGATGAGAAAGAAATAATGGCAGGGTACCTGTAATGATGTCTTTTAGATTTGACCATAGATTTGACCATGATCTCCAGATTTTTTCCTCTGAGAATGAGGTACCTAAAATTAAGCCTGTATTGTAAGTATTGCTCATAACCTCCCAAACTGGCACGATTAGTCAGGGGGAAAAAAGTCATGATGTTGAATATCTTTTCTCCTTGGCAAGATTCAGTTTAGTATTTTGCTAATATACCAAAGTGACTCAAAATTTTGCTTCAGAAGAAAACATTTGAGGCCAATGAGCCTTAGGTATTTTTGGAAATTTCCTTTCTGAAGGAAAAAAAAATCTGCCAAACCAAACATTTCATGAACTATTAAAGGCAGAACCGTGACCTATGCCTTAGGTGAATGGGAAGAATACAAAATCTTTTTTCTTCAATCAGGCAAGTGTCTATAATGATAATGAACTATACGGATGCAGGCATTTTGTATTCAGTCTTATCCGAGGTCAAACATTTGATTATTCTCATATTTCACGCTACTTTTGTAACCTTAAAACATTTATTGTGATAAAAATAAAACTGTCTGCTATCTTAAAATTACCAACACACCTATCAATGGAGAGTAACTGCTGTTAAGATCAGCTGTATCTACAGAAATGTGGTAGCCTGAAGGTGTTGGTGCCATTCAAGTCCAGCATGGCTCACAGAAACTCCTTTGTCTTTTCTCTTTCAGATTCACAATTTCCTATCAACATTGTGGCTGTCAAAAACGATCATGATTTTCTTGAAAAGGACCTTGTAGAACCTCTTTGCAGGTAAAGCATTTGAAGCATTTTTTTCCTTTCCATTGTTCACTCTCAGTACATACCATTATGTTGAGGGATGAGCTCAACAATTTAGTATTTGTTGAGTGCCCACTATGTGCCAGGCATGGATCCAGATTCTAAGCTTCAGAGAATTGATTAAGGAAAACAGAAAGTAAGTGAGAGGGAAAAAAGGAGAAGGAAATATTATCTTAGAGAGTATTATATTGCTATGAAAAAAATAAAACAAGATGAGAATGTAGAGAGCAACTACTATAGAATGTGGGTGGGTTAGTGAGAAGATGCAGCATGGGGAAGCCATAGCAAGTGTGGACAAGAAAGGCCCTGAAAATTTTCATGAGTATGTGAAACTTTACTGTAATTTTTGCAAAGTTGAGTGATTATATCAGCAAACTGGGTATGTACACTCAAGTGATTATTTCAGCTACCTGGAATATTTAAGCCTTTGCTGTGTGATAGATGCTATATGAATTTATAATCCATTTGGAGAAATCTAGTTGGAACAATGAAGCATGAGTCCATAAACAAATAAGTAACGGTGACAATTTGGATAATAGAAAAGATGCCCATGTAATTGATATGCCTGAACCATTAAATGGGCATGAGAGAGCTTGTATGTGTCTGTAGGAATTTGAAGTTTCCTAAATAAAGCCCTGGAGAGAGGTCAGAGCTGAAGATAAATATTAGTTACAGGAGATGAGTCATTTTTCCAAGGCCACACAGATAGTTACAAGCTGAAATGAGCTTTAAAAAAACACAGCACTTACAACTTACAGTTTAGTGTCCTCTCTAGTGTACTCAGCACTGGACATGGGGAAGATGGAAATGATAAATGGAGCAAAGGCATGATGAACAAAATTTAGTCTTGATAATAGAAACCAAAGTTAGTGTAGTATGTAAACAATCTTGCTGAATCTTCAGATATATGTTTTTATGTTCACAAATTGATCAGTCTTTGATTTCCATAAGAAAAGATAATAGATTTCCATTAACAAATAATCTCTGAGTGTTCAAGGAAAACAATATTGTAGATTTGGTTAAGTAGGTAGAAAAGCAAGAACTCTTCAAATTATAAATTACAGGAATGAACACTTGGACTAGAAAACAAAGTAGCACAGAATGCCATTTGTGGACATTTTGTGGGCACTTACAGAGGAATGGCATCTTGTTTGCAGTTCTTTAAAGGCAATGAATTGGAAAAGCAGTGTTTTCTCTCCAGCATATCTGAGTCACACCCCAACAGGAACAGGGCTGTCACTGCCCTCCTAGTGTTCATCTTGGAACTCTTCAAGCAGCACTTCTTCCTGAGTGTTCCCTCTTAGTTTTACCCAAGTATTTTTACTAGTTGGCATTTTTACATTTTTACTGTGTTATATTATCTTACCCTTTTTCCCCATTGAATTTTTAAAGCATATTTTTAAAATGGAGATTTTATACATATGCACACATAATAAAATTCACCATTTCAATGTAAAGTTTTATGAGTTTTGACAAATGTTTACAATCATCTAACCACCACCACAACCAAAATATAGAATAACTCCATTACCCCCAAATTTCCCTGGTTCCCCTTTGTCATCAATCTCTGCCTGTATTCCCTACCTAGTTTTTGTACCTATAATTTTGTCTTTTTCAGACTATAACATAAGTGTCCTTCCTTGAAGGACATTTATGTTGCTGTGTCTTAGAGGTTATAAAGCCACTTTAAGGATTCCTATTCACGTTTTTGTGTAAGCATTAAATTTTCGTTTCTTATGGATAAGATCCTAGGAATGGAATCCATATGATCTGTGTATTTTAATTTTATAAGAACTCACTAAATTTTTGCAAAATGACCCTACCATTTTGTATTCTAATAGTATCCAGTGTTACCTCATTGTGATTTTAATTTGTATGCCCTAAATGACTAATTATGCTGGATGTCTTTCCATGTGCTTATTTGACATGATAAATTTTCTTTGGTAAAAGTCTAAGTATTTTTGCCATTTCTTAATTGGGTTATTTGTTTTCTTATTATTGAATTTGAGGGTTCTTTATGTATTCTAGATGTAAGTACTTGGTCAGATATATGTTCTATAACTATTTTCTGCCAATCTGTACCTGTCTTTTCAAATTCTTTACAGTGCCTTTCACAGAAAAGAGTTTTAAATTTTACTGAAATCCAAATCTTAATTTTTTCACATTTTTAATATCACATCTAAGGAATTTTTGCCTAACATAAGCAACTATTTTCTTCTAGGAATTTCAATTTTATGTTTTACATTTAAGTCAACTTTCCATTTCAAGTTAATTTTTTTATAAGGTACAAAGTTTGGGTTGAAATTCTGAAATTCTTTTTTTTTTTTTTGCATCATCAGTGTCTCATTGTTTCAGCACCACATCAAAATGACTATACTTTCTTGAATTACCTTTATTCCTGTATCATAAATCAGCCATATATGTATGAGTCCTTTTCTAGATTCTTTATTATGTTGCCTTTATCTATGTGTCTACCCTTTCATCAATATTATACTTGGTTACTCAGCTTTATGTATTCTTAGAATCTAATAGTACATGTCATTCAACTTTGTTCTTCTTTGCCACATTGTTTTTAGCTATTCTAGTTCTTCTGCCTTTTCATATAAATTTTAGGAACATCTTGTCGATTCTATTTTAAAAATCTTGCTGGAGTATTGATTTGGGGTCTGTTGACTCTGTAGATCAGTTTGGAGAGAATTGAAATTTTAACAACATTGAGTTGTCTGATTCATAAACACCATATCTGTCTCTATTTATTTAGGTTTCCTTTGACTTTTTTTAATCCTGGCTTACAGTATTTAGCATATGGATATTACACATCCCTGAAAGTACTTTAAGAATTTCAGTTTTGTGATATTATTGTAAATAGTACTTTTTTATCATTTCGGCTTCCAATTGTTCATTCTTAGTGCATCTTGTTTTGTATATTGCGTCATATCTTGTCATCTTTCTAAATTCACTCATTACTTCTAGCCACTTTGTTATAGATTCTTAAAAATTTATTTTTTAAATGTAAATCAACAATTTTCTTGTACCCAAAATAAAAATTTTATTACACATATTAAAAGCATGATTGTAGAGGTAAACACTGTTTCTAAGTGTGTAGTTCTAGTCACAGGGTGACGTATGTAGCTTGTTATGCCAAGCTTTGAATCACAAACATATGAGTGATAAACCCTTATCTACTCATTGATGCATGTGATCTGAGGTGCCTTGAACTTTTCCATTAAATTCTACTATTTTCTTAAAGCAAGATGCCTTTAAGACATGTTATAGTGATCAGCCAGTGCAATAAATGTGACATCATTTAGAGATTTAAAATTCTGAATAAAAATAGTAAGATAAGCCAGAAAAATTACTGAGCCTCTGACCCATCTCTGACACAGCCCATAGTAGGATCCATACAGATATACTCTAAACTGAATTACTGCAAAAACATGGGAAGTGTAGCAATGCCAGATACCACAGTGTTCTTGGTAAGGATCCAGCTTGTGTAAAAATGGTCCTTGAGGCAGGAGGTTGTTATAATTGGAATAACTCTTATGACAGCCATGCCTCCAAAAATATTAAGTTAAAAAAAATGGCTGGACGTGTACAAGCTGAGGTTCTCTGGGCAAAGGAATGGTGGGTATATTAGAGGCCAAAGGAAAAGTTACAGTGGGGCAGTGGTGGGGGGAGGGAGTTAAAGGAAACAGGCCAAGTAGATAGGCAGAAACCAGGTAGTTTGGCTAAAGGGAACTGTGTGGAGTTTCTTTCCCTTCAGCATCATTGAAACCAAAACACAGTACTTTTCTTCCTTGCAAATAGTGGAATGGAGACAGACCAAATCCCTCTAGCCTGAGGGGAATGACAGCAGTTTTAAAATCTTGAGGTTGATAGGCAGTTAATTAGACACCAGCACACTCACTTGTGCGGTCTGTAATAACTGATGCCTGGAGAGCAGTAAGGGTTTGTGATTTTCTTATGCACTGCAGACTCGGTGATAGAGCTGGCCTCTTGTTTCGTTTTTAAAGTTTTGTGGGTATATGTTTCTCAGAGATATTCGAAATGCAAGGCAAATGCAGAATCCTGAAAAGAAATCATAGCCAGAGGGCAGGTAGTTTCCACCTAGTAGACAAAAAGAGAGCTGCTTTCCTGCAAATTTGTGACCCACAAGAATTTTACTCACCTTCGGTGTTCTAGAAGTGTGGCTCCTAGGTAGACAGACAATTATGTCCTAAGTCTCAGTTACACTTGGAGAGTTGTTGAACAGTGTTAACTTTTTGATTGACTTAGAAAAATATGTTGTACTGAGGATGTCACAGCAAGGAGGACCCAACCCTGGCCTGGATAGGTGGGTTGGCAGCTCTTATTTTCAGGTCTCCAACTGTCATTGCTGCAGGTGTGAACCAGAAAGGCAGTTGTGTCACAACTCTGACAGTGCAGGCAAACAGTTGGTGCTCTGTAAATATTTGTTACTGAAAGTCAGAATAGTGCTCTCTCTTTTATGTTAGCAGTCACAATTATAATTCGGTTTTGATGTTTTTTGATTCATTTTGTAATTGTTTTTGTGATTAAAAAATATTTTCCTGTAAGTAATGAAAGCTATTTGTAAAATTAAGTACCCTGATGAGTTCATTGAAACTATAACAGGATATTCACATAACCTAGGTGTCAAAAGAATTTGCAAGGTTTGTCACTTTTAAGATAACAGTAGCAAATCAAAACTCCTGAAAAAGATCTTTAAAAGGTATTATGGTCTATTACATTTTAGTTTGCAGAATTCACACAGAATGCTAATGTAGGGCCTTGATTCTCAAGCTTAACTCTGAATTTCTAATTTAATTTTAAGCTAGTAAACCATCTGCATAACTTGTTTTATTAATAAAGAATTATTAATTAAACAAAATGATTTACCTAGCTCAGCACTGTTAAGTAAAGATATGGAATGGCTAGGATTATTTACCTATCAGCCTTTTGTATGTAAAAGGATAATTAAAGACAATGATTTTCATATGTGACTGGGGATAGGCGTAGAGGATAGTGCTGGCAAAAAAATAATCTTTCCAGTTTACCTCTACCCACAAAGACACATATTTGACTTGAGTATGTTAAATGGCATTAATAATATTAAATAATGATAGTCCTTTTCAATACTGATAATATATTTTAAATATTTTTCCTTTTACACTACCTATTACTGAAAATGTACAATAAAACATATTGCGTTATGTCATTTAATAATGTGACAATTAACCAGAGTGAGAGCTTGGACAAATCTTTGGGAGAAGGCTATTGGAAGGTTACATCATAATCTTATCACTTCCACCTCTAAAATTCTGAGCCTATAACTAACTAGTAATTCCAATAAACTTATGTTTTTATCTCTTTAGAACATTTTCTTTTTTTTTTTTTAAAGATTTATTTATTTATTTATACAAGCACTGGGTACAGTCAGAAGCACAGGAGGGTGAGAGAATTCACCAGAGCCAGAGCAGGGAGCAAAGCAGGGAGCAGAGCAGGGAGCAGAGCAGGGAGCAGAGAAGGCAGAAGGACCGAAGTACACTGCTGAGGGGAGCAGCAGGCGGCAGGAGAGGTCTGCGCGCCATGTGGGACCCTCCTCTGGTGGGGAGCAGTCGGGTATCGAACCGGCGCTGCAGAGGCTGCGGGCAGCTTCACAACCCAGCGCTCCACCGCTGCGCCACCGGGGAGGCCCTCTTTAGAACATTTTCAAAGTGCTCATTATATACCAAGCACTACTCTAAAATGTTTATTCATTTAATTCTCATAACTAAAATGTAGGTTCTAAATTATTCCCATTTTATAGATGAGGAAGCAGAGGCACAGAGTTGTAAAATAATTTGCCAACTTAGAGCTAGTAAATGACAATGGCAGTGATAGAATTCAGGCAGACAGGCTGCTTCTGGAGTTTCCTAAGAGAGCTTAGGTGTTGCTGTGTAATACACTTTGGAGTGCTCTCCCTTTCTTCCTTTAAAGGTAATTCTTTCAAAGATGTCCTGTGTTGCCTTGTGACTTTCTGAATTTGATTTTTAAGTCCCAAAGATATAAATTCTGGTTGCATTTGCACCTTCCATTAAAAAATAAAATAAGAGTTACAACATACTTTGTTCTTTTGTGAAGAGATTAAAACTGATTTTCTGTCAGGAGAGTAACAGGACCTTGTCCTTTTTTCATTCCATTTACTTCATCAAGGCTGGCTCTTTTGCTACAGAGACAAGACAGAACCCTCAGCCTGACATCGGAGGCTAACACAGAGCTTCTCAATCCAGGGGGTGGGGAGCATTTTTCCTCCTGCTCAACATGTGCAATATTTTTGCTTGTCACACAAGGGTGATGCTACTGGCATCTAATAGGTAGAGGTCAGGGATGTTGCTAAACTTCCTGCCATGCACTGGGCAACCCCAGATGTGCCAATGCTGAGAAATGAGTAAATTCATTTTGAACAAATGGTATGAGCTGTATCTGTACGGTCGCAGGCTACCTAAGGGGGCAGGGATCCAGAGAGAGCTTCTACGTAACTCTAAAAGGCCAGGAGCAATTACCTAGACAAGACATGAGGAATTTTGACTATTTTGTATTTCTAACTTTTGGCTATTTAAAATATATTAATATACAGGAACAGCATCTTCATCTCCATCCCATCTCCCACTACAGACCTCACCTAATGTAGCCTGTTGAGTATGGGGGCTTGGAGTACAGTCAAGTCTAAACATGCTGGGGTCAAAGATAGGATATTTCATATATATACATATCACATATATTTGCTATGTATAAATCTGTATGAAAAACATTGTTCTTTATATTCTTTAATGTCCTCTTATGTAACCTTTTCTGACCAACTACTCAAAATTTCTTTTCCATGCCCATACTTTCAAGAAAGAATATACAAGAGACTAGAAATTGGGAGAGAAAGTTGATGGGAGAAAAAGAAGTTTATATTTTTAATGTTATTTACCTCTGTGTATTCCTTTTAGATATTTGCACTGCATTATTGAAAACATTAGTAATTTTTAATGCCTTGTTTACCAGACAAATAATAGATGATGATGGCGAGTATTTTACAAGTGTTTACTATGTTCTAAGGAGTACACTCAACTCTTTTATTGATCTCTTTTAATACTTACGAGAACCTATGAGCAGCAGGTGTCATCGCTATTGTTTAGAATATTGGTGACCAGACTCTCCTTGAGTAGCTGGGTGTTGTTGATATTTTTCCCTGAGGCAGTGACCAGCCTTGGAAGGGAGGGAGGAAAGGAGAAGAGTGGAGGCTGCCTGGGTGTGAGGAGGGGAGGGTGTGCTGAGTGAGGGGGCCCAGTGCCAAGTGAAGTACAATGTGCAGGTCCGGAGCAGGATGGGGCCCTCACTGGAGACAGCAATGTGAAGTTGTCAGCATATGAGTGTATGATGATCCTGAGAGTGGGCGAGGTCACCTGGGGACAGCAAGGAGACCAGAAGCAGCAAAAGAGAAGACCTAGGCTGACTGCTGGGAACCCCACAGCTACCGGGCAGACCATCGAAGGAGCCAAGAGAACCACCCCCTCCAAGGGACTGGATGGGGGAGGGGGAAAGAGGGCATACCTACTTCCCTCCCCCGGGCTGTTTTCGCTTACCTTTCAGTTTTTGAGCCTGTCAGAAATCTCAGGTTGTCTGATGGTCTCACTCATAGCAGGAATCTAGAAAACCTAAATAAGGGACCAGGAAAAAGAATAGCTATAAGAAAGAAAAAATCAAAATCAACAAACTATGAACCAGAGACACTATGGGGGGGGGGGGTTGGCGGGGAAAGGAGGGCTTGGGGTCAAAATACAGGGGTTGCAATTGTATGGGGAATATAAAATAAAATCTAAAATAAATAAATAAATAAAGATTCTACACACATACCTGTATTTCAAAAAAAAAGAAAAAAGAAACGAAATCTCAGGGTTGTGGCCCTTGCTTCAACATGAACTAGTTATCATTAGAAATCATCTGGATTACATGCGGTTGTTATGAACAGTTAAACAGCTATCGACACCCATCTGACTTTTCCTGTGCAGGTGTATGTAAATTGAATGTTTGTGTGAAATTTCACAAACCAATGATGCCCGAGAAAACCTGGACTAATTTTCTTTCAGTTCTTTATTCTTGGACCATTGTGATTGCTACTCTTTGTTTTGTCAAATGAACTTATACTTCCTGAAACCCTGATCACCAAAGATATAGCAGATTTAAAATTTGGGCTTAAAATTAGTGGATTTAAAATTAATGTACAGAATAGTGGCTATAGGTAACAGTGTGTTATATATTTGAAAGTTGCTAAGAGGGTAGATCTTAAAAGTTCTCATCACAAGAAAAAAATTATAAGGAATGATATTAATTAGGTTTATTGTGGTGATCATTTTTGTGATATGTATATATATATATATATCAAATCATTATCTTGTACATTTGAGATTCATACAATGTTTTATATGTTATAGCTCAATAAAAATTATTTTCTTATGCAAATCACACAATTCCACGCATGCATCCTCTTCCCTGCCAATGACATATAAATACTTCATGTTCTTAAGCATAGCAAGACCTGTCAGTGCTTAACCATTTTCCTCCCATACTTCAGCTGGAAGAGAACTCAGCCTTGCTGCTGCACATGACCACTTTGTCGAATAGCCAGAGGAAAAGGCTCAGAAGAGCAGAGCTGTGGCCTCCCCCGGCTGAGGCAATGGTGGTGTAGAGACAGCCACTGACTATACTTTCCCTCCCTCCCTCCCTCCCTCTCTCTCTCTCTCTCTCTCTCTCTCTCTCTCTCTCTCTCTCTTTCTCTCTCTCTCTCTCCCCAAGATACCATAAAGCCCTCCTGCTGGACAGCCTGTGATTTCAAAGGCCTCGCCCGCCCTTGCTGCGTTACATACCAGAGTTGTCTGCTTGGCCTTGCTATCCACCCTGCTCACAGATTCTGTTTTATAAACTCCCCCTGCAACTGGGAGACCTTTCCCAGGCCCCCAGATCCCGCCCCACAGAGAAGGAGCTGTTGCTCCCTGATGCTCGCCTTTGATCCCCGGGTTGGTGGTGACTTTGTTTCTGAATGTCTTTGAGGACCACACCCAGAACACTCCTAGGCAGACTGGACTAAGTACCTTCAGCCCCTGACACGCGAATGGAGGGTGAGAAGTTCAGGCTGTGCAGGCTTTAATCAGAATCGCATGTGAGAGAAGAATGAACTCAGACCCCAGCTCATTACTCCTCTCATGCCTTTCCCAGGAATATTAGAAATATTACAGGAAACTGACCATTAAATCAGCATGGGAGACCTTATGACCTGTCTGAAATCTGACATTTTAAATGAAAAATATAAATCTAAATTATTACAATGGAGAGGGCTCCATAGCTTTCCTGTCCATCTCTAGGCAGAATGCAGCTAGACTTCTGTCTCCTCAGGCTTCTGTGACAGTAGATGTGGAAGACGCCTACCTGGGAACACACTCCCTCTCACAAATCCCAAGCTCTCAGTAAGCTTGCTGCCCAGCCTTTCCCTTGTTCTGCAGGACCCCTCTTTGCTGCCTCCCAGCAGCCTCTTGTGCATCCTCTCTGCTGTGTGCCTGTGCCCAGCTGCATTTTACACTGACCACTGGGTGCTGGTTTGCTAGGAATGTGAGGGATTTTCTAACATCCTAAGGGCTTGATTGAAGTGACTGTATCTTTTTCAGTTGTCTATCATAGGTGCCTGGTGCTTCCTGGCTTTGTACTCAGCAAAAATCCAATAAGTGATGTTAAGTTGAACCGGAATCTGGAAGAAAACAACATGCCAGCTCACAAATTATTTCGTTGCATCTTCATGTTAAGGATTACATGATGATAAAATAATAACATTTTTTTGCCCTAAATTTCTCTCCTTCTTATCGAAATTTCTTAAAAGAATATACTCGTTGTAGATCTGTCTTCACTTTCTCAGGGACCACTTGCTTCTCAGTCCTCTTCATTCAGGCTTTTGTGAAACTATCTGCTAACAGTTAAATTTAAAAGGCGTGTTTTAAGCCTCATATCATTTATTCTTTCTTATTTGCTGCAACTAACCAATCATTGCCTCCTTTTTGTGATGCTCACTCTTTGGCGTCCATAATACTTCTTTCAGCTAGTTACATACCACAGCTCTGACCACGCCTTCCCAGAGCCTGGCTGCTCCTCCTGACCCCACACCTAAAAAGATGAGGTTTCCAGGGCTCTGAATTCTCCCTGGATGATTTGTTTAATTATCATGCATCTTCTGTGTTTATCATCCATATGCCAGTCCTTCCCAAGTGGATCTGGACATCACAAGGACTTCTAAATAACAAATCTAAACATGAGCTTATTGTCTTCCCTGTATCCTAGCTCCCTGCCAACTTCTCTATTTAATTATTTGCTTTGTTTAATGGCACATTTATGAAAACCTAAAATCTGGTCGTTGTCCTCTATTTGTGCCCCTCTGCAGCTGCCACTTCAATCAAGACTTGCTCCTCCCTCCATCCCTTCTTCCCCCCCCCTCCCCTAAGCTATTGTCATCATCTCCCAACTGTCTTTCAATTCTTTCTGCTGCTAGTATGCAGCTGAGTGACATTCCTCTCCTGTCAAAGATCATTCAGTAGCTCCCAGTGCCCACAGATTGCTCTTCAGATCCTCATTTTGGTCCTTCATGGTCTATCTCTCCAGACATCCCCTTCACATACCTGCAATTCCCAAGCTGTAGCAAGCTAATAATCAGTGCCTGTTTTCTGCCTGTAATTCTTCTAACCCCAAAAAGCAAATTTATGCAAGTGTTTCTTAAATATTACCTTCTCTGGGAGGTTTGGTTCTTATAACTTAGAAATGAGTTGTTTCTTTCTCTTATACATCTCATTTATATCCCTTATAGGACTACAAGACCCACTAGAGCAGGGATCTCATCTTGTTTACCTGTGCATTCCCAGGACCTAGCTCTTTTCATAGTGCCTAACACACACTGTGATGGCTGAATCTTGGCTTCTCTTCTTACTGACTTTCTCATTAAAACATCAAGTTTTGCTGTTAAAATGAGACTTCTGACTATTTGCCCTTTACTAATGTATCAGCCCGTCTATAAAGGTTTCTGAAAATAACAATAAATATTGAGAGATTATGGTAACAGTATCATTGTGGACATTTCTTCTGAATAGGTCAAACTGCTTTGCTAACGTTAACATAAACGAAAGTCTGGTTTGTTCACGGCACAGAGTGGACAGGCTTCATCATGTGTCATGAATTTTCTCCTTCCTTGGAAAAAGTGGAAGAGAAGGAAGCTACCACTTATTGCATACATAGCCTATGCTAGGTACATGACATTTGCTCTCATTTTCCAGGTCCTCCTGAAATTTCTCTTGGATGAAGCAGAGAAGTCACTGGGCAGGCAGAAATGTTAGCTTTGCTGCTACCTAATATGTGGCTCCTTTGAGCTAGTGTTCCTCTCGGAGCTTTCCTTTCCTTATCTGAAAATAAAAGGGTCAGTCCAAATGGTCCCTAGTGTCACCAAAGTTCTAATGTTTCAGCAAACATTTACTGGGTGGATTCACTCTGAGCCACTGCCTGTGCTGAGTATTAGAGATGCAAATAAGGTCTATCTCTCCCAGGCTGTCATGCTCCGTGGGGAGAATAATTCTGTTATGCTGACTCTGAGATTTATTGCAACTATTTACAGTCAATCACTGATTGAACCTATATGGACAAAGTATGTTAAGTTAAAACAAAAAACTATCATGTATAAACTTTCCTGCTAGGTTTTATGCAGATTAGAAGAATAAATTATGCTTCCTGCCACAAAAAAAGGCTCTAATCCAGTGGAAGACACACTGTTCATGCAGTGAATAAATTTTATAATCAAAATTGGTTTTTGTGAGGAACTAGTTTTTTAGGCGACTAATGTTAGACCAACTCAGATGATCTGATGGGTGTTATGTTGGTATTACTTTTTATCATTAAATTAGAAGGAAACCAAAACAATGCTAAATATTTGTCTTAAATGTAGACTGGTTTTACTCACAGCAGAATTTCACAGAGGTTTTGATAAAGTGCTCTGAATACTTCTCTTATGAATTGTTGTTCTACCTGAGATATCCAGGTCTTAAAGAGGCATTTACATCTCTATGGGATGTGTATCTCATTCATTTTGTATTCTTGCAGAGTCTAACCACTGTGTGAGTTAAATCACAGGCTGATGCTACACCATGCAGGCATTGAGTACCTACTTTCAGACTACCAAAATGAATGTTTGCTGTCTTTATTTTTTTTTTCTGTCTTAACAAATCAGTTAGTCTCTTCCCCCCTTCCCCCGCTCTATCGAAGTATAATTGACAGTTAATATTGTTAGACATTTAAAGTATACAGTGCGATGCTTTCATATACGCAGACATAGTGAAAAGAAGAGTTAAATGATTATGTGCTGGATATTTAAAGCTGAACCCAGAATTTCTGAGAAGTCTTCAATGATGATAATTTTGTTGACAGGATTGAGAACTAATGAGCAAGTAGACTGAGACTGAAAGAAATGCAGATTACATTATGCTTAATTCCAAAGTCCAAGTGTTATAGGACAGGGAGAGGGGCAGCCCAAACCCCACAAACCTGCCTATTCTAAATGGGTTCTGCATCCGCCGCATCAACACAAAACACATGAGACTTTAATGGGAAGGAACTTTAATAAAACTAGGAAACAATACAGGTAAGGCAAAGAGTCTAGTTTCTAAATGAAGCACCCAAAGTTACCCGTCCCCTCGTGGGTAAAACTCCATCCATATGGGATCGGCCCAGAACAAGGCCCCAAAGCCTGCCACAAGTCTAAAGCATCTTCCAGTGAGGACCCACAGAAAAGGGTCACAAACAACCGGACAAGCCCGGAAGGAAAAGAGCAAAATCAACATCAAGATAAAAGCTGCCATTGTCACCTCCCCATGGGTCTCACCCACATCTGTGTCACCCAGTCCACGACCAAAAGACAAGCACAGTTTCTTTACGTGTCTCTAGGCTCCATGCGCCTCCTCCAGGTCTCCTTCTGGCTCCATCCTGCTCCTTCCTTCCTCAGTCTCCTCTTCAGCCTCTCCTCTTCCTGCTCAGCTCCACCCTCCCTTGGGTGGGGCCAGGGAACCTCCCCCTTTCCTGGGGACCACTCTGTTACACAAGGAATAGAATGATATTTTTCAAATAAATAAAATAGACTACATTTTAAAAAATAGACTGTTTCAGAGAAGTTTTAGATTCACAGCAAAATTAAGCACAAAATACAGAGAATTCCCATGTAGCCCCTGTGCCTGTACATGTATAGCTTCCCCTTCAACCAGCATCCCACACCAGAGTGTTGCATTACAGCCCATGGACCTACACTGACACATCATTATCACCCAAATTCACTCTTGGTCTTATGAATTCTATGGATTTGTCTAGATTGATTTTTCTTCAAGTATTTATCCAGTTTTTTCAATAGCATTTGTTGAAAGTCTCTTCTCCATTGTACTATCTCTGCTCCTTTGTCAAGAATAGTTGACTATATTTGTGTGGGCATATTTATAGGCTCTTCATGGTGTTCCTTTGATCTACTGTGTCTTCTTTTGCCAATATCAACCTTAATCAGTTTAACTTTATAGTAAATCTTAAAGTTGTATAGTACCAATCCTCTAACTTTGTTCTTCTGCTTCAATAATGTGTTGGTTATTCTGGGTCATTTGTCTCTCTATTTAAACTTTATAATCATTTTTTTCTTGTATTTTTTTTTTGTTTTGTTTAAAAACTGGATATTTTAAATATGACAATGTGGAATTCCCCTCCCCCGAGTTTTGTGGTTGCTGCTGCTGTTTGGTCAGTGACTTTCCTCAACTAAATTTTCTAGAGTTTGAACCTTTTTACATATATAACCACTGAAGTCTCCACTACTTAGCTTAGTTTTCAGCAAATAATTGGACAGAGATATCCTTAAATGCCTTAAAGTAGTGTGTTTCTTAGCCTTTGCCAAAGTTTTCTTTGTGCCAGTGGGCTATTGTTTCAGTGCACCAGCAGGAAGTTAGTAATTCTGCTTTAGCCTTTACTTCTTGCTTGTGCAGATCAAGGTCAGTCAGAGGTGAGAAATTAGACCTTCTCAAGTACTAGTATGTACATAATACTGCACATGTACATGACCTTCTAGATTCACAAGAATATGTGTCAGAATTTTTCTAATTCCCCTGTGGACATCTCATTCCCCCACCCATTCCATTTGATTCACATCTTATTTGGCCAAATGGTAATCACCATTTCAGGCAACTGTGATGTTAAATAATTGCCACTGATTGTTTTTGACAAGCACCCCAGGGGGAAAAAACTGTTCTCAGTGATAAGCTCAGAGTCAGGTTAAATAAAGATAAGCCCTGTGAATGGAGTCATCTGAGGAATTGCCAGATTGCGCAGATAATGATAGTTCTTTAACAATGGCACTTTGGGGAGGTCTTTCCCTCTCCAGTGCTTGCTAGCCTATTTATTTTCATAGCTACTCTGATTTTGATGCTGTTGGTGTTCAAAACTCCTTCAGAGCTGGGAATATGGTATGAAAATAGGGCAAGTTCAAGTGCCCCAAAATGTACTATTCTTATTCTTTTTCCTTAAATAGAAGCTTCTTGGCTTATTATAAGTCTCTATTAATTACTAGATTTTCATTAAAAGTTGATTTGGACAATGTTTGCCGGTGTTCTTGTTGCTTTTGTAGAGTTTTGTAGATCTTTATATCACTGTTCCCACTGATACTACTGACTTGTATTATTTTTTATTATCTTTGACTTGTACTATATTTTATTATCTTTATTGAAATGTAATTTATACCCAAACAAATTTACCTACATAAGGTATGCAATTTAATGAGTTTTGTCATCGATTGACAAAGTATCCACTTATATAACTATAACCACAATCATGATACAGAATATTTCCATGATCTCAAAATAATCACTGTTGATAGCACTTGGCAGCTACTGGACTGTTTTCTGTCACTACCGTTTTACCTTGTCAAAACGTTTGTAAAAAAGCAATCATATAATGTATGCTATTTGTATCTGAATTCAGTCACTTAGTATAATGCTTCTAAGATTCACCCATGTTGCATGTATCAGTAGTTAGTGCCTTTGTACCATTGAACTGTTTCATTCATGGATATACCACAATTTTTCTACACATTTTGCATTTGATGGGCATTTGGTTATTTCTGCTTTAGGATTATATTATGAGTAGGGTTATAAATATTCAAGTATAAGTCTCTATGGGTGTATGATTTATTTATTTTTCATTCATAAATAAAAGAGTGGAATTGCTGGATCTGATGCTAAGAATATTTCCATTTTATAAGAAATTGTCAAACTATTTTCCAAAGAGGGTGTACCTCTGAAAGTTTTAGTATTTCTGCATCATCTCTAAAGCTTAATATTGTCAGTTTTTCTAATTTAGGCACTCTCATTGTGTATATAATGATGTTGTAGGGTAAAGAAAATGTCAGGCTTTTCTGCCCTTCCGCCATCAGGATAGATGATGGATCCTTGTCCTGAATGCATGCCTGATGGCGGGCACCTGGAATAGGGTGTGGGCATAGGTAGATGGGATTCAGCTGAGCTAAGACTGTGCTTTTAAGGGCGGCGTCACGGGGACGCCAGCAGCACCAGGAGCAGCAGTAAAAGCAGAAGCAGAAGCCGAAAGAGAAGCCGAGAAGCAGCAGAACGAACGCTAGAGAGCCCAGATAGAGTAAAGGCTAGCTGGGGGCTGGGAGGCCTGCCAGCCTCCCAGCCCCCCAGCCAGCACCCCTGCCTGCCATATGCCTGGTGAACCCCAAATAAAAAACCTGCAAAACTACTGAGGACTCTGGCTCCTCCTTTACCCAGTCTGCATGGGATCAGAAAACCTGCACTGTGTCCATTCCTGCCCTTACAGATGTCTATAAAGATTTTAATGTGAAGTTCTCCTGTGACCATGGTGTTGAGCATCTTTTCATGTACTTATTTAGCATTTGTATATCTTCTTTTAGGAAGTGTTCATTTAAATATTTCACTCATTTTAAAAATCAAGTTCTTTGATGTATTATAGAATTTGAGAGTTCTTTATGTATTCTGGATACTAGTAACTTCTGACCTGTATGTTTTGCAAGTAATTTTTTGGAGATGTAATTCTTAAGGCAAAGGCAAGTAACTGTGTTAGGGGAGATAAAAGGATCCAAATCTGGGTAGTTAAAGTAGTTAAAGTCACTACTTTTAAAAGATAATAAATAAACCTCCAGTGTGCTTCAGGATGTGAAAAGTATATTAAGGCATGTGGCATAAAAAGGATTATTCCTTTGATATCTCTCTATATGTAATGGATTAAAAACTTTTGCACAGAAGGGTTTGTTTGTGCTCCCAAACCATAATGAAAGAACAAGTTATTAAATAAAAAGCATGTTAAAAGTAACAGGCAATACTTTCTAAACAGACTTGTTACAGACCTGCCAAATGAGCAACATCCACCACCCACAGCAGTATCAGAGCTTTCAAATGAGAATATACATAATGTACTTCACATGCCACTTTTAGCTGTTAGGTAAAGAGGTTAACACTTGAGTAAATGGTAAAAAAAAAAAAAAAAAGACATGCTGTCAGAGCAAAGACCAAGAACCTGCTGAAGACAGCTCCAGACCAGAAGATAACTCCTAATCTAGAATTGTTTATTCTGTTTGACATTAATAAGTGGGCAAAATGAAAATGAGAGAAATCATCAGACATCTTCAAGTAAATAAGTGGCATGATAAAAAGTTGAGCTACAGACCTGTTCCCAGTGTGAAGCATTACTAGTGTTAGTGAAACCAATTAAGAGATTGTTGCCTAATTCTAGTTAAAAGAGAGAGACTGATTTGAACCAAGAGAGGCAAGATTTCAAAGTTGCCTTGGAGGTATGACTGACAGACTTAATGATCAAATAAATGTAGATACTGAAGAAGAGTCTGAAGATGACTTCCAGCTGAGTGGCCTAATGATTGTGCTCGTAATTATGACAAGACAATCAATAGGAAAAAATGGGTTTTGAAGAGAATAGTTGCATTGAATTTTTTTGGTAATTGGGTTTGAAAGGCAGAACCCCACATATGGGTGAGGCTAGTGAGTAGTTAGAAATGTAGCTCTGGGGTTCAGAGGCGGTATCTGGGGTACAGGTAGAGAATTAGACATCATCAGAGTCTAGTTTATCTTAAAATGAAAGAAGATATTTCAGTATGCCCATGTAGAGTAAAAAGAGCAAGGAATGAAGTCTGAATTCTAAAAAAAAATATTAGCAGTTAAGGGGCAAGTACTACTTGGTGACAGGAAGGAGCTAGTGCTTAGAGAGATTAGATAATTTACAGTCATGAATCTCCATGATCAGAAGAGTATTAAGGAATGGTGGGTGGTAATTAGTGTCCATTGCTACAAATAAGTCTTTGCTAAAATAAGCTATGGAATTTGATAACTAAAAAGTCATTCCTTAAAACTAAAGAAACAACCCAAATATCCATCTGCAAGAGAATAGGTAATTCATTTGTATATTTTCATACAGTGGAATACTACATAGTTATTAAAATGAATGATTGTTCTGTACACAATAGCATGGATCTACCTCAAAAATATGTGTTAAGCAAAAAAAAAAAAAAAACACACAAGAAATACATGCTGTATAACTCCATTTATATGATGACAATGACTTTCCAGACCAATCTATAGATAATAGATATCAAAAGGAGAATGTCCCTAGAGGTGGTGTTGGGATGGGATGTGGTTGTGGGAAGAATTGAAAGTAAAGGAGCACAAGACAATTTTCTGATGTGAAGACATGTTCTTATCTTGTTTGAGGGAATTTGCAATTGCCAGTGAACTGAAGATAATTTAAAAATTTGCTCATTTCAAAATTCCAGTTATTTTTCAGAGAGACATTCCTATCCAAAATCAAATGCTTGATTTTAAAGGTAGAAAACAGAAATGTGTAGCAGAGGACTTAGAGTCCAAGAAATAAAATATAAGTGGTTAATGAAGAAAGTCATAAAATAATTCATGTCGTACTGCAGAAATCCTAAAAGCTCAAAAATAGGAGCTAAAAATGTAGTAGATGGGTGTAAAAGGAAGGTTGTTTATAATTCTGTTTTAGGGTAGATCCCTCTATTTATTCCCTCACTCTGTATCCCACCATCAGCTAGGTGGGATAAACCAGAAGTTTATTCTCTGAAGAGCCTAGAATAGAAATTCCCTAGACTGAAGAACAGTAGACATAGTTGAAGGTGGGGTACTCTATTAAAAATGGGGACTTCTGTAACATTCTACCTACATTTTGAATGTTGAGATTCCAGAACTCTTAATAACACAGCTCCAAAACATTGGAAAACTTGCTCAAGAAGAATCTGAGAATCTGAGTTCCAGGAAATCTGATCAGCCTATGTTTTTTTGTTTTAAAAAAAAAAAAAAAAAAGGAAAGAAAAACAAGGGTAGTAAAGCCCAAGCTAAACAGGTCAGAAGGTTCTAAGAGAGAAATTTCCAAGAAAATTAAATTAATAAACTAATGTTTTAAGAGATTTTAGAGAAACAGATAATTGGGGAAGTGTTTGAATTTGAGTTTAGGGATGAATACATGGAAAAGTGGGGAAAAAGTGAACAAGATGTTTAGTAATTTCTGGGAAAATGAAAAGTTGAGAGTGAAAGGGTGTGACATCCATGTGAATAGCATTTACATGGGCATCATAAAACCTGTGGCACAAGGGATTAAGTTGTAGTACTATGAAGCTATCCACAGCCACTGCAGCACTGCAATAGTTCCATCCCTGGGCTGGCCAGGGAGCTAACCCCCAAGGCGCAGCAGACCTCTCCTGACTCACCTGTTGCTCCCCTCAGCAGTGTATTTCAGTGGATCTGTCTGTTCTGTTCCCCAATCTGTCCATGGTGAATCCTCTTACCCACCCCCCACCTCTGGCCTGTACTCCAGCTCCTGTATATATAAATAAATCTTAAAAAAAAAAATCGACCTGATTTATCAAAAAGTTATAAAATGATAATTTATAAGAGGCAAAGGGTATGAATAAGTGTGGGAATATATATTTTAAAGTAATGGATCTTCATCTTTCAGAGAACAAAGTCAACAGTTAATGACTTAAACTAAAAAAAAAAAAAAAAAAAAAAAAACCAAGAAATAATAGCATAAACATACTGTTAGAGGTATACATCAAAAGAAACAGTTAAAAGAGTTGCCTCCAAACAATGATAATTAGAAAAGGACATAGGGACAAAGTTTGATTCTGTAAATCATGTATATTCAATGAGTATGATTTTTTAAAGAAAATTAATGAAATAATATGGTTATGGTTATTTTCAAAGAGAACCTCATGAAATCAGATTGCAATGGGTTGAAGAGTAAATGGAAATTGAGGATGCTCTCAGCAAGCTAAGTAGTGTAAAGATGAGGATTTTTGGAGTAGTTGGAGTAATGATTTGATGGAAAGGTAGGATTGAAGGAAAATTGATTAATTGCTTGATTATAGTTATTTGAATTACTAAGCAATTGGTATGTCTATTTGTTCAAGACAGAAATGAGCTTGAGGAAAAGAAATAGTTGAGAAAATTAACTGTTGGTAGAGGAAATAAATGAGGTATCAAAGTTCCAGATGAAGTGGTAGATGTTGAAATAAAAAAAAAAGGTTAAAGGATTAGTTTTGAAAAAGAATGTGACTATCTTTTTTTTTTTTGGATGATGATGAAAAGTATTGTTAATAGAATTTATGTGAATAGCTTATATTTTCTCACTGGCAGTGGTGACCAAGTCATCTGTTAACGTACCAGGAAGTTTTTGATGGTCTGAATTGGAAGCCACCCAGAATTCAAATGTAATGTTGTATAGCAATATGGGAAAGCCAGCTGAGGATGAAAATCAAAGTGTATTAGTCCAAAATACCAACTGGGTGTCTTATACAATAGGAGTTTATTTTCTGACAGTCTGGGAAGATAAAAAGTCCAAGATCAAGGTACCAATAGGATTTGGTTCCTAGCTAGGACTCTCTCCCTGGCTTACAGACCTTCTCCTCTCTGTATCCTCACCTGAGAGACTGAGAGGAAACCAGACCTCTGATGTCTCTTCTTAAGACACCAATCCTGTTGTGTCAAGGCTTCACCCAATGACCTCAATTAAACTTAATTACTTTATTCCAGCTGCCCATTGGGATTTAGGGCAGCTTCAACATATGGTTTTTGAGAAGGAAACCATTTAATCCATAGCATGTCTAATTCAACACTGTAATATGGGTATTTTTTAATCCATTTACACCCAACAGCCTAAGAGCAAAAAATAAAGACAGACCCCTAAGTGATACAAATTTGGAGAATTAGTACAATAGAAGATCAAGGTGGCAAATGAATTAAGGGACAGGTGAAAGTATGACTAAAATGATTGACCGTGAGTTTTCAGAACAGTTGGAAGACAGGAATGCACTAGTTTCAATTAGGGACTGGTAGGCATCATGACAGAGTCCTCTTGGGTCTGGAGGCTGGAGAACAAATGGAAACTCTTCATAGTGTAACTTCTGTGGACATGGTACTTTCCTGGAACATAAGCAGATGTTTCTGCACTTTCAAATTCACTGGCAGCAAAGGAGAATTATAAAACTGGAACTAAAAGTTAGGTTCATTAGTGGTAGCAATCATCACATTTTTCTTTCTTTCTAGACGACTAAATACATTGAACAAGTGTGCCTCAATGAAACTTGATGTGAACTTCCAAAGGAAAAAGGTATGTGTCTGCACCTGAGAGCACGGTTATACCAATGAAAGAAGCTGCATTTATAGATGGCCAGTTCATTTTGCTCCAGTTTTTATCAGTGTTGCTTTAATATATAAAATGTCATAATTCATGATAGTCTTTCAGATATTTCTTTAATTGTATACATCTTTTCTATGTTAAACTCAAGTAGTCTACAGTAATTTAGTAGATTAGGAGAATGTAGAAAAGAATATATGGGCTCACACCAATTGTCTCCTGCTTTATTCTTTCCAGTAGCATTTTAGTTCAAGTACATTTCAAGATGCAATCATTCTCAGGCAGATTCATTCCATAATGTTTGAGGGGTATAACAACATGATACTGAATCTGCCTCATCTTTCACTATCCTCACCTCCTTGCACTTTTCTCTACCAGTACTTCCATTCGTTTTTTGTTGTTGTTGTTTGTATTTTTAATTGAAGTAACATCGTGTTATAAAATTATGTAAGTTTCAGGTGTGCTTCATTTTAAATCAACATCTGCATATGCTACATTAAATTCACTAATAAGAGTTCAGTTATATCCTTCCCCATACAATTGACCCATTTTCCCCTGATTAACCCACCCTTTTCCCCCTTCCTTCTGGTAATCACTAAGTTCTTAGAGTAAAAAAAGTTATTTTCATTTTAGTTAGTTCATTTGCTTATTTTGTTTATGTACCACAAATGAGTAAAATCATATGGCATTTTGTCTTTCCCCATATGACTTCTTTCAATTAGCATAATATCCTCTAGTTTCCATCCATGTTGTTGCAAATGACAGGATTTCATCTTTTTTATTGCTGAGTAACATTCCACTGTATATGTGCCACATCTTCCTTATCTGATCACCTTTCCATTGACACTGAGGTTATTTCCAACTTTTGACTATTGTGAATAATGCTACTGTGAGCATGAGGGTGCATATATATCTTCAAAATTGTGTTTTTATATTCTTAGGATAAATACCCAGAAGTGAGATAACTGAATCATCAGAATTTCTATATTTGATTTTTTGAGAAATCTCCAGATTGCTTTCTTTCACTTTTCAGAGTCATTATGCTCCTCCCTCCCTCTTTTGGAACATGCGCAGATTTCTGTATGAATAATATGGTGATTTCAGTTTTGACATAAAGCTATTTCAGTTTGAAAAAAAGTAGTTTCTTGAGCACTTACTATTTTCCAGGAACTATGTGATTATTTACCATAAGCATTCTCATTTGCTCCATTGAAGTGGAGGTTCTCTGTTTTCTAGATAAGGAAAGTAAAACATAGACAACTTAAGTCATATAACAGTGATCTTTCAGCTGTGCAGAATAAGGTTTCAAGCTCAGATTCATATAATTCCGAAATCAAGGCTCCTAACCACTGTGCTGAAAGGCCTTTTTCTCATTGAATGAGTCCTTTGTAGATAAAGCTCTAGATAAGAAAAGTAAAACATGAACAGTTTAAGTCATATGCCGGTGATCTTTCAGTTAGTGTAGAATAAAGTTTCAACTTCAAATCCATCTAATTCCAAAATCAAGGCTCCTAGCCACTGTACTGAAAGGCTTCTTTCTCATTGAATCGATCCTTTTAGGAAACTCAGAATTAAGATCACTAACTACATTTTTCATTTCACATATTCAATATGTAACAAATCGATTCAGTATATTTTGAAGAGGCAGAGGAAACATCTTTGAGTCGAAAGAAAGTTTTCTTTATTCTGGTCTACACAGAGAAGTGATTAAATCCAGTGGATTTCAAGTCACTCATGAGTAACCTAATCTTTAAAAATAACTTTAACCTTACCTTAAAAACAGTTTGGGGTTTGAACTAGGAACCAAAGTTTTAAGTTAAGGAGGTAAAAGGGTGAGAAACAATATCCAAAAAAATATTAAGACATGAGCAATTTTGTCCAGGCCAAAGACAGATTAAAAATGTGGGAATAAATGGCCAAACAACTGTCTGACTGAATGAACCCCTTGAGAAGCACACATACTATTTGAAGCATAAGGGTCAGATGTTGTTTTGATTATAACACATGGTTCTTATTAAACTGAACACAGGCACCCCTGTGTGTCTAAAGCACGGCTGGCCTACAAGGCTGCCTATACAGATCTTTAGCTGCAGAGTATTACAAAAGAAAATGCCAAGCACTAGTGGCTTGGTTTGTTTTCAACCAAGCAGAGTGATTGGATTCTTACTCTATCACCAGCTTTTCAAAACCTGTATGTGAGATAGACTTGAATAACATTTATTAGACTACATGTGTGTTATCTGCACAAAAGGTCCTCTAAATTGGTCGCTTCAGGATTCTGACATTCTTATTTATTCCTCATGCTGGATGGAGTGGCACACACTCTTACAGCCCTACTTAACTATAAGCCTTACAAATACCCCCATTGAGTAGAATACTGCTTTTCACGTTGTGTGCTGGGGAGTCAAATAAATAATTTTATTTGAATTTTCAAATAAATAATTCCAACTTGTGGTCACCACCCACTGTGAAACCCAGTAACGCAGTGACGACCAGTCTCTGAGATTGTGTTCTAAGTGTTACAGGCCCTGACCCAAAAGAACAGTCCTTTGCCCTCTAGGGAAAGCACCAAAGAGCACTAGGTGTAGTTTAGCCAAACAAAACTTTTTTAAAGATTCATGGATGAGGGAGCCAGTGCAGGAAAGTAGAATATAGTCTGGCTCTTGAAGTGAGTTAAGAGGAGATATTTAAAGGGTAGATCCTTGTAGTGGGGAGGAAGAGAGCAGTGTCAGAGAGTGTTCTACACCCAGGGACATGCATAGACAGGCTACACTCCTACTGAGCATGTGGCACTCAGCCTTCCCCTTCTAATCGTTAGTCAGGATCTAACCCTTTCTGTCTACAATGATGTCTCATGGTCAGTGTGACAGGCCAAAATGGACAGGGATTTTTCAGATCATGATTTAATCCACACGTTCAAACAGGACTTGGACAACTCATCCTACTTGCTCACAATTTCTTCTACCTAAGTTGTCTCATCAACACTATGCAGGAGCTTCTGTGTGGTAACACAGTGCTGTGATCAGCCCCTTATATAAGTTACAGGTTATTCTTTTATTTTACTTTTTAAAAAAATTAAATAAACACAGGCTAGGAATAGGCCAAATGGTCAAAAATAGAAAGTGAAACTCGAGAACACAATAAGAAACTGCAACCAAGCTTGCAATTTGTTTATTTGGAAGAAAAATAACTCAACCACATTTCCTTTAGGCATGTCCCCATTTAAAGCAGTCCACAAAATCAAAAATATTCACCTCTAATCTGCAGAGGCTCTGATCTACTTAACTCTGTAGAATGTGAACCACCAATGTGTCCAGGTCAAGGCTGTTTTTCTTCTACTCGGACTACTGAGCCTATGAAAGTGCTGTGCGAGCTTGCTTAGTAGTTTGTGTGGTTAGCAAACACTCACTGAGCTTACTCTATGCCAGGCACTGTTATTCATCATTAACTCCACATCATAAATGCAGAAACTGAAGGGCACATAAACCCAAAGCCACAAAGAAACAGCAGAAGTAGGATTTGAACCCAGACAGCCTGGTACCAAACTACTCCTCATTGCCTTTCAAATATATTCAGACATGCATTGCGCCTGAGTGAGCCACCGGCCCTTCACGAGATCTGGAAGGGTATCTTCAGCACTACATGTGATATAGTTTTATTATTTTTAAAGAGGGATGTTTCCTGTCATCATTCCCAATTTATTTAATGTCTTCTTGAAAATGTATCTCTGGATCTCTCACAGTGAATGAGTCATGAATCTCATTGTTCTGCTTTGCTTTTTGTTCTCATTTGATCTTGTTTAACTCTGAATAGTTTGGTGGGTTGACCCAAAAAAGAAAGATATCCCCAAAAAAGGTGAAAATGGAAGCCTCATTCCCACTCAGTGAGGTGTGTGCTTTTCCTGTACATCAGACCGCATGTGTAAAGCACCAGGGGAAATGTTTTCCCACAGTATGGTACCTTACCATTTTGCAGAAGAGAAAAGTAGCGCTTCAAAGATTCACGTTTACCTTCCATATCTCTGTGAGAGTCAGGTGGATGGTGTTTTCAATCTTGGCCCACACCTCACAGAAAGACTTACTAAATGCCTGGCCCTAAGGCATATCCAGAGAGCCTGAGGACATCAGCAGCCCCTTAACTCTCCAGTTCTACCATTCCTAGTTCCTGTTCTGACTGCCTACCAGCCGCCCCCCCTCCCCCCCCCTGCAGGCTTCAGGCTCCTCCCCCCTGCAGCATTGCTAGTGGCACATTCTTGCTTCTGAACCAGCAGGTTCAGCCCCAGCTCAGTTCACTTTAATGGAAGACACACTTCTAAATTTCTGTGTACCTATGGATTAGCGGCTCTTGCAGCTGTGGATTCATGTGGGTTTGGTTTCCAGTGTAAAGATATGACCAGATTCCTTTTTTTTTTTTTTTAAAGCCCTTCCTTCTGGAGTGCCTGGTTGGCATCTGTCTCTGAGAAATATATCATTTCCGCTAAGAATGTTCTCATTTTTTCAGAAAGCAAACAAACATTGGAGCTTCATCTAAATTTAAAACTCCAAGGCACATGGAAAGCTACTGGTCCTCAGAAAAGTATTTCTTCTTCATTATTGCCTGCAAAGTTCACACTTGCTTTATGACAACATTGAAATCCCTGAATTAAGGTTATTGTTTATGTGACATGACTTCTCTTCAAAATTAAGGTCAGAGGCTACAATGAGACTGTCATTAAATGAGGAAAGAGGACACCTAGGCACTCAGGACTCTTCCTACCCACAAAGCTTTCCCAAGAGAGAAAGAGCAGCTACAAGAGAAGATTCTGGTTAAAGTTATAGTTTTAATAAAGTTCTCTGAAATCACGACCAAAGGTGGAAGCCAACACAGAAACCATGACTAATTGCCACCTTGCAACCAGTACCACCTGGTGTGGATGCCATTGAAATTTCAAAGGAATTGCAGCTGTTGTCAAGGGGCCTGGTCTCCACCCCCTTCCGTCTCCCCACTCCACCTCCCCCTCTGCCTTTCACTCCACTGAATCTCCTACCAAATAACAAAACTGGCACCTCCAAATGGCAAAATCAAATAAGAGAAAAAATTACATTTTACTCCATCACTCACTTGACTACAGATTATTACAGTCTTAACTTGAAGATAATTACATGATTGTCTGCAGCCTCCATCCACTGCAGGATTTACTTTTTAGAGCACTTCTCATCTTTTAGCCAGCCTCTGTTTATAAGCATATAGACATGATGAATTCATTTCATTGCAAGATAATTTTTTTCTAATTACTGCAAGTCTTCCATTTAACAAGCTAAAAGTTGATTCAATGGAAACTTGCCCATCTAATTCCGGTTCTTTTCCCTGTAGAAATATAGAATATGGATCTCTCCTTCTATACAGCAGTGCTTTAGCGCTGTCTTCCAGACAGCCTTCAGCAAATGACTGCTCCTCTTTTAAAGAAAGTTGTATCAGGGCAATACCACACCCATCCTTTAGGCTACAATGGCAGAGACAATATGGCCTGCAACCCTAAATTATTTGCTATCTGATTCTTATTATCAGACTCAACCGACAAAAGTTGCATATGTAATTTTATATGTGAATATAATAAAATATAGTAAAAAAATGTAATCAGTAAATATAATCAGAAGAAATATGGTGAGATAGAAAAGAGCTACAAAAGTGTTCACTTTTTTATTGAAAATGTGCATATAGGCAATTAACATGATGAATTACAATTGCACTAACAACAAAAATGTTATCAGTGCAACTGTGCTTCTTCATTCGTAACTAAATAAAGTTTACCTTGATAGCAAGTCCCCATATTATATGCCTTTACATACACTTCAATTAAATGCTACATCTATGCATATTCATGAAAGTGAATTTCTTGTTTGTTATCTAATTTAAGTTGGATTGTCAATACCACTTACAGGGAAGAATGTATATCTAATTTGTTTTAATATCTTTCAGCATAGAGATGAATAGAGAAAGCTAGAGATGAAATAGTGATAGTGTGTGTTGACGCGAATAGAAAAAGAGTTTTTAAAGTAAATTTTTAAAGTGAAGGTATTCCCTTTTTCTTGTTATTCAAAATGAAGTAACATTGTTTACCCAAATTTTTCACTTTCAAACTTCATCACTAGCCAATTCCTATGGATATATTTGGGTGTGTGAAGCAATGGATTCTACACATTACACAGTTTGAGCTGTAGAAGAGAAACTAATCTTGAAATGTCACATGTTGTAGTGTAGCCCCAATGAACAACAAACCATGCTCATGTCAACCCTGGTCAGTAAAACACTGATCATGAGCCTGGATAACAGCCCCTAGCTAAATGGTGACCTATGGTTACTCTCAGTGTCTGTATTTTTCTCATTGAAGACTAGTAAAAAAGTTTGGGCCTGGAAGCCCCCCTGTCTCACATGGATTAGCAATGCTCCAGAACTCCTCAATCCTAAACCAAACTTAGTTCTTTCAATCATCCTGCATAGGAGGTTGTGGTTCTAAGCGCCTTGGCCATCCTGATTACACTTTTCTAGAAATATACCCCTTTCATATGGCACACAGAAAGAGTCCATTTTTCATGATGTCTGAGACCAGTGCAGAATACAGTGGCACACTGCCCTATGCTTCTGCTTATGTATGGTGTCTTGCTTTGGTTACCATATTACATGGTTAACTTACATGAAGCTTAAATCTGCTACTCTTAAGGCTATTAATAGGAACTTCTGTTCAACCAAGCCCCTTCCATCCTCCACATCCTATAGTTGATTTTTGAAATTAAAGCCTTTATATTTCACTTCATGAAATTTTATCTGTTAACTGACCATCCTTCAATTCTGTTAAGATCTTTATATATATTAATGCCACTAGTCTCTAACAATAATTATTTTTACCTTGCATTTTAAGGTGTAAGTAACATTTTCATATATAATCTCATTTAGTTCTGTTGAAAAACCATGCTAGATGTGTATTTTTATCATTTCCATTTTTCAGATGAGAAAACTAAGTTTTAAAAAGTATGTATGTTGCTCAAAAATCACTTAGCAAATAACCTTGCACCATCTTCGCATTTTAAAAACATGAGCTCTCCTAGTTCACCCAAGATATTCTTAAAATGGACATAGCCTTGAGGCATCCTCTAGAGATCTCTTCCCTCAGTTTCTTCAGTCTTTTGATCCCACTCTGATGTAATCACTTAACAGTGATTAAAAAATTCTTTAGTAATCAGCACAGGTCGCCATCTTGGCCACTTCTACCTCTTGAGTGCCTTTCATCAGTTTTCTTGCTTCAACCGCTGAGATGGGAGAATGAAGATAGCTTGGTATTTCTTTTTCTCATAAATACGTCTGACACCTAGATATTTTTCATTTTGCATTTCTCAATAATCACAAGCTACTTATTTTTAGCTTAAAAACTTACCAAACAGGTGAGATCAGATCATCTCTTAAACTATCAGTAAACTTTCAGTATTATTAGGAAGCCTGCTTTATGCCTGATAATAGTCTGCTGGGCCCCAAATATATTTTTAAAAGTTAAATTCTAGTACTGCATTTTATGCTGTGTTTTTTGTTCATATGATGGATCATGAACTATTGGTGAATTTTCAAATTAATTTGGTGGGTCACAAACAACATTAAAAAAAGGAAACATACTAAACTAGATTATAAAGTATCAGAATATAAACAAAGATAATTATTATAGCATTAATTAATTGCTTAATTGCTTTACTATAGTATACATGTTATGATGAAAAATGTATTTCTTACTATTAATGATTTAAAGATCCAGCACAAGTGGAAAAAAGTCACAAAATCATGTCAGTGCCCTCTGGAATATACGATGGTAATTGAATGCACAGGCTGCTAAAAGAGAATGGATGCTTTTTTCTTTGTTTATTTTGTTTCGATTTTTATTGCTTTTCATTTTATTTGTTTTGGGTCAAACTATCTAAATACTACAAAAATTCCTTAATCTATTTGCATTTTTTTCTAGGAGCTTTCCACTTTCTCACGTCTTGGTTGGGTTGTAAATGTCTTCCTATTGCCCAAAGTTAGTATAATAAGCTCTTAGAGACGAGGAGAGGGGGAGGCTTTCCATTCCCAGTCCACAGTTCCCAGCCTGGCATCTTTTCTTAACCAAAATAAAGGAGTTCTTATCCGACTAATATGTGCTTTGCTTGCATTCGTAACCACATTTGGGCTAGCTTGAGAGAGCGCTTTAGAGCCAACACTAAATATTGTAGTTTCTATTTTTAAATATTTATATTTTCTTTAAAAGCATATCCTTCTTTTGCCTCCTCAAAAACTAGTTGCTAAACGGGCTATTTCAGAATGCTTACTTAATATCTTCTCACTACTATCCTGCAATGCAATATGAAAATCCAATAAACTTCAACCTTCTGTCGGTCGTTGTGCCTAGTAAATAAATGGCTCTCAGATGTCAGATTTTGTTGTTTCAATCATAGAAAAAGAGGAAGTTAAAAAAATGCTACAAATAAAGTCTTTTTCAGTTATTATCCCAGGTCATGCTTCTCTTCCACTTGTACAACTTTTTAAACCCTTTCATCCAAGCTTTCTATAACCATTTTAAAAGTCAAAGCTAACTACCCAATGTAATTCCAAAGCTATGAAAAATCTCTCTTAGTAAGGTTATTTTTTTTCTTTTTTCCACCCCTCGGTTTTGTACTTTCTCCATTCCACTTGAATGTTCCAATTTGTCATTTAGCCCAGCCTATATTAACCAAAATTTTCAAGAAATAAACAAGTATGGGATGATCCCAACATTTGTTGACTGAGCATCTGTTTACTTTTCCTTGAAAGCATAATATATTGCAAAGTTAAAGTGAGTGTTTAGATATGTAGAAAAGTAAGCAATCTACTTTAGTAAGTGATTGGTAAGAAACGGAACACACATTGGAAAATAAGGAATAAACAAGTACTCCTCACTGGGAGACTTGGATTATTTCATTTGATATTTATTTCACTTAAACCCCTCATCAAAACTATCAGGAAGGGTCCATTTAGTCCATTTTATAAGCCATAGGAACTTACTTTGGAGAGAGAAGGTAACTTGTATGCAGTCACTTAAGTTCTTAACTGATACTACTAGCACTTGGAATGCGGTCTTAGAGCCAGATGCCAAAGTAAAATTAAATTAAATTAATTTAATTAACAAAAAATATATTAAGCAGTTACCATATGCTTAGCATTGGGCAGGATATAAATATGAATAAAACACAGAAGCATAGGCCCCACTTTGGATGAGCTTGCCTTTAACAGTTGAGAGTAGGTGCACATGACATGAGCTTAAGCTACTTTCAAATAAATGCCAAAATAAAGGTCTACTCCAAATACTATAGGAGCATAGAGGAGAGTGTTGTCATAGCCTTGGGTCAGTCAGGGAAGGCTTCTGAGAACTATATTCTCAGCTTCAGGGACTATAAACTTTTTAGGCTCTTAATCCTATAACAGAGCTGAATGTTTGGGGGATGGTTGTGGGCCAAGAAACCAAATGCAGGGAAATTAAAAAGAACACATGAAATGAAGGCAAGGAAAAACGTATTAGTCAGGCTGGAAGGGTTTTGAATGTTGCACTAAAGACAGTTAGGAAGGGAAGGGCAGCTGAAGATTTCTAAGCTTGGACAAGTGACCATATTTGGAGTACACTGTAGAAATCTGTTTAAATGAAAAGGCACAGAAGACAAGGACTCTTGTCAGACTTTAACTGTGATAGGTGCCAACGGCCAACTCTAAGGGTATGAAGCGAAGATACATACAAGGAAACACATTTGAAAATCATCTCAGGGCCTCCCTGGTCGCGCAGGTGGTTGAGTGCTGCACTGTGAAGCTACCTGCAGTCTCTGCAGCGCGGGTTCTATCCCAGCTGACTGGGGAGAAACCCACATAGCGTGGGTTTCTCCTGTGTCTCGCCCGCTCCTCCCCTCAGCAGTGTATTTCATCAGTCTGCCTGTTCTGTTCCCGGTTCTGTCTCTGGTGAATCCTCTCACCTTCCCACGCATCTGGCCTGTACCCCAGTTCTTGTATAAATAAATAAATCTTTAAAAAAAAAAAAAAAGAAAAAGAAAATCATCTCAGACTTCAGTCTTGGTGATATTCATGGTGAGGAGGAGGAAAGAGCTGATGATGATCAATTCATTTCACTGGAAGGAAGTTAATACTTATATGCTATGGGTCAAGTTAAATAAGGCCATCTCTGGCCTCAGGGAACCCAGACTCTTTTCTCTCAGGGGCTGCAAATTCAGGCAGAACCCAGACAAGTAAGATGAATATGCGAAGAGCGGAGTGTAAATATTGGGTAAAGCAGGGTAGGGATGGGGACAAGGGATGGAGAGCAGCCTGAAAATGTTTGTCCTGACAAAGTACTTCAGATTCTGAACTGATGAAAACAAGAACTCTGGCCAAGCCCAGCAGGCTAGATTGGACTCCCTGTGACTAGTAAGCTCTAGAATGGCTCCCAAGTGTTCACTTCCTGGAATTCAGTAGATAATTTTGCTATTAATTTATGCAGGGAGTATACAATCAGAATCAGATTTGTGAGACCAAGGGTAAGAAGTGTCAGCTTTGAAAGATACTGACTTTGAAGTTCAGAAGAGGGAAGGAAGCTAGAGGTATGTTTTGGGGGACTCAGTACAGGGATTTCAGGAAAGAAAGCTTTGCTTTCTATGGCAGGTAGGGTTAAGTTTATTGTGAAAAAGAAAACTGCAGGTGTTTTATATTTAGACTGTCTAGTCAGATGGTAATTACACTCTCTTTGTAATCAGTCAAGGAAAGCTTCCTAGAGAGGAAAAGAATTCAAAAACCCTAGGAGAATTGAAAGTAAGAAAGCTTGGCAGCTTGGAAAGACATCCTCTAGTCAGAGGTAGAGGATGTGCAGGATAATGAAAGATGGTGGGAAGGGCCCAGTCAAGTCCCCAAGAAACAGAATGCAGAGAAGGGAGGTATGAAGGGGGTCACCTACATCTCCCAAAACATGCAAATTCCCCAGAAATGAGCATTATGCCCCATGTTTTTCAGGGTGACGACTCCGATGAGGAAGATCTCTGTATCAGTAACAAATGGACTTTCCAAAGAACCAGTCGCCGGTGGTCTCGCGTGGACGACCTCCACACACTGCTTCCTGGAGGAGACAGAAATGGGTCATCGGGAGACATTAGGATGAGAAATACGACCAGCAGTGAAAGTGTCCTCACAGATATCAGTGAGCCAGAAGTCTGCTCCATTCACAGCGAAAGCAGCGGAGGCAGTGACAGCCGCAGCCAGCCAGGCAGCCACAACACTGTCCGGGAAGCCTTCAGCGGCTCTGGGCAGCATTGTGTGGACTGTCCGGTCATGCTGGATGCCACGCTAGCCAGCAACAACCTCCCACAGTCCCCCAAAGAAGTTCTCCACTACTCCTTCCACCCAAAGCATGAGAAACCCACCAGGGCCAGAGCCAAATCATTTTTGAAACGCATGGAAACACTCCGAGCAAAAGGAGCACACGGGAGGCACAAGGGGCTGGGGCGGACAGGTGGCTTGGTGATCAGCGGGCCAGTCCTGCAGCAGGAGCCAGAATCCTTTAAGGCCATGCAGTGCATCCAGCTTCCAAATGGAGATCTCCAGAACTCTCCCCCTGCTGCCTGCAGAAAAGGGCTTCCGTGTTCCAGCAAATGGGGCAGTGAAAGTAGCCAATCAGAAAATGGCAGTAGTGGGTTGAGCACACCTGGCTTGAAGGAACGAAAATGCCAGGAGGCCAACAAGCGCGGGGGCATGTACTTAGAAGACTTGGATGTGCTGGCCGCGACAGCACTGAGGGATGCAGGTGACCAAATCCACACACACGAGTTTCATTCCCAAGAGAACTTGGTAGTGCATATTCCTAAGGATCACAAACCAGGAACATTTCCCAAGGCGCTCTCTATTGAAAGCCTCTCGCCAACCGACAATAGCAATGGAGTTAACTGGAGGACCGGTAGCATGTCCCTGGGCAGAGAGCAGGGCCCTGGTGCCACGGAGCCCAAGCTCATGGCATCCTGCCACAGAGCCAGTCGAGTCAGTATCTATGACAACGTCCCTGGCTCCCACTTGTACGCCAGCACAGGGGATCTTTTGGACTTGGAAAAGGATCTCTTCCCACAATTAGAAGACATCGTACACCATGTGAACGGGCTCCAAGAGGTAGTAGATGACTGGTCAAAAAACGTCTTGCCTGAACTGCAAACACATGATACGTTGGCTGTAGAATCTGGCTTATGCCCCTTTCCATCTCCTAATCAGGTCACCTTAGATTTTGAAGGCAACTCTGTCTCTGAAGGTCGGACCACACCCAGTGACGTGGAAAGAGATGGCACATCTCTTAATGAATCAGAGGCCACTGGGGTCAGAGAAAGGAGAGATTCTGGTGTGGGGGCCTCTCTGACCAGGCCCAACAGGTTGGTGGCATGATTTTGTGAAATGACTTTTACTCCATTTCATCATGATAACCTGTTAATTGATGTAACAAACATTTATACTTCAAGGTGGTGTGAAAGTAGTACATTTAGTAGAAACTTTACTTTGCATTTTGAGTTTTGATCTTTTCCCAGACTAGTGGTATGTGGTACAAACTCTTTTGCTTTGCTGGGCAGCAGCAGCAAGCTCAGCTCCCAAGCAGCTCAAGGATAAACAGCCAATACTCTTCAGTGTGCAATACTCAATAAATTACATGAAACGTTCAACACTTTATTAAAATATTAAATTTAAGATTTAAAATATTAAAAGAGACTTTATATTAGGTGACTTTGCCCAACTGTAAGCTAATGTTTAAGTGTTGTAAGCTGTGATGTTCGGTAGGTTAGAACATGTATTAAATGCATTTTCCATTTTCTGTAATTTCAACTTAAAATGGTTTCTCAGACAGCATCATAAATCAAAGAAGTACTGTGTGTAGTTAAGAATTATTTGAGCAGAAGTATGTCTTTTGTTCAGATATTATGGTGATTGAATCCACATTAATTCACATCCATTTCTCTAAGTGCCTACCTTTTAATTCAATCTTAGTTTTATTAAAAAATTTTTGAGCTTTCTATGTGCAAAGTACTATTCTAGCACTCTAAGGAAGCACTGATGATCTTTGATAATGTGCACATGACCTTGTGACAGTATTAATTAAAACGACTCTACTCCAAATTTCAAACTTCTTAAGTTCTTTCAAACTTTCCCTATGAGAAATTTCTGAGACCTAAGATATGTATTTCATAAGTTTGTCTTAGCTTTAAAATGCTGATTACAAAGTACATAAAAATGGTTTTACAAATTTTCAGTAGTAGTCTGAAAAAAAAAATGGCTCTCAAAGTGTTTAACCAGTAGAAACAGTAACACTACATGAGGCAGCAATGTCACTTGGGGTCACCAGTGTGTCCTCACTTTAGGAGTGCTTCATCTGTGCCTGTCACCTTAGGCTCCATTTCAGCATCAAACTATCAAAATAGTTTCTGAGCCAAGAAAATCACAAGGCAAATGGAACTGAAGACACAAATGTACAGAATAAATATAACAAACTATTTTTTCCAAGTCTAGTCTGTTCCATTAGGAGGTTTCATAAGGGATGTAATAGTAATAATTATTTGTTTGTTTATTCCTAAATTTATTCCTGAAGTGTTGAGTACAGCTGAGACTGTGTATGTGTGTGAAGGAGAGAGCTGGGCACAGAGAGAGGTTGAGAGATTATTTAGCATTGCTGTCCTGTCTTCTTGCCAGAGTTAGGCTTTTCTAGAGCCATTTTTCTAGAGTGTTTGGAATGACGTTTTAAAGTGTTTGAATGACCACTTTTATATACTTGGTCATCATTGTTTTAAAGCAAAAACAAACTTACGAAATACACACCTTACCTCTCAGCTATTTCAAGTTAATATCCTGTTTTCTGATAATATAAGCATGTACTTTGTGACTGGTCTCTCTGACGGTTTTTCTGGTCCAAGGCGACTCCGATGGAACAGTTTCCAGCTCTCACACCAGCCCCAGCCATCTACAGCATCGCCCCACATCAGCAACCAGACCGCTGGCCAGTTGAACCTGCTGCAGCGCTTCTCGCTGCTCCGCCTCACTGCCATCATGGAGAAGTACTCCATGTCCAATAAACATGGCTGGACATGGTGAGTAGCCTGGTCACTTAGGAGAGGGAGTCATTTGTTCCACAGCTAACTGTACACTTGCAAAACCTCGTTATTTATTCTCTGATTTCTAGGGAAGCTGTTTATTGCCTTCACTGCTGATCTCCTGAAATTAGAGCCTGGAATCCTGCCTTACATTCTGCCTTCTGGGCTGCCCCAGCTTAAACGTAATATAGCATGCAGGAAGCATTGATTTAGTTGTAGCTCTTTCAGTTTCTAGGGAAGGCAGTTGGGCGCTCCAAAATGGAAAAAAGACAAGTAAAGGGTGATTAATTGTGAGCAGAGGAATTAAAAATAAACTTGCCATAAAATAATCCTGGCAGTTTGCAGAGAAACATCTGTCACTTGTACCTTCTGGCCCAATGCAGAGCATAACATTTAGAGCATTGATTCCTTTAAACAGCATTTAATTTTTCAAATATATTTTGTCTATTTGTTCACTGGCAAATAAACATGAAAATATGCAGAATATCCTTACTTTTGTAGTAAGGAACTGACAGAAGTTTATGTCAGAACTTGAATGTGGACCTGTTTAGATTGTTTGATAGATTTGAAGAAATACAAAATATGTTGCCAAGAATCAACAATATTTTTACAAAAATATTTTAGAAAGTTATAAATTATAAGATCAATTCAATATATGCTTGTGTATTAAAATTTTCTTTAAAAAGTACATCTGATTCTAGAAAAGTTGAGACATCATCAAGAAATGTGTTTCATCTTTTCTTCCCTCCAACTCCCGTCAGATTTCTTCTTACCATAGTTTTTCAGTTTGTTTGTTTTTTTTCTTGTTGAGGATTTTTAAGTGTTTATCACATCAGAGGGATGCCAGTCACAACTAACTTGCAAACTCATCCATTATATTGGAAAATGGTCATAAATACATTCTGTTAACGTGAATCATGCCGTTAAGGGTAGTGAAAGACCTAACCCATTGGTAAAGGGCACACTTAGCACTTCCATCTAGTGTGATTAATTATAAGAAATGTTGGATTCCCTCCATGCCTGTTGGATATTCCAACAAAAGCTTGGCTTCCCTCTTGCTTACTTTCACAGCTTCTCCCCAAAGTGTGCCCCAGGAGGCTTACATGACCTGGTTTCTGTGAATTCTAGGTCAGTTCCAAAGTTCATGAAGAGGATGAAAGTTCCTGATTACAAAGACAAGACTGTCTTTGGCGTTCCTCTCATAGTTCATGTCCAGAGAACCGGACAGCCGCTGCCGCAGAGCATTCAGCAGGCCCTGAGATATCTACGCAGCAACTGCCTGGATCAGGTATGGTCGTGAATGCCAGACATAGGCACATGGTATATGGAATGCCAGACAGATTCAGGTTTGTCAGGTGTCAGTTAAGATATGCCTCACCAAAAATGGAAGGCCTTGTGATCTTTATGTGCCAGTATTCCATTTAAGTTGGCTACATCTTTGTCAAGCTATTTGAGGTTGTTTCCTCAATGGCCTCTTGGAGTAACTACAGGAAGTTAATGTTTGTGCTTGTGACATCTAGTATTCATTCCCTAGAAACTAGAAGTTAGGCTGTGTATTGTTTTCCCTTTTAATTATTGTCCCAGTGTCACCATTGGTTTCACAGCATTCTGTTAATCTTTGTTTTACTTTTTTGAAATTATTTTGCAACCCTAAAAATATTACAGCTGTCCCCTTTGACATAAGACTTTGTGGCCTCAGTTGGATTTTTGCCTCCCTTTATTCTTTTTTTTATTAAAGCAGCACCGTGACCGGGAAAATTAAAATCAAAAATGTATAAATTTACATCTTTTTATAATGTACAAGTAACATAAGAAAACAATATCAGCTAAATCAGTTGTACCCTCATCTTGTAGAATTGATTTGAAAACTCAAGGTAAACAAAATATTCAGAGATCATTTTCTGTCTCCATGACTGTTGGGGGACCACCACAGCAGTGGACTATAATTAGGCCCAGAGTGAACCACACCCTAAGCTTTGCTCCTCCAAATAAACATCCATTAGTTCCTTAGACATCCTGTCCACAATGAAAGCCATGTTCCCGCTTCATAAATTGCAGCCTTGAATAGTGGAGGTATTTTCACGCAACTATTCTATAATCACTTTTGATCATCATCGCCTTTACTCCATTTGAAGAATCTGTCCCAACCTAAGATTATTTGTGCTTTTTGTTTATTTACCCTTGACCTTGAACTCTGGACAGGAAAGAGATAAGTGACATAAACTCAAAGATCTTGACTACTGATGATTTTATCTGCCCCAAACATTTAGAGATCACATTTAGAATTAGGATATGCTCTGCATGTATCAGATACAATTTCCAGTGCAATCTCTGATTGAACTGAATGAATGAATACCTTTATCACCCTCCCCCACTTCTAATTTACGGAACATATAGATTTTCTGACATTAAGATGTTAAAGTGAAGGGAAAGTGTGGTGATGGCTATTTTGTTTTGAGAAATGGACATAAATAAGTTGCCTGTTACTTCTCAAAAAGTAGACCAACAGACCACTTTTCTAAAATTATGGTACTTTTATCAAGAGTATATATTAAGCAATTGTAGGTGATTTAGAGGTATTTTACTTTGAAAATTCATTGAAGAAATGGACTCATGCAAATGTTTGGAAATGCCCACCCTAATCTCTTTTGTAACCCTAAAAAGTATTGCACCCATGCACTTTGATATTGGGCTTCGTGGTCTCTATTATACTTTTATTGGTTTGTTGTTATAGAACCAAGATTGTGTGTTGTGGAGGATCATCTTTAATTTAGACACATGTTTTTCAAGCTTCTGAATTTTCAAGAGTATAACAGATTCATTCTCCCTCTTGATTAATTCTCTCAGCCTTTGGTTCTACCTTTTCCCAAGGACATAAATTATTTTGTTGTAAACATTCTAATGAATGGCCAGCAAATACTTATCAGCAAAACTCTACTAAGAAAAAAGTGTTCATTCATGAGTGCCTAAATGAAATCTCTGCCATTTAGTTCAACATTAATAACCTTTCTTGAGTACATGCTTCAGGGATCATACTAAATGTTTTTGTGCCCATTTCCCCCTTGAATATATATACACATCCTCAGTAGTGTTGTTTCCCAGGTGGCAATGATGGGGCCATCTTGAAAATCTAACTCCCATGTCCAAGTTTTCAACCACTGCACTCTACAATTAGAATTGCTTGTCCCCAGTAGACTTTGGGGTGATGCCATCTTTAGCATTGATGGACCTTTTGAGAAGTGGTTCTAAACAACTCTTTGATGAATTAACTTTTTGTTGATGATGTTGATCATATCACGTGAGAATGGAAGAAGTATTTTGTTTTCCTTGGAAAACTGTTCTGCTTTTATAGTAAGGACAGCAGACTTATTCAGCTGGATACATTTTCCTCTCTATATTGGCTGCTAAAAATATTGGAGCCAAGCATTCTGCCTGTGGTAAATATATATAATTTTTGGCATGAAATGTGTGTACCAGCCTCATTCCTAGGGCCAAGTTACCCTTTTTTATCTTTACTTTCCTCTGCTCTAATTTCTCATCTATTTTCTTTAATTTAATTGTATCTTACTGTATTTTATAGATCATTATAAGTCACCTTGAGCGTTTTCATGAATAAGGTTGAGTATAAATAAATGAATTGTAATACCACCATTTTACTTACTATACAGTCTTTAGTGTAGAGTGGATGCTGACCTTGCCTCCTATAGATTCTGATAATGTGTAGCACCAGTGTCACTGTTATTACTGGGTCCAGCCTTCTGTTTGAAGCAAAAGTCATATGAATAGAGTGAAGGATAGTGGGCACGAAAAACTTCTCGCTACTCACCAGCTTATTCCAGTCTCCATTTCAAACTGATAACTATTTTTTAAATCTGGAAGAATGTCACAATGATAAACAGCATGCTGGCAAAGTTTTGTAGGAGGAAGACTCATTTCAAGGACATAAATGCTGATTCTAAATGTAACCAAAACGAATAAGGCAACTCTTCCCTTGTATCAGTCAAAAGTAAGAATCTGTAAGATTTCAAAGGATAATAGCCAGCTACTGCTATACCAGGCATTCAGTACCCGCAAGGCTTCTGCCTTTTGCGTCCCTCCCTTTCATCGTCGCCGAGGGTTGGAAGCACACTGAGACCACCCCCTAGACCTTGTGACAGAAGGTGAGAGTAGGAAGGGAAAACTAGAGAAATACATGCAAGTATCAGAGGAAACCAGGCTCAAGAGAAAGACTGCCCTAGGGATTTAAACGTGAATATAAGATAATGAATCAGAAAAAAAAAAAAAAGGAGCAAGAAGAGTCAGGAAAGAGTGTACATCACTCTAGACACGCTCTCTTTACCAGCAATACCACCTTTGAATTGAAAAGATTCAGGTGTCACAGGATTTTGAGATCTCAGCTCCAAGGTCATAGAAGATCTGAATAATTCTAAACCACACTTGACAGGCCTCTGCGCTGCCTCCCTTTTACATAGTCCCCTTGAACCACCATCCAAGACTGTCCCAGTATTTTGCCCTTGATCTCAGGCAATGAGCCAGACCCCTTCCCATCATGCTTAAGCATTCAACTCAAACTTAAACATCTATGGAGAACAGAGCCCTGAAACATTGCCAACATTTCACCTCCTTCTTTTCCAAGAGCAGAACAGTTTATATATGATGAAACACAGTGTATCCATTTTTGCCCCTGCAGCTGGCTGTCGATGAAATAAGGACATTTAGCCTTCAATTATGAACCATTTGTATTCAGACATAGCAGTGTGTGAGAGGAGCCTTGCTTTGTCGACTGATCTTTTATTTCTGCCCTAAATCAAGTGAATCTGCACAGAACGATAGGTTACACTAGCTCCTGAGGAAAACGAAGTCACCGCAGCAAGAGGCTAAGCCTGCAATGCTCAAAATAAGAACCTTCTGCATACTGTCCTTAGGAACCTTTTTCTTTCTGAATAAAAACCAACCTTTCTTCATTAGCTGAGCACATTTCTGAAGAAGAGGAAATGGAAATTCTGATAAACATCATTAAGTACTGAAAGGATTACCATAAACAGGATGCCAAGCAGAGGATTTAATATTATTTAGATGAAATTTGAATTCTAATGCAGCACTCATGCCCATTCCCTCCTTCTAATGGAGCAGTAAGTTTTAAAAGCCCAATTATGCCGGGAAAACACTTCATACTCAGTACAAGAGTGCTTTGCCCGCTGCCTGTTCATCACTTTCTCTGTTGCCTGCCTCAGATGAGTGATGCTCTGGGGCCTATCTTTTTAAATTACACCTTGAGTGCAAGCTTTTTCAGCACTAGGTTTTTAGGGGGGAAACAAAAGAGAGGAAAGTAAAACTGGAACAAATGAACACTCGTCACTCAACCTTTAACCTTAAGATGTGCTTATAAGATGAATTTTGCATTATTGACCACCAGTCTCCCCTTAAGAGAGAATGTTTGAGCTGTGCCTAGGTGCAAAATAAAAATGTGAGGTCCCTTGTTCATAAAGCATTAAGAATTTTTGTTTGAGGTAAGATTGCTTCACATCATCGTCTGTATTTTAGAGGTGCAGGATCTGCCCCTCAGGTGTTGTCACCACACCACACCCATCTCCAAACCACCCAAAGTCCAATGTGCCCCCTCCCCATTTTGTTCTTACCCCCACGCCCCTTCTCTCTCTCTCTCTCTGGCAGCCTGTTCTATAGTCAGATTTCTAGGAACCAAATAAGGGATCAAATAAGGATTACTTTATAATAAAGTAAAAATCAAAATCAACAGGCAACCATAGAGCAGAGACGTTCTGTAGGGGAGGAGGAGGGAGAAGGATCAAGACAGGGGTGGGAAGAGCACAGGGACTATGGTGATGGCGCACAGGTGAATTGGTGGTAGGAATGTCACAGGAAATCATACATTGTACAAAAATGAAGGCTGATGTAATATTATTTACTGATATATATTATTTATGTAATTTATATATATAATTTATATATAAAAAGAATTTCAAGGGCCTCCCTGGTGGCGCAGCGGTTGAACGCTGGGTTGCGAAGCTGCCCGCAGCCTCTGCAGCGCCGGTTCTGTCCCCGGCTGCTCCCCGGCCACCGGAGGAGGGTCCCACATGGCGCGCAGACCTCTCCTGCCGCCCGCTGCTCCCCTCAGCAGTGTGCTTCGGTCCTTCTGCCTGCTCTGCTCCCCACTCTGGCTCTGGTGAATTCTCTCGCCCTCCTGCGCTTCTGACTGTACCCAGTACTTGTATAAATAAATAAAAATAAATCTTAAAAAAAAAAAAAAAGACTTTCAAAACAGCAATAGCAGAGCAATAACCAAGAGTGGGGCCCATGTGACTAGGTCTCCTGTCCAATAAAGACAGAAGCAATGAAGCAATGAAGATAAGTTGCACTCTTTGAGTCCTCATAAGGAGACTGAGGAACCTGGGGTGGCTTCCCATCAGCTGTGGTGAGGAAGGTGCCCTTAGAACCAGTGGATTTTAAGATGGTTTCTTCCATTCTCTATTTTTTACTTGGAAAAAAATATAACTAAAAGTTCAGATTTTATTGATGTTTTGAAAACTTTTTAAAGCCGAAATGATGACTGGCAATCACTTGTGTCACTGCCCATGGTGGTTCTATGAAAGTAGGTACATAGAAACTCTTCTCTTTGGTCTTAGGACCTCTACTTACCATGTCTTGGGAGTTTTCCACTGCAAATAGCAAAGCTCCACCCCAAAATGGCTTACATAATAGGAAACGTATGAGCTGACATAACAAGAAGTCAGAAAGTAGGGTGGCTCAGGATTAGTTCTTTCATCAGTTTAGCGACACATTTAAAGACTGAGGTTCTTTTCATCTTTCCCTGCTGCCATTCTCAGCTACTCCATCTGGAATCTAGTCTGATCTCAGGCCACCTTTTCTTTAAGTTTAGGAAAGAAATTTCCTTCTACACTTCCAACAAGATTCCTCCAAACCCACAGATATTTCCCATGTCCCCTGGAAGATAAGGGTTGGAGGGGAAGGTTATTGTCAGAATTTGAAGCAGAAAAAATAAATACCTGACAACCCGCTGGACATCCTGTGATCTAAGTCAGAATAAGCTGCTGAGAGCCCGCAGCTGGAGAGCTCCAGACTTGTCTAAAATAATTAAAATAACAATATTTGCTGAAGCTAGAAGAAACTTGGAAACAGAACAATGCAAAGAGAACATGGCTGGGATGTGTGTGTACATGCACATCATCGTACACCCAGAAACAAAAGCCAGCAGTGGACAAGGAAGGAACCACATCTGCAATTTACAACTTGTCTACTTTATTCTTTTAAAGATCCCAATCAATATTTCTCTGCTGTTAAAAGAATAATAACAGGAATTCTTAAAGGGAATAATACCAACTCACATGAGGATAAATGTGAGTCACACTTAAGAATTCACCTTTAGGGCACTTCGATTCTGAGAACTGCCGTGTGCTGCAGCCCTGTGGAATGGTCCTGGGCCTCCTTCCAGAATTAGAAGAGTTGAGATGTAAACAAATTGAGGATAGATCTCTCTTTAGTAATCACTCATTTGCCATCTTGAATTTTTCTTTTGACAGTGCATGCTTTCTTTTCATGCACTTTGATGAAATCTGGAGCAGTTGCCAGAAGAAGATAAATGTCTTTAGATGCTTCTTGGAGTGTCATCTAAGTATGGCCAAGTTTTCTGCACTTTTTAGACATTCCAAGCTTTGGGAATAAAAAAAGAAAGCAATTAATGTTTTAAGTGACAAAATGTCTGAATATCCTGATCTGTAGAATTAGGGCAATAAGCCTTAGAATACAAAGTAGTATCAGAAAGAATTCTGGTTTTATTGCCACAAAAAGTAGCATTGTGTAATTTTCCTTGTGAACCATTTAGCTGACATATTCAAAACTGAGTGTTCTCTAATTGCTTGGAATTCTTTTGTTGCTGTTACTGCAATTTAAAGGAATCAGGACTGCTCTCCATTTATAGCAACAACTAAGAGAGCTCTTCTCAGCCACCTGAACTTGGCCAGAGGCCAACCCGGCACTCAGGCTGGTAAGATGACCTGGTGGGTTTCTCTAGGTGTACGCAGGAGGAATGGTGTCTGGCTCTCATGGCCGCTGCTTACCTGTCTGATCACTCACAAGTGTTCCCATCTTGCTTTGCAGAAATGGGTCAACCTAGGAGGATAAGAAAAGTGGGGATGGAAAGTTGAAGAACTGAGTTTTGAGCAACTTGATGCTCAACAGGCATTTAAAAATAGCGGAAGTACTAATTCACTATAAGCCAGGGCTCCCAGTAAAGTTTGTTTCATTTTGGAGTAGAGGCAAGTTTGAGTCGGGAGAGCTTCTAGAGGTAGCCTAGTGTAGGAGCTGCCAACCGTTGCAGCAATCTCCATTCTTGCAGGACTCTGGTCTGCTCCCACCTGAATCCCACCCTCCTTAAATGAGGAGCAATATCTCCTTGGTGCCTGTTGCTCCAGTTATTTGTCAAGTAGACGAGCAGTCTACATCCTAGGGAGAAAAAAAAGCATTAGATAGTGTCTCGAAGTCTGAAGAAGAGTCATGCAGAATCACTCTCCCCACAGCCATAGCTTCTACACAGAGTAATTAACTAGACAGAAATGTCAGTGCCAAGCATAATATGAGAAACATACATAGGGAACATTATCAGGATCCAAAGAAGGAAATGCAAATAAGACACTTAAATAAAAATATGTGTTTATGTTATTATTTGTGTCATGAGTGTGTATTCCCTATAAACCACTCCTTCAGAGGGGCACTGCATATGGAGGTTTATGAGGGGTGAACCAAACCTTCCATCACTGAACTTTATCCAAAATCCCGCACTAAGGTGTAAACACTGGAAGGCTGGAATTGTGTCTCTTCTGCTCACTAATGACTCCTGGCAACTATAAGTGTGCCCGATTTATAGTGGGTATTTGCCACAGTTTGGCAGATAAATGCGTAAACTCTACTACTGTGTCAGAAGATTTTACAGGTTATAAAGCACAGGCACATATATTTTTTCATTTAGCCTCCACAAGAGCCCTAAAAGATGGAATGTCATTCTTATTTCCATTTTATAGAAAAGTCAGTGTTCAGCTACTGCCCAAAACAACTTACAGTGTTCAGCTATTGCCCAAAGTAATTTACAATTGTATGCAGTTCCAGCTCATCCGGTCCAAGTCCTGTGCCTTCTCTTTACTTCCAAGGTGTTTGCGTTAGGAAGAAGCTGTCTGATGCCAAAGTACCCTCACTAACAAGCTCCTGTGACTTATTTCAGGTGGGTCTTTTTCGCAAATCGGGTGTGAAATCTCGCATCCATGCCTTACGTCAAATGAACGAGAACTTCCCTGAGAACGTCAACTATGAAGACCAATCTGCTTATGACGTAGCAGATATGGTGAAACAGTTCTTCCGGGACCTCCCTGAGCCTCTTTTCACCAACAAACTTAGTGAGACCTTCCTCCACATCTATCAGTGTAAGTGGCAATAATGCAAATCAATGTTATCATGTGTACCACCCCCCCAAAAAAAAAAGAAAAAAATATTATTGATTTTTAATTGTACAAGTAATACACGAATGCAAAAAGAAGTCTATCAGGGCCTCCCCAGTGGCGCAGCAGTTGAGCGCTGGGTTGCGAAGCTGCCCTCAGCCTCTGCAGCGCCAGTTGGATCCCCGGCCAGTGGAGGAGGGTCCCACATGGCGCGCAGACCTCTCCTGCCACCCGCTGCTCCCCTCAGTGTGTATTTCGGTCCATCTGCCTGCCCTGCTCCCTGCTCTGGCTCTGGTGAATTCTCTCACCCTCCCGCGCTTCTGACTGTACCCAGTGCTTGTATAAATAAATAAATAAATATTTTTTTTAAATTAAAAAAAACCCATATACTTTTAAAAAAAAGGTCTATCAAACTTAAAATTCTTCTTGAATCCTGCTGGGGGAGGTGAGAAGAGGTATTACAGTAAGGAGGGTTAAAAGAAAAGTTATAATAATTCTTTGCTTCTCTCTAGAAGTAAACTTTTGCACACTTTGATATATTAGGCATTTGAAAATATCTTTGACATTAAAATCTTCCTTCTCAATAGGATTTTGGTAATATCTAAAGCTAGTTTTCAACATACTTTTAATAAAAATGAGAAGAGGACACAATAGAATATTTGGGATGTAGGTGTTTTTTAACTTTGTTAATTTTTTAACACATTTCCTTGGGATATGTGAAATTTGAAATGTTGATTCAAATGTGTGAAAATGACATGTATTTTAATGCAGTGTGTTTTAATTGGTGAAAAGTAAGCAAACCAAATCAAGTTTAAGCTTAATTCAACTCATTTATTTTCTTTGAAATTTGTGAAGCATTATGAAGGTGATATTTCTCCACAAAGTTCCTAATTGAAATAATCACTGAAAAGTAACAATTATTCATGAAAAAGCATATGTTGCTAAAGGTAGTTACAAAGGTTAAGAGCTATTAAAATTATGGAGAGATATCATAAACACATAACTTTCCTAGATTTAGTATATTTATGTTTATAAATTCTTTTGATGGTCCAAGTCCCAGTCTTTAAAAAAAAAATTGTCCTGTGAAATTTGAGCTTTCAACAAAATCTGCTTGAAATGGCCCTTGACCTGGAATTGATCCAAATTGAACAACCCTGCTATAAAGAATTCTATATGTTTAAGAATCCCCCATATTGCAACTTCAAAAAGGATTATTATAAGTACCACCTATAAAAATAGTATAAAGTGGCAACCCACTAAACAAATGTTATATTGTCAAAGTAAATAAATTAAGTAATTTTTTTAAGATTTATTTATTTATGCATACAAGAACTGGGGTGTAGGCCAGAGGTGTGAAGGGTGAGAGGATTCACCAGAGACAGTGTGGGGAGCAGAACAAGTGGATCTATTGAAATACACTGCTGAGGGGAGCAGCGGGCAAGACAGGAGAGGTTTGCCACGCCCTGTGGGTTAGTTCCCTGGCCAGCCGGGGATCAAACTCGCGCTTCAGTGGCTGACGATAGCTTGATAACACCTTGTCTTTAACCCCTGAACACTGGGGAGGCCCCAGATTAAGTTAAATTAATGATACATGTTGCTACAGCCCAAACTCAGAGAGTCCATGACATTTTTCCTACATTTTTCTATTAAGTCGCCCTTCAGATTTGAAAGTAATATCATCTGAGTCTTTACATCAGTTCTTGGGTTATGGTTGACACTAATCTAAGGGTAAAACCAGATTATTTCCAAGAGGCAAATGCCTGTGGCTCTTTCTGAGATTCAGGAGCAAGAATTCAGTCATAGCAGGTTTATTTTAACTGAACAAACATTTCCAGAGTTCAGTTTATGTGCAGTACATGGTGCTTAGCCACTGCAGAGCATGCGCCTGGCCAAGACTTACTCTTTGCTCTTAAGGATCTTACAACTGAAGGACACAAGATGTGTACATAAATAACTGCGATACAGCAAGATGAAGTTCCGTGATAAGGTTACAAAGAAAGCTTCAAGTAAGGAGGTTGACATGAGGAATTGGGACGTGGTGAGAAAATGACGACTGACAGTTGTGTTATGTGAAGCAAAGTGCAGGAGTATGTGTCTGGAGATTACAGACTATTCATCTGGTTTGAATGAATGAAACTGTACTGCACAATACCAAAAGACTGAAAAATTCAACAAGAGCCATATCAAGGAAGGGTATTGAATATTAAGGCAGAGTTTATACTTGATTTATTAAGCATTAGGGAATCTTGGGTGTTGAGAAGCTTACCGGTTACGATTTTCCTAGCTATAAAGACAAAACAAAAAAATTCAATAAACAGTTGTTTGAACAATACGGACATTATATGATCACACGTGACAAGAACTCTGGAATTAATTCCAGAGCAGGTTAATTCCATAGCTCAGTGATGCCAGGACTGAAATCAGCCTCTTTTCGCCTCTCCTAAGGTCACAATATGATTGTAACAACTTGTAATGTCTTTCCAAAATAACATTCAAAGGCAAAAGCAGAGTAGAAGGTCTTCTCTCTAGGCATATGTCTCTTTCAATGGGAGATCAATTTGCAGAAGCTTGTAGCATTTTTCTTGGTCTGATAGGTGAGTCATTTAAATATTCTCCCCTAAACCAATCATTGGGAAAAGGAATGGGGTTACATGATTTGGGCCAACATGGCTATCCACTGAATCTGAGGGCAGCATCTAGTTTCTCTGAACCCACACCTGGACAGAACATGTGTTTCCTTATGGAATAAGAGGGGAGAATGGCTGTGAGTAGGCAGCCAAACCTGTGGCTACCACAAAGGTAAATGTCCACCAGAACTTCTTTTTTGACCATTAATCTGGAAATAGTGGAGTAGTGCCAGACTGGACAGGAATGGAGAGTTCAGGAACTAACACAGTAACTGAAGCTTTGGGTTGCCTCAGTGACTCTCAAGCAGTGAGGCTGGAAATACGACATTCTAGAGTCAAAGTTTCCCAACTACTCCTGGGGAAGAGTGGGATAGTTCTTCCTCCCATTTTCCAGAAAAATTCTAATTTTAGCTGTATTCCATCTTGGACTATCATCAAATGCTTAATTAGAACAGAGAGTAGAATGGATAAAGAAAATATTTGAAACTCTCACTGGTCTACAGAGGGAAAAGTTGCAGCAATAAAAAATAACCCTATGGTTGCAATGCATAACCCTATAGTTGGGAAATGTGGAAGTAAAAAGGGGACAGGGATTGATTTGGGGAAGCAGGGAAGACAGAGGTGTTCAGAACCAACTGGATGTTGAGTTTGAGGTGCCCACAGTCACCCAAGGGTTACAAAATATCAGTACTTAGAAATACAGATCTAAAACAGTTTCCTGAAAGCCAAGAAAAAAGCAGGCACCGCAAGGGTGTCATGTAGTAACAGAAAGGTCAAAGACAAGAGGATCCAAAATGAATGCTGAATTTAGGGATCAATCACTGACATTCAAACAGGTTTTGTAGAAAATGATGGACAGAAGATATTTTCTGAGGGATAATGGAACAAGTGAGGAGGAGGTTGAGACAAGATGAAGCAATGACAGATAACTTGTTGTAAAAGTTGACATGGAAGAGAAGGCTGGAAATCTAAAATTAAACAATATGCACATTAGAAATCCTACCTAAAGCAGCGTATTTCTTTTTTTAAGATTTATTTATTTATGCGTACAAGAACTGGGGTACAGGCCAGAGGTGTGGGAGGTGAGAGCAGGAAATAGAACAGGCAGATTATGAAATACACTGCTGAGGGGAGCAGTGGGCAAGACAGAAGAAGTCTGTAATGTAGCATATTTCAAAGCAGTCCAGTGGCACCAGCTGAATTTATATCCCCTCTCATAAAACTTGAATTCATTAATATTATCTGATTCTTTTTCAACACCAGCAAGACAAAAGGAACATGTTTTGCTATAATTTGAACAAAGGCTCTTCTCTACCAAACCCAGATCTATCTTGTGTCAGGATGGGGATGGATTTCAGAACCCTGAATACATACCTGGTGAGGACTTTCCAGAAATTGGGACTTGCTGGCTGACTGAGACCAGGAGTGCACAGCCCTGGGAGGCGCTATAATGAACAGGGGCTGGAGAGCCTGGACTGCCCTGGCTGTCCAGGATCTGAGCAGACGGTCACACTGAAGCCCATCTGCACAGCAGGCTCCAAATTTCTCTTGTCTTGCACCCCTACTAATGGCAAATATCTAAGCATGTACATTTATTTTTAATAATACAATTGTACTCTGTGCCCATCATAAAATACACCCAAATGGTATTTTTAAAGGATGAAAGAAAACCTAAATTCCTTTGGAAATTCTAATATTTTCTTCGCACACCTCAAGGATTATCACGAGCTCATTTTCTCACCTCTTTGGAGCACAGACACCCGACAGCAAAAACTTGCTTTAGAACATGGTATTTTAAGAAATCTGACAGTTAGCCAAAGTGAGCTTCTGACTGTGTCTTTCAGAGTGAGAGGAGTGAGTCAAGACTACAAGTCTACAAGTTCACGAACAAAGTTCAAATGTAGCACCTAGCATCCACTTGCTGTGATTTTTAGTTTACTTCACATTGTGGGGCCAATTCCCTTTAAAGCCCACGTGACCAGTGCTAGCCTGAAGGGGGATGGCCCTTAGAGGGGCTATATATGCCCCTTACTTAGGTAACTCTGTTCTTCTTTTTTGCCAAGTGCAACCCAGTCTCTGTAGCTCAAGATTATGGAACAGCTAGCTCTGGGTCTACGTATGAAGTTAATAGTGTTCCTCCTCTGAACCAGCCCTACGTGACCTACAGGAAAGAGAAGACATGGCAGGCTGACCCTCCTAGAACATATCCTCTAGGAGTCAGTCTGGAGGGTCCGTCAGTTGGTTCCCACCCTCATGGTTAACTGTGCCAAGCTAGTGTCATGGCTCGGCAGCTCCATGAGAAGGGTATGGCAAGGCTTCCATCTGCTCACAAAGTGGTTTCCAAACCAGTCTCATATGGTCCCGAGCACTTCACCAGCTGTGTGGTGGGAGGACAGGTAAGAGGGAAACCAGGTTGGTGGACCCCCAGCCCATCGCCAGCTTCCACAAGAACAGAAGCAGTCTAAAAACAGATGAGCAGGTGGACTAGCTCTTGGAAAGCGTTCCTTTCCAAGTCCTACCTTATTGTTGAGACTGGTTTCTGGAGTTACATGGCTGGGTTTTGTTTCAGTGCTGTCTCTTCCCAGCCAGAGGCCTAATGGTGACTTACCTCTTTGTGCTGTTAGTTGTCGTCACCACTAGGATGGCTCTGAGTGTGTCTTCACCTCAGGAAGATGAGGCTTTGCTCACTCCCACCCAGCTAGCTCCTTCTGGGCCTGTTCTTTTAATTACCTGGCACCTGCTTTTCCACAGATGTCCCCAAAGAGCAGCGGCTGCAGGCCGTGCAGGCCGCCATCCTGCTGCTAGCTGATGAAAGCAGGGAAGTTCTGCAGACACTGCTATGCTTCCTCCACGACGTGGTCAACTTGGTAGAGGAGAATCAGATGACACCCATGAACCTGGCTGTATGTCTGGCCCCCTCCCTCTTTCATCTTAATTTATTGAAGAAAGAAAGCTCCCCCAGGTGGGTTTGTCTTGGCAACACCAGTAATCCTAAACCAAATATTCTCCTACAGTTCATTAAAAAAAAAATAAGTCTCAATTTATTTCAGGTTGAGAATTTGTCCACACTTAATTTCTAATCAGAAAATATTTTGAGGCAGCCTAATTTGTGTGACTCAGATTCATAGAATTATCAAAGTGGCATTGGAGAATATCTTTGTGATCCCAAAAACCTTAGGAGATTTGTTTTGTTTTGTGTGTGAGTAGGAGGGAGGGAGGGAATGAAAAAGTGCACAAAATAGTACTTTACAATCTGTAATATAAAAAGGCTATATTTAAGGTCCAGGCATAGAAACTTGCAGTGAAGTGGTTTCAAACTTTGGAAAAATAGATTAATTCTCCCCCAACAGTCTTTCCTGTCCTTGTATTTTTCTAAGGTTTCTCATTATGAACTGTCAGGCTGAGTCTGATTTGGATATCTAAGATATGTGCTCATTATTTTTATTTGGAAATGAGGAAGTCTGGGATCTGGATAGCATCTGGGGAAGAACAGAAAACAAAAAGAATGAGATCTGTATTGTGAAAAGCTCTTTGGTTTGAGAATCTACTTAGGACTCTGCTCTTCAATTATAGAGTCATACAGAAGAAATATGCCACAGGGAAGCCAGATCAAAAGGACCTCAATGAGAATCTGGCTGCTGCTCAGGGGCTGGCCCACATGATCATAGAATGCGACAGACTTTTTGAGGTGAGTGAAAGACTCCAACCGCCTTCCTTATAGCTCTTGGAACTAGATGAGACACTTGGAATGGTAGCTACACGTATAGCTTATATGTGTTCGTGCCTGATTTTATGATGACAGTAGTACACTCTATAGCTCTGCTGTTCGTTTCCAAGAAATATGAGGCACTGGCTGTATAATTGAGGCTTTGACAGTGAAAGATACTTGGGGTCACCATGATGATGATTTTCATGAAAACAGTTGCATCACCTTTAGCTGCCAGGTTCAAGACCAGCCAGCTAATTATGTTATATTTGATTTTGCCTAGGGGACTTGATTAAGTTCATCGTGTGTGTGTGTGTGTGTGTGTGTGTGTGTGTGTGTGTGTGTGTGACAGAGAGAGAGAGAGAGAGAGAGAGAGAGAGAGACTGAGCAATCCCTGTTACTAAGAGTCAATGACAGTTTATGAATACAGCCACTGATATGTTAAAAAAAGTAAGTGAACTAGACTTTTGGCATACATTTTGTGGTAACATTAGCATTTGTAAGTGGGAAAGGCATGCTAAAAAGGTAAAGTTATTCCTAAAGTCTTATGTGATGTTTCCCTTAATAGGTCTCTGTGCTTTACATTTCCTGAGCCCAGGTTTTGCCAAACTGAATAAAAACATTAAAAGGAAAATGGAAAGACTGAATAGGAAGTCATCGAATTGTTCTGAATAATAAATACAGCCTCAGAAACAGTTTTGTTTCCTGACTTTAGGAAGCCCCCGCCCCCACCCCAGCGTTGTCTGTGTCCTTAGAAAAACATCTCTTTCCCCATGGCTCGAGCCTGTTGCCCACATTATGATAGTTTAGTAAAACTGTTTTGCCCTCTCTTGCAGTCTCAGCCTCTCTTTAGCTCAGTTTGTTGTTCTTTCTTGCATCCATTGGTGCAGGTCCCACTGGAGATGGTAGCCCAGTCTCACAGCTCTTATTTGGAGGCTGAGGTCCACACTCCCACTCTGGATGAGCTGGGGACCCAGATGGAGGAGAGCGGGGCGACTTTCCACACTTACCTGGAACAGCTCGTCCAGGGCCTCCAGAAGGAAGCCAAGGAGAAGTTCAAAGGATGGGTCACGTGTTCCAGCACAGACAATACAGACCTTGCTTTCAAAAAGGTACTGTCAAGGGTTAGAAAAAATCACCCCCCCAAAGAGTCGCCTCTAACAACCAGGGTTTTGTTTTACTTTTGAAATGCCTGCCCTAAGCCTCAAAATCCCCTCCCCCAAGTGAAATAAAGAAAATAGCTACCCTGGCTTGGTGCAAAGTGAACAGTACCCACTAAGGCGTGGGTACTGTTCAAACAATCCTATTGCATATAATCAGACTGTGGAATGACACCACTGCATCCCACTCCTGTCTCTCTGTCCCTTGGCTGTGTGACTTTGGGCAAGTCACATGCCTCTCTGTGCCTCAGTTTTCCCATTTGTATAATGGACATCATATAGCACAACTGTCAGAAGATGGCTATTTAAAAGTCAAATGAGTTAGAACAGAGGCTGGCACACAATAAGCACCCTCTCTGTTGATGGTTATTATTTTTATTACCCTTACTATATTTTTAAGCTTAAAGATGAACATTTTAAAATTTTAAACCTGAGGTATACAGAGTCATTCAAGTTACATAATCAGTGATGTTTTCTGACCACCTGTTAAAGTGTGGTAGGTTATTATTAAACCAGTTGACCTCCTCAGCTTTTGATGGTGTCTTTCCAAGGTGGGAGACAGAAATCCACTGAAGCTGTGGAAGGCTTCTGTGGAAGTAGAAGCGCCCCCCTCGGTGGTTTTGAATCGTGTGCTGAGAGAGCGCCACCTCTGGGATGAGGATTTTGTGCAGTGGAAGCTTGTGGAATCTCTGGACAAGCAAACAGAGATCTATCAGTATGTGCTGAACAGCATGGCCCCCCATCCTTCCAGAGACTTCGTGGTTCTCAGGTAAGCCTGACTCTGGGGTTTAACATATTCTTTCCAAGACAGGATAATAAAAGCTGGCCTCCCTGGTTAAGCACAGCACTATGAAGCTATCCACAACCTCTTCAACATAAGTTCAATCCCCAGCCGGCCAGGGAGCTACCCACATGGCGCAGCAGACCTCTCCTGTCTTGCCCACTGCTCCCCTCAGCAGTGTTTTCAGTCAATCTGCCTGTTCTGCTCCCTACTCTGTCTCTGGTGAATCCTCTCACCCTCCTGCACCTCTGGCCTGTACCCTAGTTCTTGTATACATAAATAAATAAATCTTTAAAATAAATAAAAGCTGTAGACCTGAGCATCTCCAAGAGTACCAGCACCACCTAAAATCAGCTCCCGCTGGGAACACAAAGTCAGTGCTCATTTCCCTCAGCGAAACCTGACATTACTGTATTTATGTCCATTTTCCAGCCTCTTTCCCCCAATTTGCAGCTCTGCTGGGCTCTCTTATGGCCCTGTGCATTATGGAACATATGGTTTATTAGGTCATAAATTTGGTTCCTTTCCTCAGAACACAGTCCCAGGAATAGCTGCTGTTTGTCCAGTGCACTTTCTGCCAAATTATACAAATTGAATGTGACTGGTTTTTCTCTGATTGTGCCTTTCTCCTCCCCTATGCCCAAAGCAAGTCTTAAGTTTTTTCACTCTCAAAATTGCAATGTATATAATTTCAAAACTTATCTTAAAATTTCATATACTCATAACTTGTTACCATGCATGGAAACCTTGGCTTTGCTAAGACAATTGAATGTTCAGTCAGATTCCAGGGCCTGACAAGCCTGCTAGTCTTGTATCTACTGCTAAAATATCACCTAGGATAGAGTTATGAGTTGAGTTCCAGACCCCTGACCTCTGTGTTTGGAATGCAATGTTCCACCAATGATCGCAAGTTTGCATCAGTGAACTGGGCACATAGGTTGATGAGTCAGGATTGAAACAGAAAGAATAGCCATTGAGGATACTGAGAAATCCAAATGGAATATAATTAAATCAATATATCTGTGTTTATGGATAATAACATACTTGTTTCTCATGCTTTGGCTTTATAAAAGGAATTACTAGTGAAATTCCCAGTTGTATACTTTAAATAATTTCTTATGAGATTAATCTAAACTAAAGGTTACTTTTCTCTTCAGCTCTTTAGGCCTTTGGCCTAGGAACCTTGAATTTTAAGGATCAGTTTTCCTTAAATGTATGTGTTTATTTGGCAGCTTCAGGAAGCCAGTGGAGAATGTGGCAGTTATAAGGGTGACCTGTTACAACAGTTATTGGGACACTAGTCATCTCATGGAAGTTAAACTTCACAGCTCCACTGTTGCAAGCAGAAAATTTAATAATTCTTCCAAGATGGCAGCCAGGGGGATAGAACTATAACCCAGCATGCCTCTTCCCTTCTTGTAGAGAAAGCTGAGGGCTGGAATGCATGAATGGAAGTGCGTGCATGGAACCTCCCTCCTTCCATCCATCCAGCAACCCCACTAGCCTACTACTTCTTCGGATATAATTCCATCATACGTTGTGCCAGGGACTATTGGAGGCTCTGGGTGTACTTCAGTGAACACAACAGACCACAGTCATTGCTCTCTTGGGGTCTCTACGTTATTTGGGAGAGTTGATAAATGGTAGATAAGAGGGATAAGCTTGCTTATCCACTTAGGACAAGATAGGGGGATAGTGAAGATTAGGACAGGACAGAGGAACGCAGCATTGGTATCTGATCCAAGAATTGAAGAAGGTGGGTGGACCATGATTTTCTAAGGGGGACGAACTCAGCACTCAAGAGGATTTACAATGAACCAAACATGGTTCCTGTATTAGGAATTCCTTGTGGTTATTATGCAAGAAGGAAGAAAGTGATGAATATAATAAGGAAGTCCCAGGACTGAGGTACATCCTATCTTCAGAGCATCTCCCTGTTTGGGCTTGCACATGCATGACTAGTCTCTATGGGGGTATTAGCTTGTTTACCTCTCACTGTATTCCCTTCTCCAGTACCTCGGGAGTTTCCAATGACAGTTACTAAACATTTTTCCATTTTATCCCAACAAATCTCTACAATTTTCAGTATTTATTTTTAGTCACATTGTCATACATGAAAAGAGAATGGTCAGACCCATTAAAAAGTTCCTAAGTATTTCTGTAGAGCCTGTCAACTCCAAACTCTTGTTGGGTGTGTTTAATAGTTTCTCTTTAGTATGGTAGAACAGGACAGAGTTATAGATAAAATGACTAAGCACAGGAATAGGATTTTGTGACATATACAATGAAGATGATTAAATAAAACCTGTTCTGTATGATAGAAATGGGTGTTAAATGTTGTTACACAGGTGTTCCTGTGGTTCTTGACTTCCATTTACATCATTTTTCTAAGTGGTATCTCCCCCACCCCGGCTATGTTAGGGTACAAGAGGCTCGCTGTCTCCTCATACAGCCCTGTCCATTTTTGTGGAGAGCACATCGTAAGATGGCTCTTCTCTATACTTAGCTGAAATGTGCCTTTATGCCTCAGCCATCTAGAGTCACATCAACTGTATTTATTTCTCCTCAAGTTCAAGAGGCACTCAGGTATTTGCAGACAATTAGTAGGTCCATCACCTCCTCCAGGAAGCCCTCCCTATATGCCTCCTCTTGCCTTCTATATGATGCCATAGCAGTATGTGTGCATAGCACATACTTTGTGTGTCTGCTCCTTCCTAGGCTGTGTATCTTTGTGTCATTGGTGGCTCCTCAGAGCTGGGCATACCATGTGCTCAATGGATATTGGCTGAATGAGTTCAATGAGTAAATCCTAATTCCAAAATTATAAGACCATTCATTCAACAAATCACAGAAACCTCTGCAGCCTCAGTTGATGTTCCAAAGGCAGGTCTGAAAGCTGCAAAAACTCTTCTGGCCTTTGGGTCCAAGAGGTGAAACCCTTGCTTTAAACCACAGTGTATAAACTCCACACACCCTTATGGAAACCATTAGCTAGAGCAAGAATTTGAGTCCTTGGGCAGGTCTTTATTGCTCTCTTACCCTTAACTATGATGTGTGGGTTGTTTTGCTACAGGACCTGGAAAACTGATTTGCCCAAAGGAATGTGCATGCTCGTGTCCCTGTCTGTGGAGCATGAGGAAGCCCAGCTCATGGGAGGTGTGCGAGCTGCAGTGCTGGATTCTCAGTACTTAATAGAACCATGTGGTTCCGGCAAGTCAAGACTGACCCACATCTGCAGGATAGACCTGAAGTAAGTATGAACCCCAAGGATGTCAGGCATGGCTTTGCAGGCTCAGCTCGAGTAGCCCATCCTGACTTCTTATTTCACTAAGCTTTTTTCTCTTCACTGCCATTAACATGCATTAATAGGCATTTCCTCTTCCCCACCTTTCCTAAAATTCAGACATTTTCCTGCTGCCCTTCCCTTTTCTTTATTCTCAGTTTATATTTTTACTTTTCTAGAACAGTGTGAACATAACCCAGCATATAGTAGAGGCTCAGTAAATTCAAGCTCTCTTGGGTTTCCTTTAAGCCTGTGTCCTTTTGCAGTTCCCTATAGCCTTCCTCCTTTGAGAAGAAACTCACTTAAATCCCACCCCTGCATGGCATTCATGAAGCTGAGTTCTAGGTCTGGGTAGACATAAAATGTGTCGCTCAGGATATTCTAGACTCAGTCTGAGGTTTCTCGTTTTACCCTGAGGAGCTGATACCATTTTAAAGCACAAGATCAATACTGAAAAGACAGAATGAGTCCTTGGCAGCCATGGTATTTTCAAGGTACCTGGTGAATGAATGAGCTCCCCACGTTCAAGGAGGCAACCCCATGGTGGATGCAAGAGTGTGACAGCTGCCCTGTCTGCCATGACAAATTGTGATTTGGAAAAAGACTTTCCCACTTCCTTTCTGATTTTTGTCCCCACAGAGGTCACTCCCCAGAATGGTACAACAGAGGCTTTGGACATCTGTGTGCAGCGGAAGTTGCCAGGATTAGAAACTCTTTTCAGCCCCTCATTGCAGAGGGTCCAGAAACTAAAATCTGAGTTTTCCCCAGTGTGACATCAAACTCAGGGAAGAGGAAGTGAAAGCAAGCACTTATGCGAGAGATTCTGCTCATGAGAAAACAAGACAGAGAGAGAGAAAGAGAGAGAGAGAGAGACCGACCTGACATGGTTAATGCTTAAAAGTGGAAACACTGCAAAGTCCGAATGTTGCTGATGCAAGAATTTCTGAGAACTTTCCTAGCCTTCCTGGAGATGGCTGCATCCCTACTAATATAATATTTTTAAAAATCAGAACATTTATCTATATTACTTAAAATTAAATGGATTATTCCTTGTTCATTGCCTAATTTGCTATTTAAAGCCTTCTAAGAAGCGCATTCTTAACTGTAAATAAATGTATATATAGCAAATGTACATATGTGTGTATATCTCTATGTTTATATCTTTACTGTATATATGTAAAATACCGATATTATATATAACTGAATATTTTGAAAAAGAATGCTTCTGACTCAGTGAGTCCCTTCCTCACATGGTTCTCACCAAGTTGCTCTAGACCCTGTCGCCCCACTGTCCTGTTAGTTGAGCAGGATCTGCTGCTAACACCAAGATATAAAACCGCATCATCTGTCAGTCCATCACGATGTCTAACCAAAGATTAGCTAACCAAAGGAAAACAAAAGTGTGCTAACTGTTGACACTTTATTTGTGCTATTCAAAAACTGAGAGTGAATAAAGAGAATTAAAGGACGCTTACTCCTCCTTAAAGCAAAGTAGTAGGTAAGGAGCCTTTGCCAATTTTAAAGCATGATTACAGGTTGCCACCGGCCTGCCCAGTTGCTGTTTCAGTGAAATCTCAGACACCCATGGACCACTGGAGTCAGCAAGCAGGTCCCTTCGATCCCTGCTGGTTACAGATGAATATAATAGCCTTTGCATATCCATAGCCAAAGGGAGCCTCCATGTTTTAGCAAGTTTTCATAGATACATTTCATAATGTTAAGTGTCATTCTTTTTGATCAATGGCCTATTTGGTCACAGTTAATTGGCATTTTCTTAGCAATGTATTGCACGGGAGTTTAACTCTGGACACCAGACAAAGGGGAGATGATGGTCATTCAAGAGTTTTGAACCATGATAGCTTCAGGGAATTCTTATTTCGCTATGTATGATCTTCTTAAGATAAAGTTCTTTGAAGTTTTGTCATCTGAAACACAGGGTTTTAAGCTAACATAAGACCAAAGCTATGTTTTTCAATTAGCTTTAGAAAATATAAAGTTTTGTTAATTCCATGTATTTTCACTAGCCAGACTACCTATGCATTTGACCCAACCTTATTTATTATTGTATAGATTAAGCAAATTGACTCTCCTTAACTAATTGCTAATGGTCTTGCGTGTGTTTTTTTTTAATTGTAATTCAACAACTTAGAAGAAAAAATAACTTATTGTGGTTGGTTTCAGGGAGAGAGATTTTCTTTGGTAATCCAGGAAAGATGGTTATATATTAGCAACTGGTCTTAGAGGAAAAAAGAAAAACTTAAATGAGTGTTTTCCTTTTTGTGTATTGTATGCATTTATGTAATATTTTCTTTTATCAGCAATGTGCAATTCTTTTCTTGGGAGGAATAAAAATGCTGTATGTGAGTTTGGTATGGTGCAAAAAGAAAATCATACTGTTTGAATTATGACCTAGGAATTTTTTATTTCCCTGCCTACCTAAGAAGGTGGAGGCAAACCCATAATTCTCCATTTAGGAAATGCTCTGTGAGCAAAATAAATTCCCTCTTGCCATTTATCTTAAATTTAATCCTATATGCAAGGTTACTCTCATATACATAGACAAGATCTTTAGTGAAGTGTAATCTAGCTTAACACTGGTCCTGCTGCAGAGATGGGACCCTATGTATTTGGGAATGTGATCGGCACCTAAGAATGGGTGGTATCATATCACCTAGATAGGCTTCTCCAACTTCAGCGTGCGCACGAATCACCTAGAGTTACCGTGCAAATGCACACTGACTCAGGCAGTCTGAGTTGAGCCTGTGAGCCTGCATTTCTAATAGGCCTCAGAGACGTCCAGGGTGCTGGCCAAAAACCACGCTCAGAAGCAAGGACCTAGAGGACACTTGGAATAAAAAGAAATACAGTTGTATTTCTGACTCCCCTTCTCTTCAAATTACTAGACTTTTTTATTTTTATGCACATGCTAATCACATCACTGCTGCATAACAACACGATGCAACTAAAAGCAAAAGGAAAAAGATGCATCAAGCTTGTTTGTTAAATACCACAGTATTTTATTCATTGTTATCTTGCCAATGGAAATAAAATATGATATTGCATTTAAATATTGTATTTGTACCTCATGTGTATTTTTACCTCAATTGTTGGTATCAATCATCAATTGTAAATAAGTAATTGCCAAGGAAAATAAATTTATATATATTAAATATTTCCTATTTTACATACAATATGTTGATTTTTATGCTTCATCCTATCAATGGAAAACCTGTTTTATGAGGAAGATTTCTCTCCAAGATACTTTGCCGTAAGCTTAACTCCTCAGCGCTGTAAGCGGTCACAAATCTAAGAATGTTGATATCAACAGACATTCGCTAACAATCTGGGTGCCTTAACCAGTGTCCATGGTTGGAAACATTTTTAGAGTTCATAGTTCTTAAGTCTGTAAGTCATAAAAATCATTGATACTATTTTTATTAAAGATTCATGAAGTCTAGCTACATTTCATTTTCTTTGAGTAGACAAGACATTAAAATGTGATTTGGTGACTGGACTATACCTCTAGACCATGAAGAGTAACCAGAGCTGACTCTTAGCTGCTTGCCTTCATTGTTGTTGTGTTGTGCTTTGCTTCTAAAAATAACAAAGGTAAGACCTCTTTGGTGGTACAGGGGTTAAAGTCTCAGCACTACAAAGCTATCGGCAGCCACTGCAGCATGAGTTCAATCCCTGGCCAGGGAGGTGACCCACATGGTGCAGCAGACCTCTCCTGTCTCACCCACTAGTCCCCTCAGCAGTATAGTTCGGTAGCTCTGCCTGTTCTGTTCCCCACTCTGTCTCTGGTGAACCCTCTCACCCCCACACCTCTGACCTACATCCCAGCTCTTGTATGCATAAATAAATAAAATAAATCTTAAAAAAAAAAGGATAACAAAGGTAGCCCCTAATTAAGCAAGCAGGAGTTCCCAAACATGCTCAGAAATAGGCTACAAAAGTCACAGTTGCCCAAAAGATTACATGCCCCCATAAAAATTATCCAAACTTCTCTTTGCTTCTCTCCCCCATGCCTTCTCCCATTACTGGCAAGTTTTGCTTTCACAAGCAAAGACGGAGTTTCCGTTGGCCCTTACTTCTGTGTAAAAGAAGAGAAGATGTGGTCATTCTCCTGGCCACAGGCTTTGAATGTTGTCTTGGGACCCTCGGTGATAAAAATCCAAACTTGAATCTGAGGATGCATCATGAAATTCTTAGATATGAAACTGTTCTACTTTTATCTTGATATTTGTCCAAGAGTCAGTTATATGAAAACAATGTAAAGGGATAAAATACCCCAACCAAGAGGAGTGTCACACATTTACACAAAAGCAAAGTCAATGTGTGCTGACTACACAGGGAGTGGGGAAATAAAAACCTGTAGTTAGTTTGTAGTGGAGCCAAGCCATGAAATGTGAAGAACTGACGCTGTACAGAGTGTGACACACATTAGGCAGGCTGCATCCTTTGTAGATTGGTTTAAAGAGTGTTTACTTGAATCTGAGGATGCATCATGAAATTCTTAGATATGGGACTGTTCTACTTTTGTCTTGATATTTGATCAAGAGTCAGTTATATGAAAACAATGTAAAGGGATAAACTACCCCAGCCAAGAAGAGTGTCACACATTTACACAAAAGCAAAGTCAATATGAGCTGACTAGACACGGAGTGGAGAAATAAATACCTGGATTTAGTTTGTAATGGTGTCAAGCCATGAAGTGTGAACAACTGATGCTGTACAACATGTGGCACAGATTGGGTGGGCTCCATCCTTTGTAGATTGGTTTAAGGACAGTGTTTACAATCCCACCTCTAGGCCACTTAAAGGTCTCCTGACCCACATCTTCCTTGAGCACTGCCACAAATCCCCGGTAATGCTATTCCTCTGATGCATGGTTCCTGCATAAGACAGGACACAGCTCACATTACTGAAGTTGGAATAGGCAAGGGACATTTGGTGCTGATAGAAGGAAGACACAGTATGGAGCAGAAATGGTAATACATGGTTGATTTTCATTATTTGCAGTAGTGCTGTTCTTGCAGTTGCATGAACACTGAATTAGTGTTGCCTACAGGCATAGCTGACGAACAATAGCAGCCTGCCTATTTCAGAGCTTCATGACCTGCCTTTCCCATGCCTGTCCTAACGTCAAGGTTGGGCAGGTCTTTCTCCTTTAATACCACCCGATGCAGCCCGCCTTTGCCATCTCCACATGTATCAGTCATCCCACCTGCTAAAAAGCTGATTGATGACATTTTAATATGAATGAGTTTCAGAAAGAGCTACTCCAGTATAGATTTGCATAATTAAGCCTTTTATCTCTTTATTGGAAATCAGAGGCTTTGTCTGGTAAAGGGTTTTCAAGCATCAGCAGGTAGGTGGGAGCTATTTTTGGATAAGGAAGAGCCTGACATTATACTACCATGGATCAAACCTGAAAGTCAGCCTAATCCTGTTGTTCTAAGATGACAGCAAGGGTGGGCAGAAGGTTTATTCTCATTGTCCCTGCTTGCCTGGGGAGGCTGGCTCTACCTGGGCAGTAGGGTGGGAGCTTGACCTTGAATTCAGAAGGGTTCTTATTAGCAGCCTCCTCCTACCTGACCCTTCCTTCACCATCTCCCTCATCTCTCTCCCCTCCCACAGCTTCAAAAGTGTCTAAAGTTCACGTTTTTCTCTATGAGTATCCCCTAAGGCTTTGGCTTTCTAAGCCTATACAGCATTTTCTGAAGAATTTCTCAAGACAGTGTGTGGTATCCAGAGTGTCTAAATCCTGCAGTGCAGTTACATCAGCGATGTTTTTCCTCAGGGAGACCCAAGGGAATGCCCACAGCATGTGCCAGAGGGGACAAGTGGGGGGAAAGAGTCAACAGGAAGCTGGATTCCCACATACTCCAGGACAAATATTGGAAATAGGAAGTGAAAAAAAGTAAGATGGCTAGACTTGGAGGATAGTTAATGGATTTCATCGTGGTCCTTCAGTTCCTGTAGCTCTTCCAACTAAGGGGAAAACAAAAAGGAAACAGACAGAACATCCAATCCTCTTTGCACCACAGATAGAGAGTGCCGTCTTCCACTGGAATGGGCAATTTAAATTATTTGAAGAAATAAAACTATACCATTGTCTGAAAATAACTATTCTGTCTGGAAAGCAGCCCCTGAAGGTGGCAGCAGCCACCCTCTGGGAGGCCACACAGGACCACATTCCAGAACCATGTTTTTCTTCTAGAACTGCTTCAAACAGACTGATTGATGCCAAGAAACTTGGGAGTGACAAAGGAGAGCAAGTGTCTTCCTGGTTTTCTGTGAGTTTGCAGTGGGCCCAACATACACCCTGTGGGATGAGCGTGCTATATAAAACACATCGGCCACTCAGTGAAGACATCAAACCAGTGCAGGCACATTTCAACAAAAACACAACAGTTGTTTGGTTGTATTGCTCATTTTTCAGAAGGCTATGTGGCTGTCCTAATGCTCCCCCTAAATCTCAAAATTCGTATTTTTAAAAAACCACACGCCCCATAATCCTGATGACCAGAAAGCTGTTCAGGGCTCAGATTATGACAATGCAGGTTTCAAGAGGGATTCTTTTACATGAAATGAAGGGATTTGAAGCAATTGTACAAGCAGCGACAGCTGTTGCTTTATGCAACTGAATGAGAACAAGAGGGGCTGTATTTCTCTGAGGAGACAGAAGAACACTTTGCAATTTTTGTTTAAGGATTTAGGAGTGTAAAATCAACAGCTCCTTGTGTTCTCACATTCCAGCAGCAAGATGCTATGCAGAAACAGGAAATAGATTCCTCGAGGTGATGTTGGGAGCAATAAAAATTAGGAAGGGAATGTCTCAGAGGCTGTAAGGCCTGTAAGAGAGGTTAAGGCCACTAAACAGGGACAAGAAGATTGAGGCCAAAGGGACACAGGACTGAAGGGTACTTGTGCCCTGCTGTGCAATAAGAAAATCCGACCAGGCAGCCAGCAAGCATGGCAATTCACCAGAACATTTTAATGTCTAAAGCAGGGGAACCACAATGAGCCAGAACTTTAGACCCAGAAGTTTAAACATCAGGGGAACTTTCTGATGACGTATATGCTATGTGCACTTTTATCTTCGTGCCTCAAATCATCAACCAACTGTACATATGATAAACTCCACATTAAAGAAAAAGTGAGAAGATAGCAACAACACGGCATGCATTGAGATCTTGGGATCTCCACACACTCACACATATGTATATGTGATTTAACTGTCAATCCTCACATCACCACTATAAAATAAACACAAGTATTTCTACTTTTTAGGAGAGTAAATTGAGGCACAGAATGGACAAGTGACTTTCCTAAAATCAACCAGCCAGGACTGAAATTCAGGCAATCTGATCTTTAATCTGGTGCTTCCCTCCCCGAATGAGAAGCGGGTTGGGGGGGCGGGAGGGGTATTGCTATGCTTGATGATAAAATAAATGAGCCAACATGGAAGTTAGGGAACTATTCTGGCTGTGAAAAGACCAACGGCAGGAACTAGCTGAGTAGATCTTCTAAATAGTGACATTTTGAATATAATTGCAGAGACCCATAATGAAAAAGACACAAATGACAGTGAGACTATTGGGCCAGCTCTCTGGTGAGGCGTGGTTTCTACATGGCAATTGGTACATTAGGGAGGCTCAGTCTCCTCTCCTCCAGACAGGAAGCTTCTGTCCAATCCTTCACAGCATTTGCTAGGGGAGGGGAGTGCTAATGTGATTCAGCAAGATCCGTGACATGGTTTGGATATGGTCAGAGCATTGCCAGAGGGTGCACATCGTGAGTACTGGCTCCTCAGAGCTCGCAGCTGGGCCAGTGACTTATGCAGATGGTTCCCACCCCCATCCCTTGTCATGCCTGGACACGCTAGTCCTCAGACTTAGGTTCAGAGGTAAGTGGTAGCCCACACTTTATACTACAGTTCTCAGATGTTTGCACAGCTGTTAATAAAAATGTTTTTTGTTTCTCTTCTGTTATTTTTCCTGTGTGCAGAGAACCTTCAGAGCTTGATGAGAGTGATTGATAAGAGATGATCAAGATTTCCCTGCTCCTGGCAATAATAACATCTAATGGCATTATAATTATACCTTATTTCTGGGAAATGGGACAAAAAAAAAAACCCTCAAAAGCAGATTCAAAAAAAATGGACATAATCCCTAAGAGCAGTGTCAAGAAGGCTGAAATCCAGAAAGTACTGAGATTCTCAGCATGCACAGAGAATAGCAAAGAAATCAACAATAATAGCAAATTAAAGATTTCTAAAAGGCATTTTTAGAGCAAGAATAGAGAGAAGGAAGGGATATGCTTCTGAATGACCTAGATCATATAATATCAATATAAAAGGAAAGCAAAATGATCTCCTTTTATCATCCTCATCAACCATAAACATCTCTCTATTACCAAAAAAAAAAAAAAAAGGTAAAACAAAACTTGTTTAAGAGAGTGATTTAAAAATATGTCCACAAATTATTTGACTCTCTTTACTTAAAGAGACGGAATTTAATTCTCCTTCCTTTAAATATGGGCCTTATTTAGTGACTTGCTTCTTCCAAACAGAATATGGTAGAAACAGTGACGTTATTCTAAGGATAGGTTTTGTTTCTTTTGGATAGAAACCTAGGAATGGAACTGTAGAGCCACATGGGGGATCTTTGTTTCACTTTTTAAGGGACTGTCCATCTATTTTCCAAAATGGTGATACATTTTCACCCTTCTAGCTGCTATGCTTGAGGATTCCAATTTCCCAGCATCTTTGCCAACACTGGTTGTTGCCACTTGTTACAGGATAGCAGCCTTAGTGGGGATGAAGTCATTCACAGTCTAAAATGTTGCTCATTGTTTTCAATGTTAAGCAAAATAGAAGTTGCAAATGAGCCCATGAAATGGTAGAATTCAAATAACCCAACTTCTGACCCTTCCTATTTACAATCACTCTGCTCTCATTGTTTATTTAATTCCTGCAGTTTATTCAATGACAGGAATTAGAAACCTGAACAGAATTATGCCCAAAGCCAGGTAGAACAATTCCAAGCTCTTACTCTGGCTCTTACATTCCTACTATTGAAACAAGTCCTCCTGAGCCTGCCTGTGTTCAACTGTACCTAAGAGTTCTCTGAGTTCACTTCCTTGTAGATGAAAATGTTTTTCAAAGGATAGGTAATAAATGCTAATTTGAAGCTTACTTGTATCCTACTAAAAATCAGCAGTAATTGCGGCAATTGGTTAGAACACAGAAAAATAAAATATCTTCCCAGGGAAGAGTATTTTATCACTAAAATTAATTAGAATTGCCAAATCATGTTAATCATAAAAAGCAAATCAAGTTTCAGTTGGTTTTCCTATGTTTTTTAATTGTTGAAATTGTTGAACCCCTCTTGCTTATGCACCAAGGCAGATGCTCTCACCACCCAACTCTTGGTACCCCTACTTCCAAGGACTATTTCCCATTGTCCCTGGAAGAAACTATGAGCATGAGGAGAAGCTGAAATTTCTTATTGACCAGTAGGCACATTTTTCTAAATCAATTTATTTATTTATTTATTTATTTATTTATTTATTTATTTATTTATTACATCATTGTTCATTTTTGTACAATATTTGATTTCTGCTCTCAGGTGTAGTCCTCATAAAATTCCCACCACCAATTCACCCGTGCACCATCACCATAGTCCCATGTGCTCTTCCTGCCTGTGTTTTGCTCCTTCTCCCTCCTCCTTCCCTGTTGAATGTCTCTGATTTATGGTTTGTATAATAGCTTTGTCTTTTTTTTTCCCGATCCCTTGTTTGGTTCCCCCATATTCCTCCTTTAAGTGAAACCATCTGATATTTTTCTTTTTCCTTTTCTGATTTATTTCACTGAGCATAATCCCTTCAGCTCCATTCATGTTGCTGCAAATGGCATGAGTTTTTTTAACCAAAGGTGAATTGTAACTGTTCCAGTGACCACCTTTATAAATTGCCAGAGACACGGCCACTGACTAGAGGTCTGTTAACAATCAGTGAAGAAGTGAGATGGAGAGCACATTCCCCGGGCTCCCTAGACCCTCTCCTGACACCCTGCCCCCTGGCCTATGCTTTATGCCTACCTGTGCTCTCCTCCTTTCTAGATTCTACCCTATGAGTAAGAGAAATGTGCTAAATGAGCACACTTTGAGGGAATTTCATAATCAATACATTTAAATAAGGATAATAGGAGAGAAGAAAGTCAAATGTATTCCTTCCCGGGCCCCCCTGGTGCCCTGGGGGCGCAGGTGGTTGAGCACTGCGCTGTGAATCTGTTTGCAGCCTCTGCAGCGCCGATTCGATCCCGGCCGGCCTGCAAGGGTCCCACATGGAGCAGTGGACCTCTCCTGTTGCACCCGCTGCTCCCCTCAGCAGTGTATTTCATCAGTCTGCCTGTTCTGTTCCCTGCTCTGTTTCTGGTGAATCCTCTCACCATCCTGCACATCTGGCCTGTACCCCAGTTCTTGTGTAAAAATGAATAAATAAATCTTTATTTAAAAACAAACAAAAAAACCAAATATATTCCTTCCCAGCTGGAGACACTGGCCAATACTAGGGGGTGAAGAGGTATTAGCTAGTGAACTCCTCAAACTTATGCACGTCAAGAGGCAAGCCTTTTCAAGTCTCCCTCAGGGGGTCATTGCAAAAAAGTAGGGTTACCTTAGAAAGACAAAATGGCTCCCAGAGACACTGATTCTATAAAACCAAAAAAAGTATGTTCTATCCAGATGGGAATTGTCAGCCTCAGAAACACAAAAAGGGAGATCTCAGAGGTGAATACTAGGTACATCCACACAAGACCTGCCTGAGGATGTGGGCAGTGGACTTCCAGAGCCTGGTTCCCCATTGGAGGCATTTTTTCTGAAGAGAAAGCACCAACCAGCCGCCTATAACTGTACCTCCCTTAACTCCGTCCTGTGTTCACTGAGACTCTGCCCACACAGGTAATGTCCAGGGAGGAAGTGTTGGAAATCCTCCTTGTAACTCAGAGAAGAGCAGCAGATCTAGAAGGGGGCCCAAGGGAAGGGGAGAAAAAAAGAATGAGTGGGGAAAGCCTCATCTGGGACTTCAGGTCACAGAAGGTGTAATCCTACCCACACCTTCCATTCTGTGTCTCCCTGAGCCGCTAAACAAACTCCTTGAGTTATAAGATGCTGACTAAGTCACAAGTAGTTTAAAAGAAGTGCTCTTTCCAACCCAACTGTATATTTGTATGATAGGACATTGTCAAAAGCAAGAGCCCATTCAGGTAGAGTCCCCCACATCGGGGACTATGAAGGACTCACAAATGCTGAGTCCCTGTCCTAAGCACAGAGTCAAAATCCAGCTGTTTAAAAAAAAAAAGAACTGATGCTCAGAGCATCCTATGCAAATTAAAGTTGTGGTAGCCATTCTTCTTTTTGGTATTTTAATCATGTCTAAAATGTGGATTAAGGAGGGGGGTCACACAGAGTGGCAAAATTCACCAGGGAGTCTTTGTTGTTATTGTTTAATGTGGCCATTCTCCCAGAAATTGCTGTCTCATAATTGCCCTCCCTACAGGAACAGAACAGTTCTGAGCAGCTAGTCAAGTGCACTTTCTGAGAAAGCTGAAACCTCCCAGCACTTGTTTTTTGTTTTTGCTTTTGTTTTTGTTTTTTTTTTTGAGGACAATCTATGAAAGGGTGGATCTTAAATATTCCATCTTGAACCTCCAATCTCCCACATTACTATGAGTACCAAACTGAACTGTTTTCAGTTTGTAATACAAAAAAAAAAAAAAAGTTCATCTCAGGACTCTCAGATGGTCACATTAGAGAGAGGCAAGAAGAGTGTGTGCTCTCAGGTTGCTCTGAGCACAGTTACAGAAGAGGACGCAGCCCTCCCCGTGAAGAGAAGGAATAAGCTCCAAGCCAGTATGGACTGAATCTGTCCTACCCATCCAACTCTGAGAGCACCAACATTCCACCCAAAGAGCTACATCAAGGGCCACTGAAAATATACCTTTGCTTTCAAAGTTAATATAACAAGAGGCAGAGAGATGATGCCAGGTTTGCCTCCTGCATATCCTCACAGCTAGACTGCAGCAAGACAGAGCCAACTCCTGAAGGAAAAGAAACAATGACAGTGTATGCTGGGAACAGTGTCCAAAGAAGGAGGGTTCCAGCAAATTGTAGAGCTATAAAGTGGGTGGCCACGGTGCAATAGGCTCCAGGCAGCGGGGTTCAGGCAAGTGGCCTGAACGTGGCAGTCCCCAGGAACCTGTGGCTCATTACTAGGAAGCAGCGCTGATGGTGCAGGTACCAACAGACCCTGTGAGTGGTGGAGTGGAAGGAATCAGGAAGAGAAAGAAATCCCAGCTGGTCTTACTCATATGTGGAATATAGAGAAAGAAAACAAAGGAACAGAAAAAATTAAACCAAAACAAATCCTAGGTATATGATTGCAGAATTGATGCTACCAGAGGCGGGGTAGTGAGAGTTGGAGAGAAGAGGAGATAGGGCTCAGTGGTGGAGGACTACAGGGTACTTTAGTGGTGATGTGGTGTGGTAACATAGATCTGCTGAGATGTGAACCTAGTCCCCTAAATCATATACAGTGTTGTAAACTGATGTTATCTCAATAAAAAATAATTTTTAAAAAAGTTAATGTAGGGGCTCTCTGGTGGTGCAAGGGGTTAAGATGCAACCTATGAATGTATCTGCAGCCACTGTGGCATGAGTTCGATCCTCAGCCTGGGAGATACCCACATGGCACAGAAGACCTCACCTGTCTCACCCTCTACTCCCCTCAGCAGTGTATTTGGGTCAGTCTGCCTGTTCTGCTCCCCACTCTGTCTCTGGTGAATCCTCTCACCCCCTCGCACAACTCTGGCCTGTACCCCAGTTCTTATATGCATAAATAAATAAATGTTTTTTAAAAAGTTAATGTAAAAATGGGTTTAAAATAAGCATGTGATCTATTAGTATAAGGACAGATGGTGGATCTCCCAAAGAGACCAGAAGACAAAAGTCAAGAAAACCAGTCAGATGATGGCCCCAGAGAAGAAGAAATACCCAAAAGGCAGGAGAAAATCAGGGGGAAGAGGCCTAACCATAGGGCAAGAAGACATTTATAGTAGTTTGGGGAAATCAGTAGCAGCAAGCACTTGCTCTTCATTTTCCAAGTGAGTCGATGACCTTGAAGATTTAGTCTCCTCGTTTTATTGGCCTTCCCTGTGCAGAGAGTTATCATGCACAGACTTTTACTGGCTCCAATCCTGCTTTCCTTCCTAATGTGCTAAAACTCCAAGAATTAAGAGAAATACAGCTACTCAGACATTCACTTGGACAGATTTCTATTTATTGTTGCATTAAAATATGGAGCTGATAGAATTGTCAAACACCGCAAAATGGTTGTGCAGTGTTCATTTCCTGTTCTGCATGAACAGAATCTGACAAATGGAACAATAAAGAAACATGGAATTCCTGTGTTCATTTAATAGGCTAGAAAGATGTAGAACTCTCCCTGGTGTGCCACATGAAACAATTGCTTACAGAATAATAGCCATGGGAACAATAGGGTAAAAAGACAGGTCTTGGGGAAAATGAATGAAAGCTTTCATATGGGTAATTCAGCATTCCTCCAGATCTTGTACACACATACACACACTCACACACCCTTCCCTTTCTCACATTCCAAGGAAATAAATCCTACTATTTTTCTCTCTTTCTGTGTGCCCTGCATTCTTAAGAGCTCAGGTGAGGAACCACCAGTCAGGTCATTCCATTTCCCAAGGGTTTGTCCCATTTCAGTTCTTTTTGACTGCCTCACTTATTCATTCACTCCCCCCTCCCTCTCCTCTGTCTCTGACAACTACCAGTCTGTTGTCTTTTAGATTACACTTATAATTGAGATCATATAGTATTTGTCTTTCTCTAGCTGACTTATTTCACTTAACATAAGGCTCTCAACCTTCCATGTTGTCATAAGTGGCAAAATTTTTTTATTGCTAAATAATATTCCATTATATGTGTATAGGTGCACATAATATAGATATAGTGTGTATGTGTGAATACACAATATAATTTTTCTAAAGATTTATTTATTTATGCATACAAGAGCTGGGGTGTAGGCCAGAGGTGTGGGGGACGGTGAGAGGATTCATTAGAGACAGAGTGGGGAGCAGAACAGGTGGGTCAAGTGACATACAATGCTGAAGGGAGCAGCGGGCAATGACAGGAGAGGTCTGCCATGCCATGTGGATCAGCTTCCTGGTCAGGAATCTAACTCATATTGCAGTGAGTTGGCTGTCTTTGACCCCTGAGCCACCAGGAAGGCCCTACACAATATAATTGAATACTCATATGTTTTTATATGTTGGTTGAAGTTATCCTTTCATTTCATGTATATATCGACTTTTCTTTATCCATTCATCTGTCAGTGATATTTAGGTTGTTTCCATAATCTTGACTATTGTAAGATAGCTCTTTATATGAATGAATGAAATGTCTGTTAGTCAGAGAAGAAATTCAGAAGCTGTCATTGTCAGTTTTCCACCACGGAGCTGAAAACTGAGGCTGTCACATCAAAGAATGTTAAAGCATGCATAAATATAAAAGTGAAGTGGAGACATGGTGGAAAAGAAAATTCCCTGTGTCAGTAGAGCATACTAGGCCCTATATAAAATTTGAATCAGGGCCTCCCCAGTGGCGCAGCGGGTTGAGAGCCACACTGTGAAGCTGTCCACAGCCTCTGCAGTGCAGGTTCTATCCTGCTGGCCAGCAAGAATCCCACATCACACAGCAGACCTCTCCTGCCCCGCCTGCTGCTCCCCTCAGCAGTGTATTTCAGTCAGTCTGCCTGTTCTGCTCCCTGCTCTGTCTCTGGTGAATCCTCTCACCCTCCCGCGCCTCTGGCTTGTACCCCAGCTCTTGTATAAAAATAAATTAATATTTAAAAAACTAAAAAATAGAAAAATAAAAATAAAATTTGAATCACAGGTTCAAATTGCTTCCCATTAAGAGTTCATGAGATCTATTTTGGCCTTAAAATTATGGCCAATAAGTTAAAAAACAAAAGCAGATTTCCTTATTTTTTACCTAATGTCCATTTTCTATTCTAGTATCCTGGACAGGATGTCACATTGCTCTTAGCTGCCATGTCTTTTAGATTTCTCTTATCTGTGTTTCTCAGATTTGTCTTGCATTTTATGACAACTTGATTTTTTTTACTATCCCAAGATAGTCAAAAGTATGACAATCAGTCTTTTAGAATATTTTCACTCTTCCTTCTCAACCCTTATCCAGATCAACAAAAAATCTTTACGATACTTTGCTACATTGTTTTTCTTCTCCATCCCTAACTTCTAGATTTCTCTGAAATAATTTAGAGCTTTTACTTCCAGATTACTGTTAAAATTATCCTTATGTAGCTCCTTTCTATTTTAAAAATTCTTACATAGGGTAGCTAGTGTTTATATAGGTTTAATTATATATGCCTTGCTGACCATTACTTCTTTTCTACTTCACAGTCTTCTGTCTTTGGAGGTGATGTTGGTGTGGACAGGGGTGTATTTGTTACGGCGCAGTTGATTGGTTACATAGTCCTCCTTCTAGTAGTTTCCTCTGGTCCCCATGATGCATAAGTAATTTGTCCGCTGGATTCCAACATATACCCTTTTCTCAGTCTTGAAAGAGCAAATGACATCTTGAATGGGCTGGGAATCTTGCCATGCCATGGTCTTCCATTTAAAGTTTTGCACGTGAAACATTGAGTGACAATCTGATTCTTTAAGCAACTATATGGAAATTTGTAATGATTTCTCTTCATTCTTGGAGTTTAAGAATTTTCTAGCCTAACTGCTTTATTTCTCATCCCTTCTGCTTAGAACTTGGTGACTTTGCACATTCAGGTCTTTCTTAATATCAGGGAAATTTTCTTCTTTTACTATTGCCTCTGTGCAATCTGTTTATTTTCTCTGCATCTTTAATTCACATGTTATTTCTTCCAGATTTATCCTCAAAAATCTATCTTTTTCCTCTCATAACTATCTTCTCCTTGTATTTTTGCTTTTTGTTACATTTTTCTGCTTAAATTTCTAGGCACTAATACAAGTCTCAACAAAGACCAATACTCAACTTCAATTCATTTTACTAGTATTTTCATTTCAAAAATCATGCAAAAAGTCTTTTAAAAAATATAACTGATTACTTTACATGTCTTTATATGTTCATTTGATTTTTTAATCTTTTCATTTAAGGACTTGTTCTGTGAGTTTTGCTTGGTTTTCCTTGCTCAGGTTCCTGGGCACCCGCTAAGCCCTGGAGCTCAGATAAAGTTGTTAAAGGACTTCCTGGTGGCCTAGGGGTTAAGTCTCAGTGTTATCACTGCTACTGCTACTGCCTGGTTTCAATCCCCAGTAAGGGGGCTAACCCACATATGGCACAGTTAACCATCCATGTGTAGCCCGCAGAGTCCTGAGGGCCCTCAGGCTCTTTCAGGCGGTCTACAGGATCACCATAGCACCATGTTTATGCCTTTGCCTGTGCTGACATATGCTGTGATGACACAAAAATAATGGCAGGCAAAACTGCTGCTTCCTTAGCACAAAACAGTGTCACCAAAATCTATCAGCTATCATCCTATCCTTCACTGCCACGTATGACAAAAAGAAGAATTTAAAACGAGTCATTAGTAAAGGTCTCAGATCTCTAATCCAGGGTCTAGACTCCTGGCTCAAACCAGCTCTAAATTTGGACAGAAGGGCCTCCCTGGTGGCACAGGTGGTTGAGTGCAGTACTATGAATCTGTCCACAGCCTCTGCAGTGCGGGTTCGATCCCCGCCGGCCACAGAGATGCCCACATGGCAAGACAGACCTCTCCTGTCTCGCCTGCTGCTCCCCTCAGCAGTGTATTTCAGTGGATCTGCCTGTTCTGTTCCCCACTCTGTCTCTGGTGAATCCTCTCACCCCCCACACCTCTGGCCTGTACCCAGTTCTTATATAAATAAATAAATCTTTAAAAATAAATAAATAAATCTGGACAGAAGAGGATGAAAATAAAAATAGAAATAAAACATACGGTACTTTTTACAAAAGTAGTGACTAAAGGGAGAAAAATCCATTCTCTTTAGTTTGTTTTGTCTTTAGCGTCATCACACCTACTATGTTGCTTTGGCAACAAGACAAAAAAGCAGGAGGCTTGTCCTGGCCTGACAGCACAAGGTCACATCTGATCTCTTTGATTCATGACTCAGAGCAGATCTTTCCCTCTGCTTCAGGGCTGTGTTTCTCATTAGGTTAAAAAGAAAGTAGGACTCAGTAGAGAACCTTATCACCCTTGCTTCTCCTACAATATTTTCTTCTGGGAGGAGGGCTGGATACCAAAATGAAATGCATAATGAAATTGAAAACTCCTTGTTTAGAAAGCAGGGAAAAGTGCTATTAAAGATGCTAGAAATATTTTTAAATTTTTCCTTTAAAAACATTTTGTTACAAAAGAGTAATAGGAGTGATAGTAATACACAAGGCATGGCATAAACTTACAATTTGTAAAATAATATTTTTGCAAGTTTCATCCAACTTGATAAATGATAACATTTTATTAATATATCTTGATTAACCATATGATTTCTCTGGGAAAGTTTGCTAAAACATATTTATACTTTTAGCAACTTTATCTCTAACATGTCATTTAAAACATTGTTGGTCACTCTTACAGATGAAAGAATTCAGCTTTGATAGTTTTTTTTTTTTACAGATTTAAAAAAATCTTTTAAAAAATCTGGGGTACAGGCCAGAGATGTGGGGGGTGAGAGGATTCACCAGAGACAGAGTGGGGAACAGAACAGGCAGGCTGACGAAATACATGCTGAGGGGAGCAGCAGGTGAGACAGGAGAGGTCTGCTTCACCATGTGGTTTCTCCCTGGCCGGCCGGGGATCAAACTGCAGAGGCTGCAGATTGCTTCATAGTGTGGTGCTTAACCCCTTGCACCACCAGGGAGGCCCAGCTTTGATAGTTTTTAATTTTGAAAAAGAACTTTCTGCTCATAGAACTGTTACTGGATAATATTGCATAAACTGTGACAACATTGTTGTGAATATTTACTGACATATTATTAGGATAAATTATATCAAAATATAAATGTTATCACATCCAGAACTGATGATCATCACGGAATCTTTTTAAAAGATTTAACTCTGTACAAACAGGTTTCATATAAATTCAAAATGAACTCTAAATGTATATTTATTTGATGTTATTTTAATATTTCCTCTGACATCTCCTTCAATTTATGGAATCGTAGTGGCCGCTTTTGCTGCTACTGCCACTGTCATCACCATTATCTGGACCCAGGCTCTGTCGTGGCCACCTCCTCAGGCCCTGAGCTGCCCGGGCACACATATGAGGCTGGGCCACCTGCCCTGCACTGCTGCCCACCACTTGCGAGTTCTGCCATGGACCACAGCCCTTCTCATGCAGGGGCTGTTACTTATATCTTTGCTAAGCCACGTGTGTACTGCGTGGTCCATTGCCATCTTCAAAATACACAAGTTCAAAGATAACATTATATTAAGAATTTCAAGGAGGTAATGGAAGAACAAGACCAGGGCCCTCTCAACCCTGGATCCTATGAATGGTCAGTCCTGCCTGAGAACCCAAGCACACGGCTGAGTTAAACTTCTGGTTCTCCACACACTGTTGGTTTGGAGTTGAGTGTTTAATGCACTCTTTATTGACAACCTAGTAAGTAATTTGTGTTATAATTCTACCACTTACAATCTCTCCTTCTAGAAGCAATGAAAGAGGATCAGAACAATATTTCTCACCAAGTAAGCCAGAACCTCTGCAAATGGAAGCCGGTATCAATGGTTTGTTGTGTTTTTTATTTTTTTAAGATCCCAGGTGATTCCTTTGAGCAACCATGTTTGAGAACCCCAGCCTAAAGAATTTGATAGAATCTGCATTACTATCATTGTGTCTCCTAGACTGAGAGGATGTAAAGACAAGAGCTGTCCATGCACCGTCATGCAAGGTTCAGAGGTAGAGCCCAAAGATACCATTAGATCAGACAGCCAACTTGCCCAAGGTTGAAGGCCTATCCCAAACCTGAATTTTATTTTGAATTTTGCTTGATAGGTACCTTTTTATTAATTGCTCTATAAAATAAACTATTTTGAAGAGCCATATTTTGCTTAAAGTCTATTGAAAAAAGTTGATTAAGTGTCACACTATATGTCAATTACAGTAAACCATTATCTAGCACAATTGATGCACAAGGCATTTCAAATATACATAAATTAACTAGAGTATAATATCCTGCTTAATAACTCTATTAACATGCACATATTAAGTATGTGTTAATTATTTGTTGAGTGAACTAATCATCAAAGAAAGATTAATGTTTAGTGTGATATTATTGTGATTTTAATTGTATTTTAAATCTTTTAAAAGGATAATCCATGATGATACATATAAAGAATCTGTTAACTAGAAACAAACATCTTAATATAATCTTCTTTTAAATGACTGAGAAGGTAGTTCAAGATTTTGCACAGCCCTGGGCTAATTACCATGAACACCAATTATTATCATAAATATTGTTAAAGAGAAGTCTGATTGGCAAAATTCCAGATAATAAAGTTCAACTAAGCCTCAGAACTGGAAAAATAGTTAACTCTTTTTAAAGAACCACCTATACTAGGTTTCTACTCCTTCTAATTAAAAAGTTTTCATACAAAAAATGTAGCTTTGGGCCTCTCTGGTGGCACAAGGGGTTAAGCACAGCACTGTGAAGCTATCTGCAGCCTACTGCAATACAAGTTCAATCCCCGGGCAGGGAGCTACCCCATGGCACAGCAGACCTCTCCTGTCTCGGCCGCTGCTCCTTTCAGCAGTGTATTTCAGTCAGTCTGCCTGTTCTGTTCCCCATTCTGTCTCTGGTGAATCCTCTCACACCGCCCCCCTCCCCTCTGGCATGTACCCCAGTTCTTGTATGCATAAATAAATAAATCTTTTTAAAAAAATAAATAAATAAATGTAGCTTCTTCAACAATTAATATATATTCTAAGGAAAAACAAGATAAATCAGATGAAATCTACCTTAGAGCAATTTATAATCTAATGGAAGGGATTAGACAGTTGCACAAGTCCCAGTAGGAGGGATTAGGTGCTGATTTAAAAGTTCACCAAAGCTGAAGATGACCAGGTCAAAGGAGATTTGAGAACAAATGCCAGCTGATTATGGGGAGCAAGGATATGCATTAACAGTGTCTGAAGAGAGAAGTGAACAAATCAAAATGACAATTGATGTACAGTATGAACGGAAGCCAGAAAACCATTTAGGGATTATTGGAAATGTTGAGGCTAAGGGTTCAAAGAGGACAACTGAAGCAAATATCTAAATGAAGAGTGGATGCTAGAAATACTAGAATGAAAAAAAGTTACAGAATTTCATATCAGAAGGTCTCCAAATGATGACTAGGGGAAATTAAGGAAAGAAAAAACTAGTTTAATGGGGAAAATAATAAATATTCCCCTTCAGAAAGATGCAGTTAAAAATAGGAGAGACAGCCATCCAACTAGGGACATCCACCATAAATGCAGGAAAACACTCACTGTTTGCAAAGTTTGCGCAATCTAATCAGAAATTAAAGACTCACTTGTCATTTGTATTCAAAACTATTGTGAATGAAAATATAAATTCCTGTTAATAGCCTTGATAATATGCAGACATAACCATGCAGGTCGTCTTTAGGTTACATCAGATATGTACGTTTCCACTTCACTTGTGCAATGGTGATGATATTGTCTAGATTTTTAGATTGATGTTGAAGGATACCAGTTCCACCTGTTCACATGTCCATCATATAAACAGTGATACCCCTTGGTGCACTTTGTAGATTTCTGCTTGACTACCAAGAGCTGGAGACACCAGCGAGATGATAAAGATTGTATTTTGCTCTTTTATTGCTATTAGGTTGACAATGACCCCATAATTTGCCTTATAGGCATAACAGCATTTCATCAACACTTCCCTTTTATTCTGTACCTCTTGAAATGTTACAGGAGGGAAATCACCATTCCATCTAAAAAACAAGTAAAAGGCTGAACGGGCTGAAAAGTCAACAGCTCTTCTAGGATTTGTAAGAGACAGAAAGACATACGACAAACAGCTGTCCCCAAAATTGGAGATACAGACAGACAAATACAAAGAGTGATGGCTTACCTGAAAAGAGAGAAGAAGCAACCACCTTAGGAATCAACAATCTAAGTTTCCACTGTAGGAAACTAGATAAAGAAGAGCACATTAAGTCTAAAGTAAGCAGACGAAAAGAAATATTAGAGCAGTAATCAATGGAATGAAAACAGGAAATCAAGAGAGAAAATCAATAAAACTAGAAGCTGATTCTTTGAAAGATCAACAAAATCACTAGGTCCTTAGCTAGACTAAGAATAAAAGAGAGGGGACACAAATAACCAATATCAAAAATGTAAGGAGGGACATCGCTACATTTCCCAAGGGAATTTAAAAGATAATAAAGGAATACTATGAATTCTATATCCACAAATTTGATAATTTAAATGAAATAGAACAATTTCTGCCAAAACTCTCACAAGAAGAAATAGACAATCTGAAATGGCCTGTATCTATTAAAGAAATTGAATCAATAATCAGCAATTCTTCAAATCAGGGACGACCAGGTCCAGATGGTTTCTCTGGTAAATTCTATCATTTAAGGAGGAAATTACAACACTTCTCTAGAGGCAGTGGAATGGATTCAGTATGAAAACCACAGAATAATAATAACTTACATCTGGATAATGCTTTGACATTTACTAACTACTTTCTCACATGACATTAACACACTTAAATTTCATAACTACCCTGGGAGATGGATATCATTAAGCGCTTTGCAGATGGATGCACCAGCACTGAAAAAAGTGGCAAATAATTAAACCCAGGTCTCATGGCCCCCTTTGACTGGAAAAGGACTGGTCTATGACAAACTCAGAAGAGTTTTTTCCAGACTGTGATATTTTTTCAGATATTTTTTCTTCAAGCTGTCCAATCCAGCAATGCCCCTTCAAGGCTAGATTCATTTGCTTTTCACTAAGTGTGTATTTGTATATATTTTCTTAATAATGGAAAGGTTTCTAAAAAAACTCAAACACTTTTACACCTCACAATTCACATCTTCTCTAGGTCATCAGTAAATAGACACTTGATTTTATGTAGTTATGACTAATAAAGATCCATTCCTACCATTTTGTATTAAAATGAATCACCACAAGACATGAAATTTATAGCATGTTTGCATCCTGAGACTCTTGATTTTGGAGTTACTCTTCTAAAAACATCAGCTATGATGGAGAACATTTTTCCTCTATTCTGCATGACTTTTTATTTAAATTATCTTTGTTTTTATAAGTATTATTATCTAGATTTAGAAGTTCTGTTCAAAAAAATTATTACTCATTTAGGGTGAGAATTTGTTCCTAAAATTTTGGTTCTTTTAGCAGTGAACTTAACATAGTATATACAATGTTGATTGGCAATGATGAACAACTGAAACTTAGATGTTATAATGCAATATTACTTCATGAAAAGGGGGGAACATATCATTGCATGCTCACAAACCACACACAAATAACACTGGGTCTTAAAATTTGGACTATGACAACCTTTAATTAATACCTCTTTACCATCTTGACTGCACTCTGTTTTGACCCTTTCTGCTATTCCAATAGGAAAAGGCTAGTAGTTTTTCCCTATCTTTTGGTAGCCCCCTTAAAACAAACTATTTCCATCCTTCGAACAGCTACTTTCCTACTCAAAATATTGCCCATGAACAATAGCACCTTGGGCACCCCTGGGAAGTTAGACATGCAAGATCTCAGGCTCAATCCCAGACTTACAGAAATGATAATTCACCAAGAAAGACCCTCCCTTGATTAATGTGCACATTAAAGTTGGAGAGGTGCTGCTTTAGATCACCAGTTTGCAATTTCAGCTTCCCATTGTCATCACCTGTGAGCTTTAACAACGATGAATGCCTACGTCCCACCTCCAGGAGTCTGACTTCATTGATCTGGAGATTTTTGAAAGCTCCCAGCTGATTCTAATATATAACTACGGTTGAAACCCACTGGTCTTGATTAAATTCTTCTCTTTAAAACCAAGAACAATAAGGCTCATTGGGTTAGGTGCCATAAAAATCAAAATCAACAAGCAACTATAAACCAAGGATACACTACCTGGAGGGGAGCAGGTAGAGAAGGGAGTAGGATCAAAACAAGGGTGGTGGGGATTATATGGGGACTATAACCAAGATGAAAATGCATATATTGTGCAAAAATGAAAAATGATGTAAGAAATAAATAAAATAAATTTTTTTTAAAAAAACTTTCCAAAAAAAAAAAGCAAATTTGATAGTAAAACTAGAAGTCAGAAGATTCCAGTATGGTTTGGGGCTGCCTTCACTAGATAAGAGCCAGTTCTTAGATAAACCCTAAGGCCCTATGAACATACAAACCTTAGGTTCTCAATGAATGTGCTCAAGAGAGAGTACCCTTGCCAAGAATTCTGCTAAACTCAAGGCTTTTGTTTCCATGCTGGGGAATAGGCATAATCCTTGAGCCGTTTCCATTTACCTGCTCCTGTTCTTCATCTTAGAAATCAGTTCTGATTTTCTGGACACACTTTAATGCCTCTCTTAGAGTTTTCTTTCCTTCCTCAGTGGAGCCTACCCACATAAGTGCTGAAATCATCCTCAGCCTTTCCAGCTTGTTTGTAAATGCCCTTCCCAGTACCCTTCACTAAAACTCTCCAAACATCATCACCTCCAATGACATTGGCTGTCCTTCAACACAGTCCTCATGCAAACCAGAATATTCTGCCTCTAAGCTATTGAACTCTGCCATGACTCAATCCCCCTATCCCTTGATCATCCTTGCCTGCTTGCATTCACTGACTGACCTTGTCTATACTCTTCCATATAAACACTAGATTCTCAATGAACCCCCTTGCCAAACACAGGGTGCTGCAATTATCTCCCCAAGGACATATCAGAAAATGGAGGGCTGACAATCTGCATTTTGAAAGCATATACCACGACCCCCAGATGAGGGGACTCTGCTCCATGCTTGGGTTCTCCCCAGATCCTGTAATACCTTTGTGTGCTTTCTCACTTTCCTCATCTCCTTTCCTGTCTAGATGACCTGCTGCAAATAGTACCCACGCTGCTGGAATCTTGCAGCTCTAATTTTATCGGGCTGATGGACATGTAACCTCTCACTGACATTGTTATGTCCATGACAGGCACAGACAAAACAAGAGCATTTTATAATGATATCAATTTGGAATAAAATCTTGTTCATTTTTTATCTTTTGTCTTTTACTAATGGAATATTTTCACCTGACCTGTTGATCTTTTTCTAATTATATCTCTTTTTCACTACTTTGAGGCTTACCGCAGTGCTTCTGTTGGTTGAAATGTTATATTTTGAGGCCTCTGGGCTATTTAACAGAGACTCACAATATCCATAATTGAAAGAGGAAAAAATAGTTGTAAGACCTTCATGTCTTAAATGCAATAGCCTGGTACTGAAATGCTATAGAAATTGTAGTCTAATAGCTTGCAACTAAATTAGCCAAAGCTTTGATTCACATGCAGCTGGAGATCAAAACAGGCTGAAATGCCTTAGGCAACATTTATGTTAAGGCCATAATTCAATAACTACTTCAACACTGAAAGGAAAGGAAGTTTTACATACTAATCAATTGGCATTTAAAAAAGAAAATAGATCAGTCTATTCTAGCATTTTATTAAGGGACAATGTTTCATTTGCAAATAACTTATATAAAATATACAAGCTAATTAAAAATTAATTAGTTTTACCATAAAATAAGCATACTGAATGATTATAATCAAAATCAGAAGCCCCACCAAAGATTTTTGAATTACTTAAAATTTAGTTCATGGACCTTCAATTATTTACCAACTAAATAACAAATACACAAATTTCAATGTTTTGTCTGTGTCATTAGATTGATTCAATGGAGCAGATGGTGAAACATACTGATATAGAAACATCTTCTGCCAAATTAGTATTCTATTAGTCCAACGTTTGCAAAATTTGAATCCAAGAAAAAATCTAGTATTATTAAGTAAATAGGGGCATTGATTTTTTTTTTTTGGTTTAGTTTTACTAAGGACATTCTATGAAGATTTATAGTCAAAGTCAGAAATAAAAATAACTAAAGAGCTTCAAGATAAATCACATTGATTGTAATAGTCCATGACTTTATGTTTTTGAGCTCTAAATATCTGAGTAACAAGAAATCCATGCACATTAAGAGTAAGTGGAATGAGACTAGGAAAAAATATGTCTAGTGTAGGTGCTTTATTTATTGAATACTATGTTCACTGTTCATAAGATATGGACATTGAGGATCAGCAACATTTTGAATCTGGATCTTGCAAACTCTTTTCCCTTTGACTTTGACTCAATTAATATGTAAGGTATTGAGTTTTTTAAAAAAGGGGTTAGGGACTGGAAATAGTCACCAAGCCTTTGTCTAGTATGTAGCAAACATGTGAGATGGAATTTCACCATATTTTAGGTGTCATCACAGTCATTAGTGATATTTTCAACCTCTCCTCAAGGTTTCCTGTGGTTTTTCTTTCTTGTTTCTCCTTAATATCAAACATGTAATACCACAAATGTATGTAATCAAGATATTCCAGGGAACGTACTAGAGCAAGTGGTTGTAAAAAGGAAACTGGGTCCAGGAAAAAGATACATGTTCTAGGGAATTAAATCTATTTGGAGATGATGAAAGGAATTCCTTCTAGAAGTTGAGTTTCCTATTTTTATTTATGGATAGAGAACTTAACCTGATAATAATCCTTGCAAACAAAGATTATTGACTAGTCAAGAGGCAGTATGAATAAGGAAGGAAAAATTTAAATTTTCTCATTTAGTGATTACTCTACAGATGATGACAGGAGAGCAGTAAGTTTTACTTCTTTACAACTAAAAACTCAGGTTATCAAAGGTTACCACATGTAAGATTATCGTTCTGAATACATAGGATTGAGCTGTGTGGCTCATAACAGATTCTTGATGGTTGATTCCTATTAAATCAGTCTCTGGACATAGGTGATATCAGTGAAGCAATTCTATTTATTCACTTACTCTTACATTTATTCAATGAACCAACATTTATAACAATATTTTGTATGACACTGGGCTAAATACTGAAAACAAAACAAGTGTCTGTTTTCCCCTCTGGAACCAAGGCCCTCCTGTCAAGTTTGTTTTCCCCTCTGGAACCAAGGCCCTCCTGTCAAGTTTGGTCCATGTCATCCAAATAGGCATTTTCCTTCCTAGGCAGAAACTTTGAGCAGCATTACTCAATATTAATTTTTTTTTTGGTGATACCCTCGCCGGTGGCCTGGGAACAAACCCGTGCTGCAGAGGCTGCGGGCAGCCTCGCAGCCCAGCGCTCAACCACTGCGCCACCAGGGGAGGCCCTCAATATTAAATATTAAATAGAGATGCTATAGAACAATATACTTCTCTGTTAATTTGGAAAAGGGCAATCTGAATTAGAGAAAAGATTGCATTGTAGACCATGTAAAAGGAAAAGCAGATTACCCATGAACAACTACAATATTCAGAACTAGGTTGCAGAATTCTTCCCTCCCTGTATATGTTTTCAAAATATGTTTTAATCATGGTTTAGTTTAATTATAAATTGACATGTTAGCTATTTATTTGGATTATAGAGTCTGGAAGATACTTTTTAAAAGTTTATTCTTTAAATTTGTGAAATATTTGGGACATATTCATCATGCTGTTAATTTTACTTCTCCTCTCTTTCTAGATCTAGATCTACAGTTCAGTAGTCACATCTGACTGGTCCAAACTGAGCACAAGAGGTGCTGATATACAAAACTCACACCAGATTCTAAGACTTAATAAGAAAACTGTGCAAAAGTGGTTCATTCATTTAACTATTCATTGCATGGTGAAATTAGCCCATTTTGGAAATATTGTGGGAAATAACATATTATTAAACTTTTTTTTCCTGTGCCTTTTAATTTTTTAAATGTGGCAACTAGAAAATTTTTAAAAGGTGATTTGCATTATATCTCAGTTGGACAGCACTGCTATAAATAAATCTTCTAAGATATTAGTAGATTCTAATTACTGCCTGTGAAAGACAAAAATAAAATGAAAAATGTCCTTAATGATTCTAAAAAGTCAACCTTCCAAATCAAGGCAAAATGAACTAGGCAAGGGGCCCACCTAGTACAAAGGAAGGAACTGCGAATCTAGGATAAACTCAAGTAGCCCAGGGCCTCAGGTAACCACAGTTCAGCACTGTAGAGTCAGCACCACAACATAATAGTAGTTCTAGGAGAATGATATCTAAATTTAAATAAAATATGTAAAATGGTTTCTCAACCTAGAATTCATGAGAGGAAAGCATCAATAGAAGGACATAGTGTTCTGATGAGCCAGTGAAGAAATGAGTGAGCTTTCACCCCACTGAACCAGACGTGCCTCATTTCTAGCCCCGTCCCAATAACCTCTATGATTCCAAGTCCCAGGACTGATCTGAGGTGCCCTCTCCTTTCATTTTGAAGGTGGGTGACCCAACAAGGCCACCTGAGGACTCTGGGCACTCAAAATTAGCATGATAATCTTAACTTACTTGAATGGTTTTGAGACATCATTTCTTTTCATTATAATGGTGTCTGTTTTGACTCTTTCAATTCTTCCTCTATTTTGCTCTCCCGGTGTGGAAAATTATCTTTCAGCTCAGCCATAACCTCACTACCCAAGCATCTTCCAGTCTCACAGTTCACAACTCCTACTGTCAGACACATTTCTTCACCACTCAGTTCATATTCTATGTGGTTTAGTCAACTAAAAAAAATAAAAACTTTTAAGAATTTTATCTCGCAGCCAGTCATATGATTATGAAAGAAGGCAAAATTGTAGACAGATTTATTATAATACTTAATCAAGAGGCAGAATTACTTCTCTTCACACCAAAGAAAATTGAATATTGTAGCAAGAAATCATTTTTTCAGTAACATTCATTATTTAACAGTAATTAACAATAAGAAGTTTGTCCAACCAACAGGAATAATTCAGCATGTTGTGATAAATTCATAAAGTGGAATCACTACACAACTATTAAAATTCATGCTTTTGAAGATTAATGACAAAGAAAATGCACACAATGAAAGTTGATAAAGATGAACAACTATTTACAATATGATCTGATTCTGTGTTAAATAAAATACATAGGTTAGGTTAATAGTGACTACCTTAGGGTTATCAGATTACAGGTACTTTTTCTTCTTTACATAGAGTTTTTGTGTTTTAATTTTTTTACAGAGAACATATAATACTCTTATAATCATAAAAATATATTCATAAAATAAACTATCATTCATTAGTTTCCAGTTTTAATAATAAGGCCAATTTTAAGATACCACCAAAAGTTATCTTTCCTGAAAAAAAAAATCATACCACCTTTAAAGATGATACATAATACAGTACAGTATTTTATTATACACTATAATCTCGCATCTGTGAGATTAGTTATGACTGATATGATATTGACTTATCTATAAAACAAACATTAGGTTCACCTGAAACTCTGGTATAATAGAATGACGTCCTTGATTGAAAATTGATTGGCAGGACTTATTTAAGGGGCATGAAAGGATAAGACCTAATAAGCCCTTTCTGAAATCAGTAGCATGTTTCAGTGTAAAAGTTCAAAGCAAAACTATTTTAAAGCTAGTTCCACAGAAGTAGCAGCAAAAAATATAAAACTGACCTCCGAAATCAAAAGAACAAATCTTCCAGTGTTAGACCAAGTGCTTTTGAACCTATTAAGACCTATTTTAAACTATCGAGTCAAAGAAATTATAGCACATTCTGAAAAACAGAAAGTGGAGTCTTTCTCATAGGATGAATTATTACTTCATTCTTTCTCTCTAAGAAAGGTCACCTCATTCATTCCAAGGTCTGTTCCAAAATGAAAGGGCTTATAACCAAATTAATCATGACATTGCTTATAATAAGCACTTTTCCTCCTTTCACCCTTCTAGAGTCACAGTAGTATATTGCATTTCACAATCAGTTTATGATTTCTGAAGAGCCGAGCACCCCATAATTTACACTCATCTTTCTGTGAACACTTAGTGAAAGTCCCCATGAGCAGACCTCAAAAGGGTGCAATGACACCAAGGATTTAGATAGGGTCTTGAAAGTCACATTGGCATCCAGATCAGCAGAGACCTCTCGACTTTCCAGTTCCAGTCCAGACCTGCGGAGATCTCACAGCCTCCTGTGGGTCTTCTCCAAGCACTTGCCTGGACCCTCAGAGGCCTCGTATCTCCGACAAGATCCCTACCCCTCTAGCACTTGCACTGACTGGTGAGACCCTAGGCCCATGTTAAGGAGTAAGTTGGAGTGACCAGTGGCCTCACAATCTCCCATGAGACCCCAACAGCTGCTCACCCAGATAACCAGAACTGCCATCATGTGTCACACACAGACTTGGGAGGGGAGGGGATGTCTCAGAGGTCCTGCCCACTGACCCCAGCCACCCCAACCAGGACTACCAATGTACTGCATGACCAGATGTGCTCTCAGTAAGGCCCCCGCTACTGTACCTACCACCTGGTAAACACCCAGGATAGTGGGAGAGGAAGATCCACATCCAAAAAAGCCCCATCAGCAACAGAGCAAGCCCAAAAGCAAACACAGGGGAGAAAGAAAAATATACCACAGAAAGAAAACCATTTCCAGAACCCAACAATACAGACATGGAAGAGCTTTTCTTTCTATAAGATAAAGAATTCAAAACTGTCATAACCAAGAAAATCAAAGAAATATAGGAAGAATTAGAATAAGAACCCACCTCAAAAAAAAAAAAAAAAAAAACCCACAACCAAATCAGCGATTTGAGAAAACTCAAAAAGGAAAAGGAAGCTATAGAAACATAAAGAACAGAACATTGAGCTTGAATCTCTAAATAATAAAACGATGGGGGCCTCCCTGGTGGCGTAAGGGGTTAATCACAGCACTGTGAAGCAATCCGTGGCCTTTGCAGTGTAAGTTTGATCCCCCAGCTGGCCAGAGAGCTACCCACATGGTGCAGCAGACCTCTCCTGTCTCACCTGCTGCTCCCCTCAGGAGTGTATTTCAGTAGATCTGCCTGTTCTGTTTCCCACTCTGTCTCTGGTGAATCCTCTCACCCACATCCCTCCAACACCTCTGGCCTGTATCCCAGTTCTCGTATGCATAAATAAATACATCTTTTAAAAAATGATGGAACTGCAGAATATAAAAAAATCAATAGAGGAGGTAAAGAATTTTGGAAAAAGTCATGAAAGTAGAATAGACCAAATGGAGCAACAAATCCGTAACCTTAAAGATGCAGATATGAAAAGAACCAAGATGGAAAGAGAAACAGAGCTATAGAGAAAAAAAGAATAAAGAAACACTTGGAGAATTATCTGACACTATGTGGAAATACAAGGAACCCCAAAAAAGAAAGAAAGAGTTGAAAACTATTTAAAGAAATTATATTTTTTAAAGATTTATTTATTCATGCATACAAGAACTGGGGTATAGGCCAGAGATGCGGGGGGTGAGAGGATTCACCAGAGACACAGTGGGGAACAAAACAGGCAGATTGACTGAAATACACTGCTGAGGGGAGCAGCAGGCAAGTGGAGAGGTCTTGTTGCGCCATGTGGGTAACTTCCTGGCAGGGGATCAAACTTGTGCTGCAGTGGCTGCGGATAGCTTCATAGGTTGCGTCTTAACCCCTTGCGCCCTCAGGGAGGCCCAGGAAATTAATTTTTTAAAAAAGTTCTCAAGCTTGAAGAAGGAAATGCATACAGAAATACAGAAAGCTACCTAAGTAAAAGGAAATCTATAACAGACATAATAGTGAAGCTACAAAGAGTCCAAAAAGGGGTTATGCTGAGTGAAATGTCAGAATGAAAAAAGATAAATATCAGATGGTTTCACTTATATGTGGAACACAGGAAAAAAAAAAAAAAACAACAAAGGATCAGACAAAACAAACCTTGAAATCTAACCATAGATATGAGATGCCCATGAGGGACGGGGGATGGGGTGAGGTGGCAGAGAAGGGACAATGGTGGGGGCAAGGGGTGGGGGAAGAGGACAAAGGAATATGGTGATGGACTCTGGGTGCTTGGATGGTGGGAGAATTGCAATGACCACACCAGAGTGGAGAAATCATATATTGTCCAAAAAATAAATAAACATTACTAAACTTGAAATAAATATATAAAGTTCTGTCATTTACTCAGCTAAGTATATCATTAACCAGATAAGAAAATTATTATTAGCAGCATAGGGCAGAAACATTGCTTATACAATAAAAAGAACATTCCAGCATGGGGCCTTTGTCATCTCTTCTATATTTTGCCATTTTCCTTCTCAAGAGAAATTTGGTTTGACAGAGCATGGTCATTTGGTCTTATCATGGCTATTGAGAGATGATTGTTTGGGACTTAACTTTTTATTCTAATTTTTACAATTATTCCTTTCAAAATAAACTTTGCTTTTAGGAGTAAGCACAAATAAAAATATTCCTGACCTTGTCATTCAATTTCAGTAAAAGTGTTGCCTTAGTATGGTTTCTAATTTCTCATGTTTTTGTTACAGAATGTGCAGAAATGATAGTCACTTTAATTGCCCCCCAAAAAGGACAAATCCAGGTGTTAAGCATATTTTTCAGTATTTTACAATTACCTGTGCTCATTTCAAAACCACTGTCACGTACCACAAAAGTCAGATAAATGAAATCTATAGTTTTCACAACACCAAGAAGTGCAATGATTCATATCTGATATATGCAGGTAACTATTTCAAAATAGAAGAATAGGAAAATATTAAAGACTATTTGTAACTTCTTCTACCTTTCTTAGAGTAGTAAAAAATAAGGGAAAGAGAAATAATAAAAGCAAAAATTAGAAAAGCAATGAAAACCAACAAAGACTTTCTGGTGTGGAAAAAACTGCACTCTGTGCACAAGGTGAATTCTTCTGGACAAAATCTTCCCAGAGTTCCAGGGCTTGGGAAGCCGTTGTTATCAATCATTTTCCTGTAGTATTTCATGGAAGGTTTGGGCTCAAACTGATTTGCAGCATAACGATAGAGGCCAAACTTTGGAGCTGTGCGATCACTAAATGAATAAGCAAAGTATCCACAAAGATTGATACCATCCAATATGTAGGCTATAAAATAAAGGAACAAGAGAATAGTTGTTGAAACATTTTGCAAATAACCCTTTACTTTTACATAGCTTTGCTGCATTGGAAAGAAATTTCAATACCATTTAATAAAACTTCAATTTAATTAATCAAAAACGGCTTCCTTTATGCAAAGATAAAGAGGCAAATATCAAGACAAAAATTGTATTGATATCCTGTAGCAATCAATCGCCTGTCTTGATATACCTGTAACAATCACTTTCCTATAATTAAAACTACTGTGATGTTCTTGGATTAAATCTTCAAGTATATGAAGAGGTAAGTGTTGTGAAGCTATCTGGAAGAAAGACTGAGTCCGTGCTTATAGATCCTGAGTAGGTGCTTATAGATCCTGACTGAGTAGGTGCTAAGAATTTCCCCTCTCCCACTGATAGCTAAAGTCCTTTATCTTTGGGAAGATATGTGCTCTCTCCTGGACTTTTTCAGTGTGACAAGGAATGCACAGCACTTAGCTGTTAGGATGACAGTGTGTGTTTATGTTTGAGGATTTCTGTCAGGTATCATGCTTTCGAGCAATACGAACTTTCAAGAGACTGCTCTTCCAGGGGCTCCTTACCTTTTAAAGCTTCATTTACATAATTCTGCATATAATACACCCTCAGCTTGTCCTGGGTGGCATGCAGGTCATCATCAATGCCATTGGATATGATATACATGGGGAGGTCTCCATACTTGAATTTGAGCCAGTTCAGGACTTTGCGTAACCCCCAGGGCACTACAGCCACTTGACTGGGAGAGTTGAGCCAGGTGATGTCCGTCATTTCTTGCACCTCCAGGTAGTCATTGTATTTTACTGGATCCTCTTTCTCCCAGTCTACCAAGATGGTGGTGTAATGGCTGAAAGCCAAAAAGTCAAAGGAACCCTGGATTAGCTTCTTATCATCTTCAGTGAAATAAGGTAGAAGGAAATTGTTTCTTTGGTTCAGCCACTCCCTCATCACTGGCGGATAATCTCCAGAGCCAAAAATGGGCTCAGCCAGCCAGCCAATGTCAAATTCCAAAACTCTCTCTGCCACTTCTTTGTCTTTTGGGGAGAAAGGGCAGGCGGGTTCTATCCAGTCAGCCTGCAAGGCTATGGAAATTTTACCTTTCTGAAAAGGTCTAAATTCCTCGTCATACACACGCCAAGCCAAAGCATGCGCCTTCAGGAGATTGTGCCCCGCCGTGTATGTCATGTTCCTTGTGTAGGGCTCGCTCATCGTGATCCAAAACTTGACGTGGTGGCCGAGGTCATTGAAGCACAGCCTGGCGTACTCCGCAAAGGCCAGCGCGGTGTGCGGGTTCTCCCAGGCGCCGTGCTTGGCCAGAGGCCGTGGCAGCCCTTGATGCAGGCCCGCGGGGCGCCACAGGGCCACCACCGGGGTGATGTTGGCGCGCACGAGCTCACTGACCACGCAGCGGTAGTAGTACAGGACCGTGCGGTTCACGTGGGACTGGTTGCCCCGCGGGAGGATCAACGCCCAGTCCAGCGAGAAGTGGAGATGCGTCACGTGCATGTCCTGGAGTAGGGCGATCTGGGGCCGGATGGCGGCGAAGTCCACGCAGTAGGATTTCCTCTTCTTGGTCACGACCCCATCTACTTTAATGAGCCGCTTGCTGTGGTGGACATCCCACAGGTAAATGTTCGGATCGGTAAACTGAGACAGGGTGGTGTCGACCTGGGGAGGAGAGAGCAAGCGAGAATTTCACCTGATTGCCCGGGGAAAGCTATCCAGTGCAGTTTGTTCAAAAATACTGGGGAGCCAGATGAGCAATCAGAGAATGCTTTCTCACTGAAATCTTAAACTACTTTTCACAAATACTAGGTCCCTGAAGAAGGAAACATTCTATTTTGGTTTATGCACATATGTTTTACCCATAGTTCTCTCTAACCCTTGGACTGCCCCTTTTGCCCCTTTAATGTTTAAAAAAAAAAAAATTCTGAATTCTTTTGGTCACTTCAGATGACAGACTTTATTGCTTCTCACACACGTTTCTCTTTTGTGCAAGCAGAGTACTTAGGGGCGTAATTTTCTTCAAATGTAAGAAATCACTAATAGTATAAAAGTTTCTGGTTAAAAAAAAAAGCGAGACACAAAAGATAAAGCTTAAAAACTGAGTGAAATAGAATAAAAAAATGAAGTGATGTTTAAAATCCAAGTGTGCTTCTTAAAAGCACACTCCAAATTGAGGTTTTTTTTCTAGGAAGAGAAGGTACTAAATATTATGCACATAAAACTGTTACCATGTTTTGGCTTTAGAGCCAGTGACAGAATTTAAAAACCTCAATTTGATGGTAGAAAGTGTTAGAGAATATGGAAATAAAAAACATATTTTCATTCACTAATAATTGGATTTTTTAAACATACTTAAAATTTTTCCTAATTATTTTTCTGTGGTGATTATAATGATAATGGTTCTCAATCATCCGATATATAAGCTTCCAAAATGAAAATAGGTGTTTAGGAAGAATAGACAAATTCTAAAATCAAAATCACAAATTCCTCCTACCATATGTAACCCTTGAGAGAATGAAAATTGAAAATCTCCCTTCCCCCCAGCCTCCAGTTTTCTCCTCAAATATAACCCATTAGAACAGGTTCCTTGGTGTGACCCCCTCTATAAGAGCAGGAGTAAAACGAAGTCTAGTTTTTACTTTCTAGCAGAGGTTTTGTTGTATTTTATGGGCCTGTTGCAAATGAACGTCTGTTTCTCTGGAGGGGTCAGTGCTATGTTTATAAAGGAAAGCAATAAAAGCCAGCCTGTCAGAGAAAAATTGCTTTTTCTGGAGAAGTGTCCCTGGTAGATCACCCACACATGCATTTCCCTTAATACTGTGGGAATGCGGTCAGAAGTATTTTTCCACTGTGATGCACCACAAATCAAGTTTCCTCAGTTCTGCAAGAAAAAAAATGTTTGCATGCTCTTTTGAAGTGAACGTGTTCATAACACGAAAGATTTGTCTGCATTACTTTTATGGAGTGTTGGGAGGACTAAATTCATAACTTTTCTCCCATAATTCTTTCAAAACATCAGCTTTTATTCTGTGCATCTGAAAATAAATGAGAGATGAAATAATTTTTTGAAAAGACATCTGTTTCTAAATATAGAATAGTTAGGAATGAATGCTTGGCAAGTTTCTATGTAACTTCCATTAATTTGCTGACCTTTTCTCAATTAAAAATGAAATTATAAAGTTGCACCTCTCAGAAGGAATGGTATAAAGTATGTATTTGGTATATTACAGAAACTAGCACTAAAGAAGCTGTATGGCCTCAGTACAGGCAGTTTCTCCACCATAGTCAGTATCTGCATTAGTGGTTATGAGAGAACAATGGGTTACCTGGGATCCAGTGTCCAAATTCAGTGATAACTCATGTGAATAAGCCTAACATCATACGCCAGACAGCTGGTATGCTTAATGGGATATCATTTTTCAAGTTTTTGAGTTGACATGCATGCCTCATTAACACAAGGAGTTTGAAACACTAGCCAGGAGGGGAAAGACAAAGTTAAATGCTTTAAAAAATCACTTGTCGGCATTTTAACATAATATCTTTAAAATATAGACTACAGTTCCTAAATTAAAGCACACATGCACTTTGCCCAAAACTGACCTAATGAAAAGTTTGCTTTATTTTTTTATTAATAAGAGGTTTGTTTGGGAAGGGCAATGCCAAAATAATACAGAGTTCAAGGTGAACAGCAGAAGGAATAAAATAATTATTGCAGGCATTTCACAGTAGAGAGTTTACAGAGAAGTTCACCATGGGTTTGGGAGTGACTGAATTTTGTGTTTGGCTGATTCTGCATAGGCAGGGACTGGAGAAGTAGTAGAATAAGCACCCCAAAGCTCATGAGGCAAAAGGATGGCAAGACCTTAAAGAAAATATCCAGGGCTCATGAGTGGCTGGCTGATATTGGTTCAAATTCTGAACAGATTGCTTCTAAGGAGTAGAAAGTAGAATTCTCTCTCCCCTCCCTTCCTCTTCACTGTCATACTTGTTGTATTTGAGTAGAGTTTCTTTTCTCTCTCTAGGAATAGGATATACTCTTAAAATTTTCTCACTACTTCCCATTCTTAAGGCAAACACCATCTTGGATGGGGGGGCCAGAGCAAGAGTGAAAGGACCCCTCCAACATCCCTGCTCATCGCTGAGTTCACACTGTGCACAGAGATGCCAGAGGAGACGTCTCTTCACAAAGGATTGAACTGGAGCTACCCTCCAGGCTCGGCTGCTATCAACTATCAGGGCAGAGTGTGGAGCCTCAATGATGAGGGAGCCCAGGCCAGCAGGGAGCAGGCATCACAAAAAGTCAAGCAATAGAACAAGGACCAGAGACCACTGTCCCATCCCCAATGATACTCAGGGGACAGTGGAGAGACCACAGAAGCCATCCTCCTCCTTGGCACTTTTCTTCTCTTTCTCCCCCATCAACACTGCTTCTGCCCCTTTGGATCCTACTTGAACCCCACTGTGTATCTCACTTGCAGGAGAAAAGTTAGGATAGGAAGGTTCCAGATCACAGGGGCTGAGAGAGGAGAGACAGAGGAAGGAGGAACATCCCAAACCGAGCAGGGGGAACTAAGACTCGCTACTGTGCTCAGTTAGCCTTGCTGACAAATGTTTCTCAGTTGCTTTTTAAATGTTAAGGAAGGGGTTGAAGTCTGAGGCTGCCCTAAAACTAACCAATGTTCTCAAAAAGACAAGAATACAACCCAGCAAAATAATTATTAAGCATAGTATTGATCAGTTTTCTTATAATAAAAGATTTCAATTTATTTTTTACAAGAAACAGCAACCCACTTTCCTCAGATATTAGCATTCTTCCAAATATTTCTTTTGAACTGAAGGGTAACAGAAGATGGGACCCCAGAATATGACTTGTTCAAGACATGCCACCCCAAAACACTCTGTGTCCGTCAGTGTACTGGTTATTTTGAATTGCAGGCATTTTAAAATACTGAAAATACCGGGAAAGATTTTATCTAAACTAAAGACAGTTTAGATAAAGATTTCATCTGCCTAAAGACAGGTCATCCAAAAGGAACTCATTAGTAACCCTCTCTCAGGGAGCTTCATCATCTCTGGAAGATTGACCTTTGTCACAGGAGGCAAGACTAAAAGTCAGCATCATGCACAAAGTTTGTCACAAACTATCACACCTTCCATCTATTCAGATTCCTTCATCTTTGCTAAAAATAATTTACTCTCCCTCCTCAAGGTCCATAAGTCTCCTCTTTGTTCCCTATTAAGATGGTACTTAAACCTCAATTCTAAGTCACCTCAGGGAGTTACTCATTTTTCCCTGAGTATGTTTCATGTGTACATAAAGTATGCATGTTAATCTTTAGTTTGTTTTCTCTTTTTACTATCTTCCATCTTAAGGCTCTCAGATAAGGACTCAGAAGGGCACAGAAGAGGAAATTTTCCTCCCCTGCAAAGACAAAGAATTCACTAGAAGCACCACCCAACATATTAAATCCCACTGCTTGTCTGTGGACACTGATCTTGGTCGCTAGTTTTGTTCAGACTGTTTAGCAACCCCTTGTGGCTGATCAGTTCGCTTCCCACCATGTTGTGTTCACTCAGTTATTTTACTTGTGTATCCATCATTTTCCCTCAGTAGAGTCCTTTGAAAGCCGGGGTCACACTCTTCTCAGCATGTGTCCCCCTTGATCTAGCAACCCCAGCAACTAACACAAGGGTTTGTACATACTGGATATCCAATAAGTGCTCATCACTGTGTTCCGTCAAACTCTAGAAAAAAATCCTTTAAAATTAGGAAAATTAAATATAATATTGAAGGCTAACTACATAGTACATCCTCAGTAAATTGTAATTGATCATTTTGAAGACCTTCCATATCATTTTGATGACTATTGCTAGAAATGGCATTTCGATCAGTGAATCATTAGAACAAGGATTTTCATTTTCCAGGGTTTTCTGCAAGTTTGGAGAGTCCAATTGTGCCTCAGGAGGACACTGCCTAATGTTCCTGCCTCAATCTCAGCAGCTCCACTGACATGTCAGGTAATGTGGACTATTCTGATATATTTTGTTTAAGGAGGAACTCAACTGTTTTTAATAAGTATGAAAACCACTGCATTAAAAGAGAGTATTTTATCACTTTATTATCTTGCCAGATCTTAAATATTTATATGTTTTAAATTTGTTCCCCTTTAGGAACAAGCGCAAGATAAAGCTAAAATGGAGAAAAGGGAGGAGTGTTCAAAATTCTGGCTTTGATGTGCTCATTAGGGAGCCATGTCTGGCCTGAAGAACTGACAGTATGTCATGACAACCAGCCTAATAAGGAAGCACTACTTACTAGTGATAGGACTTGGTGAGACTGCTGATTGGATTTGTCAGCTGACTTACTTGAATGTAGTTGTCAACAATTCCCCAAGCAAAGTCACAGGGAAATGTCCCATTTAGGGGTTGATTTTCAGGTAAAGGAGGGAAGCCGTTTTTCTCTATCAGCTTTTGGTAGAACAAGGCTGAAGACTTCGGCAACAGCTTCTTATCTTGGCTTAGAAAGTCAACATAGAAGAGTCCACGTCTGATGCTATAGCCTCTGTGCCACTCGAAGCCATCCATGAGGGACCATGCAGTGTACCCAATGACATCCACACCATCTAACTTGATGGCTGCAAAGGGAAAATAAAACAAGAGTAGTGTGACCATTTGCTACACACTCACCTTATAATTCAAGGGCATTGGAAGGGTTTTCAACTTAACAAAATAAGTTCAGTATAATGCTTATTGTTTGGGAAAACCACAAACTTTTTAACTGATAACTCTACAAATAAATGTCTTCACAAATAGACTTATCTAAAATGCTTTTATTTGGATTTCCTTCCAGTGGGGGGGTCTTCAGATCTGGGAAGATGCCTTGTTCCACTTTCTATCCTAAATACCTAGCATTGTCATTGTCCCTAATGCAATGAATGAATTAAGTCTTTAAAAGCAGGAACTGCCTACCATTTTCTCCAGAAAATTGGTATTTCTTTAAAAGTTATGTTATATAATTTTAAAAAAATGTAGGAAGAGAGAGGTATCCAGGGATTTATTTAATAGTTCATATAATCTAAAAATCTAGAGTAGTAACTCTGAAAGTCAAGTAATTTCGTACAATATAATCTTGTTTCTCATTTATAAAATGAGTTTTGAAAAATGATTTGAATTCCTCAAGGCTCCAAGTGTTATGCAAATGCATTCCTACTATGCCAAAAATTGATTTCTCTATTATGATTTAAAAATATAAGTTCTTATAGTTTATTGCAGATCATCTTAAAGATTGTTTTTCCAGTACATTTTGGCAGGAAATTAGAATTTTATCCACAACCCTACCTTTTAAGGTTTCCATTATGAACTTTTTGAGGTAATACATATATTTGGCATCATCTCTCTTGGTGGTCCCTGAAACAAACCAGCCATTTTCTACAATAAATATTTGAGGGTGATTATATTCAAGGTCAATCCAGGAAAGGAGTTGTCTCAGACTGGGGGATTCTAATTGGCGGAACTTCATGTGAGGGTCCAATAGTTGAAAGCTCAAGGTTGGTCCAAAGGAAAGAGCAAAAAAGTCAGCTGTTCCTTTGATGAACTTTTTCTCAGATTCTGTGAAATCAGGCAGAAGAGATGAAAGATTGTTCTTCATGCTCTCAGGATAGTCACCATCAATAAATATGGGTTTGGCAAACCATCCTAATACGAAATCAAGAGATTTTTGGCATTCTTTGATGCTATGGTCTGTCATTCTCCGAGGAGTGATCCAGTGAGAACTTAGGGCAATGGACACTTGGCCTCCTTGAGTTGGACGGAAGGAAGTATTGTAGAGATGCCAGATTTTGGCATGAGCCTATAAAAAGAAAAACCATGGTGAGCTTATTTCTTATTACAAAGAGAAATTGAATGAATCTCCAGCTCTAGTTGTATCTGTTTCTCATCAAAATCTCATCTAATAACTAACCCTACAATGTGAAAATCACCTGGAACCTATGAATTGTTTCAGAGGTAGCTCAGCCCCCAGTGAACTGCTACTATGACTGGAATTATTTCCATAGTTTTTCAGGAGCCAGTGGAAAAATATGAATTACTTGTGCTGAATGTGTAATTATTATTCACACTTTGAAAATTAATGAAATAAGAATTTGTTTATAATATCTTACTCCTTAATTGACTTTGGATTATGTGCTTTTTAATTAATGGGCTTTGTATAAAGAACCAGTCCTGCATCTGTGATCACACCAGGAATTTCTAAATAGGATTATCATATATTTCTTTTATCCTAAGAGACTGGGAGTTTTCAAATTGACTCAAATTGTTGGAATCAATTTAATATTTTGTATTCATCTTTCATAGCTAAAATTCTAACACATGTTCTTCTTATAATCTTTTATTTTTTTCCTCCCTAAGAATCAGCACAATAAATTAAGAGACCAACTGCAATATCTAACCTTGACCCACCCTCCAGAACTGTTGGATAGTGCTGGCTTCCCACAGGCCCCATGGTGCAGCCAAAAGCAAAACATAATAATAATAATAAAAAACACCTAAATAGAACTTTGATGAGATCAGATATCCACAGTTAGTACTCAGCTGAAAGTTTCCTATGGCAATGTGATGTTTCCATAAAACTAACTCTATCCTCCCATAAAATTTTCTTGACTTTTCTTACTTTCATTAATTTCCTTTTTATTTACAAAGAATACTGAGGATTATGGTATTATTCTCTCCTATTTGATTAAGTTTCTCTTTACCTTTGAATTCCTAGATTTACTCTTCCTATTTTTGTACCAATTCAAGATTTTATCAATCTTTTACACCCTAACACGTCCTTATTGAAAAATTTCTAATTCTGTTTGACTCATAGTATCCAACATGATGATGCCAATTTTCATTCCATTCCCTTGGCTTTTTCCCTCATATGCCAAATATCCTCTCCATTTTTCTTAAATATTCTTGTGGTTTATTTCAGTGCAGGCATCCAAGAATGGTCTCATCACCATTCTTGTAAGTTCAGCCAAACATTTCAATAAAATAAAATAGTTTATTTTTTAATAGTTTAACTTTCATTTTTAACTTCTTAGTAAATATCTATTTCAGATTTTATCTACTTCAGAAACACCATTTCACTAAATGTGTTTTGTGATGACCTGAAGCAGCTCTTTATATGCCAAGAAGGAAATGGAGAATAAAATGCTGATTAAAAGGACAGTGGCATTGGCCCATGCAATCCAAGAAGCTGGAACCTATGTTATGTTGCTGCCAGCATTCTCCACCCTTTTCTTTCTTTCTCACCTCCACCACTCACCCTTCCTTCCCCCATGACAAAAAGTCTCTCATTTAACAGTTAAAGAAAAAAGAAAGGGTACAGTCAACCTAGACTATAGTCTAGGTTGTTGGGACCTTGGACCAGGAGACTTTCCTAATTTGCCCCAATTGAGGTTTAGAACAAGTGTGATGATGGGGGGAGCAGGGAAGGGGTCAGTCAGGAATGAAGGCAGTCTAAGAGCTTCCTAATTCTGTGTGTATTTGCTGAAACTCAGACAATAAAATTGTCTGAAATTACAGACCATGCTTCTAACCTTGAGTCCTTCAGCAAGGCTCAGAGGAGGTTTGGTGAGGAAAAGAATGATGTGGGTCTTACTGAAGTGTGCACAAGGCTTTTGATGTCAGACAAAATCCCTGCTCACTTTTATTTTTTTTAACTTTGCGTGTAAGAAGTTCAGGTTGCGAGAGGATTTACCAGAAACAGTGGGGAGCAGAACAGGTGGATTTACCAAAATACACTGGTAAGGGGAGCAGCAAGCAAGACAGGGAGGTCTGCTTCACCTTGTGCAGGCCTGGCCTGGGATGGAACTCAGGCCATAGCGGTGATAGGGCTGAGACTTAACCCTGACACCACCAGAGAGGTCTCCCTGCTCACTCTTGATTGTATGCCTTTGCTCACATGACTTAACCTGGGTAGGTACACTAACTCGCCTGTATCTCTCACAGGGCTGTTGCAAGGACTAAATGAGATAATTTACGTAAAACACCTATGTTTGCATACAGCAGGATCTCCATGCATGCTTACTCTTTCTGTTCCTAAAGGATGAAGAGTCCAAAAAGGAAGAACTTCACAAGTAAGGGAAACATTACCAACAAGGAAAACACTACCCACTGAGGATTTCATTCCAGAGTATCAATGGGATGTAGTGATTCAACCTGGAGTTTGGATTAGAAGAGAATTAGGGTTGGATCCTCTAAGTATTACAGGTATTAGTTTCAGTTTCTCCTCTGTGCTAATGAGAATAGTGTTTATACTCTTACAGGGACATTGTGAGGATTAAATTCTATGATGCAGGGCCTCCCTGGTGACACAAGGGGTTAAGTCGCAGCATTGTAAAGCTATCCACAGGCACTGCAGCATAAGTTTGATCCCCCGGCTGGCCAGAGCGCTACCTACATAGCACAGCAGACCTCTCCTCTCTCTCCTGCTGTTCCCCTCGGCAGTGTATTTCAGTAGATCTGCCTGTTCTGCTCCCCACTCTGTCTCTGGTGAATCCTCTCACCCCCACACCTCTGGCCTATACTCCAGTTCTTGTACACATAAATAAATAAATCTTTAAAAAATAATAAAAATTAAAAAATAAATTCTATGATGCAAATGAAAGTGTCTATCAAGTAGTTGATTATTTTAGAGAAGCATAAGTTGCGGCATTGAAAAGTACGGTGGTTAATTTTAAGTGTCAACCTGACTGAAATTACACCATTAGCTTTCCTGGACCTCCAGCTTAGAGATGGTAGATTGGGGAACTTTCTCTATGGAAAGACTCCATAGCCACATGAGTCAAACCCTCATGATAAGTCTCTTTCTACATATTTACATATAGTTTATTGTTTCTGTTTCTCTTACATCCTATACTGCAGATATACAATAGCTGTGAACTGTCCAGAAAGGAAATGGAGAAAACAACCCTATTTATGATTCAAAAAGAATGAAATACTTCAAAATAAATGTAACCATTCTCACCACTAGATAGATGATATAGATAGATAGGCAGGCAGGCAGATAGATAGATAGATAGATAGATAGATAGATAGATAGATAGATAGATAGATAGATAAGGAGTGAATGAAGACTGATGACAGAGTGTTAATGCCTTAGTCACAGGCAATGCTATTTCATAGACAGAAATATAATAACCTAGGATTGATGTAGCAAGAGAAAATTGGTTTTCTCTAAAACACGAATTCATTTCTGAAACTACAATAGTAATTTGTTACCTTTTAAAAAAGCAGTCTTTTAGCTTTTAACTAAAAGAATCAATACTAACTTATTCATTGATCCATGCATTCATTCATCCATTCACTCATTCATTCATTAAATAAATGCTGTCATAGGTGCTTTTCTAAGTTCTTAGTAATCAATAGGATTCAAAATAAGATTCTGTTCTCATTGAGCTTACATAATTATTTGTAAGATTAAATTAATCCTCTAATAATAATTCCTTTTCAATTTTTAAAAAATCTAAAGAATGTCAGCAAAAAATGACCCACTTGGTGTTATTTCTGGGCCATATTTCAATTATTATTAATTTTATCCATATCTTGGAAGAAAGAGAGATAACAAATGAATGAAATCAGAGTAAGATGGGAGAAGATGACTGATTAGCAAGGAGGAGTACAGTTTGGACACAAAGGCTTCTTTGACAAGATATTGTTTGAGGAGAGGAAAAATGAAGGATGGTAAGTAAGAGCTGGAGAGGAGAAAGCATTTAGGCACAGAAGAGTGGGCAAGAATAAAGGAAGATCTGTGGGCCAGGAAGGAAGGTGACAGGTTGGAGAGAAAGCCATAAAGAAAGCAAAGAGGGCACCTCCTAGGACAGAAGATCAGACACAGGTATTTAACCCCCACCCCACCCCAAACCTAGTGGGCAGTTGCCACTGATGACTGAGGTGGGACTTAAGAAGTCAGCTTGAGGATGAGAACTCGGAGATAATTCATTCTCCAGAGCTCCCCGAGGGGGTGAGGTTGAGATGGCAGCTTGCTTACCAGCTTCCCTTCCCTAGTTATGCTCCCAAACCCTTATTGATTTTCCTTAGGAGTACTGCATTGCCTGATTCAAGACTGGCTTCTGGAGAAGTCTGACCTTTGACAGGTTGGGACCACATTGGCCCACATTGATAAAACTTATTGAGGATTCCATTGTAAATGTAACAGAAGGTTACTAGATGGATGAAAATAACAATTAAGAACATGGACTTGGTCAGGTTGTTCTAACATACCTTCTTATTAGTTGTGTGACCTTGGACACACAATTTAAATCTTTGTGTCTCTTGCTTCTTCATCTGTAAAACAGGGATATCAATAGCTCCTATGTTCACATCCTTTTTAGGATGAATTAAGTCAGACTTGAAAGCGCTTTGAGTTGTGACTGTCCATGTACATTTATGATTCAAGTGGTAGTAACATAATTTGATAGTGATTTTTAAAAGATCACCAAATGCCATATGGATAATAGATTCTAGGAGGGCAAAGGGGCACGAGGAGACCAATTAGGAACTATTACAATAGTCAGGTAAAAGACGATGCTGGTTTGGACCAAAGGCGATAGGGAGACCAAGCAGGTTTAGGCTACGGCTGAATGCAGAATCAATAGAACTGGCTGACGAACTAGATGTTACATAATTACTTGCAAGGGAAATAAAAGAATCAAGAAAACAGAGAAAGCAAAAAAGTAATGGATTGGGGAAGAGAAGGAATCAGATTCTGTTTAGATGATTGGTTTGATATCTCAATGAAGATGCCTGGTCAACAATTGAGTAGGAGTCTAAAGTTGGAGAAGTGGTGAATGCTATTAACAATCATTAAAATATATTGCAGAAGTAATACTGAGTGAGTGGGTCATTTTTCACTTATCATTCCTTAGATTGTTTTTTAAAATTGGAATGGAATTATTACTAAAGGATTTATTTAATCCCATGAATAATCTGAATTAAATTTACTGAGACCAATGATTAAGGAACTGAAATGATTAAGGAACTGAAATTCAGTCATTTAACAAAAAATGATTCAAATAGCTAGCCCCCCATGGTTGAACACAGTGCTGTGAAGCTGTCCACAGCCTCTGCAGTGCCAGTTCGATCCCTGCTGGTCGCAGAGATACCGACATGGTGGGGCAGACCTCTCCTGTCTCGCCCGCTGCTCCCCTCAGCAGTGTACTTTGGTCAATCTGCCTGTTCTGTTCCCCACTCTGTCTCTGGTGAATTCTCTCACCCTCCCATGCCTCTGGCCTATACCCCAGTTCTTGTATAAATAAATAAATCTTTAAAAAAGATTCAAATAGCTTAAATTTGTGTCTTCTCCTTACCCAAGAAGACCTCTCGAGATGTCTTAGCTCTAAAATAAATGTGCACTCTTTTACACCAGCTTAAAAGAATAGAAAAATTTCAGAAAGCACAGGATGGTTGGGCTGTTTGGGGCATAATTTTACCATATTTCAAGAATAGTATCATGATTACATATCTAAGCTCTTTCTGAAAAGTCACTGATACCTTAAACTGTTACACAAGTATGCCGACTAGTTTAATGTTCCTGTTATAAACCAAATTAATCCTCTTATTTCTATCAGCATGTCTGTAGATTATAAACTGCATTTCGCTAAGACAGGATTTCATGTAGACTCACACAAAGCAAGCATCTGATAAATGCATAAATTATTGCTCCAAAATAGCCACCTACAACTTTTACCCACAAAAATAACCAATAGCCTCTGTGTGCAGTTCCTTAAATTTGCCTGGAACCTGCCTCTGTTCTCTAGGTCCTAAGCTGTGCCCAGGGCCTGACATGCACTTCCTCAAGTCCAGTCAGACAAATATGTGGAAATAGGCAGAGACTGGGCTCACTTGCTTTTACATGACCTTCTTGGCAAATCAAATAGGTAGAATTTCTAGCTCAAGCACTAATCCTTACAGCATCTTAAATTAACAGGACGAACCAGTAACACAGTTTCTTAAATGCATTATCTATCAATTCCCAATCCAGCTCTTTCTCTATACCAGGTCAATTTCTCAAGACGCCTCACCCATAACTGTATCCAAGCTAGAAGACAACCTGCCAATCCTGAAATACTATTCTACTTTTCTTCGATTATCTCTATCCCTCTATGCCTTCTGTTTTAGACTTGCTTATTTCTAGAAGTTGTCCCTAATAAGCCCTGATTAATCTTAGTACTATTTCCCCAGTTACTGAAAAATTCTTCATCCTTCCAAAGTCACCCTAATTCTCCTCTGCCCTTGGTTTGACTTTCTAGATGCAATTAGGCATTCCTCTCCCACCGCATTTGTAGTTGGAGAAGATATTTTGCTTCTTCATAGTTCTTCAAAAATTGGCAGCTGGGCCTCCCTGGTGGCACAAGGGATTAAGCACAGCACTGTAAAGCTACCTGCAGCCTCTGCAGCACGAGTTCAATCCCAGGCTGGCCAGGGAGTTACCCACATGGCGCAGCAGACCTCTCCTGTCTCGCCCACTGCTCCCAACAGTGTATTTCAGTCAGTCTGCCTGTTCTCTGTCTATGGTGAATCTCTGCTCCCCACTCTGTCTCTAGTGAATCCTCTCACCCCACCCCCCCCACACACACCTCTGGCCTGTACCTCAGCTCTTGCATGCATAAATAAATAAATCTTTAAAAAAAAAGATTAAAATAATTTTTAAAAATTGGCAGCTCTTCACCAAGACAGTACATTACCAAGAAGAGTTGAATAAAAAGAGCCTAAACATCCAACACGATAAGATTGTTCATTTTTTTACTGTACATTTACTTATTCATTTAGTTAAATACTTAATGACTAGCTACTACATGTCAGTTATAATTTTAGATTAGTTGAAATAATATAAAGGGGCAACAATAGGATTAGTTGAAATAACCCAGAATGGTTAAATGGAGCGAACCATCTATTAGTTATAAATGATCGTCAACCACTTTAATAACTATAGTTAACTATAAATAAGCATGTATATGATTACCAAATTTATGGACTCATATGTACATATGTAAAATAAACATACATAGGACAGAATTTTGAAGAACCTGTACCAAGAAGATAAAAGTTGTTTGTCCCTATTGAGTAGGGCTATGGGTATTTTTAATGTTCTTCTTCTCTGATTTTCTCTTATGGAATGAACATGCATTGTTTTTCTAAGAAGTAAAACTAAACATTATAAATGTAAATTGATTTTCAACTTTGGAGAATTTTCTACTGCAAATTATTTACTGCATTATCTAAGTTGATAATGTTTGCTCTGCGTGTCATGTTTACAGTTTCTGTGTAAGGATGGATAACACAGATTGTTCCAACTAAATTAATCCCTCACCATTCAAAAATTACTTACTGATTTACTAATCTATTGTTACATATCTCAGTTGTTTCAAATTTCACAAACGTCGAACAGTTTCTTACATTTTAACCTCATAATTTCTGAAAAGAATAATTTAAAATGCTTTAAAGACTTCTGGAAAGCAAAAATTATTAATATTGGAAAATCTAGTAACTTGAATTTATTTTTGACTGAATGGTCTCATTGATTAAATTCTTTTTTTTAAAGATTTATTTATTTATTTATTTATACAAGAACTGGGGTACAGGCAAGATGCATGGGAAGGTGAGAGGATTCACCAGAGACAGGGAAGGGAACAGAACAGGCAGACTAATGAAATACACTGCTGAGGGGAGCAGCGGGTGTGACAGGTCTGCCGCGCCATGTGGGACCCTTGCTGGCAGGCGGGGATCAAACTGGTGCTGCAGAGGCTGCGGACAGCTTCACAGTGCAGCGCTCAACTGCCTGTGCCACCAGGGAAGGCCCCTCATTGATTAAATTTTCTCCTTTGAAATATTTTGACCTAGTTGCATTTCATCAGACTACTTGGAAATATGCCAAAAACTACCAGATCTATGTATTAAGTCAAACAATTAACATCTCTTTTCTAGACCATGCATTGTTTGAGATAGATGGGACAGGAAGCTAAGAGCCTTTATAATATCGACCATAATGGAATTTGGCTTATACTTGTTTCTAAGCATGGAAATTTTGATGTAAATATAATAATTTACTCAATATAAAAATAGTGATACAGTCTAATTAAAGGGTTAATAGTTTATGACTTTTGGAAAATATTATTTCCTTAGAGAATATCAGACCTGAATATGAAAATCTTTAGTAATATTATTTGAATTTGATAAACCATAATAGCTGAGCATAAATTTCTGAGATAGTGAAGACCAAAATCACATGATCAAAATTATTCATTGCAAAATGGATTAAAATGTGAATAGCTGGATGCTGAAAGTTGGATCGCTCCTTTATCTGGAGTGAAAGGAAATGAGTATAGAGTTTATGGCATGGGAAAAGACCCTCTATGGCTCCCTGAAGTGGGTGTAAAGAAAACAGGTGTGTGTGTGTGTGTGTGTGTGTGTGTGTGTGTGTGTGTGTAGTGAGAGAGAAAGGTTATCTTCTTGATGGGTAAGAATTACTTACCCATCCAATTCATAAAGTCCCTGGAGCTAGTTACTCTAATGTCCTCCTAATAAAGTCTCTTTTCTTCCTTAACTAGGAAGGTTATGGTTTAACTTCCTAAAACCCTGTTTAGTTAGTGTTGGTCATTTGCAAATATAGAATTCCTTGATACATACATAATCAGCACTGAGATTCTATAAGAATTAACTCGTGTTTTCACAGCTAGGCAAAATGAAGGTCAAGTAGATTTTTAAATCATGGTTTAATTCTGGAATTATGATTATTTGTTTGGATTTCTCCAAAGTAGATTATATAAAAAGACTTATTCCTCTGATTAAAAAAAAAAACAAACCAAACTTCATTCAAATGAAGTAAACATGGTCCATAACTCATTTGGGTAAATATATCAATAAATCAAAGATTAAGCTTCTTGCCTCATTAATTTATCTGTACAGAAGTAATCAACATCAGTTAAACCATTCTATGTAATATTAAGTATCACTGTTAAAAAAAACTCCTTCCAAATCATCCATGCTACATTGCTGACAAAATCTCCAGTTTGTGAGAGAAACCCTCTAGTCCATTAATCACAATGTTATCAGAGACAAAGAGGCATTTCAATTCCTGGTTTTTGTATCTCTGTTTTTCTATTAGCAACAAAATGAGAACCTTGTAGGGAGACATAAGCCTAGATGGAAAAAAGAGACAAAAAGATAAAGGACTCAGATAAGAGATGAATTTACAAGGTCAGCAAGAGCATCCTGTGGTTCATCAGCCAGCCAGGATCTTTTCAGTAAATATTTTTTACTATAATTACCAAAGTGACGCTACAGTACCCTTATAAAACAGCTCGTCTCCAACAACATTGGAGAAATGTTTTTCTTCTGTATTAGACACTGTTAGTTTCCAAATGTTTTACCTCTGCCTCCCCACCTAGTTCTCTTGAATTTTCAATAGCAGATGTCAACCAACTCTGCAAATTTAAGATCATACATCAGTTCACAGGCTCACTTATAGCTCTTCCCTTTTGTGGTAATTCAACTCCCCTTGCAGCAGAGAACACTTTTCACCTAAATAGAAAGTGACACGTGAGTGTGTGAGGGTTTCTATACTGTCAGACAGGAGATTATAGGAATGTAAGTATGTTCTACGGAGGAGCAGATAGTAGAAAGTACTCTGCCTGCCCTCTTCCCCTCCTTTTCACAACTACCTTTGTGTGGTAGCAGTTTTTGAGTGGTTTTCTTTTTCTTAAGAAAAAGTTTTTTCATACTACAGACTCTAGGATGAAATCAGTTATGGGAAGACAGTGATGGAGGCCACGAGTAGAAAATTTGGGATGGAAGCACGGCAAGACCAGAAACTGGAGGTGAGGGTAGAAATGATTAAGACAGTTATCAAACCAGCAATAGAAAAGAAAATCCTTCAACAGGACTCCACAGGCACAGGCTGACTGCAATAGAAAGTATCGGAGGCACAGACCAGAGGTGGGGAGAAGGAGACTGAGGGCCACTAGAGAATCATGATCCACACAAATTAACCCACTCACACGCTAAAAGTGATTAATGTAACAATAGACAACAATTCTCCAAAGGAATGACCCCCTCCCCAAAAGAACGCTGTATCAGTATAATTTCTGCCCTGGCAAAATGGATCTCTCCTCTCAAAGCTGCCCACCTGTGACTACACAGGTACCTCTCTTTTTTCCCTTCTCCTTTTCCTAATAAATCTGTCTTTTTAACATGTAAACTTTGCCTACCTGTGTCTGTGCAAATGTCCGGTCTCCTGGGTAAACTTGCAGTGTGCTGCTAAAAGGGAACTCTGCTGACATTTTTAGCAGAAATAAAGTATCCCACTCACTGAACCCAACGCCTCATCAAATAGATACAGACAGCAATTTTTAAAACTGAACTAGAATAGAACTAATTAGCAAATGTCAGAGTGCATGCATGCAGTAAGGATAAATACTATTTCATGAAACTTTTGTTTCTGTTGGAAATGTATGAACATGTCAAATGCTTTTCTCTTGGGGTCAAGGCCAAAAAAATCTGAAAGTCCTGATCTTAGTCAAGGGATATTTTCATTCCACAAATATTTACTGAACACCTATACTATGTATCTGGCATAGATCTAACACTTTGAGATACATCCAGAACAAATCAGATGAAAATCTCTGCTCTTATAGAGTTTCTACTTTAGCAGGAAGACAATTAATAAACAACAAACATAATAACTGTAAAGCATAAAGAAGAATAGAAACTAATTGTGGGATAGAAAAATTAGAACAAATTGAGGGAGGCCTGTGTGCCAAGGAGAGGATATGCAAAGTTTTTTGGGTGGCACTCACAAGAATCTTTATTTTCCTTTTATTAGGCATGTTGTCATTTTTTATCATCTCTGTAAGACTCAACTGTGGTGGTATAATATCAGGGTGAGACGAGAGCCACGTGGGTGAATGAATGCATCAGAGACAGCGTGGAGTACAGAAAAGGCGCATTTACTGAAACACCCTGCAAGGTAGTGGAGGGCTACATGGAAGAGGTCTGCACAGGAAGGGTTTGGAGCTCCTTTTTATTACCTGTTATTTCAGGCATTTTCATGACGGGGGAGTCATTCTATACCAGTTGCTATCTGCTGGGACACTGGGATTCGGTGTCCTGCCTAGTTCTCTTTGTCTTATTTCTACCTTCCTGGGACTTCTCCATGGTTCCCTATTGGTCATGTGGGCCAATGGCCAGGTTCCCATGGCAACTCTATCACTTTCCCTTCCTTACCCGTTTTGTGTCTTTCAATATTGTTCAGTTGAGCAAAGAGCAGAGACCAAGTTTTAACTCTATTAAATCATACCCTGACACCATAGAGTTTCCCTCACCAATGCACCCATGCACCATCCCCTCAGTCCCCTGTGCTCCTCTCTCCCTCCCTCTGATCCCTCTCCCTCCTCCCCTGCAGGATGTCTCTGATTTATAATTGTCCGGTTTTGCTTTGTACTGTTATTATTTTTTTACACTGATGTCTTAGTTGATTCCCCTATATTCCTGCTATAAGTGAAACCATCTGATATTTTTCTTTTTCCTTCTGGCTTATTTCACTGAGCATAATTCCTTCTAGCTCCATCCACATTGCTGTGAATGGCATGAGTTTATCTTTTGATTGTTGAATAATATTCCATTGTGTATATATACCACATCTTCTTGATGCAGTCATCTATTTTTGGGCGTGAGGGAAACTCTATGGGGACTACACCTAAGTGGGTAGGGGGAAGAAAATATTGTTTAAAAATGAACACTGATATAAAAAAATTTAAAAATTAATATAAAAAATTAAAATAAAAACAAAACAAAATCATACCCTGACAACAATCCATCCATATTTCTGTTGGGCAAGAATTATTCCATTGTGATCAGTCTTCTATAAATTAGCTCCTGCTTTTCCAGAACTTAAAACACCCTAACCTACATGCACAGCAAATTGAACAAATACGCATTCCCTTCAGTACCCCCTAGAATCAGATTCAGAGAATGAGATTAACCTTGAAGACCCGCTTTGGACCTCAGCTCAGAAGGACACCAGTAATCCTTCAGCCCCATTTCCAAATCTAGGAAAATTTTTCTGAGTCTCTTTTGTGATTATAAATAAGCCCCAAAGATTATTCTTTATCAAAAAAAAAAAAAAAAAAGCTGGTCTCCTTGGGCTTGGGCTTGGGTCAGATTCCAAATGGCCATGTCATCAAGGAGTATTAATTAACATGTATAAGCCTCTTGGCTTATACTGACCAGCCACTAAATCCAGAATTGAACAACTACTGAATCCAAAGAATTAGCTTCTGTCTAGGAATTGCATAAGGAAGCTCACTTTGTTTGTTTTGTTTTGTTTTGAATGGCTCCTAATGGTTCTACTGTTTGAAGCTAAAAGTCAAACCCAACAATTTCATCTTCACACAATTCATGGTAAGTACCTATCAGTTTGGTGCACTCTTCTCTCCTGGAGGCCCCCAGGAAATATTTTTTGGCCCAGAAAGTAGTCTTCCCTGCTCTCTGTAAGGATGGATTTCTGGGAGAAGCAGTTCTAAATGTAGTCGTCAGTGTGTGCCTCCTTAGAGAAAGTGGTTCTGAGCATAAACTTGATTGAAGGAGATGAGGGAGTAGGTTCTGTAGCTATGGAGATGGGGGAGGGTTGGAAAGAAAAATCCAGGCAGAGAAAAGAGTCGGGGAAAAAGGTCCCAAAGCACAACAGCAAGGCCTTCAGTCCCACTGGGAGGCAGTGAAAGAGGAGGCAGGAGTCTGAGTAGAAGCCAAATGTGTTCCATACCCATGAAGGTGTTTCCAGAACTTCTTCCTCTATGGCAAAAGGAAAGAATTAAAACTACAAGCCATACCTCCCTGGTGACCTAGGGGTTAAGTCTCAGTGCTGTCACCCCTAGGGCCTGGGTTTGAGCCCCAGCCAGGGAGCTAACCCATGTGTGGAGACAGCAGACCTCTCCTGTCTCCCCGCTGCTCCCCTCAGTAGTGTATTTCAGTAGATCTGCCTGTCTGCACCCCACTCTGTCTCTGGTGAATCCTCTCACCTCCCACACTTCTGGCCTACACCCCAGTTCTTTTACACAAAAATTTAAAAAAATAGATTTTAATAAAAATAAATAATTTTTTTAAAAACCTGTAGGCCATACACATGGGAATAGAAAAAAAGCATTTTAATCAAATTGTAAATGACATGCTTTTTCACTCCCCTGTTGCCTTTATTTCTCACAGACCTGCAATAAACACAAGGAAACAGCCATACAGTTTCTGCTGAAATTCATCATAAGAAATTCTTGGGTTTCTTATATTTTTCTTTTTTCTTTTTTTTTTCATTTTTTAAAAGATTTATTTTATTTATACATACAAGAACTGGGGTATAGGCTAGAGCTGTGGGAGGGTGAGAGGATTCACCAGAGACAGAGTAGGGAGCAGAACAGGCAGACAGAAATACACTGCTGAAGGGAGCAGCAGATGAGACAGGAGAGGTCTGCTGCACCATGTGGGTTGCTCCCTGGCCAGCTAGGGATTGAACTCATGCTGCAGAGGCTGTGGATAGTTTCATAGTGCTCTGCTTAACCTCTTGAACCACCAGGGAGGCCCCTTATATTTTTGGAAATGAGAATTGCAAAGAAAAAAAAAGAAATAAAATGCATTTTTGTGACTATTACTTATTATTTCACTAAATAACAGTGAGCAAGTTATTATATAGGGTATAGTGAGCAAAGGAAAAATTGTGATAAAAGTGGAAGTACCAGAAGAAGGATATTTTTGTAATACAATGAGGATTCAGAGAAAGGAAAATATCCTTCTTACTGAGGGAAATCAAGAAAGTCTTCCCAGGGGCCTCCCCGGTGGAGCAGCGGTTGAGCGCTGGGTTGCCAAGCTGACCGCAGTCTCCGCAGCGCCGGTTCAATCCCCTAATGCTCCCCGGCCACCGGAGGAGGGTCCCACATGGCGCGCAGACCTCTCCTGCCACCCGCTGCTCCCCTCAGCAGTGTACTTCGGTCCTTCTGCCTGCTCTGCTCCCCGCTCTGGCTCTGGTGAATCATCTCACCCTCCCGTGCTTCTGACTGTACCCAGTGCTTGTATAAACAAAACAAACAAACAAACAAATAAATAAATAAAACATGCCTCTATTAAAAAAAAAATTTAAAAAAAAAGTCTTCCTGTAGGAGATGATTTCTACTGTATATAGAAAGAAGTGTATGTCCCGTGAAGATGGGCAAAGGTCATAGTGAATAAAAGCCTGAGATGCTGCTGCCAAATGGATTTCACATTTGTCTCTACAATGTGGCCTTGCTACTCTTCTCTGAGTCGGGAGGCTTGTGATAGCCCCGGCAGAGTGAAACTACTTGACATCAAGGCTAAAGGAATGTCTGCATCACTTCCTGTTAATCCTCTAGGGTGCTTGCTGGAGTGGGACTGGGGACCAGCTTCCTCCTATCTAGCCTGAGACCAGCATGCTGGCTGCTGTGATGCTCAGAAACAGTCTGGTCAACAGTCCACATCAAGGGCCAAATGTGTGAAACAAGTTGGATTCACATTCTCATCTACTTCAAAGAGTGATTATGTAGAAAAGAAAGGAATTTACTGTTAGTCTAGACAGACACCAGCAAGCCCGCCCCAGATGACACCTGGGCTGTGCTGAAGGCAGCATGGAGTATAGAATGAGCATGGAGAGTAGGGGTTCAAAAAATCGGGGTTGTGATCTCAGTTGTATTCTTTGGCAGCCCAAGGAGAGTCAGCTACACACTCATGCCACCCAACTCCCTGCCTCCAAAATACACAAAAGCACTTGAGAAACTATAAAGCATCATTCGCTGGTATAGGACTTTTAAGATTGCTTTCAGTTAAATAAATCCATTTTTGTTGTTTATAATCAAATAGTGCCAAAGGTTTATCAGGAAAAATATTCTTCCTTGTTCCCTTTCAAGGTCCCACTTCCACTCCTTACAGACAACCACATTTTACTTTTAACCATTTCTTCTAATAATTATCCACATATTATCATTTCAGAATATACTTATTCTAAAAGTTACTAATTCATAATGAAAATGAAAGTTAGTTCTTTTACATTCTTCCCTTATACTCTCAAGTGTCTATTCTCTTCTAAATCACCAATTAGTATTTACATCAAGGTTCTTATGTATTGTTTGCTGCAGAAACAGCACCAAAACCTCTCTCTCTCTCTCTCTCTCTCTCTCTCTCTCACACACACACACACAGCTTTTTATAATGAGATAAATAATCATTTCATTATTAACCTACATAATTTCCATATGTATTTTTTTTATGCTTTCATGATTCGCCATCATATTCACTACCATACCACCTATTGAGCCTATTTTTCTCACTTAGAGCTCTCTCCCCTTTTCTGTTAGAAACCATCCATCCTCCTGCCCCCTCCAGACTATTCTCTAGAATTGCTCTCATCCTAACACTTTTCTTTATTTCTTATGGACTGGAACCATACTTGTTTAGGTCCCATTTCTTTCTATTTCTTTATTCTGTCACTTTGCTGCTACATACCTTCCATGAGCTTCTTAGGAAAGATTACATTGAAAATAAGTTTTCTAAATCCTACACAACTGTGAGTTCACTGTGCTAGGAGCACATTAGGATTTTTAAAATCAAAGGTCTGTGTTCTTCAGGTGGGGGCATTTCCAACAGCACAGGCTATTCTGTGGTAGTGTTGCTCCACAGGGCGAGCTGATGGTAGGAGAGGCAGTCACAGAGCTGGGCTCCCACCCCTGCAAGGGAGGAGTCCCTGGAGTGATAAAGATGAGTTGGTAGGTGATGCTCACAGCCAAAAAGCCAGGCAGTCACAACTTTGGTAACAATGGCATGGCAAGAGGGGCTGCCAGGCTCCACAGGAAGTTGCGGCGATGGTCACTAGAACACAGCAAAATAAAAGTCACGGCCGCTTCCTCAGTTTCCAGACAACCAATTTTAAGATCATGACCCACCAACTACAGTAGTGGCCACAGTCTAGGAGGAAGGCCCTACACTATCACAGCAGGTATGTTTTGCAGCAGTTCCCCTGGCACTTTTCCTTTAATATGGAAACTGATGTCCAGGAATTATTTTTTAAGTACTTCATTATTTCCTTTCTCTTTATTTCAGTTATCTATTGCTGTGAAATAAATCACAATTAGGGGATTGAGATAAGGAGGATTTATTATTTCTCTTGCCCCTGTGGTAACCAGGCAGTTCTGATTCATTTACGGTAGCAGAGGGCACTCACATAGCTGCTTTCAGCTGGGATCTCAGCTAGGGGTGGGGGATATGTCTAGGGTGGTCTTTGAGGCCCCAGAGTCTCTCTTCATGTGGTCTCTCATCTCAGTAACCTAGCCCAAGCACTGAAGCTGGCCTTTGAGAGGAAGCAAGTCAAGAAGATAGTTCAGTGTGAATGTCCCTATCAAGCTTCTGCTTGCATCACACTTGCTACTGTCCCATAGAACAAAACAAGTCTCCTGGTCAAGTCCCAGTGTGCCTGGAGGCCAGGACATGAGCATTAATTCTGAAAGATATGGTACTGTGGGGGGCGTAGCACTCTACTATACTCCTTATTCTTGCTTTCTGGAATGTCCATTATTTGAATGTTAAGCCTCTGACTGGCTAACTCATTTTCTTAACTTTTTGCGATTATTTTCCTTCTCTTTGCCTTCTTGCTTTGTTTTTAGACTTCATCAACTTTATTTCCCAATCCATCTGTTAATTTTTCATTTCCATTTTAATGGATTTAATTTCCAAGTGTTCACATTTCCCCATAATATAATTTGTTATATTATCCTATTCTTATTTTCAGACTATACATGTATTGTCAGAGAATATCTTATACGTGTAAGCATTTACCATTTGGGGTTTTTTGTTGGTTTTTTTTTTTTCAGCCTTTTTTCCTCACTGCATAATCTGTTCCCTCCAAATGGCTTTCCCCCCATTTGTTTATTAGTATGGATCTCAATCGTTCATGTTAGAGGTTTCCCTTAGATGTCTGTCAATCCATGATGACTAAGGTACAAAAAACCTGACTGCCAGGTCTGAGTGTGGAGTCACTGACCATGAGCCCCACTGCAGAGTGATCTGTCTCCCCCATTTGCTGTGGGACCTCAAGGACCAGTGTCTTAGATCTTTCTGTGGGAGCTCATCAGATTCCCTGAGAGTAGACGTCACACCTCCAGCAGGCTGCGAGCATGGTGAGATTAAAGGGCTGGAGGGTGGTGGTGATGGGGGCTGGGGATGGTGGTCTTAGCGTCACATATATTTACTTAATCTTCATTTTCAGTATAAGGTACATGCCCTTAAATGTCCCCCAGTCCAAACACTTTCCACTTAATACTCTTCAACAAATTAACTTCTCATTTTCCTCCTGAATGGAGGCAGGTGCCCAGCAGAGATGATTGGGGGAAGGGACCTAGAAACCAAGTGTTTCCTAAATAGCTTTCCACCATTCATTTTCATATGAATGCTCATTCCCTTTACCTCCAGTTCCAGAGGAGGTGGTCTTGATACTCTATGAACTTCTTGAAGATTCCGCAATCACAGGATTGGTTCTTAGTTTCTCCCATTGCCAGGTAAGCACTCAGTTTTCTCAGGTCTGCTGAGTGAGTAACACTTGTTCACCTGGTTTTCAGCGGCTGCTCTGCTCTCTACCAATGTGGGTGTTTCACTCTCTTCCTCCTCCACCCCCCTTCCTCTCTTTCCTTGTTTTAACACTTTCTTTACTAAAGTTTAATGGGGTTCTAACCAAAGTAAAAAAAAAATGGATGGATAAATTGAATCTGCCATCTCTTCTTTTTTTAATTATTTCATTAATTGGAGGTAAAATTGATTGCCATCCCTGTATATAATTCAGAGGACTAGGTTCCCACCTCTGCAGGCGTGCATCACCTCACCCCACCCACCATAAATACCTCTGCTGTCCTTTCCCAGAAACACTACTTACTAGTTCTCCATCATAAAATAAAACATTTTGGGTATAGAAGATTTAGAAAATCCAAATAATCAAAAAGGAAAACAGATCACTTATAATCCAACCCATCTGGAAACCACCGATTGTTAACATTTTCCTGTTACATTTACAAGTAGGGGGGGTGAGTAGAAGGGGGAGTGGCGCGCCCTTTCATTCCTGTAACAAGTATCTGCGTGCCCCCTCTCTCTGGGTGCTGTAAGTCTCTGGACATAAAACTAAAAGCAAGATCGACATGGTTCCTGGCATCTCAAAGCTCCAGTTCTGTTGGAGTAAGACAAATCATTTCCATAAAATGTGTATGTAAGGGCAGGAATGACCACTGAGCAGGTTTTCTATGATCCAGCAGACCGGGTAAAGGAGGAGTCAGAGTCCTCAGTGGCTTTTTGCAGGCTTTTATTGGGGTTTACCAGGAACACAGCAAGCAGGGGTACTGGGGGCCGGGAGGCTGGCAGGCCTCCCAGCCCCCAGCAAGTCTTCACTCCAGCTGGGCTCTCCGGCCTTCTCTCTCTCGGCTTCTGCTTCTCTCAGCTTCTGCTGGCGTCCTCGTGACACTGCCTTTAAAAGCCCAGTCTCAGCCCAGGTGAATCCCATCTACCCATGCCCACACCCTACTCCAGGTGCCCAACATCAGGCATGCATTCAGGACCGCAAGGATCCATCATCTATCCTGATGGAGGGAGGGCAGAAAAGCCTGACATTTTTTCCTTACCCTACAGTGTAACATATTAGTAAGATTAGTACAAGATTTTATGTGAGCAGAAACCAGGAATATTGGTCCTAAGCTTGGGCATGACAGAGAGGGAGTCTGAGGGAAAGAACAGAAGCTACTGAGTGTCCAGCATAAAAAGCAATCGTGCTTATTTACTAAAGATTCACCATTGGTCCTATAGCAGAGATATAAGATGCATAATATAACTGGCAATTTCTCTCAACAATAGACCATGTGTGACTTTTTCATCACCATATATCAACATCTTAATAGCCAGATACTCTTCCAGTGTAGGAGTATAACTCCTTTAACTGATCGCTTTAATATATTTAGGTTACTGCCAAGTTCTAGGAATTACCTACCATCTGTGGTAACCCTCTTATCTTTGCACATTGAGATGAAATTTAATAGGATTCAAGGTCCAAAAATAAACAACAAAAGGAGATGACAAGGGAAGTCTGGCTTAACAGCCGCTCACTTGGGACAAAATAAAGCAGGTTTTAGCTGACTGCAGACTAATCGGAGTCTGCAGTCAGATGACAGCCAGAACCACGCATACAGCCCTGGATGGCATTAACACAATTCGGTGTCCAGAACAAGAAATGTGCTCTGAATATCTGGGGCAGTTAAAATTTGTTCTGCACATCCCATTTTAAGAGAAACTTTGACACGTTCCAGGGTTATTTCTTGTCTCTTCCCTCCTTACCCACCTGATGCTTCATCCATTCCGAAGAATTACTGATGCCACACTGTGAACTGCCACCTTGCCCCGCCTGCCCGTGACATCACCTGGGCTGTGGCCGGGACGCCATAGGTCCTTCATACTTCACATGCCTGCACACCCGCCCGAGCAGCACGTACATGAGGTTTTACTGGATCACAGCTGCGTCCATCCATTCTCATGTCGCTGTGGCTGCTCTCAGGCTATATGGAAGTAGCTGCCAAAGACACAGTATGACCGACCCACACAGCCTAAAACCTAGTCCTAAACAGAAAAGATTGTCAATCCTTGGCCTCATCAGTAGTTTCTCCTAACTGCTCCCTCATCCTTGCTACCCCCAAAACCCTAACCCATCTTCCCATTCTTAGTGTACCTGGTACTTGTTTCTATGAAGGCACTTAGACACTTTAGTGTAATTGCCACCTATCTCTTGCCTGATCTATAAGTGACATGAGGCCCAGGGTCTTACTTTATCCCACTTTTGGAGACAACATTAGTGAACTCCACCATCCTAAACCCCCAGACCCTGCAGCTCTCCAGCGCCATCTACAGCTTGGGCAAACCTGCAGGCTCAGAGAAAAGTTTTTTGTTCTCTGTCAGTTCTCATGGAGGCTTTGAAATGTGAGTGTGGCCACTAAATGGTTAAAAAAAAAAAAAGCCAGACAGACATTGGTTTACAATGAACACAGCCAGTATTAGGGATGTATAGGAGGAAGCGCTCTCTCTCCGCAACCCACTGTGGGTTTTGGTAAGAAAATATTCTTGCTATGAGTTGTTTGACTTCAGAAAAGTTCAGGGAGAACACACCAAAGCGCAGAGTAGGAGACCCCTAACACCACTGCCCTCACCTCTGCAGAACCAGCAGAAAAGCCTGAAATCAAGTAAAGAGATGTGGGACACGATGGAAGAACTCAGGTCTCTGAATGGGGGGAGGAGTCGATGGGAAAAGACCATGTGATAAGGAATCCAGAAGAGAACGGGGTGTCATGGAGGAGGGTGGAGGAGAGCAAGAGCCACATTTATCTCTCCCTCCACCCCATCTCCACTGTGACTCTGGAGTCCTCCCCTGGACCTTTACAAAGAAAACCTATCTCCATTCTGCAGGAGACAGGGGTTCCTAGTCTCCTTCGGGTCCAGAGCTGAGAGCCCTCACCCCTCTTCCTCATTTTCTTCCTCAAGGGACACCTACAGCCCCTTGAAAGGACAATGGAAGACAGTGGTCCCATCTAGAGCCTTAGGCTGCACCCTCCTCCAGGATCCTGAGGGTATAAAGTCAGTGTTCCCCTCTTCCTCCCCAACTCATCTTCAAGTATCAGAAGACAAAGGCATCTCTCTAGGGTCACAGCTGCATTCTCAGAAATCCACAACCTGTCTGCCTGCCACACCACAGCCTGTACTAGATGTTCAGTCACTGCTAACCCTTCCAGGAGCAGACTTCGGCTCAAAGAAATGTTTAGGAAGAACATAGAAGCTTTGCAAATATTTGAAAACCTGCCTTGTCAAAAAGCAATTAGCTTAATTCCTTGAGATTAGAAAAGCAAGGAGACAACTATGGGTGAGTCCCTGTACAGAGGTAGGTTTCCATTTAATATAAAAGATAAAATCGAGTGGACAATTTGAGAGGCACTGCTTCCTCTAGCTGCAATCAGTGGAACAGAATTAAGCGATCCCAGGAGAAGAGCACCATGTATTTGTCCTGGGAAGAAATCTGACCTGGGATTTCTCAGCTCCTTGTAATTTGAACATTCTAGTCATCAAATAAAAGTGTATGTACAGAAATGAAAATTATATTTGCTTAACCATTATACTAAATGTTTATCACTGCTTTCAGTTTGTCTTATCAAACTATAACAATACTGGTTCATGGATAGTATTCGGACATCCATACTTCAAACAATAATGTTGTGAATATAAAATCTTTTCAGACTGGGGCCACAAAAGTTCACTAAATATTTATCTTCAATTTAGTCAATAATCAAATTACATCACTCATAAACTTTAGTATATTTCTTTTGAACACCAAACTGGATACAAGAAAGGCACTGTTATGTAAAATAGGTTATTTCAAAAACAATTTGACAAACTTTGGTCAAATGCTATTGAAAAATTGCAAAGGAGGGCCTCCCCTGTGGCGCAGCGGTTGAGCGCTGGGTTGCGATGCTGCCGGCAGCCTCTGCAGCACAGGTTCGATTCCCCAGCTGCTCCCTGGCCACCAGAGGAGGGTCCCACTTGGTGCGCAGACCTCTCCTGCCGCCCGCTGCTCCCCTCAGCAGTGTACTTCGGTCCTTCTGCCTGCTCTGCTCCCCGCTCTGGCTCTGGTGAATTCTCTCACCCTCCCGCGCTTCTAACTGTACCCAGTGCTTGTATAAATAAATAAATAAACAAATAAACAAATAAATCTTTAAAAAAAAAAAAAGAAAACTTGCAAAGGAGCCTTCACCCCCATTGAATACTACACATGCAAATGAAGTTAAGTGAGACAACAATTTCTAAAGCATTTTCTAATTCCTTTCTTCTAAAAAGCTCAAGAGGTCCATTTCCAAAGTACTTTTATTGTTTTAAATTATTATTGACAATAAATCTACCCCTCACCTTTGGAGAACACTCAATATTTTTTAAAACATGTTGACATGTGATTTTTGTTTTAATTCTCACAATGTATCTGGGCGGTAGGCAGTGGCAGAGATCACTGGTTGTCCTAAATGATTCAACATAATAGAATTCAATAATAGAATTCAATTCTGATTTCAACATAATGGAATTATTCACCAAGTACACAGCTCCGCAGCAGCCCATAATTCCCAGACTCCTTACACCACATGACTGAGTTCTGCCAATGAAATATAAGAGGGAGGCATGGGGGCAACCTCCAGATCAGGTTCTTACAAAACCACATTCTCCTTCACTTCTTTCACTGTCCACTGGATGAAACTGGGGTATTATTTGCCCTGGAAATGGTGAAAAATCATGTACCTATTTGGGGAGGAATTCTTCACTTTTCTTCCTTCCTTTCAAAACTTCCCAGACACTGTATGAAAAAGCAGATTGTAATTATTCTATTTACAAGAAAGAAGAAGATATTGAAACAAGTAGATATTATTTTATATCTATATTTACTCATTCATTAACTATTGTATTGAATATTTCCTCTGTGCTGAATACTTAAAATTTAAAAATAACTATGATATATAGTGTCTGACCCCAAGAAATCACCAGTAAATGATTCACTCTGTCTGCTGTTACCACAAAATGAAAGTATTTCTGTGAAGTCTTTGAAGGATAAATAGGAGTTTATCACAAGATACAGGGAAGAAGAGTATAGTGATTCTTCAGATTAATTTTGCACCAAAAACATATCAAAATAGAGCATATGGGAGATAGATTTTGCTTTATCTGTTTAAGTATAGATTACAAGTATAACTTTGGAGCTCCTGAGAAGATGTGAATCTTGGAGGATTCAGTAACAGTATGTATTTTTACTCACCCACTCTTGTCCTCCTAAAAGGCATGTATTCTGCTATCCTCCTACACCTAAAATTTCCATTATGCCTTAAAAGAATAACATTCGCTGAAACAAAGGTACCTTTTGTGCAAATTAAATATAATAAAATTCTGGCGTAAAGCAATAAAACTGTTGGGAAGATTAAGCTAACTCAGAAGACTTTTACGTACAAAAGCCATGACTAACTACACATTCGAATAGCAGTGACACATTCACTCATTTTACACTTAAGAAACGCATGACATTATTTGAATGTTTAGTAGTCTGTATTTTCTTTTTTTCAACTCAAAGCAATTCACACTGTTAACATTGCTATGATTCTGAAATTATTTTATTAGTTCTTTTCCTATTCTTTACTTTTTTTTTCTTGGACATTCACAGTAACCTTCAAAACATACTGTATTCAATCAGATAGTCAAAAATGAGTGAGTGAAACTCTTTGGGAGATAGTTTAACTATTTCTAATTAGTACACTATTGAATTAAGAAGTATTCTATAAAATACTTTAGTTTTCAATCTAATTGGTTATTATACCCATATAAAAATCCAGTTTAATGAGAAGAAAATTGTTATACGGCTTCCCCTAAATACATTGCACACAATTTTTCAGCATGGATCTAGAAATTGACTCCACCATTAAACTTGGGAAATGAAAGTTCCCAGATAACAAAACTTCTTTCAATATATGCTCCTAAATCCAAGCAGAAGACTTCCTCTACCTCCCATTCTGGAAACATCTTTGTGATGTTACATAGTTCCTGTTTAGGGGTTTTTACAATGGAGTCATACATAAATTTGGCAAGCCCTAAGTTTTCACAGAAAATGTCAAATTCTTCCCCGTTATATTTACCCATTTTTCTATGTGCTTAGAGTTTGGTACTCCCTACTCCAACAGAAAATAACTAGAAAAATGGATAATCAGATCAAAACCTAGTAGTACCAGCTTAGAAAGGAAAAGTCTGGCTATTAATAAACCAGCAACAACTTGTTGAGCAAAATGCCATTTTAGGAAACATAGAAGACAGGAACGTGGCCTTCTCATTTACAGACTTGCCAGACTAATGGAGTGGCGACAGGAGACTTGGGGCTAAATGAACGGAAGGGCGTGGTAGAAGGCATCAGAAATGAGGCAAGTGGGTTCCATAGAAGGAAGAGATGGCATTCAGATGTGGGGCTACAGGGAGCACATGAGCTGGTTCTTGAAAAAATGTAGGGTTTTAATAAGTAAGGACTCTTATTCACACACACAGAGTCCTTGAGAGGATCCATTGTGTCACGCTGCAGGAGGCACAGCAGAAGAACAGCAGCTAGGAGGCCATTGCAATCACCCAGGCAGAGCCCCTTGGCTGAGGCTATATATAAGGAGTGGCTGGATTCTGGATATATTTTGAAGTAGGTGAAGTAGGTGGAGTTGCTATTATGGTGATGGGGAAAAGAGTTTGTTTTTAGATGGGTCAAGTATGGCATGCATACTGGACCTGTTAGTGGAGAAGGCAGTTTGCCTATTGGACCTGTTAGTGGAGAAGGCAGTTGTCTACGCAAGTCTGGAGCTCAGGACAGATGCTGAAAACTCAAAACTTGGAGTTTTCAAAGAGATCACTTGAAGCAGATTGAGAGAAGTGGCTGATAGAAAGAGTCCTGGGACATTTTCTTTTTACAGGCAAGGTGAGGAGGAATAAATAAAAGAAACTGAGAAGGAATTACCAGTGAGCTAAGAGGAGTAGCAAGAGAGAGTGGGGCTCTGAAAACCAAGTTGGGAAAGTCTATACAGAAGGAATAGGGGTTAAACAAATGCTGTGACAGATCACCTTAGACATAAACACTGATGCTATAAAGATTTGATATCACTAGAGCCATATGAAAATAGGGCAGTAGAAAGCCACTGCAGGAAAATTCACTTTATTGTCCCCTGTAAACTGGATCTGACCCTGGGACTGGGTCAAACTGCCAACATTCCCATAAACCAACAAAAAGAGAATATCCCATTTGAAAGGATTGACAAAGACAACTTTAACAACTTTTACTTTGCAACTGCTCCATCTGACCATTTTACCTTATGGCTCCTTCATCTACCATTACTCCATCCTTCTCCTTTCCCTCTGTGAGGCTCCCAACTGGATCGCCCCCACTGGCAACATGTTTTTGATTTCTTTCTAAATCCACATACCCCACTTTGCAATTCTCTGTTACTGTGTAGCCCACTCAATACCAGTCAAGTTTATACTACACGTCAATACCCAAAACAGTATCTCTCACCCCTCCTCATTAAGTGAAAGAGGTTATCTTTTCCTACAGGTTCCCTGTACAAATAATTGCAAAATTCCCAGAGAGACCCACATGTATCTGGAACTTGGTTCTGGTCCTCTAGAAACCCACGGGAGGAACAAAGCCTGAGAAACACCACTGCCACTGGATCCCTCAGCTACAGGCCTCAATATTTGTTTTTCCAGAGACATCAAGAATCTCCTTTAATCTGTTATAGGACAGGGAGAGGGTCAGCCCAAACCCTGCAAACCTGCCTATTCTAAATGGGTTCTGCCATCCGCCACATCAGCACAAAACATATAAGACTTTAATGGAAAGGAACTTTAATAAAACTAGGAAACAATACAGGTAAGGCAAAGAGTCTAGTTTCTAAATGAAGCACCCAAAGTTACCCGTCCCCTTGTGGGTAAAAGTCCATCCAAATGGGATCAGCCCAGAGCAAGGCCCCAAAGCCTTCCACAAGTCTAAAGCATCTTCAAGTGGGGACCAACAGAAAAGGGTCAGAAATAACCAGACAAGGAAAAGAGCAAAATCAACATCAAGATAAAAGCTGCCATTGTCACCTCCCCATGGGTCTCACCCACATCTGTGTCACCCAGTCCACGACCAAAAGACAAGCGCAGTTTCTTTACGTGTCTCTAGGCTCCATGCGCCTCCTCCAGGTCTCCTGGCTCCATCCTGCTTCCTTCCTTCCTCAGTCTCTTCTTCAGCTTCTCCTCTTCCTGCTCAGCTCCACCCTCCCTTGGGTGGGGCAGGGAACCTCCCCCTTTCCTGGGGACCACCCTGTTGCACTTTCAAGAGTTACTAAGGCACAGCATTCCCTCTTCAAATGGGAGAGAGAAGGTGTGACTTCCTTCTGGGTTATATTCAGATGAACAAAGCATCCCAAGTTCTTATGTACTCAGAGCTCTGTGGGAAGGTCCTGCTTTCAACTTCTCTACCTCTCTCTCTCTGACACACACATGCACACGCACATGCACATGTGCATGCACGCTAATTTGACCTATCCATTCTGTAGTTCCTTTGACCTGCATCCTCACCCCCAGGTCATAGGACCTAAGTTCTTGAATCTCTCAACAGGCTTGGGCCAGGAAAGGGAGGGTCAAATGTCCTGAGGGGAGCTCTCCGGCCCATTTTTAAATTAGCAGAATGCAGAATGAGGTGGAGGAGGGGTGTTGGCCGTTTTAATCCTTCATCAGCATCAGGTCCCAAAAACAAATTAATATCCTAGAGGGCTCAATAGTCCCTAACAGCAATATCTAAACCCCAGCTGAAATGTTCTGTTACTAAAATCTGCAGGATATGTCTTATCTTTTCCAGCAAGAGCATCTTCTCTATCCCCATCTTCTAACACATGTATCAAAAAAAGAACATTGAAAATATCTCACATGAAAAAATTAATTTAATAAACCATCTCTGATAAAAGCAATTTACTTCTTCATAAGACACAAGAATGACTAAACTCCATACCAAAGAAATTTGAAAGCAAAAATTAATATTTTACAACTAGCTTTTTGTTTGCATCATCAGCAAAACCAAGTGTCCACTGCCACTAATTTCTTATGAATACAAAGTCCACCATTTCAGGAAGGGATAGTTAGTGTTTGGTGAGTTTCTTTGACAGAAATACAAAATTATAACTGAAAAGTTCATCAGTACAAAAATCAAAATCAAGTTGACTATTTGAGATACAAGAGTTCCAGAAGGCTCCTGGAGTCCCAATTCCTTAATTTATTTTTTAAAAATCACCTAAGTGATTGGTAACTTGTATGTAAACATACTGAGTTTATTACATGTTCTCTAAAAATAGAACTTGTATGATTTCAATCTACACTAGTGATTTTGTAGGTCCTCCAGCTGCCGCACGGACTTCTTATTTGTTCCTGATATGAACTGATAGTTTTCTTCAAAAGAGAGGACAGTTCTCCCCATCATTTTCTATCACTAAACATAAACAAATGGTCTTTAGATTCTTTTGATTCCCTTAAAGGACGGACAGATTGCTCTAAAGCGTAATGAAGTGATACATCAATATGAAATCGCTAAAGTCACAATTTTGTCAAACAAATAAAACACTTCTTATGATTAGTGATGGCAAACAGGTCTTGTGGACTTGACATACAATCTAATTTAGCCATTATTAACATTACCCTCAGCTCAGAACACTGAGTCAGCTCAATAATCCAGTACTGTCCCTCTCTCAATTACCTGTGGCTTCAATTGCAAATGTGTTAAAGAGGTAGTTTTGAATTTGTTCAAAATATGTGGTCTAATTCTAAAATTAAAAATAGGCCTTCCAGTAGGTTCACAAGTTCACAAGTTATCAAAATACCATATCAAGAGTTATCAATTTAAACACTTCTATTAAAATGTTTCCACGTGTACATAAAATATTTTCGTGATATAAAACTCTACAAAAGATAGCAACAACTTCCATCATTATAAATGAACCATCAAATCAATGAGATCTAATCTTGAACACTAAGTAAAGGAGAAAAAAGAGGAAGAATTATTTGGGAGAAAACTTTATCATGGGAGTCAACACTTCCTGCCATTAAATTGATTAAGCATTCTGCACAGGGTGTTAAAATCCACTGTGTCCGATTAATAACCTAATTAGCCAGGAGCCCTAGTCACAGGAGAAAGAGCATCGTGGAAATGCAAATGTGGTAGGACACAGTCTACACTATCCTGTAGTTGTTTCTGTGTTTTTATGCCTAGCTTCGTTTGTGGTTGTATAAGGAATCTTCGAGCACTGATGATTAAGAAAGGTTGATGGATGTAGTTCCCTACCCTGCCACAGAAATAACTTCCACAAGCAATTTAAACCAGGCTTTCCAGGAGATGCAATTTTGACACCTTCACATTTGCTTCAATGTGAATGTGCCACAACTAAGACAGATCTTCTGGATTAACGTTCAACTCTTGACATTTCAACAAACTCCAGCAGAGTAAGCCTACCTGCAGCTTTGGAATAAACTTCTTTCATCCACCCTCCTCACTCTCCTCCTAGCTACTACCAGCAAATCTTCCCTGCCCTTACCTCTAGGAATTCCTCCACACTCGGAGAAAAGGAACTCCCTTTTCTCATTGGAAAAACTGCTTCCTATTTCTTTTTGACAAATGGGCTCCAAAGGGCACTCACCCGCGCGCTCCCTCCGGGGACCTCCCTCCCTTTCCCAACTCCATGCCTATCTCTGGGAGCCCAAGCAGCTGAGGGCCAGGTGTGGGTCCCAGGTGATCTCAGGAACGCGTTCCAGCGGGGCCTCCTCTGAGTTGGAGGCTCAGGCACCCGTCTTGCCCCCGGCGGCGTCCCCAGAGGCCCTCTCCCCAGCGGGGTCCCTCCACCTGGCCCCTCGAACTCACCAGGAGGAGGTTGTGCGCCACCAGGTACCCGAGCCGCGGGCTGCCCCGGACACCGGGGGCCAGGCGCCCGGTGGCATAGCCGTGCCAGGCCACCACGTAGGGGTTGTCGATGGTGATCCAGTACTTGACCTGTCCCCCGAAGTGGCGGAAGCAGAGTTCGGCGTAATCCCTGAAGTGGTCCGCCAGGGCGCGATTGGCCCAGCCGCCGTAGGCGTCCTGCAGGCGCTGGGGTAGGTCCCAGTGGTACAGGGTGACCACAGGCTGCACGCCCAGCTCCCGCAGCCGCTCCAGCAGGCGCCGGTAGTAGCGCAGCCCCTCGCGGTTGGGGGCGCCCGAGCTGCCATTGGGGAGCACCCGCGCCCAAGAGATGGAGAAGCGGTAGTGGGTGACCCCGAGCTCGCGAAGCCCCTCTGTGTCTCGGAAGACGTTGTTGTAACTGTCGCTGGCTACCTCCCCAGTGGCGGGCGGGGACGGGGACGGGGCGCCCGACGGCACGCCGGCCACTAAGGGGTCGCCTGGGGTCACCAGGGGGTGACGGGTGAATGTGTCCCAGATGGACGCCCCCTTGCCATGCTGCCGCCAGCCGCCCTCTATCTGATAGGCTGCGCTGCCCACGGCCCAGAAGAACCCGTCGGGGAAGGTGCCGTGGAGGAAACCCGCGGCCTCAGGAGGCGGGGAGCGCGCAAAGTGGACCCAGGTCTGCGCGCCGTCGCCCGGCTCCGCGCGCAGGCGGTGGCCTCCCAGGACCAGCAGCAGCTGTAGCGGCAACAGCGGCGGCAGCCACTGGCTGCGCGGAGGGGCGCGGGCCAGCATGCTGAGCGGGAGCCGGGCGATGGGGCACCGCTCCGCCCTGCGCCCCTTTATGCCGGCGCCCCGCCGCGTCTCCCGCCCCCAGCCGGTGCGCCCACCCCCGCTTCCCCTGCGGGCCCCGCTGGCAATAATTACCTGCGAGACAGCATCCCCGCCCCCGCCCTGGAATGAGCGGGAGGGGGCGGGGGTACAAAGGGCAAGCGGGTGCCCAGCGAGTGGGCAAGACAGCGGGCAAGGTGCAGCAGGCGCCACTGCTGGACGTCGGAGAAAAGGCACCTGTTCCCGCAGCTCGCAGGAGTTGTAGGGGATGTTTTGGCTACGCAAGTTCTCTCCAAGCCGCCTCCTCTAGCCCATCCGCCCTGCCTCACCCCTCAGTGAAGTCCGTGGAACCGCTGTGTGTCCAGGAGAGAAGGCTGTCAGGCGACTTCCACGGAGTTTGACAAGGGCTCTGTGCCTGGAAGCACGCGTTTTCTTTTCTCCCTCTCTGAGGCGAAGGAAAGCTTTAGATTGACCTTGCTAGAGCTCATTTAGAATTAACTGAAGTCATATTGGGAGGGCAAAGTGGGGAGAACTAGGTCAAGAGCTTTGAGTTGTTGTGAGAGGACTCCTCATGGTCTCTAGGTAAGATGCTCATGCTCCAGCACACACCAACCCCTAAGCTCGCAGGGCTGGGTGGCCCTGCCTCCAGACCCCGGTCTAGGAAGGCTTTGGAGGAAGACAAAGCAGAACTATTGGTTGCATGGGGACTTTTACTCTCCATCTTACTGTTAGATTTTAACCAGTTAAAACCTGTTGCTCTTTAATGAGATCTTGCAGGATTACTCGGTGAACTTCAAATTACAATTGTTCTTCGAAGGAAGAAGGAAATTTAAAAACCAAGGTTTTCGAATACAAGTAACTGACATTCAACTTTAGATCCTTTTGCAACAGTTTTATGGGTAATCGCACATTTTCGCTTTTGGTTCTTGCCTGACAAGTAACTTATCTGTGCAACCTTGAGCACAGCCGCGCTGGAGCAGGAAATCCCTTGGTCTCACATAGGCCACTTGAATTGTGGAGGGAAAGGGAAGAGGGATTTGGGCCAAGCAGCTGCTCCCACCCTCCACAACAAAATAGAGCTTTGACAGCTGCCCAGTTGCCAGAGAGCCCTTCGACACATATTTGGAGAATAGTGTCCATTAGAATGTTTACATATGTGTATGACTTGTGCATAACTGATGTATGTCGGTCGGGAGTGAACAGCCTGGGCTCCACCTTGGTGATCTCGGGCCAGTATCTCCAAGCCTCAGGAACCTGATCTATAAAATGGCCGTGTCTGACTGATGCCTTAAGGACTTGTGTAGCTCAGAGTGGAGGATAGGGAGGAACTGTGCACAAAGATGGCTTAAACCTGGAAAGCGCAGACAACTGTAAGCTCTTGCTAATATTTTAGCCTCCCTTTCCAGTACAGTGTGCCTGAGTCCTGCCATACTGAATGTGTGCTCAGTAACTAAGATCCTCACACGGGTGCCTCCATCCTCACCCAGTGATCCATCCTTGCCCTGTTTTGTATGAAGTTAAAATCAATCTGTTTAAATGATGCAGATCAAGCTGTTTGTATTAATTGCCTTAAAATATAAGCACCAAAAATGTATTCCAGTATTTTATTAAGTATTCCCAACACCAGCCAGCATATATTACCATGATTAGTAAGATGAAGCCATCAGACTAAAACAAAACATATTGCTATTCTGTTACATCTGGCATTTACATTTTTTCAATAAATGTGAAATAACAAACAGTGACACTTCAGCAATTAAAAAAAAATTAAACCCCACAACTGCAGAGTCACACTCTATTCCAGCTAAATTTAAAAGGGTCTATGTCTGCATGCAGGATCACATTCCCTTTCTAGAGCTGAAGATGAGAGCGTTTGCTGTGTTTGAGTTTGTTAAGTTTCAATTAGAAATGCTTCATAGGTCTCATGGAAAATAGTTTAGACTAATTGTTCACTTATTGATGTATGGTCTGTTTGCTCAGGCCAAGTTACAGCTCTTGCTACTTTTATTTAACCAACAGTAAAAAAAGGGTGAGGAGTGGAGTGGGATTATAGTAGTGATCGAGAAGAAGAACCAGGTTAACTAAAGGCTCCGCATTTGAAGTTCATCTTTTTCTAAGGGGAACATAAAGCCCAAATTGGACATCAAATCTTTCAGCATTTACTAGAGATGTTTCCAGGTAATAGTTAATTTGACCCCAAAATAGAGATTACATGATAATTAAACTATTTTCAGAACTTATTATTTATCAGAGTTCTGTTTGCGGTTGTTCTGAATTCTTTTTTTTTTAAATTTTTTTTTTAATAGAGGCATGTTTTATTTGTTTATTTGTTTGTTTGTTTGTTTTGTTTATACATGTACTGGGTACAGTCAGAAGCGCGGGAGGGTGAGAGAATTCACCAGAGCCAGAGCAGGGAGCAGAGCAGGCAGAAGGACCGAAGTACACTGCTGAGGGGAGCAGCTGAGGGGAGCAGCAGGTTGCAGGAGAGGTCTGCGCGCCATGTGGGACCCTCCTCCGGTGGCCGGGGAGCAGCCGGGGATGGAACCAGCGCTGCAGAGGCCCGGGGCAGCTTCGCAACCCAGCGCTCAACCACTGGGCTGCCGCCACCGGGGAGGCCCTGTTCTGAATTCTTGAAGCATGAATAATTGCTACTGCTATTTCTCATTTGCTAAGTTTTATTTTGGGTCTTTTATTCAAACATCTAAAAACCTAGGTTTCTTTCAATGCTTTTGTTCTCCTACAAATAAGAGATAACTCATTTGCTGTGCCTTGGATGTGAGGGTGAAGTTATTGCTGCATAGAAAAGAAAGGGAAGATTTCATGTCCTTTTGTCATGGTGATTTTCAACTAAAGGTGTCAGCAATGTGAACATCATCCATGTTCCTTCAACCAATCACTTCTCACCTGTGTTTCTCCTATAACTCCCAAGACCCCAGAGTCCTCCCCAGCCCAGGGAGCAGAAGGAAACCCCTTGACTCACCAGAGCCCAGACAGGCCACTAACTTCAAGAGGTCTCAGCTCAGCAGTCACAGACATTCAGGCTCTGTGGGGAAGTACTGATACCAACAGCAACAACCATGATGCTTAAGACTTCAGAATATAGAAGATGGTGGCTGCCTTCAAAAACAGTACTGTTCTGGAGAAGCGGGATAAAGAAAGCTGATAATAAACAAGCTGTCCAGTTTATTGTGTTGAGTGTTAACAAATGACACTTGTGACAGAGAAATGTGGAGGAAGGAGAAGTTATGCCCTTTTGGATTTATTGGAAAGGCTTCACAGAGAGGATGTGACAGCAGCTGGGGTTTAAAGTGTAAAACTTGCAAGAAGACGTGGAAGCAAGGAGACTAGGAAAGCAAAACAGGGGTGAGGGGAGTAGAGGAAGGGCGTTCTTAGCTACTTGCTGTTCAAAAATGTCTATTGAAAATGACAAAAATAGTGGACTGAAAAGGCAGGTATGTTCTTTAATGGATTTTATCATTTTATTGTATCAGAGCCTCTGCCTTCATTTATTCATAAAACAAATATGTTTTGTGTGCTGAGCATTATTCTAGTCACTAGGAAGGCAGCTGTTAACAAAATAGACCAATAACTCTTGCCCTCCTCTTATGGTACACTCCCACGCTTTACTCTGCGTCCGGCTGCACTGGCCTCCTGCTTGTCCCTGGAACAAGCCTCCACAGTTCGCAATATCAAGGCCTTTGACTTGCCATTTTCTCTCTCTGGATATTCTTCACAAGACCACTTGCCTCATCTCAGTCAGGTCTCAGATCAACAGCCATATCTTGATAGCAGTCTACTTTTTGACCTCTCTAGACAATACAGTGCCCTGTTTTATTTTCCTCACAGAGCTCACGATCTCAAATTATCTTGTTTACTTATTTCCTTTATCTCCAACTAGAATATAAACTCCATGAGAATAGGCAATGGAATTTTTCTTTGCAGAATCTTCAGTACCTAGAATAGTGCCTGCACATTGTGCAATAAATGACTGAATGAATGAGTAATGGCTGAAGCACGTTATTGAGAATTCTGAAATCAAATCCTGTCTTATAAAAAAATACTGTGATTGATTAGTAGTGTCTGCCCTGAGCACAAGAAGGAAGTGGTCATGCAGTACCACATTTAATATCCTGTACCCTGCATATATACTCTTGTGGGCCAATGCCCAAGTTTACTAAACTAAAAAATCAAGTAGTTTTCATGATACAATAAGAAATACAACACAGGGCCTCACCGGTGGCGTAACGGGTTGAGCACAGTGCTGTGAAACTGTCTGCAGCCTTTGCAGCACAGGTTCCATTCCTGGCCAGCCAGGGAAATGCCCACATGGCGTGGCAGACCTCTCCTGTCTCACCTGCTGCTCTCCTCAGCAGTGTCTTTGGTCATCTGCCTGTTCTGCTCCCCACTCTGTCGCTGGTGAATCCTCTCACCCTCCCATGCCTCTGGTTTGTACCTCAGTTCTTGTAGAAGTAAATAAATCTTTTTTTTTTTTAAAAGGAAGAAGAAAAAAAAAGAAATACAACACAGAACAATATAACTTGGAATAGTTTAAGTGCCAACATATCCGACATCCCCTCATACACCTCTGGCTACACCAAAAAGATTGACACTAAGGTCCTGAACATCTCTGACTCAGCATATTTCTCATTCCACACAAATTATCAGAGACACTAAATAGGCACACTATCATGAAGAACCAGGAAGGCAAAAAGGAGCCATTCCCACCCAAATAGTGTCCATGTTCTGCTTATTTGCAGCCAAGACTGATGTGGAGCTGTTAGGGGGAAAGGGTGTCCTGAGCTAATTCCACACAGGCTTTGTGGACCCCACTCCTACTCCAGACTAAAGCCATCAAGACATTGGGAAAGACAAATCCCATCACCACCAAAGGGAAGGTTGCTGAGACCTGAGGGCAGAGTTAAGCAGCCAGGTTTGGTATAAAAACCAGCCACGTGGGCCTTGGGGGTCTCTCTCTCTCGCCTCCTGGCTTCACGGCTCGTGGCTCGAGGCCAGCTCTCAGAGTGCCATTTGGGATTCCAGATCCGCAGATTGAGTAGGACGCATTTAAGACTTTATCTCCCACTTTCTCCCTGAGTTGTACATTTTCCTCTTTTCCCCTTCCCTTGTGAATAAATCTTTTATTAACCTTTTGTGTGTGCTGCAGCAGAATATTAAGTCCCTTTCAAGTGCACGAGTGAGGACCCACAGTCAGGCAACCCATTTTATATCAGGGCTGCCCTGTAACAAAGCAATTTATAATCCAAGAATTGGGCTTCAAGCTTTTAGTGGCCTTTGTGATCCAGCCCAAGTCAGAAGCCACAGGAAGTTTTTGAGTAGTGGAGCTGTAACTCAAACAACAACAGCAGGATGCTCCAACTGATTTTAAGAAAAGGGCAGTATTGGGCCTCCCCGGTGGCGCAGCGGTTGAGCGCTGGGTTGCGAAGCTGCCCGCGGCCTCTGCGGCGCCGGTTCGATCCTCGGCTGCTCCCCGGCCACCAGAGGAGGGTCCCACATGGCGTGCAGACCTCTCCTGCCGCCCGCTGCTCCCCTCAGCAGTGTACTTCGGTCCTTCTGCCTGCTCTGCTCCCGGCTCTGGCTCTGGTGAATTCTCTCACCCTCCCGCGCTTCTGACTGTACCCAGTGCATGTATAAACAAAACAAACAAACAAACCAGCAAACAAATAAATAAAGCATGCCTCTATAAAAAAAAAAAAAAAAAAAAATTTAAAAAAAAAAAAAAAAAGAAAAGGGCAGTATTAATTAACCAATCAATAGATTTGGTAGTAACACAAAATTGATTTTGCAAGAAAAAATTCTAGAACCTACTACAAAGCCATAATCATCAAAACTGCATAGTATTGGAACAAGAATAGACACACAGACCAATGGAATTGAATAGAAAATCCAGAAATAAACCCACAGATTTATGGTCAACTAATCTTTGACAAAGGAGCAAAGACTATGCATTGGAGCAAAGAAAGTTTGTTCAATAAATGGTGCTGGGAAAACTGGGTCACTACATGCAAAAGAATGAAGCTTGACTACTACCTCACACCATGCACAGAAACCAAAGAACTAGACATAAGACCTGAAACCATAAAATACATAGAAGGAAATATAGGTGAAACGCTACATGATATGCACATCAAAGACATCTTTATAGACACATCACCCAAAGCAGTGATAGTGAAGGCAAAGATAAACAGCTGGGACTACATCAAATTAAAGAGCTTCTGCACAGCAAAAGAGACAATAACAAAAACAAAGAGAAACCCCACCAACTGGGAGAACATTTTTGCACACAACACTAATGATAAAGGACTGATCACAAAAATCTGCAAAGAGCTGATGAGACTCAGCAACAACAAAGAAAATAATCCAGTCAAAAAATGGGCAGAAGAGCTAAAAAGAAACTTCTCCAAAGAGGAAATGCAAATGGCCAACAGGCATATGAAAAAATGTTCAACATCACATGTAATCAGGGAAATGCAAATCAAAACTACAATGAGACACCATCTTACACCAGTGAGAATGGCACATATTAAAAAAACTAGCAACAACAAATGTTGGCAAGGTTGTGGAGAAAAAGGAACTCTCCTGCACTGTTGGTGGGAGTGCAAACTGGTCCAACCACTATGGAGAGCTGTGTGGAGATTTCTTGACCTACTAAATCATATAGAGCTTCCATATGATCCAGCAATTCCACTCCTAGGTATTTACCCAAAGGACACAGAAACATCAATTCCAAAGAACACCTGCACCCCTATGTTTATAGCAGCACTGTTTACAATCGCTAAGCTTTGGAAACAACCCAAATGCCCAAAAATAGATGACTGGATCAAGAAGATGTGATACATATACACCATGGAATATTACTCAGCATTCAAAAAAGCTAAACACATGCAATTTGCAGCAACATGGATGGCGCTGGAAGGGATCATGCTCAGCGAAATAAGCCAGAAAGAGAAAGAAAAATACTGGATGGTCTCACTCATAGCAGGAATCTAGAAAACTTAAATAAGGGACCAGGAAAAAGAATAATTATAAGAAAGAAAATATCAAAATCAACAAACAACTATGAACCAGAGACATTCTATGGGGGGTGGGGGGCGGGGAAAGGAGGGTTTGAGGTCAAAATAAGGGGGTTGTAATTGTATGGGGAATATAAAAATAAAATTTAAATTAAAAAAATTAAAGCATTCACAAATAGAAGAAAGGGGTTAAGGGATATTCAGAGGGGCAAACATCCAGTCCATAGGAGCACCAGAGAGAGAAAATGGAGAAAACAGAAAATGTCTCAGAATTGAAGGATGTGAGGGTTCCAGTTAAATGGGTCTAAGTAACAAAGTCATGATAAAAGATTCAAGCTAAGGCACACTATTCTGAAATTTTAGAGTGACAAAGATAAAGATCCTAAAACTTCCAGAAGGGAAAAAAACGATCAAAGTACAAGCCAAAGTAGCATGGACATCTCAAAAGTAACACTGAAAATTAGAGAATAATGGAGCCATACTTCAATATTCTGAGGGAAAATTATTTTCAACCTATTGAATTTTGTGCTCCACCAAACTAGCAATCAAGTGTGACAGCAGAATTGACATTTTTAGACTTAAGATTAAAGATCTTAAAAACAAACCAAGTATTTCCCATGCACTTTTTTTCAAAAAATTGAAAATATGTGCTCCACTAAAATGAGGAAGTAAATCAAAAAAGGAGAAAGCTTGGGAAATGTGAAACAGGGGACAGGGAAGAAATATAAAAGGAATTCATGGGATTATAGCAAAACTAAGCCTCAGGCTGAAGCCAATTCAGAGCACAAGCACTTCTGATGGAGACCAGAGACTAAAAGATTCAAGGGGGGTGTCTCTAGGAAAAAGCCAAATGGAACAGGTAAATATCTGATGAACTTTGTTGAAATATGTTTATAGAGTTTTAGTAGTAAATAAGAAAACTTAGATATTTGAAGGAAAGGATTTCAGGGTTCCAGGTTGACATGTAAAGAGCAGAGAAGTCACCACTTCTGTCCTCACAGCAAGAAAAAAAAAAATGGAACAAACTGAAAATCAACACTTCTTAAATTCCTCAAAGAAATGAGGTCACAGAGCAAACAGCGGCTCCCAAAAGTGTAAAGAGCAAAACTTGTGCCCAAGTTTACTGCTGGAACCAATATCAATAGGAAAACTTTAAACTGCAGTTGATGGGCCTCCCTGGTGGCGCAAGGGGTTAAGACACAACCTATGAAGCTGTCCGCAGCCTCTGCAGCACAAGTTTGATTGCCGGCCAGGGAGCTACCCACATGGCACAGCAGCCCTCTCTTGACTCACCTGCTGCTTCCCTCAGCGGTGTATTTCAGTCAGTCTGCCTGTTCTGCTCCCTGGTCTGTCTCTGGTGAATCCTCTCACCCCCCCCCCCACACCTCTGGCCTGTACCCCAGCTCTTGTGTGCATAAATAAAATGTTTAAAATAAATAAACTGCACTAGACAACTGGACATTCAACATGGACAAGTTTGAGAGATGAAAGCTTTGAAGAGTCTTTAACTCTTTCCTCTGCATGTTCTTTCAACTTGTCCCTACTCTTCCTCAGAAAGTAACTGTTCAGGATGTGGGACTTGGAGTTCCCTGCAGTCAGAATCCATGGAGGACCATAGCTGTAGCTTTCTCCATTCATATTTTACATGGATGAGGACCAGGAAGAGCTTATCTTCAGTCACCCTGATATAGACCTTTACTGTATGGAGGTGCACAGCCGTACCCGCATTCAGCTGGAGGGTGGTTCCCAGCCAGGAGGCAGGACCACATCACAGTAGTTGGGTCTTATAATGTGAGAGGGACTGTTGGACTTGATCACTCGCATAGGGAGCAGGGATTTCAATCTTCAGGCTCAAGATTGACAGATGCTGCAGATTGTCCGGACTCCTGAAAGAGGATGACCTGGCAACCCCACCCTCTACTATCCCCTTGCATGACTTGGTGGGCAGGACTGACTCTTATGCTTCCTCAGGCTTCCCCTTTCCAATTGGTTGATTGTTCCATTAGATTTCACTGTATAAATGATAAAGGGCAGATCTTCCCTGGAAATTTAAGATGTAAGGGGAAGTTTTGACTCAGCCATTGGTTACAAAAGACACAGTTATTGATGGAAGTTTGAACCTGTGGCCTGATCCTGTCTCTCAGTCCCTCTAGGCAGATGTCTGATAGGTAACGTCTCCTAAAAGTAAGAAATTATCCTACAGGTAAAAGTATTCAATAAAATTTGACCCACAGTGCAATAAAAGAAGTAAAAAACAAAAACTTCTGAGGATACCCATATTCAGGAGACCCCCACACTTTTGTGAGTTTTGCCTTCATGAGGCCTACCAGATTTTCACTGTGGAAATGGGAGAAAAATCCCCTCACACATCTAGGAGGAAAAGGTGAAAATACACCATAGTTCTCTAATTTCCGTAACGAGACCTGCCATCAAGGGGAGAATTTTAATGACTTATAACTCCACTGTGCAATGGTATAAATATTTCAAGAGAAAGTGGCATATAAATAATAGTCATTATTTTTTAAAATGGAGGTCAAATACCATGGAAAAACAAAACCTTATATAGAGAGTTGAAAGGGGAAACACAAGATTAGTGAGGACTCTTATTTTTTTATTTTATATATATTTTTACATCATTTTTCATTTTTGCATATTCATTTTTCATTTTCATTTAGCCTCCCCCCATAGTGTATCTCTGATTTATAGTTGCTTGTTGATTTTCATTTTTACTTCACTATAATTAGTCTTTTTCCTGGTCCCTTTTAGGTTTTCTAAATTCCTGCTATGAGTGAGATCATCTGGTATTTTTCTTTTCTTTCTAGCTTATTTTGCTGAGCATGATCCCTTCTAGCTCCATCCATGTTGCTGCAAATGGCATGAGTTTACCTTTTTGATTGCTGAGTAATATTCCACTGTGTATATGTACCACATCTTCTTGATCCAGTCAACTATTTCTGAGCATTTGGGTTGTTTCCAAAGCTTAGCTATTGTAAATAGTGCTGCTATAAACATAGGGGTGCAGGTGCCCTTTTGAACAAATGATTTTGTGTCCTTTGGATAAATACCTAGGAGTGGAATTGCTGGATCATATGTAAGCTCCATCTTCAGCAGGTTGAGGAATCTCCACACAGCTTTCCAAGGTGGACCATGGTTGGACCATTTTGCACTCCCACCAGCAGTGCAGGAGAGTTCCTTTTTCTCCACATCCTCACTAACATTTGTTGTAGCTTGTATTTTTTTTTTTTTAAGATTTATTTATTTATTTATACAAGCACTGGGTACAGTCAGAAGCGGGGGAGGGTGAGAGAATTCACCAGAGCCAGAGCGGAGAACAGAACTGGCAGACTGACGAAATACACTGCTGAGGGGAGCAGCGGGCATGGCAGGAGAGGTCTGCGTGCCATGTGGGACCCTTGCCGGTGGCCGGGGATCAAACCGGCGCTGCAGAAGCTGCAGGCAGCTTTGCAGCCCAGCGCTCAACCACTGCGCCACCAAGGGAGGCCCTGTTGTAGCTAATATTTTTAATATGTGTCATTCTCGCTGGTGTAAGATGGTATCTACTGAAGATTTTTAAATAAAACCTTTCAACATTGCTTGACATTTTAGTTTGTATGGACATTAAAGAAAGCAATTATCAATAAATTTTGGCCCAAAGTGAGGAAGGATTATATTTTCTTGAGATGAGAAAGACAAAAGGTAGGTAGAGCTACAGAGAGAAGGGGCAGCAGAGATGAAGGTACAGGCAAATATATTTTGAGATAAGAGACTGATTGGGGGGGGTGGTCAGGGAAATGACATAAAATTTAAAACTAATGATTTATATCTTTTAGTAGAATAGAAAGAGTCAACTACTGAGAATGAGCAAGCTGAGTGTGTATGAAAAAAAAGGGACAAGAAGCACTACAGTGAACTTGCAGAATAGTCAACAAAAGCTTGAAACATTGTCGAACAGCTGGATTGAAGCTACACAGCTTGTGTTTTTAAGTAACTATCTATATAAAGCACATTTAACTCTAATGCTTGATGCAGTATTTCAGGTTGTCTATATGTCTGTGTTTAAAATCCACAATTTTGTGACCTACTTCTCATTGAGATAACAGAACAACCGTACTTTCCATATAATATGAAACTGAACTTGCTGTTTCTTTGAATATAGACAGTGCCTTTGGCCGATTAGGACACAGGTCAGCTGTTCAGAGCTTGGATGGCCTAACTGGCAAAGGTTGGCCCACTCACAGATTGCCCTCTCACTCTGTCCATGGGTTTGAAACTGGTCTCCGGGGTCATCAAGGGCATTGTTGGAAGCAAAAAGTGAATTAATTAGTTGGAATGTATCACCAGCATAGAAAAATGACATAAAATGGATCACTCTCTTAGTGTGACTAATAAAATTTGAGTGTACAGTCTGAGCACTTGGTCAAATGACAGCAGAATTGCCTATAACTCTTCATCACAGTACTACTGACTGCATTTTTTAATCTCTCTAAACAAAATGTCTGAAGATCTTATTTTTCAGCAAAAGCCTCTCATGTGGTTCCAGATGTTTGATCTTAATGACTTGCCTTCCACCGTGTGAATTCTTGGATTTTTTTCTTTTTTGACTCTCTTCTTCTTGTTAACTATCCCCCGCTTTCTAGCCCGTAAGGGTGTCCTCCTGACACCCTTATTCTGTGGACATATGTACTCCCTGGCTTGAATTGTGAGAGTGATGAACAATTTTGAATCTCTCTGCCATGACCTCATCCCTGCCCTTCTACTTCACACTTTTAGTGTCAGCCCAGCATTTCAATCCAGAAATTTCAAGATACTATCTCAAAGTCAAGATGCCTAAATTGACACAGTATGCAAAGAATTAACATGAGAACAAAACAAATAAGAGCATGAAAAATAATCAACAACATTTTGGATAAAAGAAATGTAAATGGGCAAAGAAAGTGAAGAAAATTGCAGAAGGAAGAATAAGGGGAAATTTTACACTAATATAATCAAAGCAATGTATCACCGAAATAGGAATATTACAAAAAAAGTACAAGACGAGAATGTACAAAACAGTTCAAGACGTGGAGAAACATACCTACACATACACAGACTCATGTATATGTCTCTGTGTGTAAATTTAACATAAGGTAAAATGTGGGGAAAGAGACCATTCACTTTGAATAAAATAGATTACAAATTCACGTCAAACTAACCAAATGTCTCTAATGAACTAAATAGCAAGTGAAAAGTTTAAGAAAAATAGTAGAAAATGTAGAAAAATATTTTTATAATTTTGTGGTGCAAAAAGTCTTCCCTAGCATAAAGCAAAACCCAGGTATTACAGAGGGAAAAACCAACAAGGTAGCTGTGTCATTATGCCACTATTAATAGCAACAAGTGTCAAATCTAAGAGAAATTATTTGCAAAGAGTTAATAGGCATAATTTATAGAGTTCCTGTTAATCTATGTTTTGAAAAATGACAGTCCATTCCATGTGAAAATCACCCAGGGAAAAGAACAGGCAAGTCACAAAAGCAAAAAGTTTAAATGTAAAATGAATATAAGCAAGTAAGAATGCCCAAATTAATAGAGAGCAAAAGCATATTTTAAGATAAAGAGATTGCATTTTTCAACAAAAAATGGGGGGAAATTAACATTTATATATTGCTGACAAAAATGTAAATCTTACAACTTTGGAGGAGGGTAATTTGTCATGATCTACAAAAAATATACATGCTCATGCATTAGAGTCCAGAAATTCCATGTCAAAGACTCCACCCTACAGCAATAATAGCAACAGACTATAGAGACGTGCACAAATGCTCGGTGTAGCACAGTTGTAGTGGGAGACAACAGGGAAATTGCCAATCCCCTTGACCAACAGGGAAAAGTTACATAAATTCTGTTACAAATCTAGATTTTTAAAATACATCACTTGTAGAAAATACACCAAATGCTTACTTCTAAGGCATGGAATTGAAGGAGGAAGTTTTCTTCTTCTTCTTTTTTTTTTTTTATTTGTAATCTCTTCCCCCTGAGAAGGAAAAATACAAAAGGAAAAGGAAGAGAAAATGAAAACACATAGGCCAATAATCACATTAGGATTAACTCAGTTTTGTAGCGCCAACGGGAGCAGTAGTCAACAAAGATTGATGTAGGAATGGAAACAACCGCTGAACTCACTCGTTACTTTTCCAACTCTATCCTCCAGAGAAAAGATATAGTAAAATATAAAGGGAAATTCTAAACATGGAACCCATATCCTTGTGAATGGCACCATCAAAAAAGAGAGAACAGAGGACTATGAAGTGGATGCAAGGCACAGAGAAGGAGCAGTGAAGTTGGGAAGGGAGAGCAAAACTAGGGCTTAGTAATCATTTCCAGTAGGCATCTAGTCCCTCCTTGGGAAGCTGGTGGTACAGGGCAGAGTAAGAGGCATCCCAGAACCCCCCAAACCTGCCTGCTCTAAGTAGGTTCTGCCATCTGCCACTTAGAGACAAACACACTGAGTATGTAAGACCGTCAATAGAAAGGAACATTAGCACAAGTAGTATGCAATGGAGAGAAGAGAAAGAATATAGTTAAAATAGTTTCCCCATGAAGCACTCAGAATTACCCATCCCCCTGTGGGTAAATGCCCAGACAAACAGAGTTGGCCCAAGCAGAACCATTGAGGCCCAAAAGCTTTCCACAATTTAAGGCACCTTCTGATGGGGAACCACAGGAAAGGGACAGAAAGGACTGGGCAAGTCTGGGATGAAAGAAGCAAAATCAAAATACAAGTCAAGGTAAAAGCTGCCATTGTCAACCTCTCCATGGGTTTCTCAGCCACATCTGTCTCTTTCAGGTACCTCCTTCCATTGTCCCCCAAGTCCCTGCTACAAGTCCAAGGCCAAGACTTCTTCATATGTCTCTTCTGTTCTGTGTGTGTCCTCCAGGTCTTCTTCCTGTTTCTTGCTTCTTCCTTCCTTTTTCTAGTCTTATCTGGCTTTCCCTCCCTGCTCAGCTCCACCTTTCCCTGGGTGGGGCCAGGAACCTGGAACCTCCCTTTTCTATGGAGATCACACTGTTACACTGGCACCCAGAACTTGGCTGCAACAAAAGTGGGAATGGTTTCCTCTTCTTGGAAGCTCCACCTCCATTGTGCTTGAATAGTATCTCAAACACTGTGTGACTTAATATCCTTTGGTAAACAAACCCTTTTTCTGCTTAAGCCAATCAGTGAGTCCTGTCACTTGTAGTTGACACTGATCAATATAGTAATTGCATGGCTTTATCCAGCCTGGTGTCCCACCCTAATCAAAAACATTAGACTTGGAGAGAAACTTAGGGGTCATATTTTCTAGATTGCCCCCATCCACATAGGAGTCTTCTCTAATTTCCCCTCTGTCTTCCACCTAAACATTTCCTGTGATGAGGAATCAATGCCTAATAAAGAGTCTGCAGAACTGCTAGACACTTGGAACAAATCAAATGTTATTCCTTCCATAGAACCTTCCTTGCTATACCTTCTACCTGAGGGTGTGAGTTCTGTCCTCTACTTGTAAGCAGCATTCCTTGTGCTTTGTAGGAAACGCATGCCACTCTCTCATCTGTGCTCCTGTGACGTTTTACACTTGGTAAACTTCTCAAGGGCATAGGGTGGTCCCCTCATGCCTTGCAAAGTGCTTAGTAAACATTTATGAAAGGAATAAGTATCAGTAAATGAATGGCAGTTTAAACTGCCTAACGTTGTTGTGACTACCACTGAACATTAATGTGATCAGTCATTATTCTGAAATAATTCCTCCAATTCCCTTCCGCCAATTTATGGTCATGGATGCTGACACCCCGCCCTGCTCCTCACTGGGAAGGAAGGATCTTCCCAGCATCCTTGCAGGCAGCATGAGTTAGTCATGCTGTTACTATATGGTAGATGTCGTTTTTGGAGTCTGTGGGTCTGGAGTGCGGGTTTCACCAGAGCTTCCCTTTCAGAAACGTGCGACAAGTTTCCCAGGCGAGTTTCTCCACGAGACAGAAACGTTAGTTATATTCAAAGAACAGGTTTATTATAGGGAAAGGGTAGAAGAATAAAGGACACTTGAGTAGACACAAGCGGGCAGGAAGAGCTGCTAAGAGGCCTGAATGGTTGCAGGCGGGCAGCCTTGAGGAGAACAGCCTCCACTGAGGGAGGTCAGTGAAGAGAATTCCCGGCAGGTACAGGTCACAGGCAGGAAGGGAGCTGCTGCCCTGCAGGAGAGAGTTGGTGAAAAGAAGCACCTGCATAGGCACAGGTGGGCAGACAGAGTGCTGCCCTAGCCTGTGCAGAGACTGCACTGATACGGTCCTCTTCTGTTTGGGAGGGGCCACTCCTTGTGAGCCTTCTGTTCCTTGCTGGTTTCGAATAGCCATGCAGAACCAGGAAGGGACCAGAGACTCCAGGGTGGGCCCAATCTCTATATTTTTACCCTCAGGTCTGTGCTCCACTCCCTAAAGCATCTGATCCTACTTGGGTCTTTTGCCTTGAGATAAGGGTCACGACCTCTACAGCTTTGTTAATGGTCATGTTATTTCCCTCTACGCCCACCTCCTTGTGTGTCAGGTTCTAGTCTTGGGGCACCTCCTTTCCAGTCTTTCTATTTTTGTCCTCCATCTGTAAATACAGTGAGGTCAATATTATGGTACAGGTTACAGGTATTTTGATCCTTGAGAGGCCAGAAAAGCAGAAATAGGGAATGAAATTGCAGTTGTTACTGCTCACACCATACAACCAACTAACTGAAACTCCAAGGAGGGAGACAGGACAATAGTTTGGGGCACCAACCTGCATCACAAGATATGGGAGAAGGAGACTTTCACAACTAAGATCCTGGGCACAATTACCACTAGAATGCCAGGTGTGACGTCAGTCTAGTCAATTGTGAAGAGGAATTAATGCACAGCAACCAGAGCAAAACTTGAGATTTGTTTAATATGCCAAAGGATTTATTCACTCATTTAACAAATGTTGATTGATCATATACTGTTATAGTACTAAAAAAACGAAAATTCACAAATGTAGAGACCTAACAGGCTTAATTAAATGATTCAAGATTCAGGGAGCATCCTATCTAAATACAGCAAGTAGTTACACAAAAGGAGGGTATTTATAAACAGAAAGAGGGTGGGTCTTATTAACAAAAGAAAAGATTCTTTCAGGTAAACCATCTTCCCTCAAGTGAAAGCGGGGGTGGGGGGAGGTGTCTTATGATGCAGAGTGCTCCCTGGCGCTAATTAAGAAATTGATATTCATTGGTTTAGGATTACACTTTTGGGATATGTTGAAACCACAGTGAGATTAGGTATTAAGTCTGGGTGGGGACTGGTGTGAAGGATTACCTTTGGGGCCTGTTCTTTCTACTTTTTACACATGTTTAATCCCTGGAATCTGTGAATGTGGCAAAGGAACTTAAATGGCAAAAAGAGCTTGGCAGATGTCATTAAGGTTCTTAAAACAGAGGATCATCTTGGATTGTCCAGACCTAGGAACTGAATTATGTCCCCTCAACATTCATGCATTAAAGCCCTAACTCCTAATGTGAGAGTATTTGGCAGTGGCGCCTTTGGCGGTGGGGCCTTTGGCAGTTTAGTAAAGAGCAGGATACAAAATCAATACACGAAAATCAGTAGCCTTCCTATACGCAATCAGTCTGAAGAAAAAAAATCAAGAAAACCATCCCTTTTTTATTATTGAAACAAAAAAAATCAAATACTTGGGAATAAACCTAACAAAAGAGATAAAGGACCTATGCAAAGAAAACTATAAACACTGTTAAAAGAAATAGAAGAAGACACAAAGAAATGGAAAAACATCCCCTGCTCATGGATTGGAAGAATTAACATTATCAAAATGGCCATCCTACCAAAAGCAATTGACAGATTCAATGCTATTCCAATAAAAATTTCAATGTCATTCTTCAAAGAAATAGAACAAATATTGATGAAATTCATATGGAGCCACCAAAACCCCGAATAGCCAAATCTCTCCTGAAAAAAAAAAGGGGGGAATGGAAGCGTTACACTCCCACCCTCTTTAGGCCCTTTCCTCAAAGAAGCTCATCCTGAACACTGTTTACAGCTGCAACCAGTCCCCAGTGCTCCGCTGTCCTGTTCCCTCTTTCCTGACTATTTCCCTATAGCATATATCACCTCCTAACACACTAAATACTAAACAATTTACTTTATATGCTTATTGCTTATTTTTGATCTTCTTTGCAATAAAATGTAAATGACACCGGGGTAGGGTCATTCTCTACTTCTCTCACTGCTCTATGCAAAATGCACAAGTTCATGCCCAGCTGGCAGGTAGTAGGTGTGTGTTTCCTATTGCTGCTGTTCCAAATTACTCCAAATTTAGTGGCTTATGACACCATAAGTTTCTCTTGTAGCTCAAAAATCAAAGTGTTGGCAGAGTTGTATTCTTTCTGGAGGCTTATAGGGGGAAATCTGTTTTCTTGTTTTCCATTTTTATTTTTACTTTTTTTTTATTATTTTTTAAAAAGATTTATTTATTTTTATACAAGAACCGGGTACAGGCCAGAGGCACGGGAGAGTGAGAGGGTTCACCAGAGACAGAGCGGGGAACAGAACAGGCAGACTGACAAAATACACTGCTAAGGGGAGCAGCAGGCGAGTCAGGAGAGTTCTGCCACACCATGTGGGTATCTCCCTGGCTGGCTGGAAACAAACCCGTGCTTCAGAGGCTGTGGACAGCTTCACAGCACTGCGCTCAACCTGCTGCACCACCGGGGAGGCCCTTGTTTTCCATTTTTAAAGGCTACTCCTTTTCTGTGGCTCATGGCCCCACATCACACCAACCCCTGCTTCGACCATCACATCTTCTCTGACACTGACTCACTTGCCTCTCTATTTTCCTTTTAAGAACTCTGTGACTACACTGGGCCCCATCTGGTACATTAGTCAGATTGGGCTGCCTAATAACCAACTACTGTAGACTGGTGGCTTAAACCACAGAGATGAATGTTCTTAGTTCTGCAGAGGAAGTACATGATCAGTGTACTAGTGTGGGTGGATGCAGGTGAGGACTCTCTTCCTGGCTTGCAATAACTGACTTCTCACTGGAGAGAGAGAGAGAGAGAGAGAGAACAAGATCCTCAAGACCTCATGTAAACCTAATTATTCCCTAATTATTCCAGTATTATATTGAAAAGCAGTTGTGGAAATGGGTGCTGTACTTTGTCAAAAGCTTTCTCAGCATCTATTGATAATTATCATATGGTTTTTCTATTTCTTTTTATTGATGTGTTGGATTATATTGATTGATTTTGAGATGTTGAACCATCCTTGTTTCCCTGGAAGAAGTCCTACTTGGTTGTGGTGAATTTTCTTATGGATACATGGTTGGATTCTGATAGCCAAAATTTTATTGGGGATTTTTGCATCAGTGTTCACAAAAATCTACAAAGAGCTGAACAGTCTCAACAAAAACAAAGTAAATAATCCAGTCAACAAATGGGCAGAAGAGCTAAAAAGAAACTTCTCCAAAGAGGAAATACGAATGGCCAATAGGCATATGAACAAATGTTCAGCATCACTTGTAATCAGGAAAATGCAAATCAAAACTACAATGAGATACCTACTTACACCAGTGAGAATTGCACATATTAAAAAAACTAGCAACAACAAATGTTGGTGAGGATGCAGAGAAAAAGGAACTCTCCTGCACTGCTGGTGGGAGTGCAAAATGGTCCAACCACTATGGAAACTGTGTGGAGATTCCTCAACCTGCTAAAGATGGAGCTTCCATATGATCCAGCAATTCCTCTACTCGGTATTTACCCTAAGGACACAGAAACATTAATTCAAAAGGGCACCTGCACCCCTATGTTTATAGCAGCACTATTTACAATAGCTAAGCTATGGAAACAACCCAAATGCCCAAAAATAGATGACTGGATCAAGAAGATGTGGTGCATATACACAATGGAATATTACTCAGCAATCAAAAAAGATAAACACATGCCATTTGCAGCAACATGGATGGAGTTGGATGGGATCATGCTCAGTGAAATAAGCCAGAAAGAAAAAGAAAAATACCGGATGGTCTCACTCATAGCAGGAATTTTGAAAACGTAAATAAGGGACCAGGAAAAAGACTAATTATAATAAAGTAAAAATCAAAATCAACAAGCAACTATAAACCAGAGACTCGTTATGGGGGGTGGGGGGATGGGAGGTATTATGGTCAAAATTAGGGGGGTGTGAATTGTATGGGTACTAAAACCAAGATGAAAATGTATGCATTGTGCAAAAATGAAAAATGATGTAAAAAAATATATAAAATAAAATAAATAAATAAAAATAAAGAGGGTGGGAGCCACGAGTGTATAAGAACAAAGAATAAAAGACACAAAGGGAAGCGCCGATACAGAGGCCTCAGTGTGGAGGGTGCCTGGCCCATTCAGGACCAGCCAGCAGGCCATGGGGAGCGCCAAGAATGCTGGGTCTCAGAGCTATGGGAAGCTGCTGGAGGGCTTGAGCAGAGAAGAGATAGGAACTCGTGTCGTTTCTAAAGGATCACTTTGCTTGCTGGCAGCAGTGGAAGTGGTGAAAGGTTGACAGATTCTGTATCTATTTGGAAAGCAGAGCCAATGGATTTCCTGACAGATTAGATGTGAGGCTGACTCCAGAGTTAAATTAGGGGCATGAGGTTAAACCAGACACAAAATGTGGAACTACTTGTTATAATCCTAAATAATAATTACAATAATAATAATTCCGTAAGCATTAAACATATAAATAAAAGAACATACACATTTTTGGCCATTACAGAAACACAATTGCAAGAACACATTTGGCCTTAAATTGGCAAAGCGCTGGTAAAGGTTTAGGAAAAGAGAGAGTCATTACCGCTCTTTTAAGAACTGGGTATAGGGTAATCTGCTATGACAAAATTACTAGGGCTTAAATAATACAGAAGTTTACTTCTAACTCACATGATATTCTAGAAGAAGCCCAACTCAGGCAGTTATTGTGCCAGTGCTGCCACCCCCAGTACGTGCTTCCAAGGTCACTCCAGTAACAGCCATTTCTCAGCTACCACCAAGGGGGTCAATAAGAGACTATCCAGAGGACTAGTCTTTAAGGGAAGGACCCAGAAGTTGCTCAATTCTATCCCACACAAGCCACTTGCCAGAACAAAGTCATAGGGAGGCTAGAAAATTAATGTGCAACTGGAAAATAGGGTTCCCAGAAACAACTTAAGGGTATCTATTACTCTGAGAAAGAGGGAAGAATAGGGCCCTGGGAGGGGCTGCGTCTCTTGAACCATTACTAGCCTTTGTCAAGATCAACTGAGCAATAGGGATTGAAAATTTTAAAATGTTGAATCACAATTCACATAAAAATTAACCTAAAGAATTATTCATGACATTTTATAAATTTTTGAAGGTATTGAAATTTGAATTCAACTTTAAACAATGTCATATTTTAGATAATCAGAGAACTGAGCGCTAACATTTGTCTTGTAAATTTAAACCAGTTTACTTGTCTGTTTACTTGCCCTAAATTGCATGGCCCATGAAGACTAACATTATATCTTATCCACTTTTGAAACCATAGGCTCAGCATTCAATATGTGTTTGGAGAATAAATGAATGAAATGAAATGAAAGCAGAAAAAGAACCATGAATGTGAACAACTACTTAGCTATAAGAATAGCTATTACCAAAAAACGCAACATGGCAAAAGATGCAATGAAAAAAAGGCTGGTATAATAAATTACGCACCCAGTGGATTACTGTATGGCTTTTCACAAAGGCATTGAGTAGACTATGCCATGGGTAGAATGAGGTTTACAACATATTATTAAGTGCTAAAAAATCAGGTTGTGCAATTTTAGGTAAAATATGATCCAATTTATACTTTAAATACATATATATATTCACACATAATTGGAAAATTATATACCAAAATTTTACCTTTCATCATCTTTATTTTCTTCATTTTATTTCCTTAAAATTTCTAACACAAGCCCATAATGACTATATGTCACTTTTGTGAATGAAAAAAACATTTTTTTTAAAAATTACCTGCCTCCAAATCTAATCCTACTGCTCATTTCATTTCTTTGTCCCTCTCAATGTGCCAGTATTCTCATCTCCAGATTTAAAACCTTGTAGTTCTAGTTCATTCTTCTCCATTCCCTTGCCTCCTATATGCATAGATCACATTGGTTCTTTCTTCAAAATACCCCTTGCAACTGGTCCACCCATTTGGAGAGTTGTGTGGAGATTTTTGGACCTACTAAACATAGAGCGTCCATATGATCCAGCAATTCCACTCCTAGGTATTTACCCAAAGGACACAGAAACATCAATTCCAAAGAGCACCTGCACCCCTATGTTTATAGCAGCACTATTCATAATAGCTAAGCTTTGGAAACAGCCCAAATGCCCAAAAATAGATGACTGGATCAAGAAGATGTGATACATATACACCATGGAACATTACTCAGCATTCAAAAAAGAGAAACACATGCAATTTGCAGCAACATGGATGGCGCTGGAAGGGATCATGCTCAGTGAAATAAGCCAGAAAGAAAAAGAAAAATACTGGATGGTCTCACTCATAGCAGGAATCTAGAAAACTTAAATAAGGGACCAGGAAAATGAATATAAGAAAGTGAAAATCAAAATCAACAAAAAACTATGAACCAGAGACACTTCCTGGGGAATGGGGGACGGGAGGGGAGGGATTGGGGTCAGAATGGGGGGGTTGCAATTGTATGGGGAATATAAAAATAAAATTCATTATTTAAAAAAAAATACCCCTTGCATTTGTCCCTTCCTTCCTTCTTTCCTAACTTCTGTCCTTTTTTTTCTTCCACACCTCCACTCCCCCAGTTCAGACTCTGTAACTATTGCCAAAGTCTCTCTGCTGCCTTCCCTGTCTTCAGTCTCTTCCTGCTCCAATCTCTGCTCAAGTCTCATTTTTTATTTGCTTTAAAGACCCACCTTACATAGGGTTAAAATCCAGCCTCTTCATCTTGGGGTTGCTCAGTCCCATCTAATCTGTTCTACAGCTCTAAGTGTGATAATATATAGAAGCACCTTTTCAGCCAGCTACCTTTCTCACTCAACCAGAAAGTTGTTAGCCCACTGACACCCCAGGAGTATACATGAATCATTCACTCCTCCAAAGAGCAGAAGTTGAATTTCAAAGAATACATATATCTTGAATCATAGTAGCAAAATGTGAAAGCAGAAACGTGAGAAGAGAATGAGATGGTAAAAGAGACAAGGGGCACTATGGGAGAGCAGAGGCCATCAGGTGCTTCTTGCTCCTCACTGCCTCCTCCAGACAGGGGCATCAGAGGCATACCACCAGACTGTGGCCTCCCTTCACAATGACTAAAATCCTCATTCACTGAAGACGTCAGCACCTGACTCATGCTCTTTCTCTCTGCCACTGTTTTTATTACCTTATGATGATCTCAGTATCTGTGTAGACACTCTCATTCCAACTCTCTGACCTCTAAATTCATTGAGCTCATATCTAATCATCCTTGTCTCCAACTGACTTTCATCACAGATTCCCATGTCATGTCCCAGATTTTGTCATTATCAGTTGTTGTGTAACCTCTAAAATCTCAGTTTCAAAAACCCTCCTTTCTTAGCCACCACTGACCACCTTTCCATTTTATACCCACTAGCACTTTCCAACAATTCTGACTCCACTGGGATGAACAAACCTTTGACACTACTATGTTGCCACTATCATCCCAACCCCACCCACAAGCTCTCTTTCCTCTTTACAAAGATTCCTCTGCCTACCATTGTAGTTATTCTCTTGTATTTATTTTCAGTCTTCCCACCCTTTACCCTTCAAAGTAGTAGCCTGGCAAAACCTCAAAGCTGGGTAAATTCAACTCTCCACCTATGCTCTTCTACTCCTGAACAGCTGGCAGATCTGGAGAAACACTACCAAGCAGATGACCTCACTTAAATTCATTACCACAAGCCACAAGTGAGCCTTTAGTCCAACCCTCCCACCCTGTACATTTCCTATGTCTCTTCCCTTCCATTATCTAATTCATATCTTTTCTTCAAACTCCAACACTTCCTCATCCATAACCTCTTTTTTATTTCATTGGGGGTGATAAATGATTGGATAAGTCATTGGAAAATAACTTCCACAGCCTCCCACAACAAATCCACCAACCTATATACATCTGTATCTATATATTTCACCTTCCAACTTATAACAATGAAAAAATGCTCTGTCCCTATCCGGAGCATATCTTAACTCTCTTCTTGTTGCAGAATTCTCTATCCCATCCCCTCTTTATACTAAACAAACCCTCCTTGCTCCTTTGGCTATAGTTACTAGTCTATACTATTCTTGATTCTATTGTCAGCTGCAACCTTTCTGCATATTGTCCAACATGAGGGCATAGAGTCTCTTCCACCTGCTGATAGCTCATGTTAACTACGATAATCCCCTAAGAAAGTTTAGCCAATAAACCATGGTGATTGGGGCAACTTCCCATTTTTATTCAATGAGTGAGTCCCTTACAGGGGCCCAGTGTGTCCTCTTGGGACTAGAAAAGATGTTAAAAATTAAGAAAAAGCACAAAGCTTATTATCTGATTGAAGAATATATGCCCTTAATAGAACACTTAGAAAACACAAACAAATAATTAAGCTAACATGCAACACAAAAGAGAAAAGAGATTAATGAAAAGTGCGGGTTGGGATGGAGGAGATAAAAGCATGGATGGATTGTTCAGGAAACTATTCTTGTTGGAAGCCAGTCCTTTGTGGAGATAAGAGCACACAATGGAGCCGGAAACTATTCAACAAATGATATAGGGAAATCTAGGTACTCCAGAGCAAAAGAATGAACTAGACAAAAATTAACTCAAAATGGATTTAATACTCGGATGTAAACCTGACATCATAACATACATAGGAAACACAAGCAACATGCTCCTTTACACTAGTCTTAGAGATATGTTTGGAACTCAACATCAGCAGCAAGAAAAACAAAAGCAAAAATAAAAATGGGACTACATCAAAGTAAAAAAATTCTGCATGGTGAAAGAAACTTGCTTCAAAATGAAAAGACATCCTACTGAATGGGAGAAGATAATTGCATGTCATATATCTGACAGGGATTAATATCCAAAATATACAAAGAACACATAAAACTCAACAACAACAAAACAAACAACCCAATTAAAAAATGAGCAGATGGTTTAAATATACACTTCTCCAAAGAAGACATACATATGGCCAATAAGCACAGGAAAAGATGTTCATTAGCTCTGATTATTAGGGAAATGCAAATCAAATTGCTACAGGGCAGGAAGAGGGGCACCCCAGAGCCCCCAAACTTGCCTGCTCAAAAATAGTTTCTGCCATCTGCCACATCAACACAGAACATATAAGACTTTAATGGAAAGGAACTTTAATACAATTAGTAAACAATACAGGAAAGACAAAGAATATAGTTTCTAAATCAAGCACCCAAAGTTACCCGTCCCCTCATGGGTAAAAGTCCACCCAAATGGGATTGGCCCAGAGCAAGGCCCCAAAGCCTGCCACAGGTCTAAAGCATCCTCCAGTGGTGACCCACAGAAAAGGATCAGAAACAACCAGACAAGTCTGGAAGGAAAAGAGCAAAATCAAAATCAAGACAAAAACTGCCATTGTCACCTCCCCACAGGTCTCACCCACATCTGTGTCACGACCAAAAGGCAAGCGCAGTTCCTTCACGTGTCTCTCTGCTCCACGTGCCTCCTCCAGATCTCTTTCTGTATCTCCATCCTTCTTCCTTCCTCCCTCAGTCTCTTCTCCAGCATTTTTTCTTCTCTTTAGCTCCACCCTCCTTTGGGTGGGGCAGGGAATCTGGAACTTCCCCCTTTCCTGGGGACCACCCTGTTACAAAATAACCGAGAGATATCACCTCACACCTGTGAAAACTGCTATTATCCAAAAGACCAAAAAACAAGTGATAGGGAGGATGTGAACAGAAGTGAACCCTTGTACACTGTCATTAGGAATGTAAATTGGTGCAGCCATTATGGACAAACAATATGGGGATTTCTCAAAAAGTTTTTAAAAAAATTTTTAAAAAATTAATAAAGAAATTCCATAGCATCTACTTGTCCTACTTTTTGGGTAGGATAAGTAAATACAGACACACTAATTTGAAGGGACACATGCACCCCATATTTATCACAACATTATTTTCAATGGCCAGGAGCTGGAAGCAACCTAAGTGCCAACTAATGACTAGATAAAGAAGATGCAATATAAAGTATCCACAATGGAATAGAAAAAAATGAATCTTGTCATTGCAACTACATGAATGGGCCTAGAGGTTATTATGCTTAGTGAACTAAATCAGAGGGAAAACTACAAATACTATATGGTTTCACTTTTATGTAGTATATGCAGAAAATGAACAGAGTTGAGCTGTTATTCAAAAATAAACTTTGAACTATATGTGATTACCAGAAACAAAGTGTGGAAGAAGATTGGTAAATTAGTAGTGAGGGATAAAATTGGAGTTTTAGGGGTGAACATAGTGTAATATGGACACAAATCAATTTTTAATGATGTACATCTTATATTAATTGATGTTATATTAAGCTTATATAATGGTATAATGCAATATAATTTTAATTTAAAAATCAAGCTTTTTTTTAATTAAAAAAAAGAGAGAAGCTAGTTTCGTTATGGCAACCCTAGTTCCTTATTCAGGTACAAGTCTTCATCTTCCTCCAAAACCAGCCTATACTCTTGGCATCTCCATTTCCAGTCTCATGACCTCTATGCTCTTGGCCACCCAAACTCAAAGCATCTTCAGAGTATTATGGGATTTTATTAATAACATAAATTCCATTAATAATTTAATAACAAAATTATGCCAAGGGAGAAAAGAAAAGATGGTGTTTCTAAATGGGTATAGGAATAAGGTCACCATACATATATAAGGTTTATGGTAGATTTATGCACTTACTAGAAAGACACAATCATTCACTAATTTTCCCTAGAAAAAAGCAATCATTACATGCTGGATCATACTTTGAACGTGAGAGTCCATGCTCTTCCCTCTTTTCCACAGTGCCAGTCATTGTTCCATCTCATTCATTGATCACATATTATTATAAAGTACTGTGAGGTACAAAGATGAGCATAGCACGTTCAATTCCATTTTATTTCCGTGAACTTTACTGAGTGCTTAAAGTGAGTTTTTCCCTATGTCAAGAAACCCAAGCTGGACTTCACCTTCAGACAGCAATGGTGGTGCCAGGAAACATGGCAAGAAGAGAGAGCCTGACCTGAGCTCCTGCGTGCTGCTGCCCGGTTCACTCTCTTTGTGTCTCTCAACTCAAAAAACCCATTAAGCAAGTCACTTGACTGCTGTTGCAATTCCTCTCTCCCCATCCCGAGGGTCAGGTGAGAGAGTGATTCATGCCGTTCTCCCCACTGCCTTTGTCCTCATTGCTACTATCACTGGATCCTCAGAAATAATCAAACCCAACACTTCTCTCTCCACAAACACATCATGCAGAAAACTGTGCCCTAAAACCTATCAGACACGCATTCACTTCTGGAAGGGTCAGCAGCCCAACAATTTCCAAACAGTCAAACTCAGAGGCACTCAGTTGGGGTTCAACTAGGACACCCTGTGTTTCAACATAAAAGCTAGAAGGAGAAGCCACCAAAATATTAACACTAACGCCCTCCATGTAGTGAGATTTCAAGTAGTTTGAATTTTTCTGTTTTTTTTTAAAGATTTATTTATTTATGCACACAAGAACTGGGGTACAGGCCAGAGGTGCAAGGGGTGAGAGAATTCACTAGAGATAGAGTGGGGAACAGAACAGGCAGATTGACTGAAATACACTGATGAGGGCAGCAGCGGGCGAGTCAGGAGAGGTCTGCTGCACCATCAGGGAGGCCCTTTTCTCTGTTTTTTATGTAAGTTTCCAAACTTTTGGATTATTGGTTTTATATTCAGAAAAAAAATGATGAAAAAACATCTGTATCCAGTTTGCAAGCTGGCCAGGGAGCTGCCCTTTTGAACAGTCCCAGAAGTCAGAGCAGAATGAGAAAACCGTGCTGTGAATGCAGTAGTGTCAGCATTGCAGGGGGGAGCTGCAAAACATCCTGCATCTCAGCTATTGCAGGAGTATCCAGGATCTGCTGGGGCCACCATTGTTTCATTTCACAAAAAGTGAGGAACAGTAAAACTGACTCCTGGTTGACATGTTGCCTAATGAGATTCCGGAGGAAACTCATAAAGCAAGGAAGTTCATTTTTGGTGGAAAAAAAGAATTGTAAGTCATTCAAGTGTACCAATAGCTTTGAAATTAGCCAAAACCTCATAGGGAAGCTATAGGAATTGTCACAGGCAGCCTAATGAAGACATCTGCCAAATAGAGGAAGTTGGCCAGAAACTTAATGAGATGTCAGACCACGTTGCAAAGAGAATATAGAGAATTGCTATGGAAAATTACTAGTGTGTTAATGAGCAAGGCCAGACTGAAGCATCAAAGGCATAAGGAGGTAAACTGGTTTCAGAATAATAGAGTTTATGAAAAAATATGGCAAAACAAACGTTAAAGTTTCTTTCAAAGATAACCTATATGTGTTCAAATAAGAGTATGGGTCAGATTTGTTTTGGGTCTCTCTAAAATATAAGTACCAGGAAATCAAAATTGTTATGTATATATTAAATAATAGTTCAACAAGGATGTGGTGTGTATGTAACGACATGAATGAGAGTTTGCAAGGATGCTTGTCGATATGTTTGATGCAGTAGAGAAGGAATTTTCCTATACAAGAAGGAACACATTATTATCTACTGAATCAATAGGGACATTTCCTTAAACCTGTTAAGAAATAAATTATTTTTTACAGTCTATAACTTCTTAAATTCATTATTTGGCTATTGCTATAGAAAGCACCTTTCAGAAAGAGAAAAACATAAAAAATTCAAAACTAATTTTAATAAGAGTAGTTTTCTGCAAATACACAAGAAGAAATTAAAAGCATGATAGTTATTACCTGTATACCCAAAATTTTCAGTGACTTGAATCCCAGTAAATGTCCTTAAATTGTATTATATAGCAAACCAAGATACTCATCAAACCCAGGATAAAAACCACCTTTTGGTCAATTCATGTCTACGGAATATGCCTCCAGAAAACTGGAGGATTATCAAGAACTAAAAGTGAGAATCTAGTTTAGGAATTCATTAATCTGTGCTAGAGTACCTAAATCTGACAAAAGAAAACAGTATTTGGCCTCAATACTGTTGGCGTAAGCGGTTAAGACGCAAACTATGAAGCTATCTGCAGCCTCTGCAGCATGAGTTTGATCCCAGGCCGGCCAGGGAGCCACCCACATGGTGCAGCAGATCTCTCCTGACTTGCCCGCTGCTCCCCTCAGCAGTGTGTTTTGGTAGATCTGTCTTTTCTGCTTCCCACTCTGTCTCTGGTGAATCCTCTCACCGCCCCCCAACTCCACACCTCTGGCCTGTAACCCAGTTCTTGTACGCATAAATAAATAAATCAGGAAGGAAGGAAGCAAGCAAGCAAGCAAGCAAGCAGTATTTTTAGAAACATTTTAAATCTAAAGTGCTTTCTCATATAAGAAACACTTTGAATTGGTCACCTAATGCAAGGTTCATTTCTAATTGGGGTCATCTTGCCTCAACTTGCCTCTACTGTCCTCAGCTCCATTTTGCAGCCATCTCCAGCCTCCTGGGAGTCCTTCCCTCCCAATCGCCGCCATTTTTGCTTACAGAACCTAGGGCAATGGCTTGCAAATTTTATTTTAGCTGCAGAGTCTCTCCTTAAAAGGAGCTTTATATATTAAATTATTCCTGAACTAAGAGAGGCAGAAGCAGAACACAGTTCTTGGGGGTGAATCACCAGGTTGTTTTTTTTTTTTTTTTTTTTTTTTTTTTGGCTATGTTGGATTTGAGTGTAAAGAAAGCTATGCTGTATCTGGCCAGTATGCCAGTATCTGGCACATGGTCAGAGTTTATTAAATATTTGAATCATTGAGGGTTACTAAGGATTAGTTTTATTAGGATATATTGAGTTTGTTTAACTTGGAACTTAAAAATATCTAAATGTACCACTGATAGGTTTTTTCCCCTAAAAGACTAAATAGAAATAATTTATGTAATGTGTAATCTTCTCCAAATCTATCACGTTATTTTATGTTACAACTTATTTTTAATTATATTTCTTGACTTGTAATCGTTTAATGGCATCATTTGAGATAAAAGCTGTACTGCAGATAAAATCTCATTTATTATATGTAAGTTTATCTTTCCACATAAGCAAGATAAAGTGTCTTAGAAGATAATTTTCTCTAGTAATAAACTTTTATTTTTCTCTCTGTTCTTGTGGTGCATGCAACCTCTAACTAAAATTAATAAAGTGTATCATTATCTCATGCTCATAAATCATATTTAAGATCAGATACCATCAGAAAAAGCAAATACAAATAAAGTGTCTGAATAAAGTAGAACCTTAATAAATGTTTATTAAACTGAATTGAGAGATCACACTTTTTTCCTCTTCTTTTGTTTCTTCCCTTTCATCCTGTAGCCAATCCATTACCCCCTCCCCCGCCAGGTTTTATAATATTCTTGAAATGGGTATTTATTGTTTTGTGCAGACGTATTCTTTCTCTCAAAAACTATTTTTGAACTAATTAATCAATTTAAAACTTGCATAATACTGACAGCTTAATATTACATGTTGTTCTGACTTTTTTCACATATGTATAGACATAAGCATAATCTTCCATCTCCTTTTTAAAGTACTGCACTCAGATTGTAAAACTCAGAATTACTAATTTTTTCCTTTTTTAATTTTAAAATTTGAGTAAAATATCTCTAGTACAAAATATCATTTTAACTACTTGAAGGGTCAGGTTCAGTGACATTAAACACATTCACGCTGCTGGGCTACCTTCAACACCCATTTCCAGAACTTCCTCATCATCCCAGATGGAAACTCTATCCCCATTGAGTGTCAGTTTATTGCCAAATCTAATGTCATAAAGTTATTTCCTTAAGTTTTTGTCCAAGAATTCTGTAGTTTTAGGAACATATCATCTAATTTCTACCAATAGAATTATTTTCTCATATTTAAGCTTACTTTGAGTCTTACTTTTTTCCCTCACTCTCACTTTGATTCTTACTATTATCCCCTCAATGCTATAGCTTAAAGATCTACCCAAGCTCCTATATGAAAATTTCCTCCTTCTCCCCTCTGTCTAAATCTGTAGCCCCCATTCTACTGTCAGTTTTATGAATTTGACTATTAGGCACTGCTTACAAGTGGAGTCAAACAATATTTGTCCTTTTGTGACTAGCTTACTTCACTTAAAATGACATCTCCAAGGTTCATCCATGTTGTGGCATCATCAAAATTTTCTTCCTTTTCAAGGCTAAATAATGATCCATTGTACGTATATGCCACACCTTGTTTATCTATTCATCTGATGGACACTTAGTTTGTTTCCACAGTTTGGCTACAGTGAATGATGCTGTTATGAACATAGGTATATAAATATCTACTCAGATTCCTGCTTTCTTCTTTGATGTATGTATCAAGTAGAATTGTTGTATCATATAGTAATAGTCCATTTCCTCTACATTTCTCTAATTAATGATGTCTGAGCATCTCTCCATATATTTATGAGCTTGAAGAGTTTTCGGTGAACTGTCTTTTTATATTTCGCCCATTTTTCTATTTTATTTTTATTGAGATAACGCTGGTTTACAACACTGTGTATGATTCAGATGTGTATTACTACACCACATCCACCCCAAGGCTCCCATAACCTCCACCATAGTTGCCCATTTTTGATTGGGATACTTTGCTGTTGTTGATATGCAGAAGTTCCTTGTATATTCTAGGTATTAATCCCTAGTCAGGTTTAGACATGGTACATCTCTTGCTTCTTTGTGTCACCTGTGATCCACAGGACTACAAACGTTTTATTTCATCATCTTATTTTAGTAATTCCACATTTTAGAAATTAATTACTTTACCAACAATAAAAATTATATTATCTCTGATGCTTGTTTCCTCTCTTTAATTAAATTAGTTAATATAAGTGATGTACTTAAAATAGTCTGGCATATGTTAAACATTCAATGCATGTCATTATTATCATCTCTGTATTTAATTCAAATATGCTTCTAATATAAAATTGGCTCATATGGTCTAGCTAGCATAATTGCCTGATGATCACACTCGAATGATTCAAAATTGAGGTCATTTTGATTTCTTTATCAGCAAAGATGATTCTATTACTGAGTAATAGTATTAGAAAACAAAGAAAAATTAGAGACACAGTACCCTATTTTAACTTGTGTATGGCCTTTAGGGATTTGGGGGGGTTTCTGTACTACAGAAAGAATAGTATCTTTAAACTTTCAAGAAAAAATGTATGCCCTTTGGTATACATTTCAGCCTGTTTCATTGCTTTCCTCTCCTTGTTTTCCACTGCCTATGATGACCTCTTATATACTAATTCTAGATGCGGAGAGTTACCTTTATGTTTGAAAAAAACTCACAGGTGATAGGGTCCAACTTCCCTTTAAGCTCCCCAAGTAAATGTCACAATTCACTCCCTAGAAACAGTTTTCCACAAGGATTAACGTGTCTATCAGAAATGTTGTCTTTTTCATTTCCTTCACAAGGACCATCAAGCCCTCTGTAGAGCCTCACTCTTGCTTCCTGGGCATGTCTCTCTCCACTGCTTGGTGCCCTTGCTCTTGGCGCCCAGCCTCTCTCATGGTCAAGACACTTGCCATCATGGCTGTGGGTGAGAATTACAGATACACATGTGTGTTCCTGTGTAACACAGCAGGGTATTCTCACCCAGAACTCTGATCATCCATTGCAGAATTAAATGGGTTTGGGTATAGAATAAACGTTTTTATAAAATACATTTTCAAAAACTTATTTCATTAATTAAACATAAATAGCAAATGAATTGATTGTGATGTCATCAAAGTATTTTCCACCTAGATTCCCTATTTCTATGATTTTGGAGATATTCTGATTATGAGAGTGTTATCTATGACATATATACAGATTTGTATACATAAAGAGAAAGAGTCAGCAGAAGACATAAGAGTGTAAATTTTTCCTCTACATTTGAAGAATGAGGTCATATTAAAGTTGAGTCATTTTCTTGCATGGTTATTGAATAGTTTTCATATAAACAATAATTATTTCTTATTTCTTTTCCATATTTTTGATTAACACCATATCGCCTAGCAAATTTTTATGAGAATGATAATTCCATTTTTATCACAGTGAGTGCGGTGGGGTGCCATTCACTTCAGCAATTTTCTCCTCCAGGTGCTGCATGTAACCATTCCCTTACAAGTATTTTACATAGTTACTTTTAATCCACAAGAAAAAAACTGCCCTGAACAGCTAAACAGGGGTGTTGTTGCTTCTTAAATGAGGTTCATTATTTACTTTTTCTAGATTAGAGCTCTATTACCTTATGAATCAAAACATGGGAGGAGAAAAAGGTTGGTTAGCCATGAACTTTGTTTTAATTCATTGAGTATGTTTTCTTAGCAGTTTTGTAAAGTTTTGCCATCTGTTGCTGAGCTCTGAAGACCACATGTTTCCTTTGCAAGTGAAGTAAGATGCAATACATTCAAACACAATGTAGGAAAGACAAACTGTCTTAAAAACTAAAACAGTGTATCAAAGTGAAGCTGAAGTCAAAAAGGTAAAGTTTTAGCACGACTCCTAACTGCTCTTGCAAATGTCTTCACAATACGGAATTTGTACCACCTTGCTATGAACTGAACATTTGGGTTCCCCTAAAATTCATATGCCAAAGTCCCAACTGCAATGTGATGATATTTGGAGACAGGGCCTTTGAAAGTTAAGTAGAGTTAAATGAGACTTTAAGCTTCCACCATAGGGTAGTTCCCTTAGGTGAAAAGTGAGAACAGAGCTCTCTTGCAGCCACATGATGACTTAGCAAGAAAGAGGCCATCTCCTCCCCAGTGGCGCAGCGGTTGAGCGCTGGGTTGCGAAGCTGCCCCCCAACCTCCGCAGCACCCCTTCGATCCCCGGCCGCCCGGCGAGGGTCCCACATGGTGCGCAGACCCCTCCTGCCACGCCCACTGCTCCCCTCAGCAGTGTATTCCGTCAGTCTGACTGTTCTGTTCCCCGCTCTGGCTCTGGTGAATTCTCTCACCCTCCCGCGCTTCTGACTGTACCCAGTGCTTGTATGGATAAATAAATCAAAAAAAAGAAAGAAAGAAAGAAAGAAAGAAAGAAGGAAGGAAGGAAGGAAGGAAGGAAGGAAGGAAGGGAAGGAAGGAGGAAGGAGGGAGGGAGGGAGGAAGGAAGGAAGGAAGGAAGGAAGGAAGGAAGGAAGGGAAGGAAGGAAGGAAGGAAGGAAGGAAGGAAGGAAGGAAGGAAGGAAGGAAGGAAGGAAGGAAGGGGCCATCTGTAGCCCCCTCACGGAACAGAATCAGTAGGCACCTTGATCTTGGACTTTTCAGCCTCTAGACCCATGAGAAATAAATGTCCATTATTTTGTTACCTAAACAAAGGTATATTTTTAGAGCAACCCAAGCTGACTATGACATGTGATAGGTGATAACCATGGGGATTGAACAAGTGTTTGTTTAATGTAAATTTTCATTCAAGGTTTGTCTGGCTACTTCTCTTCTGGTCCGCTTATGGAGTCCTACACTGAGAAATGAACAAAGCCAAAATATTCTCCCCAGGAGGTTAGAGCTTCTGGAATCTTGTACTGATCTTAGGGGGAAAAAATACTGTGAAGAATATGAAATTTTAAAAAATATTTTCATTCTCCCAGTTTATGGGAAATGATCTCAATAATTAATTCATAAGACAGAATTGGCAACCAAAACAATCTCCCATTCACCTGCTACCTAATCAGGAGTGTCTGCTTTTCAAAATAAGTTGCTTCTACCGAAAGGGATCCATCAATAGTGTAATTTAGGGTAGAGGGGTCACTTTGTAAATAAGTGTTGTTCCCTGACTTTCACTCGCTTGTGACTCAAGTTAGCTTGCTTTGTTTGCAGTTAAATGCTTGGATTCCTAGGATCTTTTTCAACTTTTAAACTCTAGCTCCTCTCCCAAGCTCTGCAAATAGGCCCACATCTATTTCATCCAGTCTTATCACCCAATGGCTGTTTCAGAAAGTTCTTTCCATTCTTTATAAATTTTGCTTTTAAGCTTAGCAATTGAAATCATATTGAAGCTTCCATAAAAGGTTAACTTTCTAGTTGGTTTTTTTTTTTTTAATCTGATCCCATCTTACTTCTGTTGTTTGTTTGTTTTGTTTTTTAAAAATTCATTTTTTATTTATACAAGAACCGGGGTACAGGCCAGATGCGTGGGAGGGTGAGAGGATTCACCAGAGACAGAGCAGGGAACAGAACAGGCAGACTACGGAATGCACTGCTGAGGGGAGCAGCGGGCGAGACTGGAGAGGTCTGCTTAGTCATGTGGGATTCTCGCCCATCGGCCGGGATCAAACCCACGCTGCAGAGGCTGCAAACACTGTACTGAACTGCCTACGCCACCAGGGAGGCCCAAATTTCTAGTTTTGATGAAGTGTAAGCTTATGCACAGTGCTGGAATGGGCTTTCTTTGGGAGAGAAAACAGACAACCCAGTGGGGCTGGGGCTGGGACTAGGATGAGGCCGGGGAGGAACCAAGGGTGTAAAACTTAAGGGGGTGTTCAGTCTAGTACTCGTGGGACCCTGACAGTGAGCACCTCACTATTCTTTCCTGCCCTACACACTTCACCCGCCACAGTGGTCCCAGCTCTCATGGGCTTGGGTAACACTACTTTTTCTCCTTGCATCTTTTATTTCTTTTGTTCTCTTAGAAATAGGCAATGCAGTTGCAAACCTCATGGGTCATTTTAAAATAATTTTAAAACCTTTTATGACTCAACTGGGAGCTTAATTTGCAAAATAAAAAAAGGTTTATTGTTTAAATGAGAAGATTTGGAATTTTGCATATATGCACTCTCTTCCAAACCTTTAGAAAAAGTGCATTGATTTTTATCAATTTCTGTGTTCTTTAACATCAATTCCGGCAAGTTTTTCTTTGCATACAGCTCTGCATGTCACCAGCTTGCCCCCAGGTAATGCACTGAAGGGTTCCAAGACAATTACATTATCTGTGATCGTCATAAGAAGTCACTCAGTTCTGGGCCTGGGGATGCTGGCTGGAGCCAGGTTCGGGTCTCAGAGGAGCACACAGAAAACCTGGTTGGGATGCCAAGGACAACCCACCGGGGGAGAAGACCACCTGACTGACGTGAGTGAGGGCGGCAGGCAGCCCTCTGCTCTGCTTGGAGGTGGAGCCTTTGGTTGGAGAGAAACGGAGATGCAGCAGTCGCAGCCTCTGCAGCACCAGTTCGATCCCCAGCTGCCAGACAAGGGTCCCACATGCGCGCAGACCTCTCCTGCCGCTCGCTGCTCCCCTCAGCAGTGTACTTCGTCAGTCTGCCTGCTCTGTTCCCCACTCTAGCTCTGGTGAATTCTCTCACCCTCCTGCACTTCTGACTGTACCCAGTGCTTGTATAAATAAATCAATCTAAAAAAGAAAGAAAGAGAGGGAGGAAGGAAGGAAGGAAGGAAGGAAGGAAGGAAGGAAGGAAGGAAGGAAGGAAGGAAGGAAGGAAGGAAGGAAGGAAGGAAGGAAGGAAAGAAAGAAAGAAAGGAAGGTGCAGCAAGTGGAAGTCAGAGCAAATCCAAGTGGTCAGGGCAGTGGGCTGGTTCCTGCTCTGTGTCCACCCAGTCCAATGGAGGTGATGGGTAATTATTCTCTAGTTGTTACCAAAATCTTGTAAACTTTCCTCAAGGTGTGCGGCTATCCTGTTTGCCTCCTCTGACCCATTCCCTCTACCCTGCTGTGTGCCCTGGGAGGTTGATCGCTCTGGACTCTTATCTCACAGCTCCTGGCCCTTGACATCCATTAGATTCAGCCAACAGGAGGCAGAGGTAGATCAGAGAGGGGGATGAGAAAAAAGTCAAGGTATTTCTTCCATTGCTTCTCACTTCCATTGTACTGACTGTGACTACCTCCTTCAGTGACAGGCCGTGCCTGCTGGCTGCCCAGGGCTCCAGGTCTCTTGGGCTCTAGAAGCACGATTTGTTCTTCTTGCCCCTCAGGCTGGTGGGCAGCAGCTGTTTCCTACTCACACTCCTTCCTTGAGGGCCTCCCTGTGCCTAGTTATTGCCCTTAATTTGGTCTACGCTGCTGGACATAGTCACTGTTAGTTAAAGAATTTTAAGTGGAATTCTATTTCTTACTAGAATCCTGACTCATATATTCTTATCTATTTATTGCTCTATATTTTATATCCATTTTTACAAGTACATAGAATAAATTATCTTAATTTCCCACTAAAAGAAGAAAATACATAAAGCATGTGACCTGAGTTCATGTTACAAAATGTTGGGATTCAGAGAGAGAAGAAATGTAAATATAGGGAAGAAACTACATTAGTCAGAATCTCTATAGAAACGGAACCAATAGAATATAGAGACAGGGAGAGGAACAAAGGAGAGAGAGAGAAAGACAGAGGCCGAGACATCATGTCCAAAATTTGCAGTGTGGGCCGGCAAACTGGAAGCCCAAGAGAGCTGATGTATGGGTGAAACCCAAAGACAGTCTATTGGACAATGCCCTCTGCTCATGGAAACCAGTCATTTTACTCTACTCTGGCCTTCAACTGGTTAGATATAGCCCATCCATAAAATAATGGAAGATAATCGCTGTACCCCAAATTCGCAGATTTAAATGTTAATCTCATCCGAAAGCGCCCTGAAAATAGAAACATATACTCAACCATCACAGGAAGCAAGTTAACTGAAAAATTATATAGGGATCCTCAATGATCAAGAAGAAGTAATTGGGCCAATTAAAAACTATTTGTAGTGTTATTTCTATACACATATAGGATTCTAAATTTAGGTAGGCATTTCCTTTTGTTTTTAAACACATGTGGAACACATTTTTTCTTGATCATTTCATTTACTCAGACATGTGGAAAAGTATTTTTTTATTCATCTGAGTACAATGAAACACAAATATAAATATTTACCAAAACCCGCATGTAATATTTTTTATTTGATGCCTCTTGAATTATTCAAGCTTCTTGATATTCACAAGACCCTGGTTCTGGAGTTAAGTCCCATTGTCTTTGAACATGCACTGGGCAGCTCAAAGGCACAGCAAGTGGCCTTCAGAGCCCCAACATGAAAAGCTCCGAGCTGTTAGGTTTGGGGCAAGAGAAATGTGCTTGCTCAAACCTGCTTAACATCTGGACAAACATATACCTTATTCTCTAAGTTTATTGTTGATATGAGGTGCATTGCTTTTAATCTTTATAATTAGAATTGTCAAGAATATGTTTTCAATCTTCTGAATCAAATTTTCTTTTGTTTCAAATGCACAAAATGGCAATTCTCAAAAAGTCCAAATTGAGAAAAAAAAAAACTCATCTTTCATGTAGAAAAGCTGCAGGGGAGGAGGAGGGAGAGGGATCAACGGGAGGTAGGGAGGAGCACAGGGGACTGAGGTGATGGTGCACAGGTGCATTGGGGAAGGAAATTCTCTGGGGACTACCCCTGAGAGGGTTGGGGGAAGCAAATATTGTTTAAAAATGAACAATGATGTAAAAAATAAAAATAATTAATTATTTAAAAAAAGAAAGAAAAAGTAAAAAAAAAAGAAGTAAAATGATTTCATTTTAAAAGAAGGACCTGAATATGAGTAGAAATCTCTTTCTTAATGCTTTCCTGCTGCATTGGGTCCCATTGACACAAGTAAAATGGTGACATTGTTTTTTAAGTAGGCCTCAGATAGGTGCTCTAGTTCTGGTGTCATTTTCCATACTCAAAGCACTGTTTGTGATTGGCAAAGCATTAATGCACTACCTTTTAATCAAAAAAATATACTGAAAACCACATCTGGAGCAGCTCCAGTGAAACAATCAGTTAGCACACAGTACTTGTAAGAAAATATACTCAATGCCAGCTCTTTTAGACCAAAGCCCACAGAATAGCAGGCAGGAAAATTTAAGTTACTCCCTGAAGTCCTATCGTCAGAGTTTAATGTTGTAGCTCAGGGTTGTTATGGTGTTCTCCTTCTCTCCAGTGCAAAATCTGTTAGTGAAAACACAAGTGGATTAAGCAATTAATAAAGGCCACAGGTCCTGTATGCCATTAGTCCATCTCTTTCCTTCTTGCACTGAATACCCCAGGAAAGATACACTACTGGGTTCAACCAAAAAAACCCAGCGACATTTTCTCCAACACAGAGGATCTGCACGCCCTCTGTTTTTATGTCAGAAAAAGATTGTATACAAAAGATATGCTCCAAGTGGAAAACAGGACAGCCACAGTGGAAAAATATAACCGTGCTCTTCAAAAAATAAAAATAGAATTACCATATGATCTTACAATCCCTCTCCTGGGTATATGACCCCCCAAATTGAGAGCAGCTTCTTGAAGAGATGTTTGTATGCCACATTCCCTGCAACATTATTCACAATAGGGAAAAAAAAGCAACAATTCAGGTGTTGATCATCAGCAATCACTGCTGGCTGGCTCAGCGGGCAGGATGTCCTATAGACACACAATAGAATATTATTCAGCCTTAAAAAAGAAAGGAAATTCTGACACATGCTGCCACAGGGATGAGCCTTGAAAGATATTATATGGGCCTCCTGGGTGGTGCAAGGGGTTAAGATGCAACCTATGAAGCTATCGGTAGCCACTGCAGCATGAGTTTGATCTCCAGCCAGGGAGCTACCCACATGGTGCAGCACACATCTCTGTTGCGCCCGCTGCTCCCCTAAGCAGTGTATTTCAGTCAATCTGCTTGTTCTGTTCCCGACTCTGTCTCTGGTGAATCCTCTCACACACACCCCACACCTCTGTACCCCAGTTCTTGTATGCATAAATAAATAAATCTCTTTTTTAAAAAAAGAAAGCTGAGTGAAATAAGCCAGTCACAAAAGAAAGAAAATTGTTTGAAATTTTTTTTATATCACTTCTATGAGGTATTGAGAATAGTCAAATTCATCAAGACAGAGAGTAGAATGGCAGTCGCCAAGGTCTAGTAGGAGGAAGACACGGGGAGACATTGCTCAATGGGTAGGAGTTTCAGTTTGAGAAAATGAAGATGTTCTGGAAACAGAGTAGTCATGGTTGCACAACGTTGTGAATGTGCTTAATGCCACTGAACTGTACACCTAAAAACAATTAAAATGCTGACTTTGTTGTATGTACATTTTACCATAACAACAAAAATAAATATGTTCCAAGGTGCCCCCAATCCTGTCCAAGCAGAGAAACTGTTCACAGCTTTACCTAAAAAACTTTTTTGAATTTTAAAAAGGATCCCATTTCATATGACCACATTTGAGACACAGTTGACCTTTGAAAACTGACATTTGAACTGTGTGGGTCTACCAATAGATGGGATTTTTCAGCCTTCCCCTCCACCTCTTCAACCTGAAGACAACAAGGTAAAGCCCTTTATAATGATCCACTTATGATTTCCTTAATAATATTTTCTTTTCTCTAGCTTACTTTATTGTAAGAGTACAGTCTATATTAGACATAAACTACAAAGTATGTGTTAGCTTTTTGCACTATAGGTAAGGCTTCTGGCCAGCAGGGAGCTACCCACATGGCACAGCAGATCTCTCCTGTCGCACCTGTTGGTCCCCTAAGCAGTGTATTTCAGACAATCTGCAGTTAGTTATGCAGATTTTGAGTGTATGGGAGGCCAGTGCTCCTAACTGCTACACTGTTCAAGAGTCAACTGTATTTGTAAAGTAACTTTGTGTAGCTTCCATTCTAATCTAGAACGTGATTTGATCATCCTCAAATGATTTTAGTGTTATGTTCACATAATCTCAAGTGAAGACAAACTCAATTTCCAGGAAGGGAAGAGAGCAGGGCCAGGTCAGCTACCCTGATTGTTTCAGTCAAGCTTCTGGACTCAGGTTTGACAGCCCAAAGGTGAACCATTAAAAGAAAGATTTACTGTGCTATTCAATGGTAGTTAGCAAAAAACTACTAGAGATTGATGCTAAACAAAAAGGAGTTAGAGCAATATAATGGCAAAACTACCTCAGATAGTCTTATTTCCTAAGTTAAATTGCTTATGTAGTTCCATTAGGGATATTGGCAAACTTTAGAAATAATATTCTTGTGTTTGTGTTCACTAGCACCAAGGAAAATGATCATGCATATACATACATAGTTAAATAGATGCACGGAAGATTTATTTGTTCTATTTCTCTGTGGCCTGTTTATACTACTATGTGAATATCATGATCCAAGAAATAATTGTCCCTCGGCTCCAAATACTATCTTAATGAGCCATAGCAAATTTGAGAACCAAATCTTTCAGTTGTATCCAATTCAGCTGCCTGTTTACAGATACACTCTGTCAGTTTCCTAAAACAAACTTTCCTGCTCTATGAAGTCATTATCCTTAAAAGGAAGCAACTCTTGGTTAGTTATGGTTTGGAACCCTCTGTTCATAATGTTATGAAAAATCCTTTCCAGTGGGTAGGGAAGAAAATCCATCAAATAGAACACAATACTTACCAGTTTGTACCAATGAAATCCAATAATTCATTGACAGATACAATGCTGGAATTTTATTTTCCATGTGCAATTTACTTTTCTATGTCTAGATCTCTTTTAGATTCAATTAAATTTCTTTCTCATTGCTAGAATGTGACTATGTCCAGGTGAACCATTGAATCTACTTCTTTGCCCTTCATGCATATTTCATCTCATTTAAAACCAATTGCCACCTAATTACACAGACTAAATAGTGATTCAAATAATTTAGTAAACTAATCCTGCTGAGCTCACCTATTTGGGTTCCATGTATCCAGAGTTTACTCCAATGACTTCAGCATGGTCATCTAATTTGTAGATGCTAAAACTAGAAAATTATAATCAATGACCTAACACAGAGTTTGTTTTGTTTTGCTGTTCTCAAGTCTCCCGTATAAATGATTGCTCCCCACCTTGTGAAGACTGAGCCCACTTATGTAATGAATGTTTAGATCGTCATGTTAACAGTCAGTCTTGGACCATGACGTCCCTGTAGAAAGATGGCTGAAATCCTATCAATGCCGAGTCCCTCAAAAAATTATTACCTAAAACCAGAATATGTTATTGGAATTCATATCAATAGTTTAAGATCCTGTTTGTGGAATTATCACTTACTGCCATCTATAGTTTGCTATCTTTGTTCTCAGGTTTTTCAGCTTGTCAGTTGTTTCAGAATCACCTTAGACTATTTGATCTATTAAATGGAGCTTCAAAATGACTTCACACAACTAATTGTTTATGTGATCTACATTGAGCACTCTTGGTCAACCAAAAGTTGACGTGGCCCTGTCCTCTTGGAACTTACATACCCATAGTAGAGACACACCTTCACAAGGGCAAAAGACTCAACTGAGGATTGACTCTTTGGGAGACAGTAAACAAGGTCCTTTCTTTGTTAAAAATGTTCTTCCTGTGTAAAAGATATATAATTTCTTTGGTCTATGGCCCTGGATAATTAAAATATCTAAATGAGTGGGGGAAAACAGACAGCTGAATTTTTCAAGTTGTATCATACCCTGCAAGAATCAATAACACCTCATTCCTTTCACTTCCCCATCTCTCATTCTAGGTTCAGTGTTTCTTATCAGAGGAATTAACATTTTTGTTGCATAATTCAGAAATCAAAATGTCCCCTGATTAAGACTGATATATAAATGTATATGGCAATATATGTCCCTAGATGCTTTAAGCTGTAATAGGAACATCATATCCACCTTCCTCAAGTTGACCCATCCTCCTGCCATAATTCACACAAGCCAATGACTCAATACTCCTGTGGGCTCTCCTGAGAAGCCCAATTCCCTAATGACAATTCTTACATCACCTTGAATAAATTTGATGCAGTAAAGCATTGTTGAGATTTTATGGCAACAGTATGTATAGAGAAATATGAAAGAAACTGGGAAAGAAGGTGGAAAGAGGGAAGGAGGGAGAGAGAGAGTCACAGCAAAGTGGCTGGGGCAAAAGAAAGAAACCAAAGCAAAAGTTAGTAGATCAGAAGGTAGTTCTATGAGGCACAGAATTACTGCTGCCAGAAATGATATAAACCTTACCTTTCTCCATCATCTCCTCTTACAAAAGTCTCCTACCCCAGGGTCACTATCAATCTTTTCTGAACACTAGCTTCCCCTAGAAATTGAGTTAGTCATTCTTCAGACATCTCTTAAACAACTTGTAGGCCCCAAGAGCAGTGCTAAACACTAGACCTACATTAACCCACTTAATCTTCACAATGACACCATGGGGTAGGCAGGAACCATGTAACCCTGTGCTGGAACTGATGAAATACTTAACAAGAGTTTGTTGAATTTGTAGTTTTAATAAAATATGAAACATGCTGTGATGGAGCACAACTAGGAATCCATGGAAGCCAATTCAAGAGATCAGAGTGCCGCCAGAGGCTGTCACTCTTTCCACCTCCCCATTCCCACTGTCTAACACAGATAGCAATAGCCAATGTTTGTTGAATGAATAAATGAACAAATGCATGAATAAATTAAGACAAATCAAAAAAAAGAAAGAAAGAAACTCCCCATAGACAAACAAGATTCTATTTCAAAGCTTTATTTAGGAGTTTATAATTACAAAATTTCTTTCCTTAATACAGGCTTCAACGCTGATGATGTTACCATTGCTGAACCTGAATAAAACATTACAAACTCTTCCTTTAAAAAAAAAATTTGAATGTAATCTGTTAAGCAGAACCAGTTCTCAAATGTTTCTCATCTCTTCCCCTTCCACAAACAATAGAAGAAAATTTAAAAAAAAATTCAGTTTAAAGCATATTCTTTGCATGAAAGAAAAAAATAAAGAAGTCTTAAAGCTTTTTGCTCCACTTATTTTTGGGAGAGTCGATGGGATTGATTTTTTTTTTTTTTTTGCTTTCATATAAACATAGCCTTAGATTCCTATATAATTTTTATCCCCCTCCAATCACAAGTATCACAAAGTTCTTTACCAATTATACAGCAAAGAAATAATATCATTATATAATTCCACAGATTGTGACAATTCAAAGTTAAATAGCAGCTTAACATACTGAAAAGTATAACAGGAAGGAAAAAAAGCATGAACAAGTGAGCTCGTCTAGCTTATTATAGGCATCAGGACTTCAAAGTTCCCATTCTATAGCAACAGTGCAATCACCAGCTAAGACGACAGGAGGCTCGCAGAGCAGACCAGAGCCTGACAGGCTATACTGCTTGTGGGCAAACTGGAGTTTCATTTTCTTAGTAGCTGACTCAGTTCAGCATGGACTTGGCCTTCTCCCCTGATGTCCTCTGAGGTCATCATACTCTGTTAATTTTCTTCTAATATTACATTAATGAATCAGAGGCCAGCAAGTAGTCAAATTTCCAAACTCATTATGAAACTGTTGCTGCCAATGGTAATGGTGCAGGCACAGCTCCAGCTCACTTGGTTTTTGGCAATTGAAAGCAGCAGGAAAATGTGCTCATCAGAGTGAAACTTTTATTTTCATACATGACTGTTTATGGGGAAGGGGTGAGAAGCCATTTTATTACTGGCTAATATTCTTCACAATATGTCTAATGTGTCTCACAGGCACTTGTCATCCTTTGCACTTGGGTTCTCCTTACTTTGTTAGCTGAATTGGGTCACCTTCTAGCACACCCTAGAGAGCTTGGTCTCATCACCGACACTGGACACACATGATTGGATGAAATAGCAGAAGAGATGATATCTAGACGGACTGGAGCCAATGTTTCTGAACAGCTACAATGAATCAGATTTGAAGCATGATTCTGATCCATATGGACCATCAACTGCAAATGTTGACTTAGGCTTTTGAAACCTCAGTCCTTTCCCCTCCCAAGGGGTCAGTGATACCTGTGATACTCTGTGTGTGAATAAAAGTACTTAATCAGAGTATCTGGGGAGGGATCTTGGCAAATGAATTTTAACGAGTCCAGGTGATTCTAACCTACTAAGGTTTCACTGGGTGATAATGTGTCAACATTATCCTGCTAAGAGGAAACAGAGTCAAGATTCCCACTTAACTCTGTGGATTCTAAGGTCTACATCTTTGTTGTTTCTGAGCTCCCTTCTAGTACCTACATTCCATAGAACCAAATTAAGATATTATAGCAAAAGTAATGATAGTTAGCTTTTTATTGAGTACTTACTATGTGCCAGGCTGAAGTTAAATCCTTAACACATATTATCTCATTAATCATTACTTTCTGCTAGAGTCAATATAATTATAATTAGTATTAGTATCCCCATGCTACATGTGTGGGGACTGGGACTTGGAGAAATGGTAACCCATCTCTGTCTGTTGCAAATGTGACAATAAAAACTGGCTTAAGTAAGCCGCTGTTTGATCTAGTTAAAACAAGTTGATTTCTATGCAAATGCAACTTTAGCACAAATTCTCTTATCTGTCTCCCAAACAGCTATTCATACACCCATCAAGTATGGAGATTCTGGAGTGTTCACTGGTCTTCTACAGGAAAGTCTCTGCCCTTAACAATTATGCTGTACTGCTACAAGTATAATTTTTTTAGTATAATTCAGTTTAATTTATTTCATTTCAACTCAATTCTAGCAGATGTTTATGGAACATCCATTAAGCCACAGGCTACTGGGCCCTGTAGAAGAAGAAAAGGTAAACTAGACAGAAATGTGTGCATATGAACCTCATTACCTAAGAAGGTAGGAAGCTACAAGCAACAAGTATTACAAACAAGATTATAAAACTCAATGAAAGAACAAAGAAGGAATGGCTGATTTTATTGCTCAAGTTCCCACATTATCTTTCTCACCACCTCTCTTACTTGCTCCAAACTACCTGGAAGGATGGACCAAAGACCAGCTACAATAAAAGGTAAGCAATGGGGCCTCCCCGGTGGCGCAGCAATTGAGCGCTGGGCTGCGAAGCTGCCCACAGCCTCTGCAGCGCCGGTTCCATCCCCGGCCACCGGCGAGGGTCCCAGATGGCCCGCAGACCTCTCCGGCCGAGCCCACTGCTCCCCTCAGCAGTGTACTTCGTACCTTCGTCAGTCTGCCTGTTCTGTTCCCCACTTTGGCTCTGGTGAATTCTCTCACCCTCCCAAACTTCTGACTGTATCCAGTGCTTGTATAAATAAATAAATAAATAATCTTTTAAAAAAAAAAAAAAAGGTAAGCAATGGCATTGAATAAAGTGGAGAGGGTCAGTCTCTGGGTTTGACATTGAGATGGGTCAAGAGGAGAAGATGTTCCAGGGAGCTGTTTCCAGCTCTGGAGGACAAAGTCGCTGATCCTTTATTCAGAAGATTCTGACTCCCATTTGAGGAAAAACTGCTCCATGCAATAGCATTTCTCTGTTTCCATCAAAAATTGTAGTTGCTACATATACTTAAGCTTAAATAATTGTCCATGCATCAAAATATCACAAGTCTGCAGTCTCTGAACTATCACCAGAACCCACTGGCAAACTCCTGCCAGCCCTTCTCCCCGGAACACCTACCCCCTCAAACTTGCCACATCTCACACTCATTCTAAATTAGCATCTCTCCTGCCGAGAGCATTGTTCTATCTCTTTCTCTCATTGTTCTCTCAAGCTTGGAGCCATCTTTATTTACTCCTGTCTTGCTCATGGTGTCTAAGTAGCCACCAATTGCTGTGGATTCTTCTATTTGTTTCTTACTTTCCAACTCCACTGTCACCTGAGGAGATAAGCCCTCTTTACCTGCAGTTTGACATTTTGTAGTCATCTCCCTGCTGATCTTCCTGTCTCTCTTCCCTTCATTCATGCTTTAATTTGCAACCAAGCATTGTCTTCTTTAAAACATCTGCACAGGTTCCCTCTGTATCTGGCAGCCTGCACTCAACTGCATCGCCCGCAAAGATCCCTTCCCACCACTGGTCCCTTTAGAAGTCACCACTTAGCTGCCCATTTGGATGTAGCACATACCGCTGTATATTTTTTAGTCATCTTTTTACCTGTGTTTGCATTCCCTTAACTAGAGTTTAACGACAGAATATGTGATTGTGGGTTATCTAAAAATACCCACAAATGTAGTAAGGCATCAACCCACAACACCCTTAGGGGCCCTGACTGCTCTCTCTTACTTCCCAGTGACTGTACATAACTATTCAGAGTACTGTAGTAAATGCTAATGAGGAGGGGCCAAAGCTAAAAGTCACAAACACAGGGCGGGAGGAGGTCATTGATCATGTCAATTATTTTCTCTGTTGTCCCTTCTAACTCATTGGCTTCTTCATTTCCCACAATGGCCTTATTTCGATTTCTTAACCCCTTTCCTCTCCACACACTGTTTACTTCTAATAAATGCTTGCCTTAGAGCCACAATTTTATTTTTCATTCAATCACTGTCACCTACATCTAGGTTCCATGCCATTCACTGCCACCAGAATCTATCTCATATAATTCTTTTTTTTTTAAAAGAGAAATAATCTTATCTCTCTCTTTTTTTAAAGATTTATTTATTTGTTTATTTGTTTGTTTGTTTATACAAGCACTGGGTACAGTCAGAAGCGCGGGAGGGTGAGAGAATTCACCAGAGCCAGAGCGGGGAGCAGAGCAGGCAGAAGGACCGAAGTACACTGCTGAGGGGAGCCGCGGGCGGCAGGAGAGGTCTGCGCGCCACGTGGGACCCTCCTCTGGTGGCCGGGGAGCAGCCGGGGATCGAACCGGCGCTGCAGAGACTGCGGTCAGCTTCGCAACCCAACGATCAACCGCTGTGCCACCGGGGAGACCCTATTTCATATAATTCGAATCCAATGGCTTCAGTCTTTTCAATCCCCAAAGATGTTAGAAAATATATCTGTGTTAAGAAAAATACCGGATGGTATCACTCATAGCAGGAATCTAGAAAACTTAAATAAGGGACCAGGAAAATGAATAACTATAAGAAAGTGAAAATCAAAATCAACAAAAAACTATGAACCAGAGACACTTTTTGGGGGGTGGGGGGCGGGAGGGGAGGGATTGGGGTCAGAATGGGGGGGGTTGCAATTGTATGGGGAATATAAAAATAAAATTTATTATTTAAAAAAATAAATTAATTAATTAATATAATAAAAAAAATAAAAAATAAAAATTGAAAGAGATTTGCAATTAAAAAAATAAATAAAAAAAAGAAAATATATCTGTGCTATTGACTGTGAATATATCTATAGTATTGACTATGTACCTTTAAAATTGTACATATGTCTGCCCTCCATAGAGCAAGTTACCCTCCCATCATCCTAAAGAAAAGATTTTTTTTTTTTAATGGATAATTTGAGAGTAAAGAGTGGTGATTGCACACTGTAACCCTTTTTCCAGTTCAAAAACATTGTCCACCAAGCAGTTATCCTTCTGATGGAGGTGCTGGTCTCCCAGATGGCTCTCACTTTATGACCTGTATCTCTATATATATACTGCCTCATCATCTCAAGCGGTAAACACTTCTTTAAGTACAGAGACTCTCATTTATCTCATTGCATAGTCCGCAGACAGCGCTCCAGCACGCCCCAGGTCGGGCTGCACAGATGCAGCCATCACGGTAGATCAACACTCGCCCCTGGGACCACTCTCCTGCTCCTCATGGCTTCAGCTGTGATGTGAGCCATCCCTACGCTTATGAGGAAGTCTCCCAGTTCTCCTGGGCCATGAAGTCCCCACTAGAATTTCAAAACCCTTTTTCTGAGGTTCTGTATATTTGTCAGCAGTGCATAATTTCACACATTTCAATTTTAGGCTTTTGGAAAGCAGGACATCGCTGGCTGGTCTCCCGAGATGAAAGAGAAATATATGCGCACCAGGTGCGTGCTCGCTCCAAGTCCCAGAGCAACACCAGTGAGGCAGGGAGCACACAGCTTGGTGCTGGGTTGTGATCAGGAACCTCAGCTCCACCTTTTCAAGCATGACATTCTGATTTACTTCAGTAGTCTCCTAGCTCCACAGAGTAATTATTTGTTAAAAGCATTTTGGTCACTTTCTCCCCACAGCTGTCTGGCCTCTACCCCATCCGGCAGGGACTGGTTGCATTCTTCCCTGGGTTCCTACAAATTCACCTGTAATTATATAGCTCATGTGCAGACACATGGGCAGCACACCTAAGCACTTCCAAAAGACAATTGCTCCTAAATGCATAAGTGTAGCTCACTGTCCCATGAACTTGCCATGTCACCTTTATGTGTCATGTAAAGGTGTCTCTCATGTCTCTCATGAATTCGTAGACCTCCATTTCATTAAGTTGTTCAGCTTTCTCCCACCGGCATTTCAGGCTTCTGTTTTGTTCCTTCTGGGGAAGGAAGAGGAGTTGGCAGTGAACAAGATGCTGCTGGCCTGGTACCCCACCTTCCAGGCTATTTTTGGTTCCTGGTTAGCCCCTTGTCTAATCTCCCCAGTGCCTCTTTGGCTTAGGGGCATCAGAAGTGCCACCTTCCTAGTTATGTTCACCATCCTCCTATCTGCTTAATATGCACAAACACACACACACACACACACACACACTTCAAACTGTTGTTTCCTGGGCGATGAATAAAATCATAAGGTTAGAAAATCTTCAATGTAGTAAATGTCCATTATTTGCTTTTGTGGCTCCCATCTGGGAGCTCAGCACCTCCATCAGAAAGATAATTTCTTGGTGACAATGTTTTTGAACAGGAACTTAAACTTGCATTCTGGAATCACTGCCCTTTATTCTCAGGTTATCCATTAAAAAAAGAAAAGCTTGTGTGGCTTTTTAATTTGGATCACAGTATGTACCCCACCCAAAAACAGCTACTAGATTTTTTTGGTGAGTTACTTGCCCCCATTCACATACAGAGTATCAAGAGGAGTTGACATGCCCACATTCTTCTCGCATGGATGGGTCAGGACAGCATCCAATAATTCTTCCATCTAATCAGAGACATAGTGCAGTTCTTCTCAAACATTCTGGTCTTGAGACCAAAATTGTGGAAGACCCCTAGAGTTCTTGATTATGTGAGTTTTATTTGGAAAAATTTACCATGTTTGACATCAAAACTGAGGAAATTTTAAAATATGTATGCATTGATTACTCTGACCCAATAGTCACACAAATCCAGTAACCATAAGCCAGGAAGGGAGACCATATGTGGGTCCAACAGCATGGCATCCCTCTCAGCTAACCAACCTGCCTCCTTCTGCTGCTAAATAAAACCCAGCTAGCAAAACATAACAACACTGAGTCCTGATGTGGCACCTTTCCTCAAAAAGACCAACCAACCCATTGGTGGGACAGTAACTTTATAGGCCGTCTTCCTGCTAAAAGAGGGAGGGGAATGCTACAGAACTGACCTGGTACAAGTTTGTCTTTCACAGGGCCTTGGGCTGTGCTTCTCTCTGAAGACTCCTGAGTGGTCCACATTCTCACAGCCCACATAACTCTGCAGCCACATAACATCAACAGACCATTTTACAGCAAAGGAGATGTGTGGTGGGCACCCAGGTGCCATGGGACTCACTGGTCTCTCCTTCACCCAGAAGCTGCCAGACTTAGCAAGGGACAAAATTATCTGCTCAAGGAAGAACTGAGAAGATGATCAGGACTCGATATGCTGCCATGCAGGGAGAGCAGCCTGAGGACATAGCACATGTGCTAAACCAGGGACCAATCTACAGTACCTTACCCCCTGTAGGAAAACTATGTGGGTCCAGCAACCCTTGTCCCCTTATCACCACCAGGAGAGTTTATTTCTCACCCCCTTATCTGTGAGCTCTGCAGGTTCACAGGTTCAGGCTCTCCAAGGAGAAATACACCCCTTTGGACATAGCAAGAGACAAATGAACCATCAGGCACCAGCACACATTGGACTCCTGGTGCTAAGGGACCAGCAGGCAAGAAGAGGATTGCCAGCCTATCCTTCGTGTGGGATGGCTGATGATTAGGGTTTGGAGGATTTTAGAAATAGACAATGGTTGAAGTCATGGTCTTAAATGAGATAACGGGAAAATTGCAAGAGACGTAAGAGTCCATCTGTCTTCAAAGTGCACTGGAAGAGGAAATGGCCACTATTGCTCTTCTTTAGATCCTAAAGGGTAATGATGTGACATAAGTATTTCTTCCGTGAGTCTGACTTGTACAAGACACTTTAAATTCTTGACAATATTAACTCCTCCTCAATATTTTAGGACAAAATAATCACCTTTTCCTCCATTTTTTCCTCAGTAAGATCACAATTTTATGAAACACAACTAGATAGTTAAAAATTAATTCCAGGAGACTGCTTCAGAATCCCAGGAATCAGTGGAGCCCAACAGACCATGAGTTCTGCCCGGTGACCTTTTTTTTTTTTTTTTTTTTTTTCCAGTCGGTGTGCTGGTAACAGCCAGCACAGATGGTGAGCTGTTCCCAGGGCCACACTTTGCAGAATGCTTGTATGATTTTATTATTTCTAACTTGGAAAAGGGCAAGGATTATGTGAACCCTTAAAAAATAAAATTAAGCGTCTTAAGTAGAAGTGGAGTCTGCTCTCATTGTAAGGATCATGCCTGGTATATCCATATCAATGTATTTGAGGCAATGTGACCTCCAAATCAAGTCTGCCAGGAATCCAGTTCTTTCTAGTCTGTAGATGTTTGGCAAAGAAGTTGTTGGGAAAAGGGTCAATTTTTCAAATTTGTTGAGGGCTCCACTGGCACATGTTCCAGATGTCACCACCTGGGGAGTACATTGTGAGGCTAGTGGTCAATGTGTCACCAGAGCCTGGGCCAACTGCTGAACTAGAGACCTGGGTACAAATCCCCACACTGGCCCCTCATCATGGGACTAGGCTGACCTTAGACAACCCTCTTAATATCAGTTGCTCATTTGGAAAATGAAAAGATTAAAGTAAATGACAGCAGTGATTTATTCAAGTTAAGAAATTCTATGTCAGGCCTCCCCTGGTGGCACAGCTGTTGAGCGCTGGGCTGCAGAGCTGCCTGCAGCCTCTGCAGCACAGGTTCGATCCCCAGCCACCAGTGAGGGTCCCACATGGCATGCAGACCTCTCCTGCTGCCCGCTGCTCCCCTCAGCAGTGTGTTTCATCAGTCTGCCTGTTCTGATCCCCACTCTGGCTCTGGTAAATTCTCTCACCTTCCCGCACTTCTGACTGTACCTAGTGCTTGTATAAATAAATAAATAAATCTTTAAAAAAAAAAAGAAATTCTGTGCAATGGTGTGTTTCCTTCTGGTTTCATATTTCTAGATAGTCTCCCCCACCCAATAGTAAATCCTCATAGCAGACACAAGGAATTCACACACACACACACACACACACACACACACACACACACACACACACACGGCATACTTTGTCTCTGATGGTGTTCCTCAAATTTGCTGGGCTTAAGAATCATCCAGAATGGAGCACAATTACCACCCTGACAAGATGCAGCTCTCTTGCCTGCCTTTGTCTATGCAGACGCCTCTCTTTTTCTTTCTTCTTTTCTAATAAACTTGTCCTTCTAAAATGTTAAAAAAGAAAAATGGGAGAAAAGGAAAAAAAGAATCATCTGTAATGATTTCTGATGAGCAACTTAGAGTTGCTGATTCCTCAGTCAATTGCACAGATATCTGGATTTAGTGTGGGATAAGACCCAAGAGTTTGCATTTGGACCAGTTTCCCAGGTGATTCTAAGGCAGGTGTTTCATCCATCATATTTGAGATCCATTATTACACACACAATCCACATCGTTGAATGACAGACAATGCTTCTGATGCCCATTTCCTCCATTCTAGACCACAGCTTATTTTCTAGATATGCTTCTTCAATACCACTGCCTTTTAAAGGTTCACAGAGCAGTTCCTTGTGATGAATATGTGATGATGATGATTACTTGAAAGAGGGGATGATTCTAATTTGTTCTGGTTTGCTATTCCAAATTTTCTTATATTATCACCTTCTAGGAAAGCAAAATGAATTTACAATAGTTTATAATATCATTTTCTTTCATCTTTCATCCTCTAAAACACTGACAAGTCAATGAAACATATTTTAAAGGATAGCTATTTAAAAAAGACATTTGAATAGGCAAAATATTAAATTAAAATAAGACAGCTAATATATTCTTTTATTTTTATTTCAAGTGACATTTTGACAAAAAATACAATAAAATCATTTTATTTATTTATTTATTTTAATAACTAAGTTTCAAAAGTGATTCCCTTTGCCTTTACATGACTAGCAGATTTTTTGTTTTGTTTTGCTTTGACTCCAATGTAGTGGTACTGCCCCACTGTAAAATTTTCTAATGCCTCGCTCAATGAAGTGAAAAATGATAACTTGTAAAGTAGCTTTCAGATTCTCATAGCATAAGAATTTTCTGCACATGGGCCTCCCTGGTGGCGCAGGCAGTTGAGCACCGCACTGTTAAGACTTCCGTAGCCTCTGCAGCGCAGGTTCCATCCCCACATGGCGGGGCAGACCTCTCCTGTCTCACCCGCTGCTCCCCTCAGCAGTGTATTTCGGTCAATCTGCCTGTTCTGTTCCCTGCTCTGTCTCTGGTGAATCCTCTCACCCTCCCACACATCTGGCCTGTACCCCAGCTCTTGTATAAATAAATAAATCTTTAAAAAAAAAAAGTTTTCTGCATAAAATGCAATAAAGTCAAATAGAAGACAGAAAAGAGAGTTGACATCCTGCCTGGGATAGAAGCTCCACATCACAGTGCAGGGCAGGAACCAAGCCTCTCGGCCTCTTGCTCTCAGCCTCACCCCTTCCATTCATGTTCCCGGTAGCCAGAGAAGCCTTTTCTAACATAAATCTGCTTCTACTTCCATGCGCGCGGACTTGTGGTTCCCCTACTTCAGCTCCATCCCAAATTCTTTTTTTTTTTTAAAGTGTAAACTCCATTTATTTATTTATACAAGCACTGGGTAGAGTCAGAAGTGCCAGAGGGTGAGAGAATTCACCAGAGCCAGAAGCAGAGCAGGCAGAGTGATGAGGTACACTGCTGAGAGGAGCAGCGGGCGGCAGGAGACGTCTGCGCGCCCTGTGGGACCCTCCTCCGGTGGCCGGGGAGCAGCCGGGGATCGAACTGGCGGTGCAGAGGCTGCAGGCCGGGGATCGAACTGTCGCTGCAGAGGCTGCGGGCAGCTTCGCAACCCAGCGCTCAACCGCTGCACCACCAGGGAGGCCCTCCATCCCAAATTCTTATGTTTAAGACCCAACCCTCAGCACCTCAGAATGGAAATTTATTTGGAGTTAGGTCCTTTACAGAGTTAATTAATTTAAAATGAGGTCATTAGGTTGGGCCCTAATCCAATATGACTGGTTTCCTTATTACTAGAGAACACGAGGACACAGTCATGCACACAGGAAAAACAATGTGAGGACTCAGCAAGAAGGCAGCCATGTCAGAAGAGCTAAAATGATGCTTCTCCAAAGAAGAACTGCAAATGGCCAACAGGCATATGAAAAAATGTTCAACATCACTAGTCATCAGGGAAATGCAAATCAAAATCACAATGAGATATGGCCTCACCCCTGTGAGAATGGCCCTTATTACAAAAACTAGAAACAACAGTTGCTGGCAAGGATATGGTGAAAAGGAAGCCTCTTACACAGCTGGTGGGAATGCAAACTGGTCCAATCACTATGGAAAGTTGTGTCGAGGCCCCTCAAAACACTAAAAATGGAGCTATCATATTACCCAGCAATTCCACTCTTAAGAATCTACCCTAAGGACACAAAAACATAGATTCAAAAGAACACCTGTCCCCCTGTGTTTATTGCAGCACTATTCACAATAGGTAAAACCTGGAAACAATCCAAATGCCCAGAAATAGACAACTGGATCAAGAAGATGTGGTATATATACACAATGGAATATTATTCATCAATCAAAAAAGATAAACTCATGCCATTCGCAGCAATGTGGATGGAACTAGAAGGAATTATGCTCAGTGAAATAAGCCAGAAGGAAAAAGAAAAATATAGCAGGAATATAGGGGAACCAAATAAGACAACAGTTTAAAAAAAATAAATAGCAGGACAAAACACAACAAAGCAAAAACGGACAATTATAAATCAGAGACACACTGCAGGGGAGGAGGAGGGAGAGGGAGCAGAGGGAGGGAGGGTGAAGCACAGGGGACTGTGGTGATGGTGCATTGGTGAAGGAAACTCTATAGGGACTACACCTGAGGGGGTGGGGGGGAAGCAAATATTTTTAAAAATGAACAATGATGTAAAAAATTTAAAAATTAGTTTATTAAAAAAAGAAAAAATAATTATTCCATGTATGTCTCCTGTGTATCAGGCACTCTTCTGGAAGCTGGGAGACTCAAGCCCCCACTCACAGCCAGTGCTTTCTGATAGGCAGAGCTCAGTGGAGGGGGTGCCCTTTCAGAGTTGGCTGACTAGAGGCCCAAACTCATGGTGGTGATGAAATGGATACTTTGAGCACCTGTATTTGAGAAACATTTCTGTAAATAAGCTATACCTAAGCTAATACGCAAAATGTAAATTTCTACTAAAAACAAAGAACCAGGAACATGTTTAAAGCATGGTTTTACTACTGCTTTGTAGCTCCGGAGAAGAAGAAATACAGAAGAGAAACACTCAGGGTATTTTTTTTTTTTTTAATTTATAGAGAACTTGCCACCTGGGTACCTTGAGCAAACCACTCCACCTCTTCTTGCCTCTGTCTCCTCACCTGCAAAATGAGGGTGATGATAGCAGCTTCTCCATCATGTTATCAGAAAGAACAAAAGAGTTAACATCTCCCAATCATACAGGACAGTGTCTCAGATACAATAAGCCAATCTCTGAAATCCTTATTCTTTCCATGCAAGCCATTTCAAAGACGCTTCTCCTCACCTGGCAATGCTGAATTTTATTTTATCTTCTACTTCTCACGTACTCTTAGGTTGCCTTTCTGCCTTCCCTGAGATTCACAATCACTTTCAATTTAATATCAACCATGAATTTAATTAAAGTTCTATTAGCGTCTACCTCTTCTAGACCATTAATGAGGCTGTTAGATAAAATGTAATAAAGGCCCCTCGAGCAGCCCAGCAGACATCGCCCTTAATCATTGTTTACTTCTCCACAGCCTGTGTTCATACTTCATTGTGATTTCCAAACCCATTTATAAACTCACCTAATATGACTTTTTTCATTGGTGTCAAGAGCATTCAAAAGTCATACTACAGAGCGATGCTGAGTGGGGGCCCTGCCCTCTCCCTTAAGTGGGACTGGCCCTGCTAGGGGTGAATGTGAACGCCAGTGGCAGTGATCTTCCCCCCAGTACTCACCTCCCAGGCAATCAAAGGACAAGCTCTCAGATTCCACTGCTAGAAATTCTGTCCTTGAAGTTAAAAAATATCTTTGTAGGTCCTCCCCGGTGGCGCAGCGGTTGAGCGCTGGGTTGCGAAGCTGCCCGCGGCCTCTGCGGCGCCGGTTTGATCCCCGGCTGCTCCCCGGCCACCAGAGGAGGGTTCCACATGGCGCGCAGACCTCTCCTGCCACCCGCTGCTCCCCTCAGCAGTGTACTTCGGTCCTTCTGCCTGCTCTGCTCCCCGCTCTGGCTCTGGTGAATTCTCTCACCCTCCCGTGCTTCTGACTGTACCCAGTGCATGTATAAAAAACAAACAAACAAACAAATAAATAAATAAAACATGCCTTAATAAAAAAAAAAAAAAATTAAAAAATATCTTTGTAAATATCCTCCCAGCTAATCTGGAAAGGGTAATACAGTGATGCATATTGCTATTAATGTCTTTAAATTGCTTCTGGAACAAGGAAATTAATAAATAAGATGTATTTCACTTTGACTTGCTCTGGACCATCAGACCAGGCCATGTGGGTGCAACAAAGAGCACAACAAAGAGCAAGGTACAGTGTGCTGTGCAGAGAGTGGGCATAAGGGGAAGGCAAGAGAAGGGGACCCCCAAGTGGGGAGTGTCACACTGAAAACAATCTTACCCCTTTGGATTTTTCTGCACACTTGGCAGATCTAATGCTGTTTCTCCCTGCAACACCCCCTTGCCCCCACCCAAATCAAAAAAATCGGTCAAACCCCCAGCAGACTAACCATGTTTGAGTTTATAAACACAACCCTTCCCTCATTTTCTTTGGGATCTGTGAGGTATTTATATAAGCAGTTTGAGGTATACTATCAAGCTCTTGAAGGCAATTCTGGGCTCTAGCCCTGAGCGCAGCACTTGCTATTACTTTCCTCATCTCAAAAATAAGAGCAATATTAGCTACCTGAAAGAGCGCTGGCAAAGGTCCAAAGAGATTCTATGCCATTATGTCAAGCAGCCCTTCAGGCTTCACTGCTGCTGGGGGGAAAGTCGGTTACATTGTCAGGGAATTTTCCAGAGACCAAATATTGTAAGTCAATTTTTCTACCTTTGGTGACTTACTTTAAACCACACTCTGATCCCAAATAACAGCTGGGAAGGACCTGTGGGATCCTGCAGCCCAATTTCTTACTCCAATCAGACAACCCCAAGAGCCTTGCTATCCAAAGCTTGGTCCTTAGAACAGCAGCATATACACTGAAGTTTAAGAATTATTGCCCGGGGCCTCTCCTGGTGGTGCAGTGGTTGAGCACTGGGAAGCTGCCCACTGCCTCTGCAGCGCCGGTTCGATCCCCAGCCACAGGCGATCGTCCCACATGGCGCGCAGACCTCTCCAGCTGCCCGCTGCTCCCCTCAGCAGTGTATTTCATCACTCTGCCTGTTCTGTTCCCAGCTCTGGCTCTGGTGAATCCTCTCACCCTCCCGTGCTTCTGACTGTACCAAGTGCTTGTATAAATAAATAAATAAATCTTCACCCCTATGTTTATAGCAGCACTGTTTACAATAGCTAAGCTTTGGAAACAACCCAAATGCCCAAAAGTAGATGACTGGATCAAGAAGATGTGGTACATATATACCATGGAATATTACTCAGCATTCAAAAAAGATAAACACATGCAATTTGCAGCAACATGGATGGCGCTGGAAGGGATCATGCTCAGCGAAATAAGCCAAAAAGAAAAAGAAAAATACCGGATGGTCTCACTCATAGCAGGAATCTAGAAAACTTAAATAAGGGACCAGGAAAATGAATATAAGAAAGTGAAAATCAAAATCAACAAAAAACTATGAACCAGAGACACTTTTTGGGGGGTGGGGGGCGGGAGGGGAAGGATTGGGGTCAGAATGGGGCGTTTGCAATTGTATGGGGGAATATAAAAATAAAATTTAAGATTAAAAAAAAAAAAAGAAAAATAAAACTGAAATAATGCCTAGAAAAAGAAGGGAAAAGGAATAATTTTGATAAAATAAATAGTATTTCCTGGGTGAAAAATAAATAAATAAATAAATAAATAAATAAATAAATCTTTATTAAAAAAAAAAAAAGAATTATTGCCCTATAGAACACCCATTATAGCGGGTCTTAGAATCAATAGCTTAATAAAGTCAGAGTGTGGTGGTGATGGTGGGGTGTATGTGTGTTTGTGTGTGTATGTGTGTGTGTAATGGTGCCCCAGTATTACAGCAATCAAATATCACAAACCTCCCTCCCAAAAGCAATGAACTTTTAAGGGAATTTTCTAAAAATGATGGATAACTCATACTTTTGTATACCTTCACCTTTACCTCACTTTGACTTAAAACCAACTTTCTTGATTCTTTCTGTTCTTGAGGTCATTTGATTTGTTTCTTCTTCCTGCTTGGGAAACTGAACACCACAATGTTAGGAAGGACCCCATTTTCAGCCCAGTTTTTGGGGAAGTGGATATTTGTTCAGCAGTGGGACCTATGCATCGAGGTGGTAACAGATGTAGACACGTGTATACCAGGTTATGAAGCCAAGTCTGCAGTTCAACCAAAGTGGGGGGATGGAGAAGGGCAGAGTATAGTCTAGGTCTATCTTTGCTTCTAGTTTTTGCAGTTTGAAAATGAAAGACTGGTCTGTAGAAATAAAAGATGTCACCGCTTTTTAGTAATTTCACTGGAAAAAGGTTGAGAGAATAGAATCCCCTCCTCAACCCTGCAATCCTTTTTCCAGGCTCATCCCTGGCAAAATACCCACCACAGATGTCTCCTTTCCTGTCTTGGTTTTGAAAACAACAATATTTCAGAATAACTGCAGGTTTTTCAACTAGCTGAGCATTTTCCCTGGTCTCTGATATGAAGATGCTCCAAGCAGGTAAAGGCCTTGAGGAACCATGCATCCTGGAGACTCAGGGTCCTGAGCCGCTATTTCCCTAACTGTGAAGCGGAAATAATAATCAGCTTATCTTTAGAATTAAAAAGTAAACAAAGATTAACACACAATAAAAGTTGATGCAGGGGCCTCCCCGGTGGCACAGCAATTGAGCGCTGGGCTGCAAAGCTGTCCTCACCCTCTGCAGCACAAGTTCGATCCCCGGCCTCTGGCGAGGGTCCCACATGGCGCACAGACCTCTCCTGCTGTGCCCGCTGCTCCCCTCAGCAGTGTGTTTCGTCAGTCTGTCTGTTCTGCTCCCTGCTCTGACTCTGGTGAATTCTCTCACCCTCCCGCTCCTCTGATTGTACCCAGTGCTTGTATAAATAAATAAATAAATCTTAAAAAAAAAAAAAAAAAAAGTTGGGCCTCCCCTAGTGGCGCAGCGGTTGAGCGCTGGGCTGCGAGGCTGCCCGCAGCCTCTGCAGCGCAGGTTCATTCCCCGGCCGCTGGCGAGGGTCCCACAAAAAAAAAAAAAAAAAAAAAAAAGTTGATGCAATAAAAGTACACATTAAACACTATTAATTGTTTAGCCACAGAAATCCAAGGAGCCCCTCATTGCCACTTCCTCTCCTTCCGGTGGGGAGCAAGAAGGCAGTAGAAAGATGTTTTCAGTACTAAAATATGGGTCCTGACTTCCTTAGCATCCATCAGTCAATTTCTCTTTGCACATCTAACAATTTGCTCATCAGTAAGTCTTGAAAAACACTGCAAAGAGCTAGCTTAATGAAAAGTTGGAAATGCTTCATGTAAAATGAAGTGACAAATTCTTATTTTCCTGTTCTCTGAAATTTCCCTGCAAGGCTTATGTCCCCTTCTTGGTGAGAAGACATTTGAACCTCCGAGGGTGGAAGGGGAGGGGAAAAAATTGAGATAGGCTACCTGGAGCAGACAGTAAATGGATGAAATCGAAGATAATTAGATGTTTCTAAAATGCCTACATGTCTTCTAAAAACCAGGAGAAAACACGAAAGTGCTGCAGCTGACAGATCATGTCTTGTTGCCTAGCACTGTTCTGAAGTGACTGGAGCTGCTAGGCAACCCATCCTCCCGGGCTTGGTGACCCAGCAAACACTAAACAGATGCTGCTCCTCTGCTACCCTGCTGCCCCTCGCAATTTTCTCATCTGTAAAATTCACACCTGATAAATGTTTCCTCTGGACTTTTTTCCATTTGGATAGGGCACAGGGACGTGCAGGATTGCTCGTGCACAAGAGAGCCTGGCCGCCAACCTAAAGAATGCCTCGGGGCCAAAAAACCAAATGATCCTCTAAAGATTAAGCTGTGTGAAGACTGAAGCCTGAACTCAGCAGTAAAGGGTGAGATTCTGAGCCATGGCTCCTAGAAATTATCAAATCACCATCTGCATCAAAGGCAGATGGTCCTACTACTGATTGGAATACTCTGGACAAAGTCATCCAAATTACTCTCATCACCCCAAATTATTTGGGGATTAGGAGAGGTACATTTCCCTAGCTGGGAGCGTCCTCTAATTGCCCACAGGGTTTCCATTTACTAGCCAATCCGCGCAGGCTCTATGAAAGAACCAAGTGAAATATAAATGATTGATAACAACTTACTCTCTCCCAAGCCTGCTCTTGTTTACCTCACTAGGATGCAAGGTAGAATTTTATGAAAGGGGAAGAGAAAGCCATCTTTAGTCCTCCTTCCTTCACCCCTCCCCTCTTTTCTGTTTAACATAAATCATACTACAACTGGGTTCCACACCAGTTCCTGCTCTCCAAGAACTTGTGACAAATTATATTAGCATATTCAAATTCATATTTTTGATAATATTTTTAATAAGCTATTAAAAAGTTATTCACTCTCAGGTTTACTGGTGCTTTCTGGGTTAATAAAATGGTGATTTTCATTCTGAGCAGGGCATTGCTATTTCTCCGTTTCCATTTATTTGGTTTTACAACTCTTCAAAGTGTTTTCACATCTGTTATCCCACTGTTCTATAAACCCCTATGCTTACCCCGATGCATGTAAGTTAATTACAACACTCACATTTTGGAAAGAGATTGAAGAAAGCTACAGAGCATAGTGGGAATAAATTTCTGTCTACAACCTCAGGTGCAAGGAAATACCATTCTATTTAGGTCAGTTTAATTTTGAATGGAGGCCCATCCCAGTGGATTGAAAGAAATTCCCTCCAGTCACTACTGTCCTAGAATGCAGAGGCTTAGGTAGTGCCTGGGAAATGGAATGAAGACCCTCACCCTCCAGGCTACGATAGTTGCTTCTGGTCCTCTCTGATCCAAATTCATGGGGGTCCTTGAAACTTTTGTCTCCTATCCCACAGGAGAGACTTGGAATCTTTGCCCAGTACAAGAGCCCAGAGACTTGGGCCTCTGTCAGCCATTTCTTCTGAGGTCCAAACCTCTGAGGGCCCTTGCCACCTGATTTCTGTCCCAGTTCTGAGGGAATTGTTTCTCCTTTGCTACACCCAACAGTGCTCTTCTTCCTTCTCTGCCCCTTACCAATCTTGAGATATATCTTCAATGGCTTAGATTTTTTAAAAATACAGAAGCAATTATTAGTTCTGGTTCTTCTTATTGTCCTACAAAATCCAAGACAAAGAGGAATAACAAAGGGTACAGCTGTCTGTTTGAAACCATAGGCAGGGCAGGGGAGGGAACATGAAGGGAACAGAACATAAAACATACATCAAATGTCTAAGAAATATAGTTAACCTTAAAAGGAAGGATATTCTGATATATGCTACAATGTGGATGAACTTTGAAGACATCATGGGAGCGAGTTAAAATAGCGGCAAAAAGATAAATACTGCATGATTCCACTCATATGAGTATCTACCCATAGAAATAGAAAGTAGAACGAAGGCTGCCAGGAGCTGAAGGGAGGGGGCTTGGGGAGTTTGTTTTAATGGGTTGTCCTCACAGAACTAGGACAAAGGGCTTCCTTTTTATCCTACTATAAACTACCACTATCCTACTATCCCTCCCACTTACACATCTTTATTAGGATCACTTAAGGCCTACATCTTGCTAAATCCCTGATCAATTCTCTGTCTGTTTTAACTTATCTCAGCAGCATTCAAGCAGGCTGACCATGCCCTCCTTGAACACTGCCTTCTCCAAGCTTCCAAGAGTCTAGGCTCACCCTTCCCTGGTCCTCTCTGTCTCACAGCACATCCATCCACCTTTTCTTTTCCCACTTCCTATGTCAGAGAGATCTCAGGTCTTGGACTTCTCTGTCTATATCCTCTCCCCACATGGCCCCATCCGATTTCACAGTTTGAGCTACCATATGTACACTATTCACACAATTTCCAGCTCAGAACACTTTTTTTTTTTTATAACAAAGACTTTTTAAAAATTTATTTATTTATGCATACAAGAACTGGGGTACAGACCAGAGGTGTCAGGGGTGAGAGAGATTGGGGAGCAGAACAGGCAGATCTATTGAAATACACTGCTGAGGGGAGCCAGCGGGCGAGTCCAGAGAAGTTTGCTGCTCCATGTGGGTTGCTCCCTGGCCAGCCGGGGATCAAACTCGTGCTGCAGAGGCTGCAGATTGTTCCATAGTGCGGTGCTTAACCCCTTGTGCCACCAGGGAGGCCCCTCCTCCATCTTCTTCCCCAAGTCTGTGACCTGAGCCTTGATCCTTATCCATTTGATAAACAGCACCAATTTCTATCTAGTTGATCAGTCCAAAAAAGGAGGAGTCATTCTTTATTCGTCTCTTTTCATCATACACAACATCTAATCATGAAAAGGTAATTATTTCTACCTATAAAATAGATACCCAATCTGATCATTGTCCCCACCTCCACTAGCATAACCTTAATCCAGTCCCCATTTTCTGTCACCTGGGTTTCTGCAACAGCCCTCTCCCTTCATGTGCCTCTAGTCTATCCTTCACACAAGTAACAAGATTTCTAAAGAGAAATAACATCTCGTCACTCCTCTACTTAAAACCTTCCAGCAGTTTCCCACTGTGGTTATCATAAAATTCAAGCTCTCTTACTATGGTCTACACCTAGCAGTCCCACATGATCTGCCTGATGCTACCTCTGTAATTTCACCTCCCTGCACACTCCCATCCACTCACCCAGATTGATTCAGTCCCTGAACCTGCCAGGCTCCCCCTCCTCTAGGGCCTCAGCATGTGACATTACCTCTACCTGCAGCCCAAAGTGCCCCCACCTCGAGCAGCTGCCCCTTTTCATTATTCTGGTCCCTGCTTTCTCGAAGTATCTTCCTGGACTCCAGCTCAAGCATCTCCCAGTCTCTACATCACATGGCCCTGCTTTATATAGAGCACTTTTCAGCATGTGAAACTAGACTATCATTACCTGACTACTTACCTACACAAGACAGACTTTTTAACAATGGTCTTGGAAAAATGATTACTCACATCCAAAAAAATGAAGTTGGAACCTTATCTTATGCCATGTACAAAAATTAACTCAAAAATGGATCAAAGACCTAAAGGTAAGAGTTAAAACTATTGAACTATTTAAAGAAAATAGAGGGAAAGCTTAATGACATTGGATTTGGTGATTCTACCTCACAAGAGTAGGATTTTCTGGAGACTTGTTTCCTCTGTATCCCTTGCGCAGAACCTGGTCTAGCTGACTTCTACCTTAGGCCAGTCGTCCCCAAACCTGGCCACTCACCAGAATCACCACATCATACCACAGCTCCGGGGTGAATTACATATGTCCATGCAGCTGTTTCAAAAAATATAAAACTCCCTGCATTCCACTCCCCCATACCTGATGCATCACAATCACAGATGATAGGCCTGGAAGCTTCTGATTTCAAAGAGCTGCTGTACAGTCAGTGAGGCACCATGGGACAGGACAACCTGATAAAGGGCTTCAGAAGACAGAGGGAGTCTGTGAGGTGGGAATTTACATCGCATCCAGGAAAGAAGTGAGAAGGGGGCTGCAATTTAAAAATAAAAGAACTAGATAAAGGCAATTTAAAAACCGTTGTTTATCCAGAAGTGATAGATTACAAACAACAAAAAAAAAATGTATTTCATGTAAGTTAAACTGAGAGCATTTCTCTTTAAAAGAGGAAAACAGTTGTTTGTTTTTTTCAAGACTTTAACTGCTTCACCTGGTTCAAGTACTGGGATTCATAGTGTAGTCTCTGGCCAACAAGTATTGCCAACTTGATGTCATGGGCTCTGGGTCAATGTCCTTGAGAGATGGACATTTCAGCATTCCACAGGGCTTTCTAGTATCAGATTTACCTTTCAAGGGAACAGAACTCGCTGAGTAAAAGACCCCCCTACATGGCACTCTTAGTGCCCCCTGACGTGGGCTCTGATGCAGACCACGGTCATAGGAGTATGTTCTCACTGACATGGTGCAGCTCCCTTTTAGAGCAGAATTTCAGAACCAAAAATAAGCATTATGAAATCCTCAGCGCTCCTGCAGGTTGGGACTTTCAGGAAGTCTAGGCACCCCAATGTACTCTAGAACCACAGGGCTTTGAGTACAGCAGGGCATAGAGCAAACTCCTGTATCTCTGTGGAAATGTTGGAGACTTTGAGGACAGCAAGAGAAAAGAACCATGTTTTAGGTTTCTCATGCTCCTCTAGGATCCTGAATTCTTGATAATGCCTTGATCCTTTTACTCCAGCCAGTAGGCTAGAAACCAATTTATCCCTACTAGTCTGGACCTGGCAATTCATTGATTATTTTGTTTTGTTTTGTAATTGAATGATTACATTTACCATTTTAACCATTTCTAAGTATACAGTTCAGTGGCATTCAGTATTACCACTGTCCATTTCCAGAATTTTTTCATCATCCCAAACTGACACTCTATACTCATTAAACAGTAACTCTTCATTCTTCTTCCCTTAGTCCCTGGTAACTTCTATTCTTTCTGTCTATGAAGTTGCCTATTTCAAGTACCTCAGATAAATGGAATCATATGATGTTGGTCCCTCTGTGTCTGGCTTATTGTTATGTCTGATGTTCACAGGAAAATTTCATCAACGTTCATCTATATTGCGGGATGTGTTAGAATATTCTTCCTTTTTTAGGCTAAATAATATTCTATTTTATATATATTTATCTATTCCTCTGTGATGGATTGTTTCCACCCTTAATCTATTGTAATGATGCTATGAAAATTTATGTACAAATACATCTGTTCAAATTTCTGCATTCTATTCTTTTGAGCAATATCCACAAGCGAACTTGTTGGGTCATATGGTAACTTCATCTTTAATCTTTTGAGTAACTTCTATACTGTTTTCCTTAATGGTACTACCACACTACACTTCTATCAACTGTGTGCAAGGGTTCTAATTTCTCCACATCCTCACCAACAATTCTTATTTTCTTTTTCTTTGCTAGCAGCCATCCTAATGGGTGTGAGATGGTATCTCAGTGTGGTTTGGTTTGCATTTCCCTAGACATTGGTGATGTTGAGTATCTTTTCATGTGCTTGATCGCCATTCATCTATATTCTTTGGTGAAATTTCCATTCAATTCCTTTGTCCATTTTGAATCAGATTGTACTTTTGTTGAGTTTCTTTTATGTTCTGGATATTAATCACTTTTCAGATAGATGACTTACACATGTTTCCTCCCATTTTGTAGTTGTCTTTTTTCTTTCTTGACAGTGCCCTTTGTTACACAAAGTTTTTAATTTTGACAAAATTCAATTTACCTACTTTTTCATTTTTTGGCCTGTGTTTTTGGTGTCATAACCAAAAAAACAAAACAAAAAAAAAATCACCAAATCCAATGTCATTAAGTTTTCCCTCTATTTTCTTTAAATAGTTCAATTGTTTTAACTCTTACATTTAGGTCTTTGATCCATTTTTGAGTTAATTTTTGTATATGGCATAAGATAAGGTTCCAACTTCATTTTTTTGGATGTGAGTAATCATTTTTCCAAGACCATTGTTAAAAAGTCTGTCATTGTGTTAGACAACAGTGAGACACAAACTCCAAGGCAGTGGGTGGAGCTCACCTCATCTCCAACTTGAATGGTAGGAGGTGGAGCTTTCCCAACCCCACCCCTTGAGTTGGGGCTGATGAGGGGTCAGAGCTGAAACTTGGCTTAGGCTCGTGGGGCTTCTGGCAGTTAAACCCCTCGTAAGAGAAGGGGAGTCTGTGATGAAGCCACCAACTTGCCACATATGGCTTCAGCTTGGACCTTGGCCTCTGCAACTGGGGTAGGATAGAGAGCATCTGAGCATGTATAAACCTGTAGGTAGGTAGGTAGATTCTGTAGGTAGGTAGGTAGGTAGGTAGATCCCCCACTCTTTGTCCCTCCTTTCCTCACTCCCTGTGTAAGTAATTCTTTCCTTGTTTCTCTCAATTCATCTGTTTTAGGGTCATGTCCTGCATTTTTAAGCGCACGAGTAAGGACCCACCAATTGGGTCAACTTCTGTCCACTAAGTTTGGCCTATTTCACTTGCCCCCATTGAACGGTTTTAGCACTCCTGTGGAAAAGTAATTGAGCACATATATCACTGATCACTTGTAACTCCAAAAATAATAGCACATCAATCTTACAATGTGTGTAGCACCTTCTGAAGGCCCAGTAGTTTGCCAAGTAATGATGAAAAAAACACAATTGCAAGGATCTCAGAAGCACACTAAGGAGTCCAGAAAGAAACCAAAACCAGTACAATATGAGGCAGAATGTAGTAAGTGCTCCAGTAGAGGCACAAACAGAATCCTGAGGGGCCCAGAGGAAAGCACGGCTATCTTGCAAGGGAGAGGAGGAAGCTTTCATAGAATAGGTGGTATGGGAACCCTACCTTGGCATAAGAATAAGATTTCTTCATGTAGAAGGCAGATGGGGGTAGCAATTTCAAGTGAGCATTTGCCCTCAGTGAAAATGCTCGGAGGTAGGACGCTGCAGAGGGTTGGCTTTGGCAGAAGACAGGCTGCAGGTGGAGGAAACCTGTACAGGAGTGAAAGGTCCAGCATTTCTCCTGCCAGCACCTCAGGCATCTTCCAGATCTGTGAGCCAGAAGACCTGAGGATGGCAAGTAGGGCTCAAGATATTGGGAGAGGGAAAGAGATGGGGAGCAACTACATCCCCTCCTTAGATCTTATGGGACTGGAGTCCCTTCCAATCCTCTCCAGAGTGATTTCTCAGACTTAGGATGAATGTCCTGTCATTCCTCGTGCCCCCTCCTCAGCAATCCCAGAAGCAGATGAAACAAGACCAGATCAAAAACTCCAGGCCACTAACTGTTTAAAGTCCCTTGAACCCTAAATGCTGACTCTGGTCTATTTTCTGCTAGACCAGAGCATAGGCAGCTGGACCCCGGGGTCAAAGGGTCCTTGGCTGTGATCTGTGTGGTCTGGCCTGAAGCCAGTCAGCAGCAGGAGGCCAGGCTGCTCATGGGCGGGGTGGGGAGGAACGGAAAGGGGGGAGAAAGGGAGGGGGGCTGCTCAGAGAGCCACTCAGAAAACTCTGTGTCAAGTACAGGAAGCAATTGAATGAAGAGATGGCAAAGTGCTATTTCCTTGGAAAGCCAGAAATGTTCAAAAAAGGAATGGGTCCTAGACTGGGCTGGTAAGCACAGGGCTCAGGACTGGAGAGAGACAGGATGGGCAGGGGGTGTAATGGAACCCTGACACCCTGAAGGGCTCCCAATTTTGCCCCCCTGTGGGTTGTAGTGCATGTGCATAATTCCCCAGAAAGACAACTAGATCTTTGACCAGGCTGGTGTGACCACAACCCAGTTAGAAAGACACTTTATATCATGATCTAGTACCTATAAAGGCATACACAATTGGTAAAAACATTTCATAAAACAACACCTTCCAGAACATAAAGAGTAAAATATACGGAGGCTGTACACAAACGGTTTCAAAGTTTGCGTAATTCGACACTTCATGGAGTCAGCACTGGGCTCAGGTTTTTTCCGTCTCTCCACTAGTGATGCCTTCCCCCGCATGCCGGCTACTTCCTTGATGGTGGCAAAGTGCCTGCAGCAGCTCCAGGCAATAATCTTCACGCAGCTGATTTCAGAAACATTAAAGAACATATTCTTTTCTCGTGTGTCTTTTTAAACATTAGGAAACAACCTAGAAGTCCCCTAGCCTACTACTCAAAGTGTGGTCCTCAGACTGACAACAGATGGATCTACCTCCCCTGCAGGATTGTTAGAAATAGACACTGAGGACCCACCCTAGACTGCACAATCAGAATTAGCTTTGTAGCAAATCCTGGTAACTGGTAGCTTGAGCCCCTCCACTGCTGATTCCCCTTTACTGGAATCGCATCACACTTTTAGCTGAAACCAATTATAGGCAGATAGACTAGAATCACCCTTATTGATTTACACTAATCACAATTCACACTCAGTGGGCTGAGGAGTCCAGTCTTCCTTGAAACTAGAGAACTGACCAACATCAGATTCTTTAGTAAGAAAGAAGAGGTGGAAAAAGGGTTTTGGTGGTGGGCAGCTAGCAACGTGCCCCAGGGAGGCAGACAGAAATGCAAGTATGTGATAAGTCCTATGATGGAGAAAGTAAGTGTGCTCATAGAGCCCAGAGAAAGAAGTTTTAGGATATTGAAGAAAACTTTATAGAAAAGGTGAGACTTGAAGAGGGATGTCAAGGGTCAGCAGAAGCTTTCCCATGAATACTGGGATAGAAGATATACCAAGCAAAAGGAGTAGCATGTGCAAAGGCAAGATGTGTTTGGAAAATATTTCCCTTTTGCAGCTCTGTGAATTCCTCCTGAGGTCATGTGCCATCACTAACAGTTGGAGCTATGGCTGGAGCATAGGATGTGTGGAGAGAGAGAAGGCCCCTGATGTGGCTGGATAGAGTTGGGAGGTATGCTTCAGAAGAACATTCTTCAGAAGAGCAAGGCTTTCCTTAGTTCCAAAGGATCCGCTCACCCTCCTCTTACTTAGGAAGTATTTTTCAGGAATGTTCACCCTCTCACCCAGATCCAGCCCCTTAAGCCCTAGTAGGCGTTGTCCTCAGAAAACAGCAAGGGGAGGACACAAAAACACCTCCATCTACTGGTCAAGTCTGAGGTTGACTTTCAGATGCTCTGAACCAGGACAGAAAGTAGAAAACTGTCCATCAAAGCCAACACTCTCGAGTCTCATCTTCTTCTCTTCAGTCCCCCACAGGCAGCAGACAGTTGGAAGATTCTTAAGACCCTTAATCTGGAATTACTTATCCCGCTTTCAAAAGTGATTTTAAGTTTGGTGAGAAGGTAAGAGGAGCAGGGACTCTTACATCCTTTGATAATATCCTGAGTGCTTAAAATAACTCTCCCATTGCTATTCTAGAAATTGACTTTACAAAAATAGTTCACCTGTCCCAAAGCTGATTCTGTATTTACAAAGATACTAGCTGAAAAAATGTTAAAAATGATGTAGATCTGCTTTGCAATGAAACTGCCTTGTTGAACAGATGAAAGATTCTCAAACTCCATTGCCAAGGAGCATGGTTATCCCACAACACCCCCAAATCAAACAACAGTCTGCTCTTCCTGATTCACAGAAAGAATATTTAGCTTATTCCCCAAAATTATTTCCTTAAACACTTCTATGAGTTATTATGTACCAATGGTATTCTGCACAAAATATATATATTCTGTATTTTTTATTTAATATATCAAATGTTTGTAGTATCCTGCAAGTAGCCTCCTAACCTCCAGGTGCTGCCTCACCAGAACACATCTGGGACTTGAGCAAAACCATCAGCCAACTGAAGCATCCTCCCCAAGAGAATTATCTAGAATCCATCTATTTGTAATATGTAGCTACATAACAATGTCTATGAAAACGTATGAAGCTATAAACATAGCTATATTTCACACTAGCAGAATTTTATTGTTTAATGCTCCAGACCTTTACATTTTTCTTCCAACAAATATAGCAAATAAATTCCCACTCACTTTATGGAGTGAGTTATTGGTGGATATGGGGAATTAATATGGAGTAAGACATCAGTGATGATGCCAGTCACATTATACACATGACCTCAGTCAGTCTTACAAACAAAATAGGAAGAAGGTATTAGCTTCCTCTTTTTTCTTATAAGGAAACATTTCAGGAAGTGTCTCATTCTCAAGACTAGTGAGTGCTGAATCAGGGTTTAAGGCAGTCTTTGACTTCACACTATCTGTTAATATCAAGTAGGTAATGTTCTGCTTATACCATCTCATCATTATAATGTCTAAGCAACCTTAGTTGATTGAGCTAACATTACAGTTTGAAAGACATGGTGGTAGATGATGGGACGCAATGAAGAACCAGCTGTCATAGGCCTAGAGGAATCTGCAGCCTGAGGCAGGAAGACAGAAGGTCATAGGACTATGATAAATGCAAGATGTTCATCCTGCCAGGGATGTCCTCCCACATTCTTGCCCTGGTGAGATCCCTGCTTTTCTAAAACCCAGGGCTGCCTACCCAAAGTAATCAGCCAGAAACCCCTCTCTGTCATTCTTTCCTCTGCTTCCACAGCACTGTGCATAATCCCTTTACCCTACCCTATTAGCTATCTGCATTACATGTCAGTCTTCCCCAGTAGACTTTGTTTTAAGAAATGAGTTATCTTTTTTGGGTTTTGTTTTTAACTTTAATTCTCATCAGTTTAATCACAAAATCACTCTTATGAAAATCTTTACGTCCTTTAGAAATCTGACATAATGGTATCTGGCTTAGAATTAAAATAAACATTGAAAGAATATCTCATTGGATTTAGAAATTTAGGATGAACAATAATCTGTAATTAATTTTTGTTGGAATAATTAAATTACTGTTAACTTCTGCCCTAAAATAGCAGAAATTTAGGAGGCCAGAAACCTAAAATCAGCATCACCTGTCAAAATCAATGTCAAGTGAGCAGGACTGCCCTCTCTCCAAAGACTCTAGGGAAGAATCCTTTGTTCAACCTTCTCAGTTTCAAGTGTTCCTTCCTTATTATGACCGCTATTATTTTACTACATAGCTACACTGCTTCTTCCCTCAATGCTGTGTACCTTCTAGTATTTTTCATTCTATCATGTAAAATCTCCCTCTACCTTGTACTTAAAGGGACACTTGTGATTACACTTACAATCTTGATAATCCAAGATAACCTCCGCATTTCAAGAACTTTAACTTAATCATGTTAAATAAATTATTTTTCTATATAAGATGATATTCAGTAATTCTGGGGATTTAGATTTGGACACGTCTTTGAGGGCCATTATTTAACCTATTTCATGAGCCCAGTATTCCCAATACCAAAAATACTCAAGGATATCAAAAGAAAACATTATCACTCAAGAATATAGAAACAAAAATCCTTTAAAATTATATTAATAAAACTAATTCTGCAATATATATAAATAATAAACATTAAACTCTAGTAAGTTTTGTCAGGAATGCTAGTTTGGTTTGTTATCTGAAAATCAATTAACTAATTGATTAAGTAATATTAATTATTAACACAGTAATGTGGGAAAAACTTATGATCATTTCAATATATGCAGAAAATGTATTTAACAAAATTAAATACACATTCATGATAGAAACACTCAGTAAACTAAAAATAAAAAGAAATTTCCTCAACCTGAGAGAGAATTTTTAAAATAACTGATATCATTTTAATGGTGAAAGGCTGGAAGCTTTCTACTTAAGATCAGTAATATGACCCTTCTTTTCAACAACTTACTGAAAGTCTTATTCAATACAATAGGTACAAAAAAGAAATAAAGGAATAATGTTTGGAAAGGATTAAATAAAACCATCTATATTTTAAATAACCAAATAATGTATAAATAAAATCCCTAAGAATGTACGAAACTACTTGTAAAACCAATAAGTAAATTTGCTAAAGTCATGGCAATCAAGGTCAAAATACAAAAATCAATGCATTTCCACATACTAGCAGCAAACAATAAGAAAGTGAATTCTTTTTTTAAACTCTATAATATCAAAAAATAAAATATGAGTAAATTTCATCAAACATACACAACATCTTTATATTAAAACTATAAAACATTACTGAGAGAAATTAAGAAAGAACTAAACAAATTGGTAAATATACCATGTTTGTGTATTGGAAGAATCTATCTTGTTAACGACATTGGGTTCTCTCAAATTGACCTGTGGACTCATACATTACCAGTCCAAAAATCCCAGCAGATTTTTTTTAGACAATTATAAGCTATATCTAAAATATATTTAGGACTGCAAAGGGCCAAAAACAACCAAAATATTTTTAAAGAATAGTTAGAAGACTCTCACTGTCTATTCTCAAAATTACTCTAAAGCTATATTAATCAAAATGATAAGCAAAATATGTCAAGAGGAAGACAAATATCAACTGTTTTCACCCTTATATGGACTATAAAGAAACAAAGCAAAGGAACAGACAAAATCAAATCAAAAGAAAACAAACCCTGGAAATCTGACTGTAGACATGAGGCCACTAGAAGAGTAAGATGGGGAACGAGGAATTGAACAGATGGAGCCCAATGAACTATAGGGGGGGAATTATTGGACTTCGATGTGCACTTTAAATGATAACAAACATTTGAAGAAGTGTGAACCTATACCCCTAAAACACATATGGTGTTGTGAAGCAATGCTACCTCAATAAAAAATAATTAGAAAACTCTTACCTGTCTTTTTTTTTTCTTTAAGAACAATTTTTTTTTAAGATTTATTTTTATAGTTATTTATAAAAGCACTGGGTACAGTCAGAAGCACAGGAGGGTAAGAGAATTCACCAGACCCAGAGCAGGCAGGCTGACTAGAAATACACTGCTGAGGGGAGCGGCGGGAGAGGTCTACGTGCCACGTGGGCCCATCACCGGTGGCCGGGGATCGAACTGGCGCTGCAGAGGCTACAGGCAGCTTTGCAGCCCAGAGCTCAACCGCTGCGCCACCAGGGGAGGCCTAACCCTTATCTGTCTTAATCAAGACAGTGTGGTGGTGGCACTAAGTACAGGTATATGGAAACCATGGAAGAGAACAGAGAGTACAGAAACATACTCCATTATATGATCAGTCGATTTCTTTTGTCTGTTTACAAACAAAAATGTTAAGGTAATTCAAAAGGGAAAGAACAATGTTTTTAACATACAGTGCTAGAGCAATTGACTATCAGTAAGGGGGGGAAAGAACCTTGGGTCTTATCTCACATCTTTTATAAAAATTAACTTAAATTGGATCAACTACAAAAGCTAAAGTAGGAGAAAATTTTTGTTAACTAGAGATAAGCAAAGATTACTTACAAGCAGACATAAAAGAATAAATATATATATAACAAAATTTTGATACACTGGACCGTGTCCAAAAAATTTAGATTTTTTAAATACCATTAAGAAAATGAAAATGGGAGTGAGCTTTTGCAAAACATTTATTTGACAAACAATTTGAATTCAGAGTAGCTCAAGAACTCTACAGCATGACAAAAAAAAAAAGAAAGGAAAGCAATCCAATTTAAAAATTGACAAAAGATTGGAAATGTAACAAAAGAAAATATACTAGCACCCAATGAGTACATGAAAAGACACTTAGCATACTAGTTATCAGAGAAGTGAAAAAATTTAAAACTATAATAAGTTATCTCCACCCACACATCTGAACAACAAAAATTAAAAGGAAAGAAAATATCAAGAAAGGGTGAGGAGTTAAAACATCTGTAAATCATAGGCATTGTTGGTAGAAATGCAAATTGGTATAGCCACTTAGGAAGATAGTTGGTAGTTTGTTAAACAAAACATAACAATTCCATTCCTAGATATCTACCAAGAGAAATTAAAGTATATGTGCACAAATAATGCTGAATTACAGTAGCAGCATTTTTTTTTTTAAGATTTATTTGTTTTTTATTTATACAAGCACTGGGTATAGTCAGAAGCGCGGGAGGGTGAGAGAATTCACCAGAGCCAGAGTGGGGAACAGAGAAGGCAGATTGACGAAACACACTGCTGAGGGGAGCAGTGGGCGCAGCAGGAGAGGTCCACACCACGTGGGACCCTCGCCAGGGGCTGGAGATCGAACCGGCACTGCAGAGGCTGCGGGCAGCTCCACAGCCCAGCGCTCAACAACTGCACCACCAGGGGAGGCCCAGCAGCATTATTTTTTTTTAAGTTTTTTTATTTATTTATACAAGAATCGGGGTACAAGCCAGATGCGCGGGAGGGTGAGAGGATTCACTAGAGACAGAGTGGGGAACAGAACAGGCAGACCAATGAAATACACTGCTGAGGGGAGCAGCGGGAGGGGAGCAGCGGGAGCGACAGGAGAGGTCTGCTAGTAGCAGCATTATTATTAATTATAACCCAAAACTGGGAACATCCCAATATCCATCAACTGGTAAATGGATTTCCATTCTGCAATAAAAAGTAAGTACAAATAGACAAACCATATAAATAGATGTCAAAAACACCACACTTGAAGAAATAAACCTGACAGAAATGCTTATAGCTTACATAAAAATTACATAAAATTACGTAAAAACGTTATTCTAGAAAAGGAAAAAATTGTATTCAGTAGTTGCCTAAAGCTAGGGTTGCGGTTTGAAGATTAACTGCAAAGAGGAACAAAGAAAGTTGGGGTATGGGGTGGCTCACGGTAAGTAATGTTCTACATGGGCCTCCCCGGTGGTGGCGGCGCAGCGGTTGAGCGCTGGGTTGCGAAGCTGCCCGCAGCCTCTGTAGCGCCGATTAGATCCCCGGCTGCTGGGCGAGGGTCCCACATGGTGCGCAGACCTCTCCTGCCGCCCGCTGCTCCCCTCAGCAGTGTACTTCGGTCCTTCTGCCTGCTCTGCTCCCCGCTCTGGCTCTGGTGAATTCTCTCGCCCTCCCACACTTCTGACTATACCCAGTGCTTGTATAAATAAATAAATAAATCTTAAAAAAAAAAATGTTCTACATCTTGATTGCAGTGGTGATAACATGAACATACACTTGCCAAAACTCCTCAAACCATAAACCTAAAATGAATGAATTTTACCTTATATAAATTGAATGAAATCACTAAGAAATAAATAAAAAAATAAGTATGTATACAAAGATAAGCCTCATTTACTAGTAACAGTGGTTACCATTTATTGAATGTACATTCTGTGATGGGTATTCTACATACATAATCTATAAAATTAAATCTTTGCAAGGTAGGTGTTAAACCTACTGTCTAGGTTTGCCCAGGCTGTGAGAGTCTGCTTCCTGCCTCATCCACCACCACCTTATCATTGTATCCTCACATGGCACAGAGAACACAGTGTGCTTGCAACAACACTGACCTTCAAGACCTGATTACTCCCAAAGGCTGGCTTAGTCCACTCAGGCTGCTGTAACGGAATACCACAGACTAGTGGTTTATAAACTGCAGAAATGTATTTCTCCTGGTTGGCAGGCTGGGAAGTCCACGCAGACTTGCTACCTGGTGGGGATCAACTTCCAGTTTCTTCCACATCTTCTCACTCTGTCCTCAAATACATGGTGGAAGGGATGAGGGAATTCCATAGTCTTGTGTATAAAGATATTAATCCCATTTGTAAGGGCCGTGCTCTCATAACTTAATCACTTCATAACTGCCCTGTCTCCAAATGTAATCACTTAAGGGATTAAGACTTCAACATAAGAATTTATAGGGTGGACGCAAACATTTAGTCCATAGCAGGTC